>NC_092142.1:2827047-3427047 GCF_043159975.1 Macaca nemestrina
AAAAAAAATACAAAAATTAGCCAGGCGTGGTGGTGTGCACCTTTCATCCCAGCTACTGGGGAGGCTGAGGCAAGAGAATCACTCGAACCCGGGAGGCGGAGTTTGTAGTGAACTGAGATTACGCCACTGCACTCCAGTCTGGGTGATAGAGTGAGACTGTTTCAAAAGAATACAAGTGTCTCCACTCTATTCAGAAAGGCATTTACCATATTGGGGCATCCTGTGGCATTCTCTTGCGACTGTCTACGTTCTGCCGCTACCTGCATGCCCTGAGGGTCAGGGTTCATCCACTGTGGGTGGATCAACGGCTGTGGGCTGACTTTTCGCTTTGCGCCAGGTCGAGGTCTCGAAGCGCTTGGGTTTGGGAGCACCAGGAACATGTGGTCTTGCGGGAGGGAGGGCCGGTGCAGAGATCTGCAAGTCCATCCACCTCCCAGGAACACAGTCGAAGGATGTGGGGCCTGCTTCGGGGCTGGGACCCATGGAGCCTCCCGGGCTTCCTGTGACATGGCCTCTTCAGCCTAGGTTCCAGGGTAAACCCATGATTCCAGAGCTAGCCAGGTTATTTGGTCGGGCCCAACAGGTGGAGTTGAAATTGCAGACAGGGACGCATGGAGAATGCCTGCCCTAGTTCCCACGCGCTGCTCTTTCCGCAGGTACATTCTGATCGACTGGCTGGTGGAAGTTGCCACCATGAAGGACTTCACAAGCCTGTGTCTGCACCTGACCGTGGAGTGTGTGGACCGGTACCTGCGGAGGAGGCTGGTGCCGCGGTACAGGCTCCAGCTGCTGGGCATCGCCTGCATGGTCATCTGCACCCGGTGAGAAGCCCCCTCGGCCCAGTTGGCAGGGACGTCCTGGCCTGTCCTGGGTTCAGGGTCACCTGCCCTTCACGTGCTCCTCACTGGTTTGTTTTTTTTTTTTTGGAAACCAATTCTCGCTCTGTCACCCAGGCTGGAGTGCACTGGTGCGATCTCGGCTCGCCGCAACCTCCGCCTCCCAGGTTCAAGCGATTCTTCTGCCTCAGCCTCCAGAGTAGCTGGGACTGCAGGCATGCACCACCATGCCCGCCTAATTTTTTTGTATTTTTAGTAGAGATAGGGTTTCACCATGTTGGTCAGGCTGGTCTCAAACTCTTGATTTCAAATTATCTACCCGCCTCGGCCTCCCAAAGTGCTGGGATTACAGGCATGAGCCACTGCACCTGGCCCTTACTGGTTCTTGACTCATGAGCCGTGAGTGTCCCACCTGGTCAGACGTGGAGTGCCATACTGAGGGCCCTCTGCAGGCAGGGGTGATGGAACAGCCTTCAGCATGTGGGGGCCACTGTGTGGGGTGCCTGCATCCAGGCAATTTGTCCTGGTGTGCAGTCTCAGGACCCGGAGTGTGGCCTCACTCTGGCAGGCACAGGCTAAACCGCCCTGTCCCCTGGCTCCTGAGGGCGGCAGGATGACTGATTGGGGAGGGTGGCAGTCAGCTGCCCTTCTCTGAAGTCAGGTTCTAAAGTCTGTTGCCAGAGTTTCCTACACTATTGGAGTTAGAGGGTTTTTCGTCCCCCACTGGTGCCCTGCAGAGCCCACTCCAACCACGTGGGTGTCTCTCAGCAGCAGGGTGCGTCCTTACACGGCAGTCTGTCCCTTTCACATCAGACCACTGCTTTCCTTTAACTAATGCAGGATCCCCTAGTTCCGCCTTTGGGAATAACGTGGAAATGATTCTCACAATACGTTTTGCATTTCCTAAACCAGCTGTCCCCAGCATGGTCTACATTTCCCAAGGAAGTGCTTTCCAGACCAACTCCTCTGTAGAGCCTGGTGGGTGAGGATAGGCTTGGCTGCACACAGCATATGTGTAAGCTACAGAGACTTGTTTCTCTCTAGCACAGGTAACCCAGAGGCAGAGGGTCCGGGCTCAGGTCATTGGGATGTTTTTTGTTTCACGAGGAAGCAGAGGAACCCCATCTCCCATGTTAATCTCTGCCACCAGCTAGGGTGCTGCCCTTGTCCCTGTGACACCTGTACCTGCCACATTTACCTTTGCACTGAGCTTAGTCTTGTGGCCACATCTCACCAGATGGGAACTGGGAGGTGCAGTCTCTTTGGGCCTGTGTGTGCCGGCTCAATGCAGTGTCATTCCCACGGAAGGAGGGAGCAACCCCTGCCACAAGCATCCAGAGCTGTCTTCAGATGTGCTCTTGGGCCTGAATCCAGCATCCCAGGTCTTCCTACCAGAGACAGCTGAGGAGGTTGGGTGGCCGCCTCCCTGGATCTGACCACATATCCATCACCGCAACCTACGACCAAGCTCCTGGGCCACAAACCGGCTGGCAGTGAGAGAATAACCACTAAAAACGTTTCAGGGAGCTGAGTCCAATTTCTTCCCCAACCACAAGACCTGATTGCGGTGGTCCATATAATTATCACCACAGCTCCCTCAAATCAATTCTGCCTTATCTTTTTTTTTTCAAGCTGGGGGACCAGGCACGGTGGCTCACACCTGTAATCCCAGGACTTTGGGAGGCCAGTGTGGGCAGATTATGAGGTCAGGAGTTCAAGACCAGCCTGGCCAACATGGTGAAACCCCGTCTCTACTAAAGATACAAAAAATTGGCCGGGCGCGGTGGCTCAAGCCTGTAATCCCAGCACTCTGGGAGGCCGAGACGGGCGGATCACGAGGTCAGGAGATCGAGACCATCCTGGCTAACATGGTGAAACCCCGTCTCTATTAAGAAATACAAAAAACTAGCCGGGCGAGGCGGCGGGCGCCTGTAGTCCCAGCTACTCGGGAGGCTGAGGCTGGAGAATGGCATGAACCCGGGAGGCGGAGCTTGCAGTGAGCTGAGATCCGGCCACTGCACTCCAGCCTGGGTGACAGAGCGAGACTCCGTCTCAAAAAAAAAAAAAAAAAAAAGATACAAAAAATTAGCTGGGCGTGGTGGTGGGCGCCTGTAATCCTAGCTACTCAGGAGGCTGAGGCAGGAGAATCACTTGAACCCGGGAGGCAGAGGTTGCAGTGAACCAAGATCGCACCATTGCACTCCAGCCTGGGCAATGGGGCAAGACTCTGTCTCTAAATAAATAAATAAATAAATAAGCAAGCTGGACGTGGTGGTGGGCGCCTGTAGTCCCATCTACTTGGGAGGCTGAGACATGAAAATCGCTTGAACCCGGGAGGTGTAGGTTGCAGTGAGCCGAGATCACGTCACTGCACTAATCCAGCCTGGGTGACAGAGGGAAACTCTGTCTCAAAAAAAAAAAAGGTTTTAAAGGCTGAGCTGCCCGCCACCTCTGCTCTCAGAAGTGCCCTGCCCCAACCAGCCACCTCACACCCTATGCTGGGCTCCCTGTTGGCTACTGACATCTCATCTTTTTGGCGTCTGCAGTCCCTGCGCTGGCAGGTGTAGTCCCCGTGCCTCTTGTCCTCTTGGTCAAGTGAATGACACATGCAACCTGCAGAATCCCCAGGACGGAGCAGCCAAGAGACTTGGCCTCAGTCCAACGGGAAGGTGCCTTGCAGGGGCCACTGGAGCAGCGTGTTCCCTGATAGTTGGCACTGGTAGACAGCAGAGAACAGGGTGACCCCTGCCTGGGGACAGTCAGGATTCCAGTCAGGATTCCTGTGGCCACACAGTACCGGGCACAGACTTTCCAACAACCCTTGGGCCCTTTGCCTCCAATTCCTAGATCTGGTGGCTTACCCACCTTCTGAGTCTAAAACATTTCCACCCCACTGATAGAGCTGTCACGTGACGGGCAAATCTCTGTCTTTGGTGTCTTTTAGCAAACTGAATGCTGGTGGCACTTGGGCCTTTTGCAGACATCTGTGAGTCTGCCTAACAGCCCTGCTGCTTTCTGTCTGCCTTGTGGCTCTCATCCTTCTTTCCAGCACTTTCTGACCTCCCCCCTATTGTTACGATGATGATTATTTTTTGAGACAGGGTCTTGCTCTGTCACGCAGGTTGGAATGCAGTGGTATAATCATAGCTCACTGCATCCTCAACTTCCTGGGCTTAAGCAATCCTCCCACCTCAGCCTCCCAAGTAACTGAGACTATAGGCACATGCCACCATGCTCTGCTAATGTTTTATTTTTTAACTTTTTGAAGAGATAGGGTCTTGCTTTGTTGCCCAAGGTGGTCTCGAACTCCTGGCTAAGCTGTCCTCCTGCCTGGGCCTCCCCTTTTTTAAATGCCCCTTGTCAGCCACAGGCAGCTGGCTCCATTATGAAGCCTCTGTCACCAAAGCCCAAAGCCATGGCTCCCTCCCTACCTTGAAGCCTCCTAAAGCCTTGGGTCCCTGTGCCCCACCCCTGCCACAGGAAGTGGGCTCCGCGCTGAGACCCCTTCTCGGCGTTGCAGGTTCATCAGTAAAGAGATCCTGACTATCCGGGAGGCCGTATGGCTCACAGACAACACGTACAAGTATGAGGACCTGGTGAGAATGATGGGCGAGATCGTCTCCGCCTTGGAAGGGAAGATTCGAGTAAGCAGTGGTTCCATTTTCCTTATTAATCCTGGTTGTCGCTGTGCTGGAGGGTGGGGGTGGGCATTTGGCTTTCCTGCTGTGGGAGGCCTCATGGACTCAGAGGGCAGCTCTCTCTGCTGTGCCCAAAGCCACGGAGCAGGAGGCCACGGTTGCACCACATCGCCACTTGCGCTGGTGCGCTGCGCGTGCAGCATCAACGTGAACATCACCCGGGCCAGACCCTGCGCTGGGCCTGCATGTGGCACTGCACCAAGGAGCCCCCAAGCACTAAGAGCCCACACCCGCTCCCGGCTGTCTAGGTCCCCACCGTGGTGGATTACAAGGAGGTCCTGCTGGCGCTAGTCCCCGTGGAGCTGAGAACCCAGCACCTGTGCAGCTTCCTCTGTGAGCTCTCCCTGCTGCACACCAGCCTGTCCACCTATGCCCCAGCCCGCCTGGCTGCCGCAGCCCTGCTTCTGGCCAGACTGACGCACAGGCAGAGTAAGGAGAGGCCCTTCCCAGGGATGCCTGTGTCAGGGAATGTGCTCACACAGGAGGAGGCTGTGGGGCGGAAGAGTCCAGCATCCGTTTGTCCTGGTTACTTCTTCAGGGATGAGATACAGCACAGCTCCTAGCTTCAGTATGTCCCAGATTTCTGACTGTGAGCCTGCACGCCCTACGTATGGGTTTTTTTCAAAACTGTTTTAAAAGGATTGCAACCCTGAGCTCCAAGAAACTCCACAGCAGAGCCCACAGAACTATAGAGTGGAAGTGGTCAGGCGGCTGTCACCACAGCCCGTCCGTCCCCTCCATCCCCTCCATCCCTGGCCTGCTTTCTTCCCCAGCACAGCCCTGGACCACTCAGCTGTGGGACCTCACCGGATTCTCCTATGAGGACCTCATTCCCTGCGTCTTGAGCCTTCATAAGAAGTGGTGAGTTTTGGCCAGGCACGGTGGCTCACGCCTGTAACCCCAGCACTTTGGGAGGCCGAGGCAGGCAGACCATTTGAGGTCAGGAGTTCGAGACCAGCCTGGCCAACATGGTAAAACCCCACCTCTACTAAAAATACAAAAATTAGCCAGGCGTGTTTGTGCACGCCTGTAATTCCAGCTACTCAGGAGGCTGAGGCAGGAGAATCGCTTGAACCCAGGAGGCAGAGGTTGCAGTGAGTTGAGATCACATCACTGGACTCCAGCCTGGGTGACAGAGCAAGACTCTGTCTCCAAAAACAAAAACTGGCCAGGCGTGGTGGCTCACACCTGTAATCCCAGCACTTTGGGAGGCCAAAGCGGGTGGATCACCTGAGGTCAGGAGTTCGAGACTAGCCTGGTCAACATGACAAAACCCTGTCTCTACTAAAAAAACAAAAATTAGCCAGGCGTGGTGGCGTGCGCTTATAATCCCAGCTACTCAGGAGGCTGAGGCAGGAGAATCGTTTGAACCCGGGAGGCAGAGGTTGCAGTGAGCCGAGATTGCGCCATTGCACTCCAGCCCAGGCACCGAGTGAAACTCCATCTAAAAAAAAAAAAAAAAAAAATTCCAGGCCTTTCCTATCTCACACCTTTTTCACATTGAGAGCAGCTGCTCCCAACCCAAGCTCATTGCATAGGCAGCAGAACGTACTAGAAAAAAATGAGGGTGTCTCCCTGACCTGTGGTAACTTGTACCTGTGTCAAGTTGTCATCTAGCTCAGGCGCTGGCACACTGTGGCCCTCAGACAGCATTTGGCTGCTTTTGTGAATGGGGTTTTCTTGGCAGCAGCCGCCCTCACTGGTTTCCACATCGTCTGCAGCTGCTTTTGCTCTGGCAGTGGCTGAGCTTACAGTGCAGCGGAGACCACATGGCCCCCAGTGGGGAAAATACTCACTCCCCTTCCCTTGAGAGAACAGCTTCCACCCCAGTGCAGCCGTTGGTATAGATCTATCCTCTGTCTCACTGAGAAGATGGAGCCTGCGGGCAGGTCCCTTGCCCCATCATGCCCAGCTGTGGCCCCCTCTCTGCCCCAGCCCCACTGGGCTTCCCTCCACCTGCCCCGGCCCCTCCGCCCTTCTGTCTGCTGAGCCTGGCCCGGCCCTCGCTGCATCTGAGCCCCTTCACCTGCCCTGGCAGCTTCCCTTCAGCCCACGTTGGTTTGTTCTATGCAGTGCATGAAGCCCCCACCGTGGGCCGGGCGCTGGGGGAGAGGCCAGGACAGAGAGTTCAGAGGTCAGGTCATGTTGGGAGAAACGGCAGGCAGGAGCGGGGCATGTGGCACGGGCGGGTGCGGCTCCCTTCAGGGAGCGCAGCCAGGGTCACTTGGGCATCTGAGTCCCAGGCAAAGGGGGCAGCCATGCCAGGGCCCAGTGCAGACCAGCGGGGCCAGGGGCTGTGAGTGGAGTCATGGCAGTGAGGGGCAAGGGGGACAAGCATGGGGGTGAATTTGCATCTGACCAGCCATCTCCCTCTCGCCTCCTCAGTTGTGTTCACAGACTTGCTCCTCCCACCTCTCGGCACCACCACTCCCTGGTCTCCCCCTTCCCCGCTTCTGCCATGACTTCCCTTTCCTCAGCCAAATCCAGCAGACTCAGCAGCGTAGGCTTTTTTTTCCTTTTTTGAGTTGGGGGCCCAGGCCGGAGTACAGTGGCGCCATCCTAGCTCACTGCAACCCTGACCTCCCAGGCTTAAGGGATCCTCTTGTGTCAGCCTCCCGAGTAGCTGAAACCACAGGCACCACCACACCAGGCCTGGGTGGCTTTTCTCCAGCCAGCATTACGCTGACCCTCCCTCCTTCGGGGGCCTCAGCTGCCTGCCGTAGGCCATGCGGCCTGGGTATTAGTCTCCCTTCTCACCCACCCCAAGGGGCCAGGGAATTCTGGCTTTCTGCCACCCCTCGGACTCCTTTCCTGGGAGACTTCATCACTTCCAGGATTCAGACCACGTCTCAACCTTGACCTGCCACCCACCCTGCCAGTGTGACTCAGCCATTGGCCTGTTTCGGCCCTGGTGGGTTGTGGTGCATGAACCACTGTGCACCCAGCTGAGGCCTCCACCAGCCGCTCCTGCTTCTCCATCCCTGCATCCTCGCCAGTGCACTTTCCTCGTGCGCTCACCGCTTGGGGGCTGGAGCTATCCGTGGTGGCTGCCCAGCCTTCTGGAACACTGGCAGCCACCCCACGTGTGTCTCGTGTACACTACCCAGGGCCTTGCTGTCCGGCTTCCAGGATGAAATCAGAACTCCCTGGGGGTCTCTTTGCCCTTGAGCAGCCCCTTCTCTGGCCCATCTGCTGTTTCTACCCCCATACTGTACTTCAGCCACAGGGGACCTGGTGGCATCTCCCGGCTTTGGCATGTGCTGCTGCTCATGCTGCTTTCTCCTGCAGTGCCCGGACCCTGTGCCTTCTGGGCAAGGAACGAGGGTGACAGAAGGGTCGGCATGGATCTTACCCCCCCCACCTTTGCTTATGGGGATCACAGATCGTCCCAACACTGGCCACCAAAAGCTGTTTCTGAGCTGCGTTTATTCTCTTCCACCTGAAAAAGTTAATTTTTTTTTTTCCCAAACCAGATAAGTTAGAAACATTATTTACAAACTAAACTTCCTTTTATTGTATGATTTAATCGGCTTTTAGTTTATTCACACAGTTGTGCTTGTCATCACAACAATCAAATTTACAACATTTTCACTTTCCCCAAAGGGACAACACACCCCTCAGCTGTCACCCTCTGGTTCCCCGCAATTTCCTCAGCCCTAGATGACTCAGTGGTCTACTTTCTGTCCACGGATTTTTCCCATTCTGGACATTGCATATAAATGGAGTCATAGGACAGGTGGCCTTTTGTGTCTAGGTTATTTCCCTCAGTGTAATGTTTGCTGGATTTGTCCACGTTGTGGCGTGTGTACCTGCTTTATTCCTTTTCATGGCTGAATAATATTCCCCTGCATGGACCACATGTGTTTATCCATCCCACAGCTGGTGGACGTTTGCCTATTGTGAACAGTCCTGCCATGAACATTCTAGTACAGGTTTCTGTGTGGACATAGTTTTTCCTTTTTCCTGGGTCTTTACCTAGAGAGAATTGCTGGGTTCTGTGGTGACTAAATTTAACCATTCGGGGAACCGCCAGGTTGGATTCCAGAGTGACTGCACCATTTTGCATTCTCATTGCTCACTTCAGTGAACTAAGGCTAAAAATGGGGTGGGGGTGCCTCACATGTCCACTCCATGTGACTGTTTCCAGCTTCCACGATGACGCCCCCAAGGACTACAGGCAAGTCTCTCTGACCGCCGTGAAGCAGCGATTTGAGGACAAGCGCTATGGAGAAATCAGCCAGGAAAAGGTGCCTCTCTCCTGCCAATTGGGCGTCTCATGGGGTGCTGGGGTATGGGCGGGCCTCACCCTTGGGGCCTCTGCACCCCCTAACTCTGGCTTCCCCTAAGGTGCTGAGCTACAGCCAGTTGTGTGCGGCATTAGGAGTGACACAAGACAGCCCCGACCCCCCGACTTTCCTCAGCACAGGGGAGATCCACGCCTTCCTCAGCTCTCCCTCGGGGCGGAGAACCAAACGGTTAGTTACCCTGCGCCATACAATGCTGGCACCCTCATGCCGGCCCAGTTCCCTCAGCGCTCCCTCACAGAGAGGCCTCCAAGGCTTGTCAGGGGAGCAGCAGATCCCAGGACATGACCCTGGGACGGAGCCCTGCAGTCATGCCTTAGGCCCCCGCGTAACCTCCACTGTCTCCAGCCCAGGTCTCCTTCCTCAGAGGCTGTTGCCTCTCCCTCTGCCTGGGCTCCCTGTGGAGGAAGATGGTTTCGAGCATGCGGGAGCCCAGCCTGGCTCTAGCCCTGCCCGTGCCTGTCACGCGTATCCTGGACTTACCTGCTCCATGATGCTGCTGTCACTCCCGGCACTCAAGTTGTGACCTAAGTCACATCCCCAGCACTTCCCTCACCACCCGTGTGAACCTGTTTACCTGCCTCTCCTATCTCAGCACCTTGGCTGTTCCTCCTGGAGTTAACTTCCTCTTTCCACCTCACCCACCTGGAGAACTGCTATTGATTCTGCAAGGCCCCGATGAACAGGGCCCTCCCTGTGCTGCTAGCCCTGCGCCTGTGACTCCTTAGCACCATGTGCACCCATAACTTTCCCAAGGGCAGGCACTGGGTGGCTGGGTCTTCCCTGTCAATACAGGACCAGGCAGGGCTGCCTCCGGGAGTGTTGTGTGGGGAGTGGGCCCCTGGCAGTAGACCTAAACTCCTGGGGAGCCCTGGGGAAGCAGCCGAAGCCCCCGCTACTGCTACTTCCTCCCCAAGAAGCGTGATAGCACTTTCCATTGTGCAGAAAGCAGGAGACCTGACCCTCCTGTCTCACTCCACACACGCACCGACTCCCTGGGGCCAGTTATCACGAGGAAAGTCCATGTAGACACGCATAGCTACTCCAGGTGGGGGCCTGGCCCTGTGCTCAGCCTCACTGTGTTAAACCCGCTTCTCCAGAGGCCCCCCAAAGCCCCATCAGTCTCTGAGACAGACCCCCATGGGTGACACGGGTAGCTCTCTCCACCCCCACTCCCCACTGGGCCCTGGGTTCAGGAAGTGGAAAGGCTCAGCTGGTGTGGCAGCTTTTCCCAGGCTCAGGCCCACACTCTGGCCTCCAGCCCCATCCCGAGCAAGACTTGACCCCAGTTGGGCATGGGTGCCGGCACCGCCCAAGGCCAGGCCATTCCATGCAATCTGCCTGGCCCCGGGCTGAGCACTGCCTGGCCCTTATTAATCAACACCAGAGGGGCTGGGCGCGGTGGCTCACGCCTGTAATCCCAGCACTTTGGAAGGCTGAGGCAAGTGAATCACCTGAGGTTAGGAGTTCGAGACCAACTTGGCCATCATGGTGAAACCCCGTCTCTACTAAAAATATAAAAATTAGCTGGGTGTGATAGTGGGCACCTGTAGTCCCAGCTACTCAGGAGCCTGAGGCAGGAGAATCACTTGAACCTGGGAGGCGGAGGTTGCAGTGAGCCAAGATGACACCACTGCACTCCAGCCTGGGTGACAGAGCAAGACTCCACCTCAAAAAAAAAAAAAAAACAACAACACTGGAAGGTAGCATCATCCTGGGGGTGTCCAGGGGACCAGATGGTTGGCCCAGGCCCCACAGCTGAGCCGGGTGGGCTGGGCTTCACACCCAGACCTGGGGCCTGAGTTTGCCTGAGCTGTCCTCCAGGTTGGCCCTGCCTCAAGGGCTTATACCTGTTCTAGCTTCACCAGCATTTTCTACACAGCAGAGCCTTTGGGAGCATGCAGTGACAGGCCGGGGCACACGGGTGTTAGAGGTAGGTGCAGAGGGCCTGGCCTCCCAGCGCTGGCGCCCATGACCGGGTCTCCTGGGCTCTCTCCACCTTGCAGGAAGCGGGAGAACAGCCTCCAGGAGGACAGGGGCAGCTTTGTTACCACCCCCACTGCGGAACTGTCCAGCCAGGAGGAGACGCTGCTGGGCAGCTTCCTCGACTGGAGCCTGGACTGCTGCTCTGGCTACGAAGGCGACCAGGAGAGCGAGGGCGAGAAGGAGGGTGACGGTGAGTGTAGGGCCAGGGCGCACTGGAAGGGACATCACACAGGGTGGCTCTCACTGAGGGTCTCTGGGCACCTGGCCCTGTGTGAGCGCTGTGGGAGGGAGGAGGATGTGCACAGAGCACAGGGCGGGGCCAGCTCCTGCCCTGCCGGGGAGTGTGTCCAGGCATGGGGAGAGTGAGAGGAGGGGAGAACCCCCAAAACACCACAGCTTCTACCATCACACAGGGATGAGAGGACTTAGGCCACACCTATCCGGCTCCTGCTCGTTCTGTGCTGGGAAGACCTCACTAGGATGAGGGAGGTAGAGACCTGTCTGGAGTTCATGGAGATCCTTCTAGGCCAGGTGTGGTGGCTCATGCCTGTAATCCCAGCAATTTGAGAGGCTGAGGCAGGAGGATCACTTCAGGCTAGAAGTTCAAGACAATCCTGGGTGACATAGCAAGACAAAAAATTTAAAAATTAGCTGGACAGGCTAATTTTTCTTTCTAGAATGTTGTTTGAGATGTGCCCACGTGGTTTACATGACACTCCTCACTGCCCTGCTGGGATCACTGCCCTGTGCAAACCCCAGGCAGACTGCATGGGTCCTTACCAGAAGCCCAGTTAGTGTGAGTCCTGTCGATTTCCCAGTTGCTTGCTTCTGCATCCACTTGGCTTGAGCTAGATGCCCAACTTGTCATCTCCACTGTCGTTGGAGTCATGGTGGGCAGCTGTCCAACCTTGGAAGAGGTATGTCACCCACACTTCTCACCACAGGAGGGTAACACAGAGGACCATAGCAAGGTAGAAGATTCTTGACCTGCACTTCAGGGTCCTGACCTGGAAGGGGGTCTCCCCTGATGCTTGGGTGTGACATGATCTCCCTCCCCACCAACCTTCCTGCAGTGACAGCTCCCAGTGGCATCCTCGATGTCACCGTGGTCTACCTGAATCCAGAACAGCATTGCTGCCAGGAATCCAGTGATGAGGAGGCTTGCCCAGAGGACGAGAGACCCCAGGACCCACAGGTACCAGCGCTGGATACCCAGATCCCTGCAACCCCAGGACCCAAGTCCCTGCTCCGCACCGGCCCGGAGCCAGGGAAGGACGTCACGACCTCAGGGTACTCCTCCGTCAGCACCACGAGTCCCACAAGCTCTGTGGATGGTGGCTTGGGGGTCCTGCCCCGACCTACCTCAGTGCTGTCCCTGGACAGTGACTCGCACACACAGCCCTGCCACCATCAGGCCAGGAAGTCATGTTTACAGTGTCGTCCCCCAAGTCCCCCCGAAAGCAGTGTTCCCCGGCAACAGGTGAAACGGATAAACCTATGCATACACAGTGAGGAGGAGGACACGAACCTGGGCCTTGTGAGGCTGTAAGTGTGTCAGCGCATTTGCCGCAGTGGATGTGTACTGAGGGGGCTGGAGGCGAGGGGTGGGAGCACAGCATAGGAATGCTGTGTAGATCCCGGAGGCCTTCGCACAGAGAGCAGAGAGGGTAACTTGTGGCCACCAAGTTTCTTTCTCCGCGGGAGTCCCTTGCAAGCTATGAGAATGTTGAAATGAGAGTGAAGAGGTCAGATCCCTCTCTTGGGAAAGTTGAGCCTCAAAGCAGTTGGCCGCACTGCATGGAGGGCACCTCTCTGTCCCTTCCGTGTCTCACTGTCTCTAGAAGCTTCAGCCCATGTGTGTCCTGGTCTTCCCAGCCCCAACAGAGCCCGGTGCCAGGAGCTGACAGCTTTCACGCTCAAGGCACGTGTGACCTGGGTAGTCAGACACCACTTGAGCTTCTGCCCACATCTGTCTGGTTTGGGGCTCCAGTGGGGAGCTGACAGCTCTGAGCACACCACTGTCCCCTCATCCACCTCGGTCTGCATGGGGCACCCACTTCCTTCTGGGTGGGTATTCCATGGTAAGGGGGCCTGTGTCCCTGCACACTGCGTGGACTCCCTACGACACGTTACTCATTTTAGAGCTCTGTCCCAGAGGCTCTGTCCCAGACATTTGTCTGTGACCCACAGATGTTGTCAATGTGAACACCTCTCTTTGTGCTGAATTTCTGGGCCATTCTTTTCCTGTCTTTGTTTCTAAATTTCCTTCTTCCAAGATGAAAACAAGAAAAACTTAAAACAGAAGGTATTAAAAAAACAAGAGATTCCTACCATGATTTAGGTTCAACTGCAAAACAAAAATCTTACTCCAGCCCCTCAATGCCATCCTGACACACTTTATGTAAAAAGAATTTTCCCAGAGAGGCTAGCCAGAAAAAAACTTGAAGTCCCCTCTAACATCTGAGGTGACCAAGAGGCAGAGTAGTAGAGCAGTCGGGGGCCGTGTCCTGGCTGATCCCAACTGCAGCTGTGCTCTGGGGATCCGTGGGAGGGAGGCAGACCCCTGGGCTTTCCTGCTGGCCACAGAGACTCCGCTTCTGCATGGAAAGGGAGCCTGGGAGACAGCAGTCCACGCCTGGGGAGCCTGTCTGGGGCCATGTGACCGTGGCCTCTCCCTGGGGATGGGCTTACCACAGCACACTCACCCTGCTGCCATCCACTTCTGTTTCCTCTGCAAATGTGAGAAAGAACCACTTGACTAGAAGTGTCCCCCAGATGCTTTTTTTTTTTCTTTTGAGACGGAGTTTTGCTCTTTTCACCCTGGCTGGAGTGCAGTGGCATGATCTCAACTCACTGCAACCTCCGCCTCCCAGATTCTGCCTCAGCCTTCCAGGTAGCTGGGATTACAAGCACCCAACCACGCCCGGCTAATTTTTGTATTTTCAGTAGAGACGGGATTTCACCATGTTGGCCGGGCTTGTCTCGAACTCCTGACCTCAGGTGATCCGCCCACTTCGGCCTCCCAAAGTGCTGGGATTACAGGCATGAGCCACTGCGCCTGGCCCCCCAAATGCTCTTGAACCAGAAACCCAGGGCTGGGAGATGCTCACTGAGCTGCTGCTTTTCTGTGTGCTGGTGCTGTGTGTGTTTGTAAGTCTGTGGCAGCTGTCCTCTTGCGACTATAAGGGAATTCTGGCCACCCTGGGTGGGGCGTGGTCGGGGTGAGAACCGAAGCGTTGGAACTGTAGACCCGTCCTGTCGACTGTGTGCCCCTGGGCATGTGTGAGCCTCAGTTTCCTCATCTGTAAGAGGGGGCGATGATAACCTACCTCACAGGGGTGTTATGAGGATTAAATGTGAGGAGGATAGTGACAAATGAGTGATGGACGTCATTTGCTGCCTCAACGCCTTGTCCAGGGGCTCTTTTGTCAAAATCCCAACTCTTCATGGAGTCAGTTCTCTGCTTTCTCCCAGCTTGCACCTGAAAGAGGAAACTACTCCAGGGGAGCCTGGCATCACCTGCTGGGGTGGGTGGTCTCCTGCATCTCGAGTGCTGCCTCCTCCTTCACAGAGAACCTCCAGGGAGGCAGGGCCACCGTCACCCTCCCCCACCGCTGATGGAGGGGCCCACCCTGAGCACTGGGCCAGAGCTGCCTGGGTCCCAACCTCCCTGACAACTCCCTTTGTGCCCTCCTTCCCTTCTGCGATGACACCTTCCCATTAACGACTATGGAACGGACTCACCTGTCCCATCTTTAAACAGCACCCCCAGGTCTGTCTTTCCTCCAGCTACCACCTGGGATTTCTTGGCCCTAATTGTTTATTCTTGTTAACATCAACTACATGGGGCCCTGCTGCCCTCCTCACTTCCTCCCCCAGGTGTCCCCTGCATCACTGAAGGCCCTGTCCGCCGACCCCCCCTACCCCCCGGTGCTGTGTACACCGCCGAGACCTCAGCAGCGCTTGGCCTGTGACCCAGTCCCTCCCGCGACAGCCTCCTGTTGCCTCTGTGACACTGTCCTACTGCTGCTCCACCTCCCTGGCCATTGCCTGGGCCCCATCACCTGTCCCTACCCGTCCCCTGCCCCACCAAGGGCCACCTCGCCGTGCCCACTGCTCCAAGGTCTGACCTTCCTCCCCTCTGCCCAGTGCTATCACGTCACATGTCCAAAAGTGAACACTTTCTCCTCCCTCATCCCCGCTCCTGACAGGCGGCATCCTCACCTCCAGCAACCCGGGCGTCAGCACTCGTTGGCCCGGGCGTCAGCAGGACGGCGGGTCCCTGCGGTAGAGCACTTTTTTTTTTTTTTTTTTTTTTTTTTGGAGACGGAGTCTCGCTCTGTCGCCCAGGCTGGAGTGCAGTGGCCGGATCTCAGCTCACTGCAAGTTCCGCCTCCCCGGTTTACGCCATTCTCCTGCCTCAGCCTCCCGAGTAGCTGGGACTACAGACGCCCGCCACCTCGCCCGGCTAGTTTTTTGTATTTTTTAGTAGAGACGGGGTTTCACCGTGTTAGCCAGGATGGTCTCGATCTCCTGACCTCGTGATCCGCCCGTCTCGGCCTCCCAAAGTGCTGGGATTACAGGCGTGAGCCACCGCGCCCGGCCGCGGTAGAGCCCTTTCAATCAGGACAGATGGAGCCTCTCGTATAACCGTCACAGGCGCCCTACAAGAGAAGCGCGATAATGGCGGCCCCATCTACCCAGTTACCCAAACCAAAATCCCGGCGTCGCCCGCAGTCCCCTCCCTGGCGGCCTCGGAGACCTAGCAGGAGTGGGTGGGGCTTGAGGCTCGCCCGCAATGAGGGAGAGAAAGCTTCGGGGGCGGCCCCGGAGCCCCGGTTCACGATTGGGCAGCCCGGCCGGGAAGGGGCGGCCTTCCCGCCCGGAAGGGGCGTGGCTCTTCAGAGGCGGCAAATTGCAAGGAGACACCGCCGCCTTCATGCTGCCCGCGGACTGCTCGCGCCGGTGAGGCCTGCGCGGCGGGAGGGGGCGGGAGGACGCGGGCGGGCGGGCTGGCAGTCAGGCGCGGGGCCCGAGGCCCGACGCTGGCCGAGGTGATGAGCCGCCGGTGCGTCCCCCAGGCTGGTAGCCGAGCTGCAGGGCGCCCTGGACGCCTGCGCACATCGACAGCTGCAACTGGAGCAGAGCCTGCGCGTCTGCCGTCGGCTGCTGCAGGCCTGGTACGCGGACCCCGGGACCCCCTGGCCAGACCTCCCTCGGCCCCTCAGAGTCCTGCCCCGAGGTCCCGTGGCTGGGAGACCGGGCGCAGCCGCCCACTTCGGAGCTATAGGTTGTCAGTGCCACCCCCCGTACCCTGCAAGCTCTGAGCTGGGGGACTGCCGCGGGGTCGGGCAGCCCCCTTGCGTCTGTTTGGGCTGGGCCCTGCCTCCTGGCCGTGCGACGGCTGCCCATGTCTTTGTAGGGAACCAACCGGGACCTGGGCTTGGGAGCCACCTCCAGAGCCAGAAACTAATGAAGAGGACCCCCTTCCAGGTAAACCTCCACCACCCACCTAATCCAGGTGCTGTTCTGGTCTTCTGGAGCGCAGTTGTGAGGGACCCTCCTGGGGGACAGTGGGGAGAGATCCCTGCGTAATTCTCGGCTTTCACAGCATGCACACCCAGTCCACAAGACCTCAAAGAGTTGGAGTTTCTGACCCAGGCACTGGAGAAGGCTGTTCGGGTTCGAAGAGGCATCACTAAGGCTGGAGAAAGAAACAAGGCCCCCAGCCTGAAATCTAGGTCCATTGTCACCTCTCCTGGCACGACAGCCTCCACCCGACCCCAGTCCCCAGGCCAAGCTGGTGGCCATGCTTCAGACAGGAGACCCACCAAGGGCCTCCGCCAGACCACAGTGCCTGCCAAGGGCCGCCCTGAGCGCCGGCTGCCATCAGTGCGGGATAGGACCCGTGCTGGGATAGGAGCCCAAGCCCCCAGGCCTGGAGCGGGCCTCAGGAACCACCATATGGCCCCATCGGCTGCTCCTCAGGCCCCAGAAGCCTTCACACTCAAGGAAAAGGGGTAGGTTTCCCAGACCCTCACTGGAGGGACTTCTGTCTCTGCCTCCTCAGACCCTGGCTAGCAAGGAGCCTGGGATTTGGGGTCACAAGGCAGGGCATTGAGCCCTGGGATGCACCCCTGAGGCTTGTGCTCAGAAGCTGGCAGAATGAAGCAGCTGTGTGGTGGTGTCCAGGTCGGCACCATCAGGACAGGGAAGTACTAGAGCCTGTCCTGCCCTCTCCTCTGTGGCTGTCCCCTTATTTGCCCAGGCCAGAGGCTGCAGATGGGCTCTGGAGGGTGTGGGCTCTGCTCACGGGGCCCCCTCTTCTCTCTACTGGGACAGCACTGGACCATGCTTCTCCCATGGCCGCTCTGGAAGCCCTATCCAAGGGGGCTCATCCTTGGTGGGGTCGGGTGTGGGTAAGGGGCAAGAAGCCTCATCCCTGATTGGGCTCTGAGCAGGAAATGGGAGTTGTAGACCCCAGAGCAAGGCGATGCTCCTCTGAACACCGGCTTCTCCGACAGGCACCTGCTGCGGCTGCCTGCGGCATTCAGGAAAGCGGCTTCCCAGAACTCGAGGTGAGGCTGAGGTCTTTGGCTGGACAGGGGTAGGGGAGAACCTGGAGGCATCACCAGCTCGGGTACAGGTTCGAGATACTTTCCAGTGGGTCTCTTTGCCTTCTTTGCTGAGTGGGGTCACTGTCGACGTTAAAAGTCTGCCAGCCTGTCAGCTCTGTCCCCTTGTTCTGGTCAGTGTCCTCTTGGTTCCCTGAGGCCTCTGGAGACCCCTCCAGGCATTCAGCAGAGCCAGATGCCCAGCCTGGGGTCCCCACCCTGGCCCTTGCCTACCTCCCAAGGCCCAGCTCACCAGCTGGAATAACCGTGTCCCTCTATGGTTCCTGGGGCGCCCCTCGTGTGCACCCCAGCCTGTGGGCCCAGCTGAGTTCCATGCAGACCAGTGATTCCATGGATGCCGCTGCCGCCAAAACCCAGTTCCTCCGGAACATACAGACAGCTGTATCCTTGCTGGGCTTGTGGGAGCCTGGGGGGCCTCTGGCTCTGAACCTGGCAGGTTTGTGGAGCAGCCCCAGGAGGGGCTGGTGTGGGATGGCTAGGGCCACTCTCCAGGCCCTGTCCTTGGTGGGAGCAGAGGGGCTTGGCTGCAGGAAAGTTTTCCTGACCCATATCCAGTCAGGCGGGTCCCAGCCCAGGCTCAGTGCTGCGGAAGTGGAGGCGGAGGCGAGGCGCCTGCGGAAGGCCTGTTCGCTGCTGAGACTACGTGTGAGGGAGGAACTCTCGGCAGGTCAGTGGGTCCTGGGTCTGTCTTGGGAGGAGCATGGAGGGCTAGTGCAGGGAGGGTTTCCAGACTGCCACGGACCCCACCTGCCCTCCCTGACTCTTCTGCAGCCCCCATGGACTGGATGCAGGAGTACCGCTGCCTGCTCACGCTGGAGGGCCTGCAGACCATGGTGGGCCAGTGTCTGCAGAGGCTGCAGGAACTGCGTGCAGGTGAGACTCCGCCCCCACCCTGCCACCTGCACTGAGGTCTGGGCCAGGGACAGGGTGCTTTAGCCAGCCTTGTCTGCACCTCAGTGAAAGGTGAGCAGCCCAGGGACCAGATGCAAGTTGGTGACCCCCCCTCCCCCGCCGCCCTCCTCTCCTCCTCAGGGCAGCTCCCCTACCTTGCTGCTCCCCACACACACAACCTCACTGCTCTGAACTGTTGCTTATTCACCCAGTTGTTGAAAAAGTGGCGTGTGAGGGCCGGGCACTGTGGCTCACACCTGTAATCCCAGCACTTTGGGAGGCCAAGACAGACGAATCACAAGGTCAGGAGATGAAGACCATCCTGGCTAACACGGTGAAACCTTGTCTCTACTAAAAATACAAAAACTTAGCCAGGCGTGGTGGCGGGCGCCTGTAGTCCCAGCTACTTGGGAGACTGAGGCAGGAGAATGGTGTGAACCCGGGAGGAGGAGCTTGCAGTGAGCCGAGATTGTGCCACTGCACTCCAGCCTGGGTGACAGAGTGAGACCCCGTCTCAAAAACAAAAAGAAAAAGTAGTGTGTGAGGCCGGGCATGGTGGCTCACGCCTGTAACCCAGCACTTTGGGAGGCCAAGGCAGGCGGATCATTTGAGGTCAGGAGTTCAAGACCAGCCTGGCCAAAATGGTGAAAGCCCATCTCGACTAAAAATATAAAAATTAGCTGGGTATGATGGTGCACGCCTGTAATCCCAGCTACTTGGGAGACAAGCACGAGAATTGCTTGAACCCGGGAGGCAGAGGTTGCAGTGAGTTGAGATTGCGCCACTGCACTCCAGCCTGGGTGACAGAGTGAGACTCCATCTCAAAAAAAAAAAAAAAAAAAAACAAAGTAGCTCATGAGAATCAGCTCCCGGAAGGTGGTTATTTATAGAACTTGTTTCCTCCTTTGTATTTTCTAATTGCTTGACGTTTTAAGAGTGAAAATACACCATTTGTCAAAAGGAAAGCCAGTCTCACAAAAGTCGTGCATAAACGCAGTAAAGAAATAAGGCAGGCCGGGCGCGGTGGCTCAAGCCTGTAATCCCAGCACTTTGGGAGGCCGAGACGGGCGGATCACGAGGTCAGGAGATCGAGACCATCCTGGCTAACACGGTGAAACCCCGTCTCTATTAAGAAATACAAAAAACTAGCCGGGCGAGGTGGCGGGCGCCTGTAGTCCCAGCTACTCGGGAGGCTGAGGCCGGAGAATGGCGTAAACCCGGGAGGCGGAGCTTGCAGTGAGCTGAGATCCGGCCACGGCACTCCAGCCTGGGTGACAGAGCGAGACTCCATCTCAAAAAAAAAAAAAAAAAAAAAAGAAATAAGGCAGACAGAGGGCCACCCCACAGAGGACTCCCTGCCAGCAAGTCCAAGCTCAAGACACACCATCTTGCACGGGACTGTCCTAAAAGCCCACCTTTCCCCTAAAGGCAGGGCAAGTGGTGCAGATGCCTGGGAGAGCCAGGCAAACAGGAAAAGCGGGGCCGCAGCTTCGGCTGCCACCCCAAAGGCCACATTCTCCTGTGCACACAGCGGTGGCGGAACGGCCACCATTACCGTGTCCTGTGGGGAGGCCCCCCAGAGCCTCGCCGTCCTGTGGGGGCGGAGCGGAGCCTACATGGAGCCCCCAGCTGCTTGTCTACTCCAGCACCCAGGAGCTGCAGACCCTGGCGGCCCTCAAGCTGCGAGTGGCCGTGCTGGACCAGCAGATCCACTTGCAAAAGGTGCTTCTGGAAGAGGAGATGGGGGTGCAACAGAGGTCTGCAGCCTTGAGGAGGACCTGAGGGTAGGGGCTTGACTGCTCCACCCCCCAGAACCCAGGAGAATGGGGGCAAGCCTGGGGTCTGTGTGTGTGGGTTGGGAAGTGCACGGGCCAGACTGAGCTAGGGATGGCAGGAGGGAGGGGCTGAAGCATGGGGGCTTCAAAGCTTGTCCCAGGATTGCCCCCAGCCTAGGTGCCCCTGAGACCTTGGCCCTGCCCTGCCCCCAGGTCCTGATGGCTGAACTCCTCCCCCTGGTAAGTGCTGCACAGCCGGAGGGGCCGTCCTGGCTGACCCTGTGCCGGGCTGCACACAGCCTGCTCTGCGAGGGAGGCGCACGTGTCCTCACCATCCTGCGAGATGAACCTGTGGACTGAGCCTTTCCCATGCTGCACCCACCAGGCCTCAGGACCACCTGGGCGCTGGCCTGCCAGGGAGCATCCCCTCAGCCCTGTTCAGATGGGTATTGGGGGTGTCTTCTCTGGCACTGTGCTTGGGGACCCAGAGATGCCTGTGCTTCCCTGGGAGACCTGGTGAACTGGACCAGGTGGCCTCAGTGGCTCTTCTCAGGACAACTAAGCCTGCTGGTCAGGGCTGACTTTCAGCCTTCCCAAGGCTCCTGGACTCCAGAGGCCAGCGGGGAGCCTTTCCTGGCTCCCTCTGTTTTCTCTCAGTGTAAACCAAAGAGCTGCTTGTGTGATATTAAAGCCACTTTAGAAAGCATTTGTACTTATTTTTGTCGAGACAGTCTCACTCTGTCGCCCAGGCTAGAGTGCAGTGGCATGATCCTGGCTCACTGCAACCTCTGCTTCACAGGTTCAGGTGATTTTCCTGCCTCAGCCTCCCAAGTAGCTGGAATTACAGGCTCCAGCCACCACGCCTGGCTTTTTTTTTTTTTTTTTATGTTTAGTAAAGATGGGGTTTCACCTTGTTGGCCAGGCTGGTCTCAAACTTTTGACCTCAGGTGGTCCACCTCGCCCTCCCAATGTGCTGGGATTACAGGTGTGAGCCACTGCGCCTGGCTGAAAGCATATGTATTTAAATCATACCAAGGTGGGACTTGGGCCTTTGTTTCTTTTTTTTTTTTTTTTTTTTTTTTTTTGAGATGGAGTCTTGCTCTGTCGCCCAAGCTGGAGTGCAGTGGCGCGATCCTGGCTCAGTGCAAGCTTCGCCTCCTGGGTTCACGCCATTCTCCTGCCCCAGCCTCCCGAGTAGCTGGGACTACAGGCGCCCGCCACTGCGCCCGGCTCATTTTTTGTATTTTTAGTAGAGACGGGGTTTCACCGTGGTCTCGATCTCCTGACCTTGTGATCTGCCCGCCTCGGCCTCCCAAAGTGCTGGGATTACAGGCGTGAGCCACTGCGCCCGGCCTGGGCCTTTGTTTCTTTATGATTTTGTTTATCAAGTTACATCACTGGTTGATACATGTCATGCTGAAAAGGAATATATCAAGTGTATTTATCAAGATTATAAATGGGCTGGATGTGGTGGCTCACGCCTGTAATCCCAGCACTTGGGGAGGCTGAAGTGGGAGGATTGCTTGAGGCTAGGAGTTTGAGACCAGTTTGTACAACAGTGAGACCCCATCTCTACACAAAATTTTAAAATGAGCCGGGCATGGCATGTCTGCCTGTAATCCCAACTACTTGGGAGGCTAAGGCGGGAGGATCGCTTAAGCCTAGGACTTTTTTTTTTTTTTTCTCTGTCACCCAGCCTGGAGTGCAGTGGCGCAATCTCAGCTCACTACAACCTCTGCCGTCTGGGTTCAAGCAATTATTCTGCCTCAGCCTCCCAAGTAACTGGGATTACAGGTGCGTGCCACGACGCCTGGCTAATGTTTGTAGTTTTTTAATAGAGACGGGGTTTTGCCATCTTGACCAGGCTGGTCTTGAACTCCTGACATCGTGATCCGCCCGCCTCGGCCTCCCAAATTGCTGGGATTACAGGCATGAGCTACTGCACCCGGCCGAGCCTAGGACTTTGAGCCTGCCGTGAGCCATGATTGTGCCACTGTGCTCCAGCCTGGGCGACAGAGCGAGGCCCTGTCTCGATATCCCTTCTGTATAAAGGACGGGACAAGGCCACTCAAGGTGGGCCCAGCACTGCTGAAAGCCCCACCCTCTGCAGGCTGTAGGCTCTACTCATTCATTGGAGGACACGAAAACCACAAGGCCATATTGGAGAACAGGCCAGTCACTGTCTCTGCCACAGCCCCCCAGCTCTGCTTCCCACTGTCTGCTGGTACCCACACCCAGCTCCCCCTCCTGGCGCTGTCGCTGGGGCGGTTGTGGGGTCACCGGTTCACATGGCCTCCACCAGGAAGGGCCTTTTACCTCTTCACCCTTTAGCCACTCCACTCTCACCTCCTCTGAGCCTCCTTCCCTTCCCCATGAAGGCAGGAAAGAGCAGGGGTCAGGGTTGGGCCCTCTGCAACCACAGAGGTGGGTTTGCAAAATGACTTGTTTTTGGCCCTGGGACTGGGCAAGATTCTCAAGGACTCAGCCCCAGTTGTCCAGGTTTGTCCCCACTGTCATGCTGGGTGATGGTGGTGATGACCTTAGGGGCCGGCAGAGATTACTTGTTGCATCTCAAGTGCTGGCCACAGGCCGGGCGCGGTGGCTCACACCTGTAATCCCAGCACTTTGGTAGGATGAGGCAGGCGGATCACCTGAGGTCAGGAGTTCATGACTAGCCTGGCTAACATGTTGAAACCCTGTCTCCATTCAAAATATAAAAACTAGAGGACAGGTGTGGTGACTCATGCCTGTAATCCCAGCACTTTGGGAGGCTGAGGTGGACGGGTCATGAGGTCAGGAGATCGAGACCATCCTGGCTAACACGGTGAAACCCCGTCTCTACTAAAAATACAAACAGTTGGCCGGGTGTGGTGGCATGTACCTGTGGTCCCAGCTACCTGGGAGGCTGAGGCAGGAGAATCGCTTGAACCCAGGAGACAGAGGTTGCAGTGAGCCAAGATGGTGCCACTATACTCCAGCCTGGGTGACAGAGTGGGACTCCATCTCAAAACAAACAAAAAAATTAGCTGGGCATGGTGGCGGGTGCCTGCAGTCCCAGCTACTCAGGAGGCTGAGGCAGGAGAATCACTTGAACCTGGGAGGCAGAGGTTGCAGTGAGCCAAGATTGTGCCACTATGCTCCAGCCTGGGTGACAGAGCGAGACTCTGTCTCAAAAAAAAAAAACAAACAAACTGCTGGTCGCAAAGGCCCTGGTGCTGGCCATGTTCAGTGCTCATAGTGTTCTTTAAACGAACCTGCACTGAGGGCCCGAGGCATCCCAAACATTTGGGAGTTGGGGCCAAGTGCTCTGTGTGGACGGCGCGGGAGCTCCACCAAGCCCAGCTGTGGGCAGGTACCTGCGACAGGGAAGATTACCAGCCTCTTCCCCAAGGTGCCCCCCGGACAGGGCAGCAGGACAGAAGGTGGGTGGCACTTGGAGAAAGCTGGGTCTACTGAGAACCAGATGAAGCATCGCAGGTAGGTCCTGCTTGTAAAGGGCCTGACAGTCCCGAAGGCCAGAAACATGCTCAGACCCAGAGTCCCGAGTTGAGGGCTGCTGGGGACCAGATGACAGAGACCAAGGCAGGAAACCAAAAACCATGATCCTCATTGCATTGAGGGGGCACCTCCAGGGACAGAGCAGCTCCACCCCCTGCCCCTGCAGCCTGGCAGCAGCCCCAGGGTCACACCCCTTGTGCAGATCAGCCAGCCTCGCCCCTCCCAGCCACCCCATTGCTGCCTCCAGGCTTATGCCCAGGTGCCTCTATCTGCAGGAGCCGCTGACTTACTTGAAGCCCCAACCACACCCGGACTGTACACCCGTGTGGCTTTCCAGAGCAAGTGGTCTCTACCCAGCGTTATTTCACTAGCTGACTTGGCTCATCCCCCATGCCTACTGGATGTTTACCTCAGGAGGACAGGGGTGCTGTCCCCCTCTACCCTGGTCAGGCCCTGATGGGAGCCAGACATGCACTGACTCAATGATCCACCAATCCCGGGGCCAATCCAGAGGACAGTGGTTTCTTGGAGCAGGGAGGCGGCCTAGATAGCTTTGTGGGGGTCCTGGGGAGGCCCCGACACAGGGGTCCAGGGCAGGAAAGACAGGTCTCCTCCTCCGACTGACGCCCGCCCACCCCGATTCCCCGCCAAAACCCAGAGGCGGCTGCTGACTCCCCGGGCTCCCAGCTGGCGTCACCACCTCTGGAGCCAATGGGCTCTGACGTGGCGAGCCCGGAACGCCATTGGGACTGCGCGGGCGTCCACACCACCCACCGAGCGCGGCCACCGGGTTGGCGGCATGAGCGCGCCCGAGCCTGCGCCCGCCTCGCCACCTGGGCCGGGTCTGGTGCACCCGGAGCCCCCCGGGGTCCTGCGCGCCCTGCTCTTAGCCACCGGCGGCGCAGGGGGCTCGTGGCCGCGCTGCATTCTGCCGTTCGGTGCCGTGGCCCCCACCAGCCATCACCTTCTCGCTGCGGGGACCACGCCTGGACCTGGCCCAGGGCTCGTCGCTGGCCGCGCTCAGTGCGGGCCTGGGGCTCCTGACCGCCGCCTTCCTGTGCTGGCGCGCTCGGCGGAGGCGAAGGGCCGGGCGCCGGGAGCCGGGGGCGCCCTGAGCCGCGGGCAAGGCCCCCTCCCATCGAGGTCACCGCGAGCCGGTCGCCCCTCCCTCCGACCTCTCCCCGGCCGGGCGGGCGCAGTGCCAAGCGCGGTCGCAGAGGCCGCCTCCCATACCCCATCCCCAAATCGTTTCTTCTGGAACCCTTTGGGCAGAGGAGGCCACCGGCCGTTTCCCTCCCTCCCTTTCTGCTTTCCCTCTCCTCCCTCCTCCGTCCAACGTCGCATTTCAGCTTTTGACTTGGCGCGCAGAGCTGGCGCGACCGCAGAGCGGCCTGGCTGGGCAGCGGTTTGCGCGGCTCGGAGATCGACCTGGCGCGAGGGTGCTGGGTGCAGGGCACCGCGACGCGGGTTCGGCCACACCACTCGCCGCTGGGAGCCAGCGCTGTGTCCGCTCCTGGGCTGTCTGCCTTGGGGGCTCGGTTGGAAACCCCCCGAGGCATAATAGGCGCTCAATAAATGTGCAATAGGTGAATAAGTGGTGGCTTGCAGGCGTCTGCGGGGAAACAGCAGGTTCTAGGCTGGGCGGGGAATTATTGGATCAATGGGCATCTTACAGGAAAGACTCTCAGCTCCCTGCTGCCTGGGACTGTCCAGCCCCTCTATGCCCTCACCCCAGCCTGTGTCCCAAAGCTGGAGCTGCCGCTCTAGGGGCAGGGGTGGGGTGGGGTGGGGGAGGCCAAGCACTGCAGCCTGAGTTGCAGGTAGGGGGAGGGGAGGCGGAGCTTCTTTGTTACAGAAGGTGCCAGGAGGGGGCAGGACCAGTGGAGAGGTGGGAGGTGGGAGAGGCCCCAGCCAGAGGCTGGGACAGGTGGCTGGGTCCCTGGAGAGCAATAAGTCCCGCTTGGGGGCTGTGGGGAGGCCCTCCCTAACTTCCAAACACCATCTGTGAGGGCTGGGGGTGGGGGCAGAGTAGCGTGTGCAGAGGTCTGTTCCTGGGGAGAGGCTCTGTGGCCAGCGGCCTCCTGCCTGGGGAGCTGGAGATACAATGGCCCTCTGGGCCTACAGGGCCTCCCTCGACCTCTGCTGACCCAGATGAACAATTGCACCAGGGCTGAGCCCCAGGCACCTACTTTCCCTCACCCCAGAAGCCACCAGACGTTCTGCAGACCCCAGTCCTGGCTCACAGGGAAGCTGAGCTGGAGACAAAGCTGGCCCCTCTGATGAGAGTGGAAGAGGATGCTGGCCACTGTCTCTCCTGCAGCCTGGCTGGCGGCCAGTCTGGCAGTGGCCCTGCTCTGGCAGTGGCCCTGACGTCCAGAGACAGCCTGGGTTTCCCCAGAGGCTTGTCTCTGGCCAGTGGGACCCCTCTGTCAGGCCTGGGCTTTTCTCTCTACTGTCCCAGAATGATGATCTCAGCCCCCATACTCCCCCAGGGTTCCTCCCACCCTTAGGGTGGGGTGGCGGGAGGTAGGGGTTGGGAGCCAGAAGGACCTTGAAGAGGGTGGTTGGGAGTTTCAGGTTCTAAGTTTGACTAAGCATGAGCCCTGTCAGATTCAGGTCCCTCACCTTGTCAAGAACACAATTCCCATTCTCTTTATCAGGGAGCTGAGGGGCAGGGGCCCTGTGGTAGAGAGAAAGCCCCCCAGCCCTTTCTGCTCAGTCCTCCCATGCCCCCATCCCTGTGCATCTGTGGCTGTCACACGCAGATGTGTGGCCAGGAGAAGGTGCCCACCAGCCAGTGTCAGTTGCTCCAGGAGCCAAGCCAGGTGCCCTGTCACTCTGTCTTCCCGTTCCTCCCCTCCATGGTCAGGCCCTCCTACTCCCTCCTCTGGTCCTTCAGTTTCTCCTGGGAGGCTTCTGTGTCCTCCTGTCCCTCCTCTCCCAAACAGTGTGATGCTTCTGCCTCTCCATCCTCTTCCTCTTGGTCCTTGATCATCTCTGGCCGTGTCCAGGGTAGCACCCACGTAGCTCCCTCCACCAGCTGCAGGCCTGGCCTCCCATCTGAAATGGGACATTCAGGCCTCGATGATGCCCCTGCATGGAACTTGTTCCCTGCCCCGCCCTGGGAGGCTTGGCCTCCTCTGTCAGGGACCTAAAAGTAGGAGGGGAGGAGGTTTCTCTGACCAGAGCTGTCCCTGGACCCTCTTTGGTGGTGTCGCTCCCAGGCACAGCTGCCCCATCCCCAGCTAGTCCCCAGGCCACCCAGCTGGGCTTCTGCCTCAGTTTCCCTGCCCAAACGTGCTGCGACGTGGGGCAGTGGGCTCCAGGTTGCCACCAGCCCCTTCCCATGATTAAACCCTACTCCCTGCCCCTGCAGAGAGGTCCTCAACAGCTAACCAAGTCCCTGAACCCCAAGGAGCCACCCCATCCCACCCTCCAGCTTCCATGTCCTCTGCCAGCTGGGCCCATGGCAGAGATGCAACTAGAAACTTGCAGACCCGGGGAGCTTTGGGATCAGAGTCTGGCCTGGTGCAGGGGATGCTGGCCTCATGTCTTTTTTTTTTTTTTTTTTTTTGAAATGAAAGGCCTCACATATTTATTACTGAACTCAGCCAACCAACGCATTCATAATAGATTCAGAGAGGAAAACACGTCGAACTCTCCAGATAGTGGTGACATTTTCAGTTTGATATGGTAATGTGATTGTGACCTTCAGACAGCACAAATATGTGTGCCATCTCATGTAATTCCTTACAGACCCAGCTTGGTTCTTCTCCAATGTCTCCTTTTGGAGTTGTACCTGATTTTATTTCCAGTTTTCATCTGAATCCACTGGGGAATGGGACGATTTTGCTTTTGTTTCCTGGCCAGGAATCGCTTAATCCTGAAAGTCTTGTGAGAAGACATGGCGAGAAGCAGAGGCAAGAACACATCGCGATGGTGGAGAAAAGAAAAGAGGGGGTGGCCTCATGTCTTAGCCCAGCTCAGGCCGACGGGGGTGCCCCCCTTCCTCAACACAGACAGGAGACACTCCAGTCTGTGCAGCTCCAGACTTGGGCCTGATACTACTTCGGGTTCATCAAATCCCACAGCTTCAGAGAGCCTCGTGAGTAACAGGCGTCTGGCGGATGAGGAAAAAGGACCCCAAGCTATGCAGCCAGAAATGGAGCAGTTTGGATTCAAAATTAGACCTGACCCAATCCTGGGTTCTTTCTACTCCAGTAGATGCTGCTTTGGGGATGACCCTTCAACTGGTGGTTACTTGGCTTCCCTACCCAGGGAGCATCCAGGCCTTCTGCTGTCAGACCCGGGTCTCGCCGGCCTGATGGGCTTCAGGGAGGAGGTGGCCCAGACCCCCGTCCAGCACGTGGCACAGCCCCAGGAGCAGTAAAGGCCTGGCTGTGGGCCCAGGACCCTGCTGGGTGGTCCTCCACGGGCTGCGAAGGCTGAGCTGCCCCCCTCCAGACCCCTCCCGCCAGCGCATTCCTGGCTCCCCGGCCCCTCCCCTGGCTCCCGGGCCTCCCAGCCCCCTTCCCCGCTGGCCCAGCCCGCGTCTGAATCTGCTTCTGATTCCAGCTCTGCCGATGAGGCCCCCTCCCCTCCCCTCCCTCCTTCCCGACCGGAGCAGCCCCGCCCCCGGCTGGGCCCTGGCTTGCGCCTGCTGCGCCCCCCACCCCCTCCTGGCACAGCTCGTCCGCCCTCGCTGCAGCCGGGAGGAGGCGGCGGCCCGTGCACCGCAGGCCCCGCCCGCCCACGGTCCTTCCCGGGAGGCCGGGAGACCTGCTCCGCCCGGCCCTCGGTGGGTGAGTGCGAGCGGCGGGTGGGGCCTCCGCGGACTGAGGCACCGGGAGCCGGGGCGACGCCTGTCATCGCTCTAGGCCCAGCGGGAGGACGCGCCAACATCCCTGCTGCTGTGCTGAGCCCGGGGCGTGCCCGCCGCTGCTCCCACCACTGGGCCGGGCTGAGGCCGCCCGGGGGCCCTGTTCCTCGGCATTGCGGGGCCTAGTGGGCAGAGCCGCGGAGGGGGCTTCTTCTCCCCGAGGGCAGCGTCTTGGGGCCCGGCCGCTGGCTGACCCGCAGCGGCTCCGGCCATGCCTGGCTGGCCCTGGGGGCTGCTGCTGACGGCAGGCACGCTCTTCGCCGCCCTGAGCCCTGGGCCGCCGGCGCCCGCCGACCCTTGCCACGATGAGGGGGGCGCGCCCCGGGGCTGCGTGCCGGGCCTGGTGAACGCCGCCCTGGGCCGCGAGGTGCTGGCGTCCAGCACGTGCGGGCGACCGGCCACTCGGGCCTGCGACGCCTCCGACCCGCGACGGGCACACCCCCCCGCCCTCCTGACTTCCCCAGGGGGCACGGCCAGCCCTCTGTGCTGGCGCTCAGAGTGGCTGCCTCGGGCACCCCTCAACGTGACTCTCACGGTGCCCCTGGGCAAGGCTTTCGAGCTGGTCTTCGTGAGCCTGCGCTTCTGCTCAGCTCCCCCAGCCTCCGTAGCCCTGCTCAAGTCACAGGACCATGGCCGCAGCTGGGCCCCTCTGGGCTTCTTCTCCTCCCACTGTGACCTGGACTATGGCCGTCTGCCTGCCCCTGCCGATGGCCCAGCTGGCCCAGGGCCTGAGGCCCTGTGCTTCCCTGCACCCCAGGCCCAGCCTGATGGCAGCGGCCTTCTGGCCTTCAGCGTGCAGGACAGCAGCCCCCCAGGCCTGGACCTGGACAGCAGCCCAGTGCTCCAAGACTGGGTGACCGCCACCGACATCCGTGTAGTGCTCACAAGGCCTAGCGCGGCGGGTGACCCCAGGGACATGGAGGCCATCGTCCCTTACTCCTACGCAGCCACTGACCTCCAGGTGGGCGGGCGCTGCAAGTGCAATGGACATGCCTCACGGTGCCTGCTGGACACACAGGGCCACCTGATCTGCGACTGTCGGCATGGCACCGAGGGCCCTGACTGCGGCCGCTGCAAGCCCTTCTACTGCGACAGGCCATGGCAGCGGGCCACTGCCCGGGAATCCCACGCCTGCCTCGGTGAGGCCTTGGAGGGTGGCCTGGGGACCTTGGACCCAACCAGTCTGCCCCTGACCCATCTCTCCCTGCAGCTTGCTCCTGCAATGGCCATGCCCGCCGCTGCCGCTTCAACATGGAGCTGTACCGACTGTCCGGCCGCCGCAGCGGGGGTGTCTGTCTCAACTGCCGACACAACACCGCTGGCCGCCACTGCCACTACTGCCGGGAGGGCTTCTATCGAGACCCTGACCGTGCCCTGAGTGACCGTCGGGCTTGTAGGGGTGAGCCCACCACCAGCCACCTGCGGGCCCTCATCCTCTGGCTTCCCAGATCCCCAGACAGGCTTCTGACCAGGCCCTTCCCACCTCTCCTCAGCCTGCGACTGTCACCCCGTTGGTGCTGCTGGCAAGACCTGCAACCAGACCACAGGCCAATGTCCCTGCAAGGATGGCGTCACTGGCCTCACCTGCAACCGCTGCGCACCTGGCTTCCAGCAGAGCCGCTCCCCAGTGGCGCCCTGTGTTAGTGAGTGACCCTGCCCTGCCTCAGCCCCCAAGCCAAGGCCACCCAAGCTCCCTGCTGTTGTCCCGTCTTTTCCCTGAGCCCTGCAGATCTCTCTGCTCCTCCATCGCAGGCCATTCTCCCTCCCTCTCTGCAGAGACCCCTATCCCTGGACCCACTGAGGACAGCAGCCCTGTGCAGCCCCAGGGTGAGTGGACACAGGACAGGGCCCCAGACGGGCATGACTTTGGGTGAAGGGGCTCTGGGAGGAGACGGTGGGGAAAGGGGGGGATGGGAGTCTGTCAGCCTCCCACCCTCTACCCAGACTGTGACTTGCACTGCAAACCTGTCCGTGGCAACTACCGCATCAGCCTAAAGAAGTTCTGCAGGAAGGACTATGGTAGGTGCCCTCAGGCCTCCCGCGGACCTTCCCTCCTCCGCCAGCTTCCTCTTGGAACGCCTTGACCCTTGCTGGGCCCCAAGGCCCATCCATCCCCCACGGGGGGCGGCCCCGCTCCTTCAGCCCGCACTGTCCTCCGGGTGTCCTCCCCATGCCTCCCTCTACCCCGGGCAGGCCGCCGCCTCCTGACCCCACCCCCTCTCACTCTCCCCGCAGCGGTGCAGGTAGCGGTGGGCGCGCGCGGTGAGGCGCGCGGCGCGTGGACGCGCTTCCCGGTGGCCGTGCTCGCGGTGTTCCGGAGCGGAGAGGAGCGCGCTCGGCGCGGGAGCAGCGCGCTGTGGGTGCCCGCCGGGGATGCAGCCTGCGGCTGCCCGCGCCTACTCCCTGGCCGCCGCTACCTCCTGCTGGGTGGCGGGCCTGGAGCCGCGGCTGGGGGCGCGGGGGGCCGGGGACCCGGGCTCAGCGCCGCCCGCGGAAGCCTCGTGCTTCCCTGGAGGGACGCGTGGACGCGGCGCCTGCGGAGGCTGCAGCGGCGTGAGCGGCGAGGGCGCTGCAGCGCCGCCTGAGCCCGCGGGCTGGGCAGGGCGGGCGCCGCTCCCACATCCAGGCGCACGTTCACCCGGTGCCTTCGCCTGCCAGGAGTCCTTGCTCGCGTCGCGCGTGTCGCCACCTAGGCCGCCGCCGTCCCCGCCGGCAGCTCCCTCTGTACCTCCCGTCTGGCCCCGGGGGGATGTGACCGGCGCAGCGACAGCCCGCCCCGCACAGAGGCGGGTGATATGGCACACCCAGAGGACCCTATGGTCTCCTGCCCCCTGGCTGGCGGTCCTGTCCCAGGGGCACTGTGATACCCGGAAGGCTGTGAATTCCTCGTGATGCCAGGCCCTCTCGGGGATCTCAGATCATCCCCGGGGCCGCTGTGATGCACACCCCCACCCGTGCAGCGACCCCCCAGGGAGCGCGCTGACCTCCCCAAAGACTGTGGCCACCGCAGGCGCCTTGGACCCCCATGGGGGGACAGGGCGTCCCCTGCCTTCTGCAGCCCCGCGAGGGCGGTGGCCTTGGCCCCTGCAGGCTGGGCGTCCACGTTCGGGTGCCCCGCGGCGTCTGCTGCCGGATCCCGCATCTTTCTTGGCCGCCTGTGTCCGCGTCTGCGGGCTCTGTCCGGCCATCCCTCTCTCCGCCGCGTCTCTGACCTTCGGCGCCACGGCTCTTCAGCTCAGGGCCCGTCCCAGAACCCCCTTCCAGCCCTTCTCCCCCCGCTCGGGAAGGGACGTCGCGCCCACGCGGTTCCAGATCCACGCGTGACCCGGCCAGGCGGCGACTCCGACAGGCAGCTGTCCGGGCCCCCGATGCACTCGGCAAGTCCCTGCCGACCCCCGTCCCCCTTGGCTCGTCTCCCCGGGACCGCACTGCAGTCGCCTCCCCTCCGCGCGGGACCGGTCCTCAGCCGGCCCCTGCTTCCGCCGCAGCAGCCGCCGACCACCAGCGCGCATGCCCAGAGCCGGGCAGGCCGGAGGCCCGCGGGCGCTCCGGGGCGGGCACAGGGCGAGAGCTCGGCGGGGGCGGGGCCCAGCGCGCGCGTGCGCAGAAAGGCCGGCGCGGCGAGCTGAGGAGAAAGCGGCGCGCGGAGGTGGGTGCGCTCGGGGTGTGCGGGGGGTGCGCTGCGGTGTGGCCTGGCCAGGTCCCCGCTGTCACCGCAGTCGACGCGTGCTGGGGGCGGGAACGTGGGGTCCCGGCTGCGGGCCCCATTCGAGGCGGGGATCCCCGGCCACGCGCTGGTTGGGGGCTCCGGAGCCCGGCACTGCCCGGCGCTGCAGCTGCGGCTTGGCCTACGGGCGGGGGCGCAGGAGCGGGACCCCCTGGATGCGAGGCCCGATCCCCGCCCGGTCGCTGGCCCGCGACTCGGCCCGGGGCATGGTGTCGTCGGGAAGGGTGACTGTGTCACTCTTTCCTTGGGGCGTTTTCCGTCTCCGCAGGGTCGGAAATCCTCTTCGGGGCTCGGTGAGATTGCAACAGATTCTGATAAGTCCTGCCCTGTGGACCTGGAGCAGCCCCGGGCCCCGCCCCGCCCTGCCCAGGGATGACACACGCCCCCACCGCCCACCCGCTTGGGGGTCCGCTAGCCCCCGGCCCTGTCCAGTGGGAGCCCCTCTGGGTGCGCCTTGCCAGGCGGCCGCTGCCCTCCGGGCCTTGGGAGGTGGGAGCCAGGGACCCCCAGCTCCGAGCCAGCACAGCGGAGGGGAGAGCCGGCCCCACCTGGGCTGGGCTGCACCTGTTCCCGCCCCCTCCAGGCGGGAGTCCCCGCGGGCTAGCCACAGGCTTTCTTTGATGGCCGTGCCCCTCAGGGAAATGCGCTTCAGACCCCTGGGTTACTGCTTGCGGGGGTGATATTAAAGGCCAAAGGTTGTCTAAAAGCCACCTGGGTGGTGTGGAGGTGCAGGTGGACTGTTAGGTTGGTGGCTGTGGTTGTGAAGCCGGTGTCACTGTCTTTCTCCAGCAGCTTTTTCCAGAAAGGGGGCGTCAGCCTGCCCTTCCAGGGCGATAGAAGCACTAGCGGGTGATTTTTCCCTGTTTTGCTGTGTTTGCTTCGGAGTCACCAGGTGACTTCCAGACAATGTGCAGAAGGAACCGTTCCATTATTTGGCACGTGGGCCGTTTCCTCCACCCGAGGTCCTGGGCTCTGTCTTCACAGTCTGTCCTCAGCACACAGTAGGCACCTGTAGATGGCACGTGTGGCATTTCCTCCGCCCGAGTGCCAGGGCTCTGTCCTCAGCACACAGTAGGCACCTGTAGATGTTTGCTCAGTTGCAGCGGAGACAAGCAGTCAGTTCTTTTCATTTTAAGGAACACAGGCTGGGAAAAAAAACCAATCCAGATAAGAGAAGATCAGGAAATCTTATGCAGATTTTACAGTTACTGTTCCTAGCCTGTGGCATGACCCCTGCGTGCCCTGCCTTTTATTTTGAGGGTTGATCCTCATCTAATCTGAGCGCTCAGATAAAGGCTTTACATAGAGTACTAATTAGAGAGTGCTTGCTCTACTTAGAAGCCTGTCTTTCCCTGTGAACGGGGCTGGAGCCACACTGTTCATCTTTGCTTCCCCCTGGCCTGGCCAGGGCTGGGCCAGAGGTTTTCTCTACATGATGGTTGAAGTGGATCAAGGTCCTTTTGTCAGAATGATAGATGTGAACTATTGCAGTTGCTTTCCACTGGGTTGAGGGTGACCTTCTGAGATGCAGAAGTAATCTAGGCAGGGTTTTCCTAACAACAGTAAATTTGGCCACCCAGGGTCTGTAAAGTCACCTGCAGGGTAACCTTACTAGCTCTCGCTGACCACACCTGCCAGGATTGTCCAGCAGGCTCGAGTGACCTTGGGCATGCAGTGTTGCTCTTAATTATCTGCAGATTGAGCCAAGCTCAGAAAACATATTAAATGTTTGCCTTTAGATGGTTTCTCGTTTAAAGTACATAAGGACGATGAAGCAGGTTATAAAAAAAGCACTTAACATTTACCTTGTTGAATGTTTTCCCTGTCTGAGCATGCCTTTTCTGTTATGACAACTCTGTAAATGGAAGAAAGAAGTCCTTTTCTTTTTATTTTTTTCTCTTTGAGACGGAGTCTTGCTCTGTCGCCCAGGCTGGAGTGCAGTGGCAGGATCTCAGCTCACTGCAAGCTCCGCCTCCCGGGTTCACACCATTCTCCTGCCTCAGCCTACCGAGTAACTGGGATTATAGGCGCCCGCCACCCCGCCCGGCTAATTTTTTTTTTTTTTTTTTTTTTTTTTTTTAGTAGAGACGGGGTTTCACCGTGTTAGCCAGGATGGTCTCGATCTCCTGACCTCATGATCCGTCCATCTCGGCCTCCCAAAGTGCTGGGATTATAGGCTTGAGCCACCACGCCTGGCCAAGAAGTCCTTTTCAACTCAAAGCAGCAATTGCAGTGGCTGTTTCAAACATTGCCTGTCAATTGGAGATAAAATCAAAGAAACACAACCTCAGGCTTTTTACTGAGGACCAACTTGAATTCATTATTCAATGATTTTCTGTATCCTTTCAACATGCGTTTATTAAGCCAGGTGCAGTGGCTCATGCCTGCAATCCCAACACTTTGGGAGGCTGAGGTGGAAGGATTGCATGAGCCCAGGAGTTCGAGACCACCCTGGGCAACATAGGGAGGTCTCGTCTCTATAAAAAATTAGCCAAGTATGGTGGTATGTGCCTGTGGTCCCAGCTACTTGGGAAGATGAGGCAGAAGGATCACTTGAGCCTGGGAGCTCAAGACTGCAGTGAGCTGTGATTGTGCCACTGCACTCAAGCCAGGGCGACAGAGTGAGACCCTGTCTCTGAAAAACGAAACAACAAAAATGCATTTATTGAATTCACACTTCATAGGAGGCACCATGCTGTGCGTTCTGTGGATTCGGTGTTGAGTAAGACTTGGTCTCTGCCCTTGACCTTATAGTGCAGTGAGGAGACAGGAGAATAAACACAAGGTAGAAGCTCCAACAGAGGTGGACAGAGCCTTCTGTGGGCGCAAAGGCATGGCATCCAGCTGGATTGTGGTGGGGGTGGGGCTCTGAGATGGACTTGAGCTTCATTTTGAAGGATGATCAGGAGTGGCAAGAACAAGTGAGGGAAAGCGCCTTCCCCCAAAGGAACAGTGGATATAAAGTGACGGGCGTGGTGCCTGCCCACCAGCTCTTGGGAGAAGGGCAGTGGTGGTCCCGGGTTAGATGGGGTGAAGTGAGTGAGCTGGGCTGACAGCAGACTGGGAAAAGCCTTGATTGCCACCTGGGAGTTTGAATTCACCCAGAGTGGCATGAAGCCTCTGAAGATCTTGGGTTTGTGAGTGACCTGATCAGAGGTGGCCAGGGAGGTGAAGGGCCGCACAGAGGCCATGGCCGGTTGAGGGACTGTCATGGCACACCCAGAGAGACATCAGCACAGAAAGGAGCAAGACTCAGCTGAGCCCGGGGGCTCACACCTGCAAGCCCAGCATTTTGGGAGGCCGAAGCAGGAGGCTCGCTTGAGCCCAGGAGTCACAGGCTGCAGTGAGCTGTGGTTGTGCCACTGCACTCCAGCCTGGTCACCTCTGTTTCGGAAGAAAAAAGAGAGCAAGACTCTGAGACAAGTGGCTGCAGGATGGGAAGAGCCAGAGAGGAAGGAGAGGATGTTCCAGGATTGAGTGGCGGGCAGTGCCATACCCCATGCAGAGTGTGGAGGGAGGGAGCAGGCTGGCACTGTGTGGAGAAGGCGATGAGGTTACTGTGAGACGTCTGGGCAGTAAGCACATGTGTTTTGGCCTGGAGCCAAGGAGAGCGTACTAGACGAGAGCATTTTGGGGATGCTGTGTGCTGTCCAAGCTGGGGGTTGGGTTGGGTCTTCCCAGGAGAATGTGTAGAGTGAGAAAAACAAAACAGAACCCTAAACCTTGTGGACTCCTAATACAGTCTTAAAACAAAGTCAATAAAGTAACAGAAGGCCAGTCGGTAACCCGTTGCCTTTTGTGGGAATGGGGCAGAGTAGTGGGCTTTTAATTTTCTTTTTTTTGAGACAGAGTCTCGCTCTGTCACCCAGGCTGGAATGCAGTGGCCAGATCACAGCTCACTGCAAGCTCCGCCTCCCGGGTTTACGCCATTCTCCTGCCTCAGCCTCCGAGTAGCTGGGACTACAGGCGCCCGCAACCTCGCCTGGCTAGTTTTTTATATTTTTTAGTAGAGACGGGGTTTCACCGTGTTATCCACGATGGTCTCGCTCTCCTGACCTCGTGATCCTCCCGTCTCGGCCTCCCAAAGTGCTGGGATTACAGGCTTGAGCCAACGTGCCCGGCCTTTAATTTTCTTTCTTTCTTTCTTTCTTTCTTTCTTTCTTTCTTTTTTTTTTGAGACAGGGTCTTACTCTTTCTCCTAGGCTGGAGTGCAGTGTCAGGATCAATGGCTCACTGTAGCCTCGACCTTCTGGGCTCAAGAGATCCACCTCAGCCTCCCAAAGAGCTGGGACTATAGACTTTTTTGTTTTCTTTTTTTTTTTTTTGAAACAGGATCTCACTCCCATTGGCCGGACTAGAGTACAGTGGTAGGATAATGAGATCGTGGATCACTGCAGCCTCAACCTCTCGGACTCAAGCAATCTTCCCACCTTAGTGTCCTGAGTAGCTGGGACTACAGGTGCACACCACCACACCCAGTAATTTTTGCATTTTTTTATAGAGACAGGGTCTCACTTTGTTGCCCAGGCTGGTCTCAAATTCCTGGGCTCAAGCAGTTCTTCCACTTTGGCCTCCCAAAGGGTGGGATTACAGGCGTGAGCCACAGTGCCTGGCCTGGGCTTTTAATTTGTTGCAGAAACCCAGTGTGTCTCTTGGAGTGAAGGATGGAGTGTGGGACGGGGGGATGCCAGTGTCCTTACAGTGGCCTTCCTGTCTCACGTGTCTATTTGCCTTTTGGGGAACCTCCAGCTTCAGTGTCATGCTTCTCAAAGGACCTAGTTCACCTGCAGTCCAAGGGTTGCTCCTCTTGGAGCATTCCCACAGGTAGGGCTCTGGAAAAAGCCTTTTCAGACCCAGAGACTGAAGGCTGCAGAGCCCTCAGGGGCACCTCACTCTCCTTCCAGGACCCTGTTTCTGTGTGGTCCATCAGCATTGGCAGCAGGCACAACTTTGGAAAAAATCTACTAAGAACAGAGGCCGCGCATGTGGTGCGTCCCCCACCCCCCCATTCCCCCACCCTGAGGGGCCGAATGGGTGAGGCTGGGGAAAGGGTGAGGCTGGGGAATGGGTGAGGCTGGGGAAAGGGTGTGCTGCAGAAGCAGCCCCGATCTGCTCGCGGCCGGCATGTGGCCCCCAGGGCTGGCTGAGCCTCTGGATAAGGTTGTGAGCTGTTATCTACACCCTCCAAGAGAACCTGCTCACAGGGGCGCAGGCTTCACAGCCTCTGAGGACTGTGCGTATGCAGCCATGGCTTCCTGCAACCCTCCCCAGTGTGCTCTCTTCTTTTTTCTCTCTTTGTTAATTTTTTTTTTTTTTTGAGATGGAGTTTTGCTCTTGTTGCCTAGGCTGGAGTGCAGTGGTGTGATCTCAGCTCACCGCAACCTCTGTCTCCTGGGTTCAAGTGATTCTTCTGCCTTATCCTCTCTAGTAGCTGGGATCACAGGCATGCGCCACCACACCCGGCTAATTTTGTATTTTTAGTAGAGACGGGGTTTCACCGTGTTAGCCAGGCTGCTCTTGAACTTCTGACCTCGTGATCCACCTGCCTCGGCCTCCCAAAGTGCTGAGATTACAGGCATACCTGCCTGGCTGTTGTTTGTTTGTTTGTTTATTTGTTTGAGATGGAGTCTCGCTCTGTCGCCCAGGTTGGAGTGCAGTGGCGCGATCTCGGCTCACTGCAAGCTCTGCCTCCTGGGCTCACACCATTCTCCTGTCTCAGCATCCCAAGTAGCTGGGACTACAGGCGCCCATCACCACGCCTGGCTAATTTTTTGTGATTTTAGTAGAGACGGGGTTTCACCGTGTTAGCCAGGATAGTCTCCATCTCCTGACCTCGTGACTGCCCGCCTTGGCCTCCCAAAGTGCTGGGATTACAGGCGTGAGCCACCATGCCCGGCCTGTTAATTGTTTTTTTTAAGAGACTGGGTCTCGCTCTGTTGTCCAGGCTGGAGTGCAGTGGTGCAGTCATGGCTCATTACAGCCTCAACCTCCTGGGCTCAAGCCGTGCTCCAACCTCAGCCTTCTGAGTAGGTGGGACTACAGGTGCATGCCACCACACCTTCCTGATTTTTTATTTTTTTGTAGAGACAATATCTTACTATGTTGCCCAGACTGGTCTCGAACTCCTGGCTCAAGGGATCCTTTCGTCTCAACCTTCCAAAGTGCTGGGATTACAAGCATGAGCCACTACACCGGGTTGTTCCCTTTTTCTTTCTTTTTTTTTTTTTTTTTTGAGACGGAGTCTCGCTCTTTCGCCCAGGCTGGAGTGCTGTGGCCGGATCTCAGCTCACTGCAAGCTCCGCCTCCCGGGTTCCCGCCATTCTCCTGCCTCAGCCTCCCGAGTAGCTGGGATTACAGGTGCCCGCCACCTCGCCCGGCTAGTTTTTTGTATTTTTTAGTAGAGACGGGGTTTCACCGTGTTAGCCAGGATGGTCTTGATCTCCTGACCTTGTGATCCGCCCGTCTCAGCCTCCCAAAGTGCTGGGATTACAGGCTTGAGCCACCGCGCCCGGCCCCCTTTTTCTTATAGGTCATTGAGAACACACCACAGGGGACCTGGGAATCTACTGAGGATACAGATTTCCCATAATCTGAAACTGTGTGTCTGCCTGATTGTTACACAGTTTTAATTGGGTGCCACACACCGAGAGAGATTGTTTGCTTGTGGGCCATCCTGTTTCCAGTAAAAGCCTTTCCACTCACTGTGGCATGCTAAATGGAGCTTATCACCTGGATCCCTTCAGCCTTTCCTTGAATCCTTTCCACCCCTTCCCTAAATATCCTCTGTGATCCCTTTCCTGGCAAGGGTCCTTCTGGCCTTCCTACCTTGGTAAACCTGTGGCCTTAGAAGGATCGAGGTGTGGACATTAACTTTTCTGCCCTGGCGGCTTCCTGGGCTGTCCTCTCCCTGTTCCCAGCACTCAGGAGCACTGCCCTTTCCTGGCAGCCTAGTAAATCCCAGGCCTCTGTTTTGGGCCCTTTGGCTTCTTGGTGCCTGTTATGCTGAACCGTAGAACTGTCTTAATTAGAGCCCCAAAGGACACTCACTGGCCAACGCGCTTATGGAGCGTTGGGTAGCTCTGACCAGGCTTGCCCTCCAGGGCCCTGTCTTTTGACCACGCTGTCTCTATCACTTCTGAGGCTAAGGCCTCCTCACACTGTAAGACCCAGCTGAGGCAGGCGTTGGCTCTGGGAAAGCACCCTGTCGCAGCACCTGCACCTTGAATTGGCATCGTCAGTACACCTGACCCGGGCTGGGGAGGGGCCATGCCTCTGTACTCCTCTGTACTCAGGTACCTGGCACACTGGCATTCAGGAAGCGTGCCTTGAATGCCTGTTAAAATGATTAGGACCAGACGTGGTGGCTCATACCTGTAATCCCAACACTTTGAGAGGCCAAGATGGGAAGATTGCTTGAGGCCAGGAGTTTGAGACCAGTCTGGGCAGCATAGTGAGACTTTGTCTCTACGAGACTTAAAAAGTAAATAAAAATAAAATGATTAAACCTGCACGACTCCACCCTGAGCTGGATCTCACCTTAGGTCTAAAGACACTTGCTGAGAACCTGATGTGAGCCTGGCCTTCCAAGGCACACCTGTCACAGGCTTGGAACTCAGACCAATCGAAATCCTGCGCTGCTGACAGCTGAGCTCTCTTCCTCTGGTTCTCCTCCTGGGTCCTGGGGGGTATTTTTCTAGACCTGCTGTGGGGAGAATCTTTGGGCTCAGATGGTAAAGATCCTGAATTACCAGAGTCCTGTGCCAGCTCTAGCCCCTGCCTTTGGGTGGACCAGACCAGGCCGGGGAAAGAAAGATATCTGCCTATGAAAGGGAACAGGGAACTGTCTTGAGTGGCTGGCCAAGGTTGAGGCTCAGCCTGCCTCTGCTCAGGCTCCGAGCAGTAGGCTCAGGAGCCACAGTTAGGCACGTTTGCACTGCTGACCAGCACAGGCAGGCAGACCAGCTGGCCCGTGGTGCGGTGACTAACGCCTCGTTAATGGTCACACCCCTTTTGTACCTGGCACGTGCCCTCCATTGTGTGCCTCCAGCAAAGAGCCCACTATCAAGTTCCCCAGGCAGCAGCTACTTGGTAGTCACTGTGGCATGTCGGTCACCATTAATATTTGGAAGATGCCTATGCTCTGCTTCAGGCTGAGGCAAGCACCCCTACCTTCCTGTCATGTGAAGATGCCTGCAGGAAAGGTCACACCTAGGGTTGGTGGACTAGTAATGCTCCCTGTTGTTATTTGGCCTTCAAAATTAAATTTATCTTGGGCCCAAGTGGTTTGCGATTTCTCTGAGTCTCTGCCTGTTTTCTTCTCTGTTCCCTCCTTCCCAGGACACACTGGACATAGTGTGAGACACTTTGGTGGGTGGATAAGCCAGCACCATGATGGTGGGTGCACTGGGTGAGGGTGAGGACAGATGTGGACAGGAGGTGTGGAGCTCTGTGAGGGCTCGGCCCTGGGCCGGAGGTCCCATGGAGGCCTGTGAAGAAGGGGCAATTGTACTGAGAGCAGAAAGTGAAAGGGGACAGGTGTGTCCTGCCTCTCTGGACAGTGACATTCCCACAGTAGTGTGGGGACTGCAGTTGGCACTATGTAGCCGGGGCTCCTGAAGCTGTTGTCCGAGGGGCAGGGAGGGGCCAGGTCCTGAAGGGCGGAGGACACCAGGAGAGGGTTTTGGGTGGAGAATGGTGACTGGGTGAAGCCCTGAGCGGGCAGGAGGCTGGGAGTGGGAGCTGAATTGCGCTGGAGTCACGTGGAGTGTGAATGTTGTGAGCGTCCTGGAAACAGCTGGGAAGCAGCTGGAGGGACGGGCCTGGACCTCAAAGAAGGATTCTAGGCTCAGGAGAGGGTGGGCTCCATTGGAGAGACAGGCACAGGAGCTGGAGGAGCAGCCGTGGAGAGGTGAGGAGATGCCTGGCAGGGAGGCAGGCGGGATGAGGCCCAAGGCAGCTGGGAGATCTGGCAGCCAGCGCGGCCAGCGGCGGGAGGGCCGGAAGCCGGGTGTCATCTGCTTTTGCCAGCAGCTCGGCTCAGAAGAAAAACGGAGGAGAGGTGGAGCTGGAGCGGAGCCCCCAGCACTGTGGTTTGCTGTGTTTGGGGCCCGTGTCACAGCACTGGGGAGCCTTGGAGAGAGATGGGGAGCTAGGGTCCCCAGAAGGTGAGAGCCAGGACTGAGGGGGGCCTTGGTCTGTGGTGGGAATGCAGAGAGCTGGGAAGCTCCTGCCTGACAAGCCCCCTTTCTTGGGGTGGAGTGGGTGGGACGGGGCAGCTGTGAGCTGGAGAGGAGACAGTGTCAGTGAAGTGTGCCGCAAAGGCTGCCAGGTGGCACCGGGGGCTGGGCCACTCGAAACCGCTGAGCAGGCGGCAGGACTTCTCCCTCTCCCCTCAGCTGTTCTCGTGCCTCAGGCTGACTTCCTCGTGCCGTTTATCCATATGGCTGAGACAGGAGTGTGGGGTTGGCGGGCGGGAGTTGGGGCTTGGCGTGACGGTCCAGGCTGAGCTGGCAAGAGAGAAAAGCCAGAGCGGCTGGTGGATGGGGCAGTCGCAGCTCCGAGTGGGAGGAGGGCACTGAGGGCTCCAGGACGGGGTATGGGCGGGTTTATGAATGTGCCGCCTCTGGAGTGGGTGGAGTGGTTTTCTGGAATGCCCAGGGACTGGATAAAACGGTAGAGATGTAAAGGCTTTTAAAGTTCTAGAGGCCACGGAGCTTCCAGCCAGGACTGCGAACTTAGCCCTCAAGGGAGGGCAGCACAGAGAGGAAGGCCCTGAGCCGGAGAGAGAGGAGGTGGGTGGTGATGGCGAGAGCCTGGCTGCTGCTCGGCCCAGAGGAGGAAGGGTACATTCGGGAGAGGACGAAGACTTGGGAGCGGTGTGTTTGCTGTAGAAAATTTCCAGAGCAAGAAGGCAGGTTGGAAGCAGGTGCCGGGGGTAAAAGGCATATAACAAGGTAAGGAGATGTGGGTGAAGACCGGTGGCTGTGCTCACCGTGGTTAGTGACACTTTCACCATCCAGCCCCGGTCAGACATGGTCCTATAGCTGAGGGTCTCACCAGGCGGTGGGGGCACAGGTCAGGGGAATGGGATCGCCAGAGGAGCATTCTCAAAACGTGCCTGTGCAGGCATCTCCCACCCCTGACATTCTGCAAGAGAGGTCCAGGGGGTGCCCACCCCACATGCAGCGGACCCCTGGTGGTCATCCTCCTGTCAGCCTCCCCTCCTCCCCTCCCCACCTCGCCACCCCCAGTGGATGTTTCTGATGGCTGTGGCCTTTGCACATGCCCTCCAGGCTGCCATGCCACAGATCTTTCTGGAATAAAAGCTTGATCTCGCCTCCCCACCCTGGTATTCTGGTGGTGCCCTGTCACTATTGGGATGGGGTAGGGTGCAGGCCTTGTGACTTGGAGCAAGTCTTGTATTTCCCTGCTGCTGAGTGCAGGTCCTCCCCCTGCCGCCCACCCACACCCCGCCCCCCGCAGTGTGCTCTGCCAACCCCAGCACGCTGTAACCACCTCCTAGAAGGGCTTCCGGAACCCCTCCAGCTCTCCGGGGCACGTGACCACCCCAGGGCCTCTCTGCCTCTACACGTGCCTACAAAGCGGCTTTCCGACCTCACTGCCAGGTGATTGATTTATCTCTCAGCTCTTTCTAGCTCAGTGCCAGGCATCTAGGAGGCACTCAGAAGAAGGTTCCAGAGAGAACGGGTACACCTGGGTGCACAGATGAGTCCAGTGGCTCTCTTCCATCGTGGTCCACTGTGCCAGCTCCATTGTTCCAGGGCTGAGGCCTAGGGTGGCGGGGCTATATGGCAGGAGTGTCTGCACTTTGGGACTCTGCCTGGGATTTGTTTGTGTCTTTGAGGCATCCAGTAGATTCTTGGAGGACAGGATTAGGTGTTCCCTGGCCTTTCCCAGCAGGTAGGTGGGAGGCCTGGGCCCCTCATGAAGAAATCAGACTTGGCCTGGACTTGTGAGGAAGGTCCCCCAGCCGGAGGAGGCGTCATCCCCTCCCTGGGGCTGAATGCTGGGGCCACCTCTCCCCTCATGCCTGTCATCCACGCCCCACTCCAGGTCTGCTTTTAGGCCCCATTCCCTGCCCCGTCCAGTGTGTTCCTCCAGCCTCCCTCCACCTACTCTCCCAGCACCTCTGTGATGTTGTGAAATACCTATTTGGTCTTTGTCCTTGTTTTGTGACATACAACTCCTGAAATCCTCAGGATCTCCGTGGCGCTCTTTCTGTGCACTGGTGTTGACTGATAGCTTCTGGGTGGCGCTGGTCACTGGAAAGACCAAGGCAGGATTAGCAGGTTAGGACTTTCAGCCCCAGCCCCAACCGCAGGGAGGGGGGAGGTCCAGGGGTGGAAGGTCAAGTTGATTGCCAGTGGGGTAATCAATCACGCCTACTTAACAAAGGTTCCATGCCAACCCTAGAGGACAGGACTTGGAGAGCTGCTGGACAGCTGAGCAGGAGGGGGTGCCTGGAGGGTGGCACCATCCCTCTCCCATACCTCACTCTAAAGGCCCCTTCATCTGTGTCCTTTGTAACAACCTTTATAATAAACTAGTGAATGTAAGTGTTTCCCTGAGTTCTGTGAGCTGCTCCAGCAAGTTCATTGAACCCAAAGCCGGGTTGTGGGAACCCCAACTTGAAGTTGGTCACTGAGAAGTTCTGGAGGCCTGGACTTCTGACTGGTGTCTGAGGGTGTGGGCGTCTTGGGGACTGAGCTCCCGACCTGTGGGATCTGACCTATCTCCAGGTAAATGTCTCCATTGTTGGGATTGAATTGGAGGACGCCCCGCCGGCACCCACTGCAGAATGGATTGCTTGCTGCGGGGAGAAACCCCTGCATTTTCTGGGTCGCAAATCCTGTGCTGATTGCTGTGCTGGCGTCAGAGCAGAGGAAAACATGGCATGAGAGTTTTTCCAAACAGTCCGGACAGCTTCCAGGCTCTCTCAGCCACCCCACGCCATCCCTACCATTCCCACCTGGCCCGCTGCCGCCTCTGCCCCAGGGTTTCTGAGCACTCCGAGCTTCCCTGTCAGGCAGCGAAGCTGTCATCCCTGGACCTCGCGCCTGGGGCTGGAATGCCTGTGCTGCCCTCCCCTGCCTGGCAGGTGTGGTTGGTGCTCAGGAGTGGGCGGGCCCTGCGGGGCTCCCCAGCCCACCAGCAGGTTTCCCCCATATCCCTGCAGCACTTAGCAAGGTCCAGGGTCTTCTGTGGAGAGTGAGAGTGTTTTGGATCCTGCCTGGGGAGCCCGCTGAGAGGAGCGTGCATCTCCTATCACATGAAGCCCGTAGGGACCAGAGCACCTCATTCCTGTGGTCCCTAGCTGCGGGCATTGGGGTTCCCCACCCATGGGGCCCGGCCTCGTTTCCTCTTCCTCTTCACTCCCGGCCCCACTCCCAGGAAATGGTGAGGGATTGCTCAGACCAGACGGGAAGAACTGAGATGAGCGGCAGCTGACGCCCATTCCCTGTTCTGTTGCCCCGTGACTGAGGTCCAGCCACACAGAACGCCGGGTCCTTGTTAGCTGCTGCTGGGACGGGGGCTGTTCCTGTGGCCAGGATGGGTGTGGTAGTCAGGCCAGGGCGGGATGGGGCCCAGGCCTGCAACCCCAGCTCTTCAACCTGGAGTCCTAGCGAACGCTGACCTACATTGGGACAGGGCTGCCTCTTGCCCAGGGGGCTGCAGTTGGCCCCTTGGTGGCGTCTGGGAGTGCATGGGGGTGCCCTCTGTGCTGTGGGCCTCGCCCCCAGGGCTCTACTTCCAGCCTGAGCTGCTCTGGCATTTGCCTAAGAAGCATCTGTATCGAAGCTGGCTCTGAAAACTTCACAGTGGAGCTTCCCTGGGCTGGGATTCTCTGTCGCTTGCCCCGACCTCCAGCATCCCCAAGTGGCCCGGGTTCTGACTCCCACTATCAGGCCACAGTCCGGTGGGATCCAACCCTGAGTGGTCTCTGGGGGTCCCCCTATCTTCTCCACCCTCCCGGTCTAGACTCTACCTTCCTTTCTCCCTGGCTCCTCTGTCCCAACCCTTCCTCCTCCAGGGACACCAGGGGGATTTTTGTAAATGCAGATCTGATCAAGTCACCTGCCTACACTCTCCTCCTACCCCGTGTGGGGACACCCGCTCTTAGCCCACCCCAGCCCCTCAGCACTGCCAGGGCTGCCCAGCTCGCCTTTGCCCACTCTTGCCTCCGCGTCTGAGGGGCACCGTCCCCACCCACAGGCTGCCTCCACGCCTTTCCGCCCCTTCCACAGCAGCAGGCACAGCCCTGCCCATGGGGTTCCCCCAGCACTTCCCGAGCTGCCGCGGTTGACGGCCTCCTCTCAAGCCGTCTCTTGCCGGCACAAAGGAGGCGCTTCAGTCAGTGGAGGTTTGTCATATGATGACCTGCGGGACGAGGGAGCCGTGGTCACACGCTGTCTCCTCCCGTTTGCTGTGACCTGGGACAGGAGCAGTCCCCAGGAAGGGAGGCGCGGTGTCGGGGTTGCCGTTGGCGGTGTCAAAATGTCATCACTGAGGCTAAATGTGTGTTCTGTCTTTGTCACATGAAAGAGAGTGTGTTTTCAAATCCAGTTGTTGGGAAAATCACATGCCCCCTGAAGAAGTGACGTATGCAGAGGCCTCATGACTCAGGCTCTCAGGCCTGGAGTTGGGTGTTTGGGGATGGCAGGTGTGTTGCTAGCAGGAGCCCTGCCGGGGTGGCCTGTGTCTCCAGGACCCACAGGAGGGCCCTGGCACTAGAAGTGGCCGAGTGCTCTGGAGTCCCAGACCTTGGTAGGTCCTGCCTGTGCTTGGGGACCCTCTGGAGCCTCTCTCGGAGGTCCTCACTGTCCCAGGATGAAGGGAGATAGAGCAGGAAGTTAACTCATCAGCAGCCAGCAGCTGTGGGGTTGTGTTCCGCCCCAAAGCTGGGGTGAGCTGCTAGTCTGCTGGAGTGGAGGGGCCAGCTGCCCAGTCCAGGCCTCTCCTGCCCCACTCTCCACAGTGAGGATCCACCTCCTCCCACATCCATGCTCCTTCCCACCTGCCTCCTGGCTAGAAATTAGCTCAGGGCGCCATACCCTGGATGGACGCCCCCCACCCAGCCCTGGCAGCCTTTCTCTTCCTGTGGACACCTTCAGGGGGTTTGCTGCAGAGGATGGATCAGGGCTTTCTTGGAGCTCCCATGGAGTGTGGACATAGGCGGCTGGGATCCCAAAGTGCTGGGATTACAGGCGTGAGCCACCGCGCCCAGCTGCTTGTTGTTTTATTAAGAAATATTTGCGGCCAGGCACAGTGGCTCAAGCCTGTAATCCCAGCACTTTGGGAGGCCAAGGCGGGTGGATCATGAGGTCAGGAGTTCGAGATGAGCCTGGCCAATAAGGTGAAACCCCATCTCTACTAAAAATACAAAAATTAGCCAGGCGTGGTGGCGGGCGCCTGTAATCCCAGCTACTCGGGAGGCTGAGGCAGAAGAATCACTTGAACCCGGGAGGTGGAGGTTGCAGTGAGCGAAAATCGCACCACTGCACTCCGGCTTGGGCAACAGAGCAAGACTCTGTCTCAAAAAATAATAAATAAATAAATAAATAAACGAACGAACGAATACAAACGTTTGCTTCTGATCTGCAGGCACCCTGAGCTCTCAAACAGGCATGGTGTTTATGAGGAAAGGCCCTGTAGGTCCCTGGAGAAGCTTCCTGGGTGGGAAAGAAGCCGCACTGGGTATGGAGGGCAGCTTGACTGTGGAGAGAGGCACTGGGAGGAGATGGTGGCCTGTGAGAGCTGCCCCTGACCTGTGCAGTTGCACCTCCCTCTACAGGACCAGCTGGACATCAACCCACTGGGACTGTCACATCCCAGGCATTCCAGAACACCTTTCTAGCGCCTGGCCTGGGACCCTGTAAGGATGAGACAGTCCTCAGGCAGCTGAGCAGTCCTGGCCGGCCGGGCTGGGCTGAGTGCTTTCTATCAACAGGCTCAGTAAATTTCTCAACAGAACAGGGACTGGAGCTCATCCCTTGCCAGTTTCCCACTGTGCTTAGAATACAATCCACGGGCCCGTGGGTGTGTCCATGCTGCCCTCTGCGCCCTGGAGTGCGACAGGCCTGTTCCTCGCTCGGCCTTTGCACCTGCTCTGCTGTGTCTGGAGTGCTTTGTCCTCAGCAATCCCGCTGCTTCCTTCTCACTGCTCTGGCTCAGTGTCATCTCCTGGGAGAGGTGTGCCCTGAAGACCCTCAGTAAAGTAGCTGTCACCCTCCAGACCCACCATGTGGACCCCCACCATCTGGAACTGTCTCTGTCTGTAATTCTTGTGAGTCTCATGGGTGTCAGGTGGAATTTTTCCTATTTTTCTGGAATTGCAGGCTGGGCCCAAGGCTGAGGACCAAAGACAGGAGGAGTGCTTCTCCGTTCCACACTCAGGGAGCTGGTGGCAGCCGGGCTGACAGGTGCCACCTCGGAGAACCAGTGCCACCTCACTCCATGCCTTTGCAGGGAACTTGAGACTGGTGGGGAAGCACCTTTAGGTGAGGGCAGTGCAGTGTCCGTGGCGAGAAGCAATGTGCTCGCTCCCCAGAGGCTTCAGGAAGGTGGCCTCCCCCACAGGAGGCACCCTCACAGGGCCCTGCTGGCACTGTCTGCCCGGGGCCGCCTGAACCTGGAGAGAGAGTGGGATAGACTGTTCACGGGGTGTCACCCTAATGTCACCTGCACCCCACCCTGTCAGTCCAGAGTAGGGCTCAACCCACAGGGGTTGCTTGGGAATTGTTGCCCGTGAGGAGTTGGGTGTTATTATCGGCTCCGCTCTACAGACATGGCAACTGCAGTTTAGGGAAGAGGCACGGCTTGTCTGCATTTCAAGCAAACAAGTGGCAGAGCTGGACCTTGCGGCCAGGCCTGTCTGACTGCAAAGCTGGACCGTTTCCATGGTAGCCCCTGCCTCCCCTCTCACTCCCTCCGCGGCCGCCACCTCCGGCTCCGCACCTTCATCAGGGGTTGGGGGACTGTGGGGAACAGACCAGGCCTTGTTTGCTGCGTAGGAGCAGGTGCAGCTTACGATGTACAACAGCAGCCAGCCAGCCAGCAGACAACAGGGAAAGCCACTCGGCCGTGAAAACTCACCTCCAGAGTGTGGGCACTCAAGCCCGTAAGTGCGCCAGCCCAGGATAGTTTATGTTTTTCCTCAGTTTCCACTTCCCCTTACTTCCTCATCTCAGTGTCCAGTTTAAAAAAAACCTCACTCAGTTGTGAATGCAAGAAAAAGGTTTGGCAGGATATATACCAAAATGGGAATAGCGATGATCTGTATGTAGAAGGGGAGTAGGATTAGAGAGGTAATTTAAACAGAACTCTACACTTTCACTCCCTAATTTTGGTACTATTTGATTTTTTGTGATTTTTGCATTCAAATATCACCGGCATAATAAAAGACTTTTTTTTTTTTTAAACCTAAGGAAACCAATCTGGACCTCGTTTTTATTTATTTATTTTTTATTTTATTTTATTTTATTTTATTTTCAGACAGAGTCTTGCTCTGTCACCCAGGCTGGATGGAGTTCAGTGGTGCAATCATGTCTCACTGCAGCCTCGACCTCCTGGGCTCTAGTGATCCTCCCACCTCAGCCTCCTGAGTAGCTGGGACTACAGGTGTGCACCACCATGCCTGGCAAATTTATTTATTTTTTATTTTTTGAGATGGAGTCCCACTCTGTCGTCCAGTCTAGAGTGAAGCAGTGTGATCTTGGCTCACTGCAACCTCTGCCTGCTGGGTTCAAGCAGTTCTCCTGCCTCAGCCTCCCAAGTAGCTGGGACTACAGGAATGTGCCACCATGCCCAGCTAATTTTTTGTATTTTTAGTAGAGACGGGATTTTACCTGCTGGTCAGGCTGGTCTCAAACTCCTAGCCTTGTGATCCACCTGCCTCGGCCTCCCAAAGTGCTGGGATTACAGGCGTGAGCCACCGTGCCTGGCCCGCCTGGCTAATTTTTGTATTTTTTTTACAGAGATGGAGTTTTGCCATGTTGTGTGGGCTAGTCTTGAACTCCTGGGCTTGGCCTCAAAAGATCCTCCCCACTCAGCCTCCCAAATAGCTGGGATTAGTGGTGTATGCCACCATGCCTGGCCATTGTTTTTTTGTTTTTTGTTTTTTTTTTTTTGCAGAGATGAGGTCTCATTATGTTGCCCAGGCTGGTCTTGAACTCCTGGGCTGAAGTGATCCACCCGCCTTGGCCTCCCAAAGTGCTGGGATTATAGGTGTGAGCCACTGTGCTGGCCTGGACCTGGTTTTTGTTTTGTTTTGTTTTGTTGTTTGTTTTTTTTTTTTGTTGTTGTTGTTGTTTTTTGAGATGGAATCTCAGTCACCCAGGCTGGAGGGCAGTGGCGCGATCTCGGATCACTGCAAGCTCCGCCTCCCGGGTTCACGCTGTTCTCCTGCCTCAGCCTCCCAAGTAGCAGGGACTACAGGCGCCTACTGCCACGCCAGGCTAATTGTTTGCATTTTTAGTAGAGACGGGGTTTCACCATGTTAGCCAGGATGGTCTTGATCTCCTGACCTCAAGATGTGCCCGCCTCGGCCTCCCAAAGTGCTGGGATTACAGGCGTGAGCCACCGCACCCAGCCTGGACCTGGTTTTTATAGATGCCTTAAATGGTTTGTTGCCTTGTGTGCACAGCCCCAGAAATGTCATGCTGCTCTCTTTTTTGAGTGAGGGATTGGGGAACAAGAAAGAATCCAAGGGCTCCCTCGGGGTCTTCTGCACATGTCCTTGGCTCGGGTGTCCCTCTGAGTCCAGCACATCGCTGGACCATTCGCGGCAGCAAACACAACTTGGGATCTGCATCTCCCTGAGGGAACTTTGCGAGGTGCAGTCACAACTTTTGCTGTTTCCAGTTTAATATTCAACCTGAATCTGGGGCCAGCTGAATGGAGGCTGGTGCTGCTCTGCCCAGCTCCTGTTCTGTTTAGAAACATGTTTATTGCCTTAAGAAGGAGCCAGTTCTTTCACCCAAACAGGTTGGGCCTGGAGTTCCTCCAGAGGCTAGTGGGCCCAGAGCCGGGAAGGAGGGATGTAAGCTGTGGATAACCGACACATGGAAGATCGTGCAGTGTGCGCATGGCCGTGCGCATGTGAGTGGACCTGTCGGCCTGGCCTTCAGGACCAGGGAAGGGGGGAGCCCTCGCCGCCTTCCCTCCCAGGACAAAGCAAACCAATCAATGGTCTTAAGGGTTTCTTTTCTTCTGAGGCCTAGTCCTGCTGTAGGCAAGGTTTTTCCAGTGGGATATATTAAAATCAACTTCAGTGGCTCATGCTTGTAATCTCAGCACTTTGGGAGGCTGAAGCAGGCGGATCACCTGAGGTCGGGAGTTCGAGACAAGCTTGACCAACATGGAGAAACCGTCTCTATTAAAAATACAACATTAGCCGGGAGTGGTGGCAAATGCCTGTAGTCCCAGCTACTCGGGAGGCTGAGTCAGGGGAATCGCTTGAACCCAGGGAGGCAGAGGTTGCAGTGAGCTGAGATTGCACCACTGCACTCCAGCCTGGATGACAGTGCGGCACTCTGTCTCAAAAAATAAAGAAATAAAAAATGGCTACAATGGTAAATTTTTTTTTATTTTTTAGTTTTTTGAGACAGAGTCTTGCTCTGACACCTGGGCTGGAGTGCAGTGGCGCGATCTCGGCTCACTGCAAGCTCTGCCTCCCAGGTTCATGCCATTCTCCTGCCTCAGCCTCCCGAGTAGCTGGGACTACAGGCGCCCGCCACCGCACCCGGCTAATTATTTTGTATTTTTAGTAGAGACGGGGTTTCACCGTGTTCGCCAGGATGGTCTCGATCTCCTGACCTCGTGATCTGCCTGCCTCGGCCTCTCAAAGTGCTAGGATTACAGGTGTGAGCCACTGTGCCTGGCCTAAAATGGTTAATTTTATGCTATGTGTATTTTACCACACACACAGAAACACAGTATCGAGGTACTTTCCCAAGACAGTGTCTCACAGACATAGGTTTTATACTATGATTTTTACCTTTCACGAACTGTTTTAAAGTAGTATTTGCCTTATAATAGGTAGGTGAATGTTCTAGCTGCAAGAGAAACCAGAGTGGTCCGGTCACTTAACCAAAACTTGCTGAAGCAGACCCCTGTGGCACTCCGGGAACTTGTACCATCCCAGGCGGAAGGGTTAGTCTGATGTGCATAAGCAAACCTTGCACTTCTGTGCCCAGGGCAGTAGCCTTGCGCCAGGGAAGTCACCTGTTGTCCAGAATCCCACAGGGCACATCTTACCCACTCCTTTTATGTTTGCCTAAGCCCAAGGGTTGCTGTTCTTGGAGAAACACCAACCACCCCACTTGACTTCTGGCTCATTTGGATCCAGAAATACGCAGTTTTAAAGCTGCAGCACCTTCCATTTAGGTCCCAGCTCTCCCTCTGGAAACATGCCTGCTCCTCACCAGAGATTCCTCCCTGGAGCACCTGCCCGAAGCATAGCTTTCAAGCTGGTGGTTTTAGAAAGTTAAGAGCTGGCTTCAGAATTCCGACAGGTTGAGACAGCATAGGCTGTGACTTTCTTACCACGCACAGCTGGTTAAAGAGAACTGGGAACGGGCTGGGCGCGGTGGCTCACGCCTGTCATCCTAGCACTTTGGGAGGCTGAGGCGGATGGATCACGAGATCAGGAGATCAAGACCAGCCTGGACAACATGGTGAAACCCCATCTCTACTAAAAATACAAAAACTAGCCGGGCGTTGTGGCGGGTTCCTGTAATCCCAGCTACTCAGGAGGCTGAGGCAGGAGAATCGCTTGAGCCCGGGAGGCGGAAGTTGCAGTGAACCGAGATCACGCCACTGCACTCCAACCCGGGCGACAGTGCAAGACTCCGTCTCAAAAAAAAAAAAAAAGAGAACTAGAACGAAGCATCTCTTTGCTCAAAGTGATCTTCTCAACTGGGGGTCCCTTTCAGAAGGACCCCAGGGTGCAGGGTGGTGTTTGGGAGCCTGGGGTGGACCATGCTGGAGCGGGGAGGTATTTTCAGCAGGGTCAGGCCCTTTTTTTGGTAGAGATGGGGTCTCACCATGTTGCCCAGGCTGGTCTTGAACTCCTGGCCTCAAATAGTCCTCCCACCTTGGCCTCCTGAGTAGCTGGGATTATAGATATGGGCCACTGTGCCCAACCAAGGGCCAAGCTCTTGAAACCCTTATAGAAACTCTATCTGTAGCCTCTCATTACCCAGAATCTGTGTGACCTATTCCGGTAACTTCATAAGTTCTGTGAAAAGAAGGTATACTCCAAAGTTTGTAATGGCTTCTCAGAACAGTCACTTGTCTTAAGTGGAAGCCCTTCTAATACTTACACAAAGATTAAGACAAATAATGTGGCTGGGCACCATGACTCTCACTTGTAATTCCAGCATGGTGGGAAGATCACTTGAGGCCTGCGGTTCAAGGCCAGCCTGGGAAACAGAACAAGACCCCATCACACACACAGACACACACAAATAATAATAATAATAAAGAAAACAGGCCAGGTGCACTGGCTCACACTTGGAATCCCAGCACTTTGGGAGGCTGCGGTGGGTGGATTGCTTGAGGTCAGGAGTTCAAGACCAGCCTGGGTAACATGGCAAAATCTCGTCTCTACTAAAAAGAGAAAAAATTAGCTGGACATGGTGGCGCCTAACTGTAGTCCCAGCTACAGCTGAGGTGAGAGGATCACCTGAGCCCAGGAGGCAGAGGTTGCAGTGCACCGAGATGGTGCCATTGCACTCTAGCCTGGATGTCAACGCAAGACCTTGTCTCAAACCAAATAAAACAAGGCCAGGCACAGTGGCTCATACCTGTAATCCCAACATTTTGAGAGGCCAAGACAGGATGATTGCTTGAGCCCAGGAGTTCAAGACCAGCCTGGAGGGCATAGTGAGACCCCATCTCTACAAAAAAATAAAAAATTAGGCCAGGGCAGTGCCTCTCGTCTGTAATCCCACACTTTGGGAGGCCAAGGTGGGCAGATCACGAGGTCAGGAGTTTGAGACCAGCCTGGCCAACATGGTGAAACCCTGTCTCTACTAAAAATACAAAACAATTAGCCAGGCATGGTGGTACATGCCTATAGTCCCAGCTACTCAGAAGGCTGAGTCAGGAGAATCGCTTGAACCAGGGGCTCAGAGGTTGCAGTGAGTGGAGATCGTGAAACTGTACGCCAGCCTGGGTGACAGGGTGAGACTACACCTCAAAAAAAAAAAAATTAGCTGGGCACGGTGGTGGACACCTGTCGTCCCAGCTACTCGGGAGGCTGAGGCAGGAAGATTGTTCAAGCCATTCAAAGCTGCAGAGAGCCAGGTCACGCCACTGCACCACCCTCCAACCTGGGCCATAGAGTGAGACCCTGTCTCAAAAGAAAAGAAAACAGGCCGGGCGTGGTGGCTCACGCCTGTAATCCCAGCACTTTGGGAGGCTGAGGCAGGCGGATCATGAGGTTAGGAGATTGAGACCATCCTGGCTAATACAGTGAAACCCCATCTCTACTAAAAATACAAAAATTAGCCGGGCGAGGTGGCGGGCGCCTGTAGTCCCCGTTACTCAGGAGGCTGAGGCAGGAGAATGGTGTGAAGCAGGGAGGCGGAGCTTGCAGTGAGCGGAGATCGCGCCACTGCACTCCAGCCTGGGCAACAGAGCGAGACTCCATCTCAAAAAAAAAAAAAAAAAGAAAAGAAAAGAAAAGAAAACACCACATTTGAAAAAATACATTCTTTGAAATGTGAACCTTGAAACACAGATGCAAAAAAATGTTGTTTTTAATCCTGCAGAGTGTGAGATGGCAGACAGGTTTGCTGAACACCCTCAGAAAGGGGGCTGGAGGATTTAGCCGCTCTGTCCTCCCCTCCCTGCAGCCCAGGGCTTCCTCCCTAGCACAGTGGCGCTATGGACTCTCCGGGATACAACTGCTTCGTGGACAGAGACAAGATGGACGCTGCCATCCAGGACCTGGGGCCCAAGGAGCTGAGCTGCACTGAACTGCAGGAACTGAAGCAGCTGGCGCGCCAGGGCTACTGGGCCCAAAGCCACGCCCTGCGGGGAAAGGTGTACCAGCGCCTGATCCGGGACATTCCCTGCCGCACAGTCACGCCCGACGCCAGCGTGTACAGCGACATCGTGGGCAAGATCGTGGGCAAGCACAGCAGCAGCTACCTGCCGCTGCCCGAGTTCGTGGACAACACGCAGGTGCCCAGCTACTGCCTGAATGCGCGCGGTGAGGGGGCCGTGCGCAAGATCCTCCTGTGCATCGCCAACCAGTTCCCCGACATCTCCTTCTGCCCCGCCCTGCCAGCCGTGGTGGCCCTGCTGCTGCACTACAGCATTGACGAAGCCGAGTGCTTCGAGAAGGCCTGCCGCATCCTGGCCTGCAACGATCCCGGCAGGAGGCTGATCGACCAGAGCTTCCTGGCCTTTGAGTCGTCCTGCATGACGTTTGGGGACCTGGTGAACAAGTACTGCCAGGCGGCCCACAAGCTGATGGTGGCCGTGTCAGAGGACGTCCTGCAGGTCTATGCGGACTGGCAGCGCTGGCTGTTTGGGGAGCTGCCCCTCTGCTACTTCGCCCGGGTCTTTGACGTCTTTCTGGTGGAGGGCTACAAGGTGCTGTACCGCGTGGCGCTGGCCATCCTCAAGTTCTTCCACAAGGTGAGGGCCGGGCAGCCCCTGGAGTCGGACAGCGTGAAGCAGGACATCCGCACGTTCGTCAAACACATCGCCAAGACAGTGTCCCCGGAGAAGCTGCTGGAGAAGGCGTTCGCCATCCGCCTCTTCTCCCGCAAGGAGATCCAGCTCCTGCAGATGGCCAACGAGAAAGCCCTGAAGCAGAAGGGCATCACTGTGAAGCAGAAGAGGTAGGTCCCCGGCAGCCAGTGAGGGGCACGCCCAGGGTAAGGGGGCTGGGGCAGGACGTGTCCGGCATGAGCTCATCCTGCTGGCCTCTAGGCGGCCTCTGCCCATGGTCCACCCACCCATCTGTGCATGGCTGGAAAGACACTGAAACAGGAAGGATCTTCCCAGTTACAGCCACAGACGAGGGACATCAGTTCCTATCCTCTGGGACCAGGCCCGCGGCTGAGATGAAAGCTGATGCTGGCCACGGGGTCAGAAGGCATCGCGGGAGGCCAGGCCCACTCCCAGGGTTATTTCAGGGCAGCCCCTGCTCCACCCCTCCAGCTCTGGGCTCCATGGCTGGTCTCTGCTGTGGTTGCTGGCCGTGGCCTCCCTGCCTGGAGCACAGCCCCAGGGGAGCAGGGTCAGGGGTTCATGGTGTCCTATGTGCATTTGGCAGCCGGCGCTGTGGTGGTGCCACGCTGCGGTCTGTTGACGTGCAGTCCTCTTTCTTCTGGGCCAGCAAAGGCCTGTCAGGGGATCGGTACTCACACTAACTTCTCCTTGTCTGTTTTATTTTTCTTCTCCATGTCCGTTGCTTTCTCCTGTTTTTCAGTGTGTCCCTTTCTAAAAGGTAGGTCTGAAACTGCATCCGCACACCTGGCCTCTGTCTTTCCACCAGGCTGACTCTAGGCCAGCTGATGCTCTGGGTCCCAGGGCTGCTCTCACGGGCTGGCTTCGGCAGTGCTGCCTCTGAGCCGGACTGCTGCTCAGGCGCCTTCTGTCTGTGCGTCTGCCTGCCTCCCTGCCTGTCTGCCTCTGTCATGCTATCTCCTGGTGCTTGGCTCACCCCGAAGCCTTGTCTTGCCAGAGCAGTCATTCTCTGTCCTGATTTCTTAGAGAAAAGGTGCATTGTCCCCATCCAAGCTGGGCACTCTCCCTTCTGTAACGGGTGGGAGGTGGGGCTCCTGGGAACTTTCTCCCTGTTGGGCACCTAGAACCCGGCCCTAAACCGGGGCAAGCAGGCAAGAAGTTCCCTCTGGGCTTAGTTCCAAAGAGGCTCTTGGGCATACCTTGGGAGACATGGCCTGGCCCCGGACGTGGCTTCGGGCTTTGACCCCTGCTTGCTCCCCTCAGGCAGTTTGTACACTTGGCCGTCCATGCAGAGAACTTCCGCTCAGAGATCGTCAGCGTGAGGGAGATGAGAGACATCTGGTCCTGGGTCCCCGAGCGCTTTGCCCTATGCCAGCCCCTCCTGCTGTTCTCCTCCCTGCAGCATGGGTACAGCCTGGCCAGGTAACACCCCAAGGGGCCAGAGCGGGCGGCAGAGCTGTCCAGCCACATGTCTTGCCCACAGAGGCTGGAAATGGGCCTCAAACCTGGGCACCTGGTGAGGCCCTGCTTCTTCCTGTGGGGCCTAAGAATCAGGGTCCTTTTCTGGGCTTCTGCCCTCCCCAGGCCACCCAGACTTTGGGAGTCATGGCCAGGCATGCCACAGTTTGGGGCCGTGCAGGTGTCATGAAGACGTGGGAGGCAGAATCCCCACCTCGGAGCTCACAGCATTGTCTTGGTTGGGGGACCATGTGCGTGGCAGGTCCCGGCTCTGCTCCCTCCCCACCCTGTCATCGACATGGTGCTCTGTCAGGGACCCCAGGCCTGCTGCCCTCCAGGGTGGCGCTGCCAGGTGCAGCCAGGGAGCCTCCCTCCAGCCTTGGACAGCATGTGGCCGTGGGAGCTCTGGGTTGGGCCTGGGATGACCTGGAGGTGAGGTAGGCAGAGCTGGTCCAGCCCCCACCCGGCACCGTTCACAGGTTCACAACGCCTCAAGCTTTTTGGCGTAGATGGAGCCACTTCTCCTGGCCCTGCCAAGGACACAAGCCTAGCTTTGGGCGCCACATTGGCAGACACGGGCATCTTTGGCTCCCACGTGCCTGGGCTGCGAGGATGAGCCAAACCTCCCCACCGCGGGGACCTGTTCCTCTGGTTCCTACTTCCCTAGCCCCTGGCGCTTGGCTCTGCACTGGGGCCTTCCGCTGCAGGCCTCTCCCCTGAGTCACACCAGGGCAGGCTGTCCTGGAGATGGCAGAAAAGGGCCAGGTGAGAAGAACACCTGGGTGAGGGTGTTGTCGGGACCCAGAGAGAAGGAAGCACAGTTCCCAGGTCTTCCGCCCCAAGACAGCCGGGGCCAGTGGAGGCTGCAGGAGGCAGCTGGGAGGGTGTGCAGGGTGACAGCTGGCATGCGTGTCTCTACGCCAGGTTCTACTTCCAGTGTGAAGGACATGAGCCTACCCTCTTGCTCATCAAGACCACGCAGAAGGAGGTGAGCACGGACCCGGGAGCCAGGGCTGGCTCTGATGGGCTCCGGAGCCTAGGCCTCCTGGGCTGGAGCCAGAGTTAGAGCGTGGGTGTGGCCAGCACATGAGGCTCATCCCACGCTCAGGGTCACAAGGGGAAATAAGACTATCCCCAACACAGCCCCCGCCCACCCTTATTGCCAGCCCCAAGCCAGGGGCAGGGTGCACGCACGCTGCCTTGCCTACACAACCCCTGCCCTGGGGTGGGGGTGGGAGACGGCAATGCCTGCACCCCCACCTGTGACTTGGTGGGGCTGGAGTAGGCTGGAGCACAGGGACGCTCCTGGGGGCCTGTGGGCACAGCCTCACCCAGACCTTTCCCCCAGGTGTGTGGTGCTTACCTGTCCACAGACTGGAGTGAGAGAAATAAGTTTGGAGGCAAACTGGGCTTCTTTGGGACCGGAGAATGCTTTGTGTTTAGGGTGAGTGGGGCCAAGTGCCCCCCAACCCCCATGCAGACCCTGTAGCTGCATTGCTCTGGGAGCACCCGCCTGCCCTGGGGACACTGTTTGATGTCACCATGGCAGTCACCCAGCAGCGTCATCGCCATGTGTGCTTCGGGTTTGATCTTTCAGCCGCGCGCTGCTCCGAGGCAGGGGGGCTTATCTGCTCGAGCCACCACCTCCCCAGCCCCTGGCTCGGGCTGCACCCACCTTGGGCTCTGGGTGCAGATTCGGGGAATGAAACAGGCTGTGGCTCTGGGGCAGAGGGTCCTGCAAGTGCCTGCACCAGCTCCTCATGCTCCGCTTCCACCCCAGCTGCAGCCTGAGGTGCAGCGCTACGAGTGGGTGGTGATCAAGCACCCTGAACTGACCAAGCCCCCACCCTTGACGGCTGCCGAGCCCACCGCCCCGCTCAGCCACTCCGCCTCCTCAGACCCTGCCGACCGCCTCTCGCCCTTCCTGGCTGCTCGCCACTTCAACCTGCCCTCCAAGACCGAGTCCATGTTCATGGCGGGGGGCAGCGACTGCCTCATCGTGGGTGAGTGCCAGCAGACGGGGCCCTGGGATGAGGGTGTGGGGGTCCGGGCAGCTGAAGCTGCTGCACCCAGCCCTCCCTGACCGGGGTGGCAGAGAAGAGGCCCTGGGTGTCGGGGTGGACCAGGCACGATGGGTGAGAGGGAGCTGGGAGGGAGCGACCAGCCTGGACAGCTAGTCCTGGGGGCTATGGAGGGTCAAGGGTCTGTGCGGTTTCAGAGAGGCCTGTGCAGGGCAGGACAGCTGGGACAGCAGGTGAGGTGCCTGGGGCAGTGCTGATGGGGCAGTCAGACCGCAACTGACCTGAGCATCCTGCAGGGGGAGGAGGTGGCCAGGCGCTCTACATTGATGGGGACCTGAACCGGGGCCGCACAAGCCACTGCGACACCTTCAACAACCAGCCCCTCTGCTCCGAGAACTTCCTCATCGCTGCTGTGGAGGCCTGGGGCTTCCAGGACCCTGACACCCAGTGACAGCCTATGCCACGGTGACTGAGCCGCGGTGGGGTGGTGGGCCAAGGCTGGGCTGCCACCTTGGGCAGCAGAGAGCAGATGAGACCCCCCATGTGGTGGGCAGGGTTGGGGGACAGCAGGGCCCCGTGGCCGAGCCTGGCGTTGCCTGGACCTGCTGCTGCCTCTACCTGGGGTTTGGGCTGGGCTTCCCCAGTCCACCTGCATCTGGGTCAGAGCTGGAGGGGCTGCAGTGCCCCCAGCCCCACCCAGAGCTGGCATAGGAAGTACCTTCCTCCTCCTTGGAGGCTTCCTTAGCCCAAGGCCTTGGGAGTGTCTGGGTCTTGCTGCCCCTGAGCTTCTCTATGCAGCCTGAGCCCCTGGGGTGGGAGTGGAATGGCAGCGGCGACGTGCAGCTGAGGGTGGGCTTGTGGTGCCCCCTGCTGGTGCCGCGTAGCATCGCACCCTCCCGAGCAGGGCCCTGCAGCCTGGCTGACTGGCGACTGAATCCCAGAGTAGATCCTGAGAAGAGACTGGCACCCTTGGGCCTGCCCCCTGGCGGACCCCACCTCCTGTCCCGGGCCTTTGCCCCAGTTCCCTCCCCAGGCCTCCTGGGCCACCTCTCTCAGTAACCCTGCTTGGCCGGCTCTGAGGCTCCCCTGGGCTGCGTTTGGGAGCTGCTGGGTGGGAGGAGGAGGGTGGGATTTGTGCTGGGCTCCACCCCCAGGGAGGGTGGGAGCTGGAGGGAATGTCACATGTCCTTGTGTTTCTGCAGAGCCTGAAGCTTTTGCTGGGCCTCCCTGCGTGTTCCCATCTGAAGAGGTGGCCCCGGGAGAGGCCCTCAGGGACCGACCCAGACCAGCAAGCTCGATTTCCAGGGGTCTGCCTAGAGAAGCCTGGACCCAGGGGACTTCTCAGCCCCCCTCCGTTCCAGCCCAGGCCTCCTTGAGTTCTTGTAGCCTCTGCAGCTGCCCATTTCACCTCTTTGTCATTGCAGTGACCTGGGGCCCAAGGTCACGCCCAAGCCCCTCTTTGTGGCATGCTCATCTCAGTTCATCCCCAGCTGCTTCTCTGCACCAGGCCCTGCGCCCTCCCCAGGCCCTGGCCACCCAGTACCTCCTTGGCCACCTTGCATGGATGCATGTCCCCCCTCTGTCCTTCTTGTGGTGCTGTGGCTGGCCACGTGTCAGGGTTTTCTCTCATCTTACAGGCTTTGGGCCCCTGGGCCCCTGCCCTGCCTAAGCCCTGCACTGGCCAGACACAGGTAGGTGCCAAGGGAGGCCTTGCCTCTGGGCACTGTAGGGGGCAGCCCCCTGCCTTGTGACCTCCCTCTGTGCCCTGTGACCTCCTTCAGCTGGTATTGAGGGTCTGGCCACCACGGAGGGGAGAAGGGAGAAGTGGAGGCCCGAGTGGCTGTTCTGGGACCATGGAGGCCTGGGTCACAGATACAGGTACCAGCAGTCCTGCCCCTACTTCCGTCCCTGCTGGTCTCCAGCCAGTGCCACTTGGAGTCCCCTGCACCGTGCCACTGTCCATCCCCACACCGTTGCCTGCTCCTCCCATGAGGCTTCAGCCTCCCCTGACCATCTGCTCACGTAGCCTCTGACTGGGCCCACAGTGGTGCAGGAGGAAGGACCGGGAACCCTGCGTGGCTTTGGGCAAGCTGACAAACCCATCTGGAACTCAGTTTCCCCAACTGTGAAATGGGGCCAGTCCCCATGCCCTGCTGTCCTCCTCACAGGACTGTTGAGAGGATCGCAGGGGGACAGGGTGAATCCCTCTCTCCGGGAGAGGTATGGGAGGGAAGTCGCCACTCATCCCACAGCCCACCGCAGCCCTCCAGGCCCCCGCCTGAGTCCCCAAGGCCCTCATCTGTACCGCCAGCTTTGGTGTTCATTAAACATGGTCTTGCTGCATCAACTCCAGGGCTCCAAGCTGAGTCTGATCTCTTCAGCCAGGGGCCTCCGGGGGCTTCCTGGGCCTACAGCCAAGCAGGTGTGGGAGGCTGCCCGCTGTAGTGCTCACCCACATTCTATGACTGGAATGCTGCAAGCCTCTTCCAGAGGGAGCCCTCCAGGAGCAGGGAAGTCATATCCGAGGACCATTTGTAGGTTTCCCTCTGCAAACTTCCTGAACTGGGTGGTGACTTTTCTGGCGAGTTAAGTCCAGTAGGTTCTGCGTGGCTGCCCCGGGGGGCCCCACCCTGGCCTTGCAGTGATCTGGACCAGGAAGACGGATTGCTGCTGGCTCATGATTTCCACATCATGAGCGAAGTTCTTTGTTTTTTGTGTGCATGCAAAATGTTGTTTCTTTAAATTTAATCTCTTTTCCTAACTTTTCTAACCTAGAAGGTATGTGTGATTATTATCTTTTTTATTCTTATCACTATACTTGTTATTATCTGATATTAGGCATTCCCAAATAGAACATAATTTATTTTGTTAATGTTCTCTATTTCTTCTTGATTATTTATTAGCTTTGGATGTTAAAAATTAGCCAAAAGTGGCTGCTCTGCCTATGGAGTAGCCATTCTTTGTTAAAAAAAAAAAAAAAGCCAACATTTGATAAAATTGCATAATGAATTCTTATTTGTTTTTAGAAACATTCAAACATTTATTTAGTTTTTTTTTTTTTTTTTGAGACGGAGTTTCACTCTGTCTCCCGGGCTGGAGTGCAGTGGCGCGATCTCGGCTCACCGCAAGCTCCGCCTCCCAGGCTCCCGCCATTCTCCTGCCTCAGCCTCCCGAGTAGCTGGGACTACAGGCGTGCACCACCAAGCCCGGCTAATTTTTTTGTGTTTTTAGTAGAGACGGGGTTTCACCATGTTAGCCAGGATGGTCTAGAGCTCCTGACCTTGTGATCCGCCCGCCTCGGCCTCCCAAAGTGCTGGAATTACAGGCGTGAGCCACCGCGCCCGGCCCTTTTTTTTTTTTTTTTTTTTGAGACGGAGTCGCCCAGGCCAGTGGCCGGATCTCGGCTCACTGCAACCTCCGCCTCCCAGGTTCAAGCGATTCTCCTGCCTCAGCCTCCTGAGTAGCTGGGATTACAGGCACACTCCACCGTGCCCAGCTAAATATTTTTTTGGTATTTTTAGTAGAGGCGGAGTTTCACCATGTTGGTCAGGCTTGTCTTGAACTCCTGACCTTGTGATCCACCCACCTCAGCCTCCCAAAGTGCAGGGATTACAGGGGTGAGCCACTGCGCCTAGCCTATTTAAAAATTTTTTTTAATAGACCACTTTGTGCTGAATAAATGTTTAACATTTATTTTCAAAACAACAATTGAACCTAATTTAAAATAGTTTATTTAAATGAATTCATTAAAGCAGATTATATGCCTTTGGGGCTTCAGAAAATCAGTTTAAACAAAAGAACTTATGAGAGCAAGTCATTTGTACTTGAAGTTTTTCAGAGTTTTAATGAATTAAAGTATTTTCATTTTTTCTATTTTTGTAAGCCGCGTACTTCATTTTTTGAGTTTTGCAGTGGAATTTGTTTTAAAAATTTTTGAAGATTTCAGAGGCCTTCATATTTCTCTTATCCACTTTCTGAGCCCATAAAGCCTTTGCAGTATCCTTGAGTAGTTTATATTTAATAATTTGGTTGTGTAGCTTTTTATTTTGAAGTAATTTTTGATTTGCAGAAGAGTTGCAGAGATGGTACAGGGTTTCCATGGACCCTCACCTTCCCCCATGTCAACATCAAAACAAAGAAATTAACATTGTTGCATTGCTGTTAACTAAACCACAGGCCTATTGAGATTGCCCCGTTTTTCCCACTGTCCAGGAATCCATTTAATTTTTAGTTATTTACTTTCTCACATTTTTACTAAGTCCAGAATATCATCAAACTCACAAAACCACTGGTCAAAAAACCCAAATGGCCACTAATTAGGCAATATAGCACCTGCCTCAAATTTGGGTTCATATGGATTTTTTTTTCTCCCTTTTTGTGGAGAACAGTCTTGCTATGTTGCCCAGGCTAGTCTTGAACCCCTGGGCTCAAGCACTTCTCCCTCCTCCCACCTCTGCCTCCCTAAGTTCTGGGATTACAGGCATGAACCACTGTGCCCAGCTCATCTGGATTTTTGCTGGTTCTCTTTCTCAGCCTAAATGTCTTGTTTGCATGGAGAAATTAATAAATGAAGCAGGAGTGCCAAACAAGCCTCACAGGCTCTTCACCCTACAACATCTATGTTAAGTAGAAAAGTATGTGGATTTTTAAAAATAATCTGGTATAAAGAGTTTTTAAGAATTATCTTCATCATCCTAATATCAGATTGTGCTTGAGAAGTTAGGTACAATGTAATGCGATTCACTGCTAAAAACAAAATGCCTTCCACAGTTGCAGACTCACTCATTTTACCAAACTATGGAATCTGTCAACACCTTTGCTTGGGACCAAGGAAGCAAAGTCATTGAATACCGTGTTCTGTAGACATGTGACCTGTGATAAGGCACAGACAACACGAACTGGCAAAAACATTGGCGTTTGCTCAAAAGCGTATGAGCTAAGGATCAAAGGGAAAAAAGAGCTGTGTGAATAATTTTACCTCTTAGTTCTTATGAAGGATGGTTATCGGACTGGAAAAATGTTTATTGGACTGATGCTTTGGAGCCTCTCAATGAATGTAATAAAAAAATAATGTGTAGTGAGCACAAATGTATGGATTTGCAGCGCAATCCAACTTTGAAAACGTGAAAATAAGTGATTTAGTGATACGTTTGGTTGGTGTTAATTTGAATCCTAAATAAAATTGAGAACTGGTAAAAGAAGGTCACTGTGGAATAACTTGCTATGAGAAGGCTTAGAGGGATGGGAAGTCCTGGACGCCTCTTCTCCAGGATGTCAGAAGAGAGAGGGGAGCGCTAGGTTGACAAGATCGCATCTGCGCATTGTGGTCACCAGTGAGCCTCTCCGCTGAGGCAACAGGTACGTGATGCCACATCTGCAGCCATGGCTGGTGAGAACAGCACCATTCCCTGATCTGTCTTTTCTTTTGTTCCTAGTGCCTGTTGTGTGGACAACTGCACTCAACAGAGTTTTAGGGAGACTTAGAGGAGCCGCCGTGAAGAATCAGCATCAGACGCCTCATCAGGAATCCCTGGCAAGGCCGGCTGTGGTGGCTCACACCTGGAATCCCAAGACTTTAGGAGGCTGAGGTGGGTGGATTGTTCGAGGCCAGGAGTTTGAGACCAGCCTGGGCAGCATAGGGAGACTCCATCTCCACAAACAAATAATAAAGAATGTCATGTGTAAAACCGAGTATCAAAAAGCAAACTCGGCCGGGCGCGGTGGCTCAAGCCTGTAATCCCAGCACTTTGGGAGGCCGAGACGGGCGGATCACAAGGTCAGGAGATCAAGACCATCCTGGCTAACACGGTGAAACCCCGTCTCTACTAAAAAATACAAAAAACTAGCCGGGTGAGGTGGCGGGCGCCTGTAGTCCCAGCTACTCGGGAGGCTGAGGCAGGAGAATGGTGTAAACCTGGGAGGCGGAGCTTGCAGTGAGCTGAGATCCGGCCACTGCACCCCAGCCTGGGCGGCAGAGCAAGACTCCGTCTCAAAAAAAAAAAAAAAAAAAAAAAAAAAAAAAAAAAAAAAGCAAACTCAACCTTTCTCATTCAGAATTTCAAAATGAGTATTTCCTTTGGAAGTTTGCATATATATATATTTGTTTTGAAATGGAGTCTTGCTCTGTCGCCCAGGCTGGAGTGCAGTGGCGCAATCTTGGCTCACTGCAAGCTCCGCCTCCTGGGTTCACATCATTCTCCTGCCTCAGCCTCCAGAGTAGCTGGGACTACAGGCGCCCACCACCATGCCCAGCTAATTTTTTGTATTTTTAGTAGAGACAGGGTTTCACCATGGTCTCGATCTCCTGACCTTGTGATCCGCCTGCCTCGGCCTCCCAAAGTGCTGGGATTACAGACGTGAGCCACCGCGCCCGGTCACGTCAATATTAATGAATGTCTTTTCTTTTTTTTTTTTTTTCGTTTGAGATGGAATCTTGCTCTGTCACCCAGCCTGGAATGCAGTGGTGCGATCTTAGCTCACTGCAACTTCCAACTCCCAGGTTTGAGGGATCCTCCTGCTTCAGCCTCCTGAGTAGCTGGGATTACAGGTGCCTGCCACCATGCCCGGCTAATTTTTGTATTTTTAGTAGAGACGGAGTTTCATCATGTTGGCCGGGCTGGTACCTAACTCCTGGCCTCAAGTTAGCTCCTGCCTCAGCCTCCCAAAGTGCTGGGATTACAGGGGGGTGAGCCACCGTGCCCGGCCACATGTCTTTTCTAGTACCTTGTGTTTAATTGTGGATCCGTATAATACAAAGAAAAACAGAATGCCTTTTTTCTTTTGAGCCCTGCACAGATGGCCCCTCCCTGTCCAGTTCCTCCAGTGAGCCCGAGGCTGCCGGGGGTCCTCCCTGCAGCTGCTGCGGAACCTCTGCCTGCCGTCATGTGAGCTGCCTCTGTCCACTCTATCCTCTCCCCCAGACTGGCCACGGGGGTGGCCCCTTCCTGCCAAGCCCTCTTTCTTGGTTTCTCTGAACACCTTCCTGCAGTGCCTTCAGCGGACTGTTGGGGCAGCAGCTTGGAGGCCACTCCCGGGTCTGAGAGGCCTCCTGGTCTGCTAGCCTGGCAGGAAGCTTGGCCCCCAACACAGCCACAGCTCTCTGGCACCAGGTTTCTTTCAGTTCCTCTGAACTGAGAGCCTCTGCTTCCCGGCCTTTGCATGTGCTGTTTGCCACTCCTCATGCCTGGGCCCCAGCGTCCCTCCCAGGATTTCCCTGAGCTCTCTGCCGAGGCTGGGTCCCCATTCTAGCTTCACAGCACCTGAGACAGGGGTTGGCTGGTCTCCCCGCCCCCTGTCCTGAAGACTGTCAGCCTCAAGGGGCAGGAGCGCTCAGCACTGCAGAATGAACTGAAGCCCCTTTGGGTCGGTCTGTGCTGCTGCTGTGTGTTCAGGGCAATCGGAGATTTTTCAGGTGTGTTCCTGGGGCCTGTGGTGGTGGGACACCCCCTTCCCCCGCCCACCACGCTCCCTGCAGTAACTCTTCCACTTACTGTAAGTGCACGGACTGTCTTGTGGTTGACGTTAGGACATACACTCAGGCCAGAATTGGGCAAGACTGTTCCTGAGCGGCGTGCAGAGCACTCTGGCCTGGGAGGTGGGGCGCCGGGCTGCTTCCTCCTGCAGGCTAGCTCAGGGTGGGGCTGGTGTCTGCCCAGAGCTTGGCCAGGCAGTGCCGCCCCCTCCCCTCCTGCTGCCTCTACCACCAGCCTTCCCTCAGGCTGCTTCCTGGACCTAGTCTGTGGCAGGTGTCCGAGGCACATTCTCCCCTCTAGGTTGCCATGAAACTGTTTCATTGTCCTTTCAAAAAAATTGAAGTGAAATTGACATACTATCCAATCATTTCAATGACCCCAGACAGAGGTGGTGGGTGCATGAATGAGAGTGTTGGGCATCCACCACCTCTAGTTCCATGGCATTTCCCCATTCCTAAAGGAAAACCTGTCCCCAGCAAGTAGTTGCTCCCCATTCCTCTCTATCTTATGGCTTTGGGTTTCGTTTTCTTTTCTTTCTTTTTTTTTTTTTGAGACGGAGTCTCGCTCTGTCGCCCAAACTGGAGTGCAGTGGCCGGATCTCAGCTCACTGCAAGCTTTGCCTTTCGGGTTCACACCATTTTCCTGCCTCAGCCTCCCGAGTAGCTGGGACTACAGGCGCCCGCCACCTCACCCGGCTAGTTTTTTGTATTTTTTAGTAGAGACGGGGTTTCACTGGGTTAGCCAGGATGGTCTTGATCTCCTGACCTTGTGATCCGCCCGTCTCGGCCTCCCAAAGTGCTGGGATTATAGGCTTGAGCCACCGCGCCCGGCTGGGTTTCGTTTTCATGTTTTTGTTTTTTTTTGTTTTTGTTTTTGTTTTTTTTTGGGATGGAGCCTTGCTCTGTCGCCCAGGCTGGAGTGCAGTGGCACGATCTCCACTCGCTGCAAGCTCCGCTTCCCGGGTTCACACCATTCTTCTGCCTCAGCCTCCCGTGTAGCTGGGACTACAGGCGCCTGCCACCATGCCCAGCTCATTTTTTTTTTTTTTTTTTTTTTTGAGACGGAGTCTCGCTGTGTCTCCCAGGCTGGAGTGCAGTGGCGTGATCTCGGCTCACTGCAAGCTCCGCCTCCCGGGTTCACGCCATTCTCCGGCCTCAGCCTCCCAAGTAGCTGAGACTACAGGCGCCCGCCACCATGCCCGGCTAGTTTTTTGTATTTTTAGTAGAGACGGGGTTTCACCATGTTAGCCAGGATAGTCTCGATCTCCCGACCTCGTGATCCACCTGCCTCGGCCTCCCAAAGTGCTGGGATTACAGGCTTGAGCCACCGCGCCCGGCCTCCCAGCTCATTTTTTAAAGTGTATTTTTAGTAGAGACGGGGTTTCACCATGTTAGCCAGGATGGTCTTGATCTCCTGACCTCGTGATCCGCCCATCTCGGCCTCCCAAAGTGCTGGGATTACAGGCGTGAGCCACCGCGCCCAGCCTGTTTTTTTTTTTTTTTTTTTTTTTTTTTTTTTTTTTTTTTTTTGAGACAGAGTCTGGCTCTGTCACCCAAGCTGGAGTGCAGTGGCACGATCTCGGCTCACTGCAACCTCCCCTTCCTGGGTTCAAGTGATTCTTCTACCTCAGTCTTCCTAGTAGCTGGGATTACAGGCACACACCACCACGCCCAGCTAATTTTTGCATTTTTAGTAGAGACAGGATTTTACCATGTCAGCCAGGCTGGTCTCCAACTGCTGACCATAGGTGATCCGCTCACCTTGGTCTCACAAAGTGCTGGGATTACAGGCATGAGCCACTTGCACCCGACCAGTCTCTGACTTACTTAAATACAAACTGGATCAGTTTCTCCCCTGCTGTATGCGCTCTCTTCATCTTTTAAGTCCTAATTCAGAGATCACCTCTTCTGGGACCCACTGAGCTAGTCCCAGCACCTCCTTCCCTTGTCCCCGCTGCTTCTAGGAACCACGTTTCTGGTGTAGCGTTGGCTGTGCCGTTGGGGATGCTACTGCCCCCTGGTGGGCCGCCAGGTCTTGCGGGACTCTAACTTGTCTTTGGCAGGGGCCTCACTCAGCACCTGGCACAATAGTAGGTGCTCAGGGAACTGAACGAATGGGTCAGGGTCTGAGACGGGCAGGGGCTGCGGTGGTGACCCCTGTCCCCCTGGGTGGAATGTGAGAGGCTATGTTGGCCTTCAGGGTGCACCCCAAGACCAGACATGGGGTCTGGGCTGCCCAGGGCTGAGCATTTATCTGACACCCGTTCTGAGAACCAGATCGTGGTGCAGGTGCAGCCCCTGGTCCTGGTAATTTGGAAGTTTGTGTCAAAAAAACCCCCAAATGGCCACTAATTAGGCACTATAGCACCTGTGAGCCAATGGGGTCCTCCGCCTGCCCACCTGCCTGCGGAAGCAGCCCCGCACACTGCCACCTGGTGGTCAGGGTCGGCGGGACTCCCTGCCCACCCCGCCGGGTCCTTAAAGAGGAGGACCCACTCACGCCCTTCTCCATCAACCCTGAAAGCAGGGGGAGCTGCCCTGTCCTTGGGGTCATTGCAGTCGTCTGCCTCCGACCTCTCTCCCCTTCAGTGCCTGCTGTCCAGCGAGAGCAGCTCAGGGCTCCACCTCCCCTGCCACCCTCAACTTTGGGGAGCCTCCTTGCACCAAGCAGCTTGTGCGGCGCCGAGTCCTACTTGCACCTTGTTGTCTTTACCTCTGGCATGTTTTTTTATTAAAAAAAAAAATTCAGGCCGGGCACGGTGGCTCACGCCTGTAATCCCAGCACTTTGGGAGGCTGAGGCAGGCAGATCATGGGGTCAGGAGATCGAGACCATCCTGGCTAACACGGTGAAACCCCATCTCTACTAAAAGTACAAAAAATTAGCCTGGCATGGTGGCGGGCGCCTGTAGTCCCAGCTACTTGGGAGGCTGAGGCAGGAGAATGGCATGAACCCGGGAGGCGGAGTTTGCAGTGATCCGAGATCGCGCCACTGCACTCCAGCCTGGGCGGCAGAGCCAGACCCCGTCTCAAAAAAAAAAAAAAAAAAAAAAAAAAAATTCACTGTGTCATTGTTTAAGCCTTAACTTTTAATGATAACAAAATAAAGCACCTTTGGTCATACCCCTGATGGTACACCTGTGTTCTTGGCCCATTTCCTTTGGCCCTGCTGGGGCCACACGTCTCTCCTGGAAGCAGGTCGAGAGTGCCCGGTGCCATCTCCCAGCGTTGTGCATCTCTGGGTGTGTCCTCAGGGCAACTCAGAAGGATGGCTGTCTCCAGGAGCAGGCATCTGCAGGGACACTGTCGTATGCAGATGAGGCTGCCCCCCAGCCCTTTGTGATGGCTTTCTCGGGAGAAGTTCATCTCCCCAGTCACTCATGAGACTTTATTCCTTGTCTCTTTATCCCCATCCTCCCCTACCCTTGCTGGGGTGTCTGCAAAATGCCGCTGGTCCCTCCTGCAGGAGCCCACCCTGCATCTCTCTACTGTTCCTGTTGGGGTCTCTGAACTGAGTTTCTCAAAGTCCCTCTCCCAGTTCCTGGAAATCCCCGTTGCTGTAGCAGTGACAGGCCAGGGGCTCGTGACCTGTGGTTTCACGCCAAGAGGGAAGTAGCTGTGAGGGGGGAGAGAGATGTGTGTCCCTGGCCATCCCCACCCCAGAGGCCACTCCACCCTGGGGTTCTGCCTGGTGCTGGGAGACCAAGGGGAAGGAGATCTGGGTCCTTCCTGGCCCTGTCACTGGTCATCAGTCAGCTGCGGAGCCCACCACAGAGGAAGGCCCTGGAGCTCCAGTTTCAGGTTCTCTCGGCAGCTGCTACCTGGATGCCTGGCAATGCTCTTAACCTTCTGAGGCTTGTTTTCCTGACCAGGAAATGAGGGTCACGGTGAGAGTGAGGGGTGATGGTGCCCAGACAGGGCCTGGCCCACCCTGGTGCTCAGGAAATACCACCTGTATGTGTCCGGCACCCTACCAGGTCAAGGACACAGAAAAAGGGACACAGCGACCCTCAGTGGGGAGGCAGTGAGTGAAAAAAAAATCACAGGCCGGGCATGGTGGCTCACGCCTGTCATCCCAGCATTTTGGGAGGCCGAGGCAGGCAGATCACGAGGTCAAGGGATTGAGACCATTCTGGCCAACATGGTGAAACTCCATCTCTACTAAAAATACAAAATTTAGCCGGGCATGCTGGCGTGCACCTGTAGTCCCAGCTACTCGGGAGCGTGAAGCAGGAGAATGCTTGAATCTGGGAGGCAGAGGTTGCAGTGAGCCGAGATCATGCCACTGCACTCCAGCCTGCCAATAGAGCAAGATGTTGTCTCAAAAAAAAAAAAAAAGAAAAAATCAGAGTGTGAGGGGAGCATCCAGAGAGGCCTGAAGGAGGTGCCTGAGGAGGAAGAAGGAGGGGAAGGAAAGGAGGGCTTCCTGGAGGAGGTGGTGTTCTAAATACTGAGGCCCATTTTTATTTTTATTTCTTTTTTTTTTGAGACAGAGTCTTGCTCTGTCGCCCAGGCTGGAATGCAGTGACACGATCTCGGCACACTGCAACCTCCGCCTCCTGGGTTCAAGCGATTCTCCTGCCTCAGTCTCCGGAGTAGCTGGGATTACAGGTGCGTGCCACCACGCCCAGCTAAATTTTTGGGTTTTTTTGAGACGGAGTCTGGCTCTGTCGCCCAGGCTGGAGTGCAGTGGCACGATGTCCGCTCACTGCAAGCTCCACCTCCCAGGTTCACGCCGTTCTCCTGCCTCAGTCTCAGTCCCAGTAGTAGCTGGGACTACAGGCGCCCGCCACCATGCCCGGTTAATTTTTTTGTGTTTTTAGTAGAGACGGGGTTTCACCGTGTTCACCAGGACGGTCTACGATCTCCTGACCTAGTGATCAGCCCGCCTCGGCCTCCCAAAGTGCTGGGATTACAGGTATGAGCCACCGCGCCCGGCCTAATTTTTTATATTTTTAGTGGAGACAGGGTTTCACCGTGTTAGCCAGGAGGTCTCTGTCTCCTGACCTTGTGATCCACCTGCCTTGGCCTCCCAAAATGTTGGGATTACAGGCACCTGGCCAACTGAGGCACATTTCTTAAGCAGGGAGTGAGGAAGAGAGTTGGTGCAGACACAGGTGATGCACACACGTTGGGGGGCTGGTGATGAGAAGTGGGAGGGGACCAGAGAGGGCCCCTGAGGGGCTGAAGGATTCCAGGATGGAAAGTGCCCATTGGAAAGATCCTGTGGCTTTAAGGTGAAGACTGGGTTGATTGGGGGTAGGCAATGAGAAGACCTAGGCCAGGCAGCGGCAGGGGCAGGGGCAGGGGCGGGGACACAGCTGGGGAGGCAGGATCCCGGGATCCTGAGTAATAGAGAGTGGGGAGGGAGTAGTGGCGTGACATCAGGCTGCAGGGGGGATGGGCGTGCCTTCTGCAGGAATGGAAATAACCCAGTGGAAGCTGGTGGTGAAGGGGTGGGGGCGAGCTCAGCTTCAGACACACCAGCTTGAGGTGTCAGGAGCCACACTGGAGACCCGGTATGACCTCTCACACCAGAACCTAGGCAGAAAATGAATGGGTAAGAGGCCACTGAGCACAGCTGACCCACTCCCTGCTCCTGCGGAGGGAAGTCTTTCCACGTCCCCATGTGCGCAGTCCTGGTGTTTCAGCCATAGCGGAGTTAGGTGCACTTTGCCCACGCTACACTGTTTTGTTTGAGACGAGTTCTCACTTTGTTGCCCAGGCTGGTCTTAAACTCCTGGGATCAAGTGATCCTCCTGGCTTGGCCTCCCAAAGTGCTGGGATTACAGGCGGCAGCCACCGCGCGCAGCCCACCCCTGAGCTTGGACTGTGCTGTTTCTCCATGATGGGCTGCTCTGCACCACCTTTCCTTGGTCTGAATTCGGCCCCAGGCAGCAGCCTTCCTGGCCTGGGCTTTCCTGGAGGGCTTGGAGTCATGGGGGCAGGCACTGGTGTTGCTCTCACTCAGAGGGCAGTCGGGGCTGGAATGGTGCAGGTGAGGGACAGGATGGCATAAGATGGGGGACAAAGCCAGGGCAAGGATGGGATCAAGCAAGGGAAGGGCAGAGCCAGGGGCAGCCCTGGGTATGCCAGGACCTGCAGCAAAACTGGGGCTACGGGGTCTTATGACTCCAGGAAGACTGAGGGCGTCCGAGGCTTAGGAAGTCCACAGGAGAGAGGAGAGTGCGTGGAGAGGGTGGCAGGCCACGCAGCACAGAGGTCCACTTGAAAAGCCTGACATGTCCTTCTGCTTAGAGAAATGGCGGTCACCGGTGACCTTGGCAAGGGCAAGGAGCCGGGGAGGGAAGGGCAGGTGAGGAGGTGGAGACAGAGTGAAGATTCCTCTTCTCAGAAACAAGGGTCGGGCAAGAAAGAGGAGGAGCAAAAAGGGCCTCTGGCCTTATCTGTTGCCTCCTCTCCTTTGAACCAGGACAGACTTGGGGACTTTCACAGGCTGCAAGTTCCAAGAGTCCAGGTCCAGGTTAGCCTGGGGAAGGGGCTCAAGGGAGGCTCCTGCTGGGGAAGGTGGGGCTGAGTCCAGCAGGAGGGCCAGGTCAGGGGCCATGACCCCATTGCCTACATGGAGAAGGTGATGAGCTGACATCCAGGCTACTCAGGGAGAGCTCTAACCCAGGATGAGGCCTTAGAGCTCAAAGGACACCCAGGCCTTGTGGCAGCTGCCCAGGGCCCCTGAAAGGGGGAGTGGAGATCAGGCAGAGGGGGTGCCAGGGACTGCCACACAGGATCAGTAGGGCAGCACCAGCCCTGGCTGGGCTGCTTTCACTGCTGCGGGAACCGCTCCAACTGCTCCAGAAAGATGGCCCTGAAGGTGTAGGCTTTGCGTGCGTGGGTGGCTGCAAGGACAGGTGGGAGGACCGAGACGCCAGAATGTGCAGAGCCCGGGGGGCCTCAAGAGGTCGCAGTTCCGACAGGGCTTCCACCAGTCATGCCTACATCTTGAGGGGCAGAGACACACCCCACTAATGTTTGGGTCCCTGATGCAAGGGCAGAGACAGGTCCGGGGAGGGGGTCCTTTTTCTCCGAAGCGAGAGTTGAAGTCACCAACCGCTGGGTCAGAGGCAGTGGGTCTGGGTCTGGAGGAGACTGGGGACAGGGTGGATGGAGGTGACCTGGGGACACAGAAGGGCTGCAGCCACGGGCTGGGACTTCACAGCTGTGGGCTGGGGGTTTTTCCTGACGCTGCGGCAGAGGAGGCCCGCACCCCACACATCTGCTGGGACCCTTAGCTCGCCCAGGATTGGTAGGGAGATCCTGGAAGACCAGCGCCCGGAGGAGTCAGGCACCGCCTTGGGGGCAAGGCCGCGAAACCACGGCCTGCGGCTTCACGCCAGGGGTGCAAAGAAAAGCGTCGCTGGGAACCGAACACCTGCAGACGTCGTGCAGCCGCAGAGGAGGCGGGGCACAGAGAGGCCCCGCCCCATATGCTAATGAGTACAAACCGCCCCGCCCCGATGCGAGACCGGTCCAACGCTGCGGGGACCCAAAGGCCGGCGGCGCCCGGCAACACCCGCGGAGGCCGAGGCGGGGCGTGGCCGGGCGCCGGGACCGGGTCGCTGGGCTGGAGGCACAGCCCGGCGGAGGTCAACGGGCCGCCCGGGCGTCCCGGCCGCGTCTCCCCCACGGTACGAAGTGGTACCGCCCGCAGGGGCGGGGCCCAGGTCATGTGACGCGGCCGCGGCCGCCATTTTGTTCTGCGGTGCTGGTATTTAGAGCGCAGCGGCTGACGGGCCGGATCGCATTCGCCGCCGCCCGCCTCTTCGCTTTAGCTCCCGGCCCGTCCTCGCCCCCGCCTTCGCCACCGCCTCGGCCCGCAGAGCTCGCCCTCTCCCCACCTGCAGATATGTCCGAGTCCAAGAGCGGCCCTGAGTATGCTTCGTTTTTCGCCGTCATGGGCGCCTCGGCCGCCATGGTCTTCAGCGGTGAGCGCCGAGGCGGGAGGGACCCTGGGGCGGGGGCGCGCGCGTTGCTCATGCCCGCAGCTCTCCGGGGTCCGGTGTGTGACGTCACTCTGACGTAATGCCGAGCAGTCGGGGGCGCCCGGGCCTCGCGTGGCAGCGGGCGGGGGTCGGCGCCCCGAGGGCTGCGAGGAGCCGCCGGGGGTCCAGGCCGGCGGCCCTGCCAGCCGGGTCGTGAGGGTGCGGGGGTGGGGCGGCGGCGCCGCTGCCATCTTAGCCCCGGGAGCGGCGAGAGGGAGGCTAGGGTGGGAGCGCGAGGGGGGCGGCGCACGGGCCGATTCTGCGGGCAGGTGACATCACACCTCGAAGGCCCCAGTGCGCGGGTGGCGGCGCGGGTCGGGCCCAGGAGCGCCCCGGAGAAGGGTTCCTGGAGCTTTCCGGCCGGTGGGGAGCCCATGTTCCCCATGGGAGGTCCACAGCCCTCGCCCTTGTGGCGGCCGGCCCCCGGGGTCAGGTGGGTCTCACGCACAGGCAGGTGCTTCCGGTTGGAGCTGGTTACGGTTGCCCAATACCCGTGTCGCTGTGTGGGCTGTTTGGGAAAGCTGGGCTGAGGGCTTGGTTCGGAGAGCCCGCGGAGACCCAGGGGTGGGAGTATGTGGAAGTGGAGGGAGCTGGGAGACAGTGTCGGCGCTGGCGGGGCTGTGTAGCTTGCAGAGGGTCTGTGCTCTGAGGTGGGTGAGAGGGTGGCATGGATGTCTGAGTTTATAGGATCGAGTGGTTGCCTTCTGGACTGAGGCTTCCAGTTCTGGTCCTAATGAATGGAGGGATGAATGAATGACCTTCTCTTCCTTCCCTGGGGCCTGAAATTGGGAGGGGCTTCCCTGGGCTTGGAGAAGGGGCCTTCTAGGGTTCTTGATGGCACACTGCTTTTGAAATTAGGCGTTGACAGGTCCTGGGCGTCCAATTTAGTGACAGTTGGTCTCCTTGGGAGAATGGCACTTGGTCTAGGGCTAGGCCCAGGAATGTGGGTCCCACGAGTTAAGTTCTGACCCAGTCTCAGCCTCCGTGGACTGGCCTGGCCTGGTCTGGTCTCCGCCTCCTTGGTTAGGTCTGGTTTTAGCTTTGATGACCCTGCCCTGCCCCACCCTGCCTGGTGGCCTGGGGAGGCTCCTAGTGCAGGTATGTGGAGGGTTTGAACTCCAAACAGTCTCTGCTGACTGTAAACACCTGCGGGGTGGGGGCTTGGGGCTCTCTGCTTCTTGGGGGCCTCCCTCTGCCTGGGCCTGTCTGCCATTCGCGAGTAAGCCCTGCCCTTCCCATCATGTGCAAGTAAGAGGTCATTTGTGGTGGAAGAAGTGGTCTAGACTTATACTTCCTTCTAGGCACCGCCTACTCTTTCCACACACTCAAGGCTTTTCGCAACAGGCTTCTGAGCCTTTCCCCAGAGCCTCCTCTGTTCTTTGCCCCCAGAATGCCTCCAGAGATTCCATTTTGCCTGGCCACCTGTGGGATACTGCTTGTGGCTGTCATTCATTCATCCAACCAATCTTGATTGAGTGCTTACTATGTGCCAGGTACTTGGAGGATAGCAGTGAACAATATGGGATCCCCTCCCATGTGGAACTTAAATTCTAGCTGTTGCTGCTTGCTCTTGAAGCCCTGAGTTTGTCCACTGAGCCCTTTTTCTGAACCCACTTCCTTGCCTCCCTCTCCATCAAGACCTACACAGGCCTTTGGACAGCCTGATTATCCCTGGCTCTTCAGGATAAAGTGGCTTACTGTGGCTCTCCAGGAGCTGACATCTGACTTCACTTGGTCAATTAAATCACATGGTTTTTTTTTTCCCCCCCTTCTCAAGACAGGGTCTTTCTCTGTTTCCCAGGCTGCAGTGCAGTGGTGTGATCTCGGCTCACTACAGCCTCAACTTCCCAGGCTCAAGCAATCCTCCTGCCTCAGCCTCCTGAATAACTGGGACTACAGGCACAGACCACCATGCCCAGCTAATTTTTTTTAGAGACAGAGTCTCGCCATGTGGCTCAGGCTGGTCTCAAACTCCTTGTTGCCTCAAATGATCCACTCCCTCTGCCTCCCAAAGTGCTGGGATTATAGGCATGAGCCACCATGACTGGTCCAACTTCTGACTTCATTTCTGCCTTCTAAACATGCTTTTCTCCAGGAGCTGGCTTCACCTGCTGTGCTGACCTAAACAAGCCCCCTGCCTTCCAGTGGCATCTGCTGTTGCCACCACGCCAGCCTCCAACTCTGTCCCCAGCTCGTGGCCCTTGGCCTGCCTGGCACTGACGGATTGGTCTTAAATCGAATGAGATCCACAGGCCTCTTGCAGGCCCCCATCACAGCTTCTCTTTTTTTTCCATCATGACCAATGTCCTGTTGATTTTCTTCATTGTGTCCCCCAAGAAATTGTCATTTGCTCCTTTTCTGTATTTCCTATGACTTACTCCCTGCTGGTAGGCGCCCTTTATTTTGTGCTTGTGTTTCTGGAACTGTTTTCTAGCCCCACACTCTTTCTGTGGACGCTGAGCCTGGTGCTTCTCACAGGTCTGCCTTCTGCAGTCTGGTCAGGCTTGGCCTCCGGACTGGCGTCCAGGGTGCTCACAGCACAGTGCTTTTGGTGGCTATCTCTTTCTTCCCTGTGCTCCTCTTGGTGCCTCCTCCCACTGCCAGCCACATGACTCTTCCTGCTGCCCTCTGTAGGGAAGGGTCTGGCTCGCTTCCTGCCTCTGGTGGACACTGGCCTCACAGGGTCCACTACCTGGCTTGCTGAGTTCCCTGTATTCAGTCTCCTGCCCACATGTCCGCCGTGCTCTAGTCTCTTGTGTATACATGATGCAGTCGGATGTGGTCCTGGGCCTGCAGCGGGAGCCCCTAAAATGCACTGTAATTGGTCTGTATGCTCGCCAGGGAAAAAATGCACTGTAACCAGGAGTTGAGGTCAGGCGTTGGGACAGGCCCTGGGCCCCAGTCTTCAGGTGCACTGGGTGTTGGCGTGGCATGTCTGGGCACTTCCAAGGTGGCGTGGAGGAGGCAGTGTGGCTCCCTGGCCCAGGTCCCAGCCTCCTCCCTCTCTCCCGCCAGTCACTCCCTGGATACCCAGCACCATCGTCTTGGTGTCTCTGCCAGTGCTGTCCAGAGGCCCTGTATTACTGCCTTGTTTTCCTGTGACTCCTCTCTCCCCGCCAACTTGGGACACTTGTCTATGAAGCCCTTCCCCAGCATCCCATTTTCCGCTCTTCTGGAGCGTTTCTCTGTGCCTGGAGGTCACCGTGCCTGTGTCCTCACTTCTGCTCAGTGCTGGAGCACAGGATAGGCAACTTTTGTGGCCCAAATATATCAATAAAATATGAAGAAGTAGTCCTGGTCCCTTCCACTTCTGTTCTATGTAGTCTTCTGCAGGTCAGGCTGTTGTTTTTTTTGTTTGGGTGTGTGTGTGTGTGTGTGTGTGTGTGTGTGTGTGTGTGTGTGTGTCAGAGATTCACTCTTGTTTGAGACGGAGTCCGCGCCCGGGCTGGAGGGCAGTGGTGTGATCTCGGCTCACTGCAACCTCCACTCCCAGATTCAAGCGATTCTCCTGCCTCAGCCTCCCGAGTAACTGGGATGACAGGTGTGCTCTACTCCTCTGGCTAATTTTTGTATTTTTAGTAGAGACGGGGTTTCACCATGTTACCCAGGCAAATCTTGAACTCCTGACCTCAGGTGATCTGCTCACCTTGGCCTCCTAAAGTGCTGGGATTACAGGCGTGAACCACTGCGCCTGGTCAAGTCAGGCTAGTTATTGATCTCCCCTAAAAGACCATGGCATGAGTGTCGTGGGCAGAGAGGGGGCAGGGAGTTGCCAGTGCATTCCACTCAAGCAGCTCAGTAGGCCCCTGTGGTGTCCCTGGAGGGCAGCTGGTAGAAGTCAGAAAGACAAATGAGCCCCCGTGACTCTGCTGTGTCCACAGAATTCTCCACTTTGAGAATAGGGCCCAGGAGAGGGGAACTGAAAAGAAAGGCAACATTCTTTTGGGAGAGGAAGGAGGGACAGCTCTGGAGGAGCCAGGCGCCACCCTGGAGCCCGACCCACCAGCACTGTTGTGGTGGGAGGCTCGGGCCCTTTGGCCAGGCTCCTGTGTGCTGAGAGCCCCCCGCGTGCAGGGGAGACCCCTCTGCGAGGTCAGCTGAGGCCTCGTGGTTGGACTGGTGATGATTCCCGTAGTCGTCTCTGCCCCCATCCTCTTCTTGGCTCACCCTGTCGAGAGAGGCTCCGTCGCCCAGGCTGGAGTGCAGTGGCGCTATCTCGGCTCACTGCAAGCTCCACCTCCTGGGTTTACGCCATTCTCCTGCCTCAGCCTCCCGAGTAGCTGGGACTACAGGCGCCCGCCACCTCGCCCGGCTAATTTTTTTGTATTTTTAGTAGAGATGGGGTTTCATTTTGTTAGCCAGGATGGTCTCGATCTCCTGACCTCGTGATCCGCCCGTCTCGGCCTCCCAAAGTGCTGGGATTACAGGCTTGAGCCACCGCGCCCGGCCCCATCTGGTTATTTAGAGAAGATTCTCCAATCTTTCGAGGGTCCAGGCCTGCTGTGTGACTGAGGGTGCTCAGAGCTGCCCTTTCTGGCAGAACGTTGGACCCTCCTGGGGGAATATTTGGGGCTGGGAGCGTTGGGGAGCTTGGGCTGGGCAGTGAGTCAAGGGAGCTCTGGCCTGGGTGACAAGAGTGGCCAGGTCAGCTACTTCTGACCCTCAGGTCACACCCTGCAGCAGTGGCTTTGCCATCCCCAAGACCTTTGGTGACTTTTCAGCGTGTTGTCCTGGGCAGTAGCCCTAAGGGTCAACTGATCCTGACCCCACATATGGGCTGCTGAGGCTGCACTGAGGCCCCTGGGGTGACAGGTGGTTTCACCGCAGAGCCAGGAGCCCCAGATGGGCAACGCTGCCACAAGGGCTGCTGCTGGAGGAAGAGCTGGACTCTGAGGGTGGGGGCCTCATGTAGAGGAAGGAAGGAGTGGCCATCCTGGGTTCCTTTTGCCTGCCTGTGGCTGTTCCTCCTGGGTCCTCTTGCCCTGGGCTGGGTGCCTGCTTGAGCTCCCCCTCTGCATGTGATAACTTGGGGTGGCCCTTACAGCTGTGCCAAAGCTACACCTTGGGGTCCTAGCCCCAGCTGGCCTGCGTACTGCTGTGGGCTCACCCCACCTTCCTCCCACAGCCCTGGGCGCTGCCTATGGCACAGCCAAGAGCGGCACCGGCATTGCGGCCATGTCTGTCATGCGGCCAGAGCTGATCATGAAGTCCATCATCCCAGTGGTCATGGCTGGCATCATCGCCATCTACGGCCTGGTGGTGGCAGTCCTCATCGCCAACTCCCTGAATGACGACATCAGCCTTTACAGGTGAGCGCTGGGGTCAGGCCCCATAGGGCTGGAGGGCTGCAGGGCCGCAGGGAGGGGACCGGTTTCCCCGTGGGTGGTGACCGGGACCTCTGTCTCCCCCTGGTCAGCAGGCTGCTGATGTCAGTCCTCTCTTCTTGCCTCCAGGAGCTTCCTCCAGCTGGGCGCCGGCCTGAGTGTGGGCCTGAGCGGCCTGGCAGCCGGCTTTGCCATCGGCATCGTGGGGGACGCTGGCGTGCGGGGCACTGCCCAGCAGCCCCGACTATTCGTGGGCATGATCCTGATTCTCATCTTTGCCGAGGTGCTTGGCCTCTACGGTCTCATCGTCGCCCTCATCCTCTCCACAAAGTAGACCCTCTCCGAGCCCACCAGCCACAGAATATTATGTAAAGACCACCCCTCCTCATTCCAGAACGAACAGCCTGACACATACGCACCGGGCCGCCGCCCCTAGTAGTTGGTCTTGTACATGCGCAGTGTCCTAGTGCCCATCGTCTGTTTTCCTGGCCTTGCCCCCGCCCGCCCCATGCCGTGGACATCTGGGCCCACTCATCGCCCCTCCAGGCCCCCGGCGCCCAACCCCCTAGAGTGCTCTGTGTATGCGGATGATTTAGAGTTGTCATTTCTCTTTACTGGATGTTTATTTATAAAGATCTGGCCTGTTCCCGCGTCTGCGGAGCGGCCCTCGTCTCCCAGCTATCTATAACCTTAGCTAGAGTGTCGCCTTGTGGGTTCCTGTTGCTGAGACTTCCTGGATGGAGCCGCCCTCACCGCTGGGCTGTGGCCCTGCGCGGAGCTGTGTCCAATAAAGTTTTTGGATGTGACGGGCCTGTGTCTGCTCAGCTTGTTGGGCGCGTGGGCGGGGGTAGGCGGGCCGGCGCCGGGCGCCGCTGGTCACGTGGGACGGCCCAATCACGTGGGCGCGGCGGTCACGTGGCGCGCCGCTTCAGTCAGCTGAGGGTCACGTGGGTGCCGCCGCGCTCTGAACCGGGGTTAGTCACCGGGCGCGGGATTTGGCCGCCGCGGGGCTCCGGCGCCGCTGGCTCCCGACAGGGCTCACGATGCGTGGCGGGCAGGGCGCGGCGGAAGCTCGGGTGCTCCAGTTCACTAACTGCCGGATTCTGCGCGGAGGGAAGCTGCTCAGGTGGGCGCGGGCTGGGGTCTGTGGGGCCGGGGACTGGGCAGGGTGAAGGGTGCGGGGACGGGGACCGGGCGGGGTGCAGGGTGCGGGGACGGGGACCGGGCGGGGTGCAGGGGACGGGACCGAGGTCAGGCCCGCGATGTGAGCACCCTCCCGCTCCGTCCGCAGGGAGGATCTGTGGGTGCGCGGAGGCCGCATCCTGGACCCGGAGAAGCTGTTCTTTGAGGAGCGGCGCGTGGCCGATGAGCGGCGGGACTGCGGGGGCCGCATCTTGGCGCCCGGTTTCATCGACGTGCAGATTAACGGTGCGGCTCCGGGCCGTCAGGGGGACGCAGGGGAGGAGGTCTGAGCTCCATGCGACACCTCCTTTTCTGTGGCCGCAGGTGGATTTGGTGTTGACTTCTCCCAAGCCACGGAGGACGTAGGTTCGGGGGTTGCCCTGGTGGCCCGGAGGATCCTGTCGCACGGCGTCACCTCCTTCTGCCCCACCCTGGTCACTTCCCCACCGGAGGTTTATCACAAGGTGAGGTGAGGCTCCTTGGCTGAGGCGAAGGGGGCTCCGGGAGCAGCCAGCGCCCTCATTTTCAAACTCACGCCCCACCCCCAGCACGTGCTCCATAGTCCTGAGTCTGGCCCCCCTTGCTGACCCGACTTGGGCCAGGGTCCCGCCTCTGTGCTGCTTTATCAGTTATCGCTCTGCCTGGCCTCCCTAGACCCTCTGTCCTCCGCAGCTGTCTCCACACTGCTGGCTCAGCACCCTCTGAGCCATAGGCCGGCCCCACCCTCTGCACTGCACTCTGGCTGCCTCCAGGCTTCAGAAACTACCCCCTTAACCAAGGTCGCGGGGGAATGTGATTGGCACGTCGATAGTCCCTGGTCAGGCTCTTCCTCCCTAACCTGTCTGATGTGTGACTCGGTGGAACACGCCTTCCAGAAGCCACTCCCCTGTGCTGCTTGCCCCACGCTTCCACTTTCCTTCCTGTCCGGAAAAAATTTGGTGGTTTTTGGTCTTTCTTTATTTTAATTTTTACTTAGGTTCTCCAGGGTTAACTCTTTGCTGTGTGTTACTATTCAAGGCTGTACCTGTATTGTTTTATACTGAACTATTTGGGAGTAGGTTGTATCCAACATGCCTGTTGCTTTTTTGTTTGTTTAGTTTTTGTTATTTTTAAGAGACGGGGTGTCTTGTCTGTGGCCCAGGCTGGAGTAAAGTGGCGTGGTCGTAGCCCTTTGCAGCCTCAACCTCCTCTGCTCAAGAGTCGCTCTTGCTTCAGCCTCTTGAGTAGGTATGACTATAGGTGTGTGCCACCATGACCAGCCAATTTTAACGTTTTTTGTAGAGATAGAGTCTCACTGTGTTGCCCAAGCTGGTTCTGAGCTCCTGGGCTCAAGAGATCCTTCTGTCTTAGTCCCCCAGAGTAGCTGGCACTAAGGGCTTGTGCCACTACACCTGACTAATTTAAAAAGTTTTTTGGGCCGGGCATGGTGGCTCACGCCTGTAATCCCAGCACTTTGGGAGGTCGAGTTGGGCGGATCACAAGGTCAGGAGATCGAGACCATCCTGGCTAACACGGTGAAACCCCATCTGAAAAAAAAAAAAAAAAAGTTTTTTTTGTGGAGACAGGGATCTCATTATGTTAACCAGGCTGGTCTCAAACTCCTAGACTCAGGAGATCTCCTGCCTTGGCCTCCCACAGTGCTGAATTATAGGTGAAAGCCACTGTTCCTGGCCCATCATGCCTGTTTATTTCTTAGTACTTAACTGTTTTTTGTTTGTTTTTTGTTTTTGTTTTTGAGACAGTCTCGCTCTGTTGACCAGACTGGAGTGTAGTGGCGCGATCTCAGGTCCCTGCAAATCGCCTCCCAGCGATTCTCCTGCCTCAGCCTCCCAAGTAGCAGGGACTACAGGCACACACCACCATGCCTGGCTAATTTTTGTATTTTTAGTAGAGATGGGGTTTCACCATGCTGGCCAGGCTGGTCTTGAAATCCTGACCTCATGATCTGCCCATTTCAGCCTCCCAAAGTGCTAGGATTACAGGTGTGAGCCACCGCACCCAGCCAGTACTTAACTATTTCTTAAGATAATGAATATTTTCTTACATAGCCACAAGAGTTAGTGAGTCTAGGAAATGAACACTGTTAACAGTACTTTAATTGAGCCGTCTGTGTTCTAGTTCTGTCCAGAGCCCCAGTCAATTTTCCCCTCCAGCATAGAATTCATTGCAGGATCACCGCTTGGGTTATGCCCGAGGGGTCCCTTTCTTGGTGTGTGGGCAGAGCCAGAGCTGGGAACAATGGGGGTGGTGTGTGGGTTCTGGGCGCAGGCTTTCTGGATTTGGCGTTGGCCTCCTGATGTCATGTATCATCTGAAAGACTCAGGACAGCCTACTGCCTTTCTGAGCCTCCATTTCCTCAAACCTAAAGTGCGGATAATGGCAGCATGCACATCATGGGTGCTCAGCATTGTGCATGAGATGCTGAGCGTTAACCACTTAGTATCACCCGTGGATGTCTTTTTGGAAATTTCCCACAGCCCTCCCCACACAGAGTCAAATGTCAAAAACTGGCACCTGGTTCTCACAGCTGTTCTCTGGGGCTTTGGGGCCTGCCAGAGCGACCTGTCCAAGATTCAGGATTCAGCACATCACCTCTGCCCTGCCCCCACCTGCAGCATTCCTTTCCTACCTGTCCAGCCTCTTCTCTGTCTTCAGGCACATTCCCCACTCCCGTCCCCAAACTCTTGGCCTAGAAGACCTTGGCTTGCTCCCCAGGCCTCCTCTGCTAAACCTTGCCTGCCTGTCCCCACTGTGCCCCCGAATACCTGCACATCTCTGGCCAGCACAGACGTGGGAGGAACTATGGCTCTTCTTCTTGAGGAAGAGTCTCTGACAAGTAGGACTTAGTTTTCTTTCCCAGCACTCACTGCAGTGCAGGTGTCTTTTTGTTTTTTTGGTTTTTTTTGAGACGGAGTCTAACTTTGTCGCCCAGGCTGGAGTGCAGTGGCGTGATCTTGGCTCACTGCAACCTCCGCCCTCTGAGTTCAAGCGGTTTTCCTGCCTCAGTCTCCCGAGTAGCTGGGATTACAGGCACCTGCCACTGCGCCTGGCTAATTTTTTGTATTTTTAGTAGAGATGGGGTTTCACCATCTTGGCCAGGTGGGTCTTAAACTCCTGACCTTGTGATCCACCCGCCTCGGTCTCCCAAAGCGTGCAGGTGTCTTACCCTTGGCGCGCACACAGGATGAAAGCAGAGAGCCAACTATTGAGAGTGGGAATTGGGAGGCCTCCTTCCTGAATCGTCTTAAAAACTGGAGGCCCCTTCACCTGTGTCTGCCCTCCGCCATGCATGCCACCTCCTCCAGGAGCCATTCACCCTGGGTGGAATTGGATGGTCACCTTGCTAGAAGTTTCCTCGGTCTTTTGTTGTCCTGTTCTGGTCCATTGAGACCGCCTTCTCTTCCGGGTGGTTTCCGCATGCCCTTTGCTATGGTACCTGGAGACAGGTCAGATCACTTTGTTCTCTGCTTCAAGTCTGTTACCTGCTGAGCCAAGGTGAGGCACCTCCAGGGGGCAGCCAGGCCCCTGCCTCTGGCCCCGCACACTCTCTACACTTGGACCTTTCCAGCTGCTTATCTGCCTGGAGTGTGCCTCACTCCACTCCCCTCGGTTGATCTTTGACTGTGTTCTCTCTATGTAGCACTCTCTTGCTCCCTTCTAAAACTCCATTCTAGAAAAACTCAGCCATTGCCTTTTGTTGTTGTTTTTTCCTGTTTTAATCTTTAGTGAGCCTGTGTATCCACAGGGGTTGTGAGGAAAAACAGTGGCCCTTTGCCCCAGCCAGCTTCCACCCTAGGGACAATCACTTTCAACACAGTGGACTCTTGGAATTTGTCCCCATAGCTCTAAAAACTGCTGGCTGCTCCTCAGTCTTTCAGCTCAGGGCAGAATCCACTGTCTTCCACCAGGAGAGCTGAACATCAGCGTGCTTGTGGCTCCGTGAGTCCCCTCAGCCCCTTTCTTGCCCCTCATCCTTCCCAGTAGTTCCCCATAATTGTGATGAGAATAGCCACGTAGGTCAGTCATCAGCGTGGTGTGAAGGGATGTGTGGCCCAGTGACATCTTCTCAGCTACCATCTCTGCTTGCTTTGCCGTGAGTGATCTTTGTTTCGTTTCTTAGCTCTAACTCAAATCCAAGCTTCCTGCTGATTGTTTCACTCTCCTCTCTGGCCATTTATTTATTTTTCAAGATGGAGTCTCCCTCTGTCACCCAGGCTGGAGTGCAGTGGGGCGATCTCTGCTCACTGCAACCTCCGCCTCCTGAGTTTAAGTGATTCTCCTGCCTCAGCCTCCCGAATAGCTGGGATTACAAGCGCCTGCCACCACGCCCGGCTGATTTTTGTATTTTTAGTAGAAATGGGATTTCTGCATGTTGGCAAGGCTTGTCTCAAGCTCCTGACCTCACGTGATCCAACCGCCTTGGCCTCCCAAAGTGGTACTGGGATTACAGGTGTGAGCCACTGTGGCCAGCCAAATGTTCCTTCCCCCCCCCCCCCCCCCCCCCCCCCCCCGAGATGGAGTTTTGCTCTTGTTGCCCTGGCCAGAGTGCAATGGCACGGTCTTGGCTTATTGCAACCTCTGCCTCCTGGGTTCAAGCAATTCTCCTACCTCAGCCTCCTGAGTAGCTGGGACTTCAGGCATGTGCCACTATGCCTGGTTAATTAATTAATTAATTTATTTATTTTTATTTTTTTGGGATGGAGTCTTACTCTGTTGCCCAGGCTGGAGTGCAGTGGTGTGATCTCGGCTCACTGCAATCTCTGCCTCCTGGGTTCAAGCCATTCTCCTGCCTCAGCCTCCCGAGTAGCTGGGACTACAGGTACCCGCCACCACACCTGGCTAATTTTTTGTATTTTTAGTAGAGATGAGGTTTCACCATATTAGCCAGGATGGCCTCGATCTCCTGACCTAGTGATCTGCCCACCTCGGCCTTCCAAAGTGCTGGGATTATAGGCGTGAGCTACTGCGCCAGGCCAATTTTTGTATTTTTAGTAGAGACGGGGTTTCTCCATGTTGGCAAGGCTGGTCTCGAACTCCTGACCTCAGGTGATCCGTTCACCTTGGCCTCCCAAAGTGCTGGGATTACAGGTATGAACCACTGTGCCCAGCCCAATGTTCCTTTTTCTACCATCCTATTCTTGTTTCAGGAACAGAAGACCTCTTATTGGCTGGAGAGTGTCCTTGATGGCCCTTTTCCCTGTCCATCTCTCCTCGTGGTCTCTGCTTCCCCGCCTGGCCCTGTCCTCTTGTGTTCAGGCTCCTTTTCGAGGCTTGCCCAGGGCCTGCTGAACTTGGTGGTGTGCTTTCTTTCAGAACAGGTGTCAGCAGGCTGGCTGGGGGCACCCAGCCTGCGGGAGGGGCTTTGTGGAGGCACTCGTAGGTTGGGGTCCCTGGGTCCTTTCTCTTGAACTGGCTGGGTTCCCTGAGAAGAGTGTTGAAGTGCTCAGAGGGGCTGGGCCTGGCTGGCACCCTGCCGAGCGCCTCAAGAACACACATTTCCCGAGTTCTCGCTGTGCCCACACCGACCCTTGCCCATCTGCTCTACTTCCCCGGGGGCCCGGCCAGCACACTCAGGGCAGGTACTCTTCTGTTGGTCCCCACATCACCCCACTTCTCAAGGCACCATCCTGAGCCTGTGGGGGTCACTTCCCCCACTGTGTGTACCCCCCAGGACCTGCCCAGTGTCCTCTTGCTAAGCCCCCAAAGTCTGGCTGTCTTCCTCCCATCCTCTGCACCGCCCCCTCCACCCTCGGGTTTAAGGCTCTTAAAAGTCTTACTGTTGGCCGGATGCAGTGGCTCATGCCTGTAATCCCATCACTTTGGGAGTCCAAGGTGGGTGCTCGATCAGGAGTTTGAGACTGGCCTGGCCAACGTGGTGAAACCCCATCTCTACTAAAAATATAAAATTAGGCCGGGCGCGGTGGCTCACGCCTGTAATCCCAGCACTTTGGGAGGCCGAGACGGGCGGATCACGAGGTCAGGAGATCGAGACCAGCCTGGCTAACACGGTGAAACCCCGTCTCTATCAAAAAAATACAAAAAACTAGCCGGGCGAGGTGGCGGGTGCCTGTAGTCCCAGCTACTGGGGAGGCTGAGGCAGGAGAAGGGCGTAGACCCGGGAGGCGGAGCTTGCAGTGAGCTGAGATCTGGCCACTGCACTCTAGCCTGGGTGACAGAGCGAGACTCCGTCTCAAAAAAAATAAATAAAATAAAATAGGCCGGGTGCGGTGGCTCAAGCCTGTAATCCCAGCCGGGCGTGGTGGCGGGCGCCTGTAGTCCTAGCTACTCAGGAGGCTGAGGCAGGAGAATGGCGTGAACCCAGGAGGCGGAGCTTGCAGTGAGCCGAGATCGCGCCACTGCACTCCAGCCTGGGCAACAGCGTGAGACTCCGTCTCAAAAAAAAAATAAATAAAATAAAATAAAATAAAATAAAATTAGCCAAGCATGGTGGTGCACACCTGTAATCCCAGCTACTCGGGAGGCTGAGGCAGGAGAATCGCTTGAACTCGGGAGGCAGAGGTTGCAGTGAGCCGAGATCATGCCATTGCACTCCAGCCTGGGTGACGAGCGAAATTCCATTCCCAAAAAAAAAAGTCTTACTGTTGTGCGGGGTGGGGAGTTCAGGGGAGGGTATAGTCCAGCTACCATCTTCACCTGAAGCTCTTCTCTCTGGGAAGCCCCCCGGGCCCGTGCCTGTGTTGGAGAGAGGGAGTGTGTGCTGGACTGCCTTCCCGCCTGTCAGCCTCTGAGATGTATGGTGTGAGCCTGTGTCCCCTCTTTCCCTGGTACTCTCAGTCTTCCTGATGGTGTCCAGCTCCGGCCACGGTGTTGGCCACACAGAGTGCTGAGCCCTGGCCATGCCCACACTGAGCTCTGCTCCAGGATCCCTGCTGCTCCCGCCTCCTGCCTCCCAGCTGTGCTCCCTGGGCTGCTGTGCCCGGGGCCACCCTCAGTGCCCACAAGCCTGCCCACATGGCCCAGGGACCGCTGGCATCCTACACGCCTGTCGTTTCTTCCTGCTCCTGCCATGGGTCCTTCAGTTCTGCCAGCTGTGCTTTCCCTGAGCCCTTCGAGGGGACAGGTGGCTGGGGCTGGGCTGGGTGCTGGGCTCTGAACTCTGACCCGAGATCTCTGGCCTTGGCTAGGCTGTGGCCTCTGGGAATGGGCCATAGGGGACAGGGCTTTAACAGCTGGTTCCCCCCAGGTTGTTCCTCAGATCCCTGTGAAGAGTGGTGGTCCCCATGGGGCAGGGGTCCTCGGTGAGTGGCTGACCCCCTCCCCGCCCCCACCCTGGGAGGCTCCTGTGGGACCTCTTGGCAGCCCCAATCCCTCCAGATGCCCAGCTGGTGGGGAGGGCAGGTGATAAGGGCTGGGTGGGACAGGGACCTGCTGGAGCCACTTGCTCCCTTCTCCCAGGGCTGCACCTGGAGGGCCCCTTCATCAGCCGGGAGAAGCGGGGCGCACACCCCGAGGCCCACCTCCGCTCCTTCGAGGCCAATGCCTTCCAGGACTTGTTGGCCACCTACGGGCCCCTGGACAATGTCCGCATCGTGACGCTGGCCCCGGAGCTGGGCCATAGCCACGAGGTGATCCGCGAGCTGACGACCCGTGGCATCTGCGTGTCCCTAGGTGAGGGGCTGGCTCAGGGCGGGCCTGCCTGGGGGACCTAGGCCAGGTGCAAAGTCTGAATCCAGGTCCCGCAGGGCACTCAGTGGCTGACCTGCGGGCGGCAGAGGATGCTGTGTGGAGCGGAGCCACCTTCATCACCCACCTCTTCAACGCCATGCTGCCTGTGAGTGCTGTGGGGCCCTGGGGGCGGGGCTGGGGTCCCAGCAGCCCCTGCTGTCGCTCAGCCATCCCTTCCCCCGACCCTGCCCAGTTCCACCACCGCGACCCAGGCATCGTGGGGCTCCTGACCAGTGACCGGCTGCCCGCGGGCCGCTGCATCTTCTACGGAATGATTGCGGATGGCACGCACACCAACCCCGCCGCCCTGCGGATCGCCCACCGCGCCCACCCCCAGGGTAAGCTCCGTCAGGTGGGCAGGGCAGGCAGGATGAGTGGGCCAGCAGGTTCTGAGCCTCTTCTCCCCTAGGGCTGGTGCTGGTCACTGATGCCATCCCTGCCTTGGGCCTGGGCAACGGCCGGCACACGCTGGGACAGCAGGAAGTGGAAGTGGACGGTCTGACGGCCTATGTGGCAGGTGAGCGCCCTGACCTACTGGGTCCCAGGTCCCAGCCCGCATGCCAGGTGGCCCACGACCCCCCAGAGCCTGCCCTCTCTGCTCTCAAGGCACCAAGACGCTGAGCGGCAGCATAGCCCCAATGGACGTCTGTGTCCGGCACTTCCTGCAGGCCACAGGTCAGTGAGCAGCACGGGTGCGGGTTTAGGTGGTCTGTGACTGGCGGGTCTCCAAGGGCTGGACTGGGTGCCCGGAGTGTAGCCCAGGCCCTGCCCACAGGAGCTCCTGGCCAGTGTGTACTTGGTGACTCGGGCCCAGGGTGACAGGCAGACCAGCGGGATCCTTGTTAGCCTGCTGCAGAGTTCCTGAGACAGAGTGCTGGGGTGGTGGAGGGCTGTTGACAAAGCCACGTGGGCTTGGGGACCGTCACCCAGGTGTGTCCCCCAAGCAGGCTGCAGCGTGGAGTCGGCCCTGGAGGCTGCATCCCTGCACCCCGCCCAGTTGCTGGGGCTGGAGAAGAGTAAGGGGACCCTGGACTTTGGTGCTGACGCAGGTGAGGGCGCATCGCAGGGTTACTGGGCAGCCTGGCCTTGCCTGTAGTCTCTGTTGTCCTGAGGTGGCCTGGACAGGGTCAGGAAGGGTGGGTCCTCCCTAGCTCCCTCCTCTCAGGTGGGCTGCCAGCTGCCAGCCTCAGTTGTAGCCCCGTGTTGCCATCAGGCCAAGCTTTCTAGTGTTGCAGACAAGGCCAGGCAAGGGGTTGCAGGGAGCATTGTCCAGCACCTCTATCCATCTGTGATGGGCCACGGTGTCCTGCACCGGTTGTATCCCTGTGCCTTGGTTTCCCCACCAGCGTCGGGTTGTGGGGGAGTAGGTGGGCAGCCCCACTCCTGCCCCTACTCACTGCCCGGCTCTGTCCCAGACTTCGTGGTGCTCGATGACTCCCTTCACGTCCAGGCCACCTACATCTCGGGTGAGCTTGTGTGGCAGGCGGAGGCAGCCAGGCAGTGACAAGGACTTCGGCTGAGAGGACGCCCAGCCGCAGCTGGATGCCATCAGGGCTGAGTGGTTGGGGAGCTGGTCTCCAGGGAGTGAGTCGGGAGCCCTGCTGGAATGACGCCCAGGGCCTTTGCTGCCGCCCTGGAGGCGGTGGCTGGGATAAATGTGCACCCAGCAGGACTCACTTTGGCTCCGGGTTTTGCTTGTGCTTGCACGTGGCACCATCCTTGGTTGCCCTCTTGGGGAAGGCATTCGTGGCCTGGGGTGGGATGGCTGGGCTGTAGTTCAGCCTGGGCCTTGGGCCCCAGTGGGAGTCAGGGCCTATCTGCATCAGGTAGACCTGAGACCTGCAGATCCCAGGAAAATGTCACTGTGGGAGGGAGGGGCAGTCAGTCAGTGGCTGGCACCGTGGGGGTGAAGTCACCGTGGGCTAGGGGCGGAGAGCGGGCAGGAAGGGGGCAGGGCACAATGAGTGTGAACAGTCAGGGGTTTGCTGTCTGCACCTGAGTTGGGTGTGCAGCGTGGAGCCCACAGCCTAGTTCTGGGCCAGGGCAGAGTGCCAGGTGCTCTACTCTGACCTCCAGGAGGGAGGCTGGGCCCAGACTCCGCCCTCTTTTCCCTGGCCCGCCCAGCCCTGAGTGCCAGGGATGACTAGCTTTCCATTTCCCCTTCTCAACAACCCTGTCTCCTCACCCATCCCCAGGCCTGGTGCTTGTCAGCTGTGGTGACCCTGCCTGGTGCTGGAGAGCAGTGTGGGAGGCACCAGTGTGCCCTGCTCACCCCATTAGTGTCATCCTGCCATCTTCTGTGTCCCCTTGGCCTTGGCACACACCCATGTTGCAAACAGGCCGTGAGGCTCCCTGAACAGCTTTGAGGCGGGCGGGCTTCTGGAGCCCTCCTGGCTCTGAGGATAGCCACAGCGGGGTCAGACATCAGGGGTTGGTGCAGCCCTAGGTCAGGGGTGGTTGTCTTGACTTTCTCTCCATTTGGGTTCTGGGGTGGGTGACCCCCTTCCCCCTTGCTTACGGGTGCTGTCCTGGGTACAGGAGGTATGTGCCTGGCTCTGCCACTGTTCTCTTCCCTCTGCTGCAAAGCCCAGTTAAGGAAATGTCTCTAGTTCCAAAGCAATAGGATGATTGGGGCCCCGCCTGTTGGAAGGGAACAGCCAGGGAAGAACCACCTGCCAGGCAGGGCCTTGCCTGAGTGAGGGAGGGCCTGGGGCAAGGCACAAGGGGTTGATCTCCGCCCACAAGCCCCAGGGGAAGCCCAGGAAAGCAGGCGACGGATGTGGATCCTGACCACCTGAGAGGTGGGGTGCAGGAAGACCCACCTCTTCCCTGACACCCACGTACCCCTCACGAAGTGGCTGCCCAGCGCCTGCGTGTGCTGGACCTGGGAGAGGAGCTGTCTGCTGGGGCTCACAGGCAGGGAGAGGCAGGTGAGGTTCTCAGCCGATGTGTTAGAGGCTGAACAGCTCCTGTGCTCAGCTTGCTGGCTGTCAGTGCTTGATGTGCCCGTCCTCAGCTAAAACCCAGAGCTGGCCTGTTGGTCATCCCCACCTCAGACGGGGCACCCAGTCCCAGAGCTGGTGAGCCCTGGGCCAGCCTTTGGGCCTGGCCTGCCCTATTCACTGACCAGCGCCCACCTCCCTGGGTGGAGGGTCGGGGAGGGACTGGCCGAGATGGTTGGTCCACAGGGCTAGCCCTGGGTGGTGGGAGAGGGGCCCGGGGTCAGGGTGAGAGTGACCTGGGCTGGGGAGCTGCTGCAGGAGGATTTTAGTTGAGGTGTGGTAGAAGCACTCTTGGTGGGTTTTGGTTTCCTTTTTAAAAATTGTGGTAAAATACATAACAAAAGTAACTATCTTACGTGAGCCGTTCTGTGATATGAAGTGAATTCACTGCTTTGTGTGACCTTGGCCACCATCATTCCCCACTCCTCACTCCCGCTGGACTTCCAGCCCTGCCCCACCATTCCGCTCCCTCTACAGCTATGGGTTTTACAAAGAAGGATGCAGGGCGACCTGACTGCGGCGTGAGGGGCAGGCCTGCCCGCGGTATGGGCGTCCGCAGAAGGGGGAAGCCCAGGTACCTGCTTGACTCATGGGTTGGGGGGTTGGGCATATGGGGAGGGATGGAGTTGGAGGTGCATCCTCTCAGCCACCTGGTGGGGGTGGCCTGTTTGGTCCCGTGTGTGAACGGGAGATGAGACCCGACGCCTGCGATCGCGCAGACCGCGCCCCGCCAGGAGTCACCTGTGGGCGCACGCTGCTGGTGGGATGCTGGGCCGAGCCCGCGGGTTCAAGACCCAGATCTCAGCCAGGTTCCTTTCGCCGTCCAAGCCTCCGCACCTCGTGGGCTCCGAGCACACCCAGGCCAGAGACAGCGTTTGGGGCGTGGGCACGGGAGACGGTCATCAGCAGGGACGATCTCGACCGATCCGGCCCCGCCCCGCAGCCCAGTCTCTGAGACCGCGCTGACGCGCCACTCTGGGAGCGATGCGGTACGCGGGGCCACGCCTACTGTGGGAAGGGATTCTGGGGGCGGACCTCTGTCGGGCCAATTGGGATCGCGGCAGGATAGGCACGCGCCGCGGCTGAGCAATAGGGGCGCGCTTCGCCCTCTCCAGTTAACCCGCGCGGCCCTGGTCGCAGAGCTCGAGGCTGCGCGGTCCCCCGCGAGCGCGGGGAGCTGGGGGACCAACGCCGCCTATCCACGCTCCTCACACCTCTGCGGGTCCCTTCTTGCCCCAACCCTTCCCACCGCGTCACCCAAACCCCCGCGGACCCCGTCTCGCCCCAGCGCTCCCCGCCACGCCCCCCACACCTCTGGGGGCTCGCCTTGCGCCAACCCTCCTCGCCACAACCCCCACAACCTTGAACACCCCGCTATGCTCCCTGCCGCGCCCTCACACCCCTGCGGATCCCGTCTCCCCACGACGCTCCCCGCCACCCCCGTGGAGCGCCGCGTCGTCCCAATGCTCCCGGCCGAGCCACTGCACCACTGCGGACTCCTCCGCGCCCCAGCGCTCCCCACCGCGACCCCCACAACCCTGTTAGACCCCTCCTCGCCCCAACCCTCTGCGCTGCTCACTTTATACCCCTGCGGACCTAGTCTCATTTCGTCCCAGTCCTCCTTGTTGCGTCCCCCACATCCCTGCGGACCCCACCGCGCCTCACCTCTCCCTTCTGTTACCTATCACGCACAGGTGGATTCCACCAAGACCCAGCTTGACTATCGTCCCGCACCTCCGCACCTCGCCTCTCGCCGCGCCCTCACTGTCTTGGGAAGTGAAGGGGAGGAGTGGTCTGGGCACTCTAGAAGCACCCCGGCTCGGAGCTTCCCTAGCTTGGAGTTGGTTTTGAGCTCAGGCCAGGAACCCAGGGTGGGCACAGCAGGGGACATTGGCACCAGAAGCGTTGAGGAAGGGCACTTTCTCAGTCCAGTTTTTCCGCCCCTGGAGTCTTGGACAGCTCCGGAGCGTCCGGGTACTCCCTTCCAGCCTGGCCCTGTGCCTTTTACCACATTTGTGTCACCTACGTTTTTTCTCAATGGGATTACACTTTTGCTATTTGCAGTTCGGTTTTTTGTTTGTTTGTTTTTTTGAGACGGAGCCTGGCTGTCTTGCGCAGGCTGGAGTGCAGTGGTGCGATCTCTGCTCACTGCAGCTTCTGCCTCCCCGGTTCAAGCGATTGTCCCATCTCAGCCTCCAGAGTAGCTGGGATTATAGGCGCAGGCTACCACGCCTAACTTTTTTGTATTTTTAGTAGAGATGGGGTTTCACCATGTTGGCCAGGCTGGTCTTGAATTCCTGACCTCAATTGATCCGCCCGCCTAGGCCTCCGAAAGTGCTGGGATTACAGGCGTGAGCCACCGTGCCCAGCCTTTAAAAAAAAAAAAAAAAAAAAAAAAAACAGGGAGTCTCACTGTGTTGCCCAGCCTGGCGCGATCCTTCCTGGCTCACTGCAACCTCCACCTCCTGGTTCAAGTGATTCTCCTGCCTCAGCCTCCCGAGTAGCTGGAATTACAGGCATGCATCAACACGCCCGGATAATTTTTTGTATTTTTTTAAGTAGAGACGGTGTTTCACCATGTTAGCCAGGCTGGTCTCGAACTCCCGACCTCAGGTGATGCGCCTGCCTCGGCCTCCCAAAGTGCTGGGATTACTGGTGTGAGCCACCACGCCCAGTTTTTGTTGTTGTTGTTTTTGCTTGTTTGTTTTTGTTTGTTTTTTGAGGTAGAGTCTCACTCTCGTCCAGGCGGGAGTGCAGTGGTGCCATCTCAGCTCACTGCAACCTCCACCTCCCAGGTTCAAGCGATCCTCCTGCCTCAACCTCCATAGTAACTGGCTACTGTTCCTGGCTAATTTTTGTATTTTTCGTATAAACGGGGTTTCACCATGTTGGTCAGGCTAGTCTCGAATTCCTGGCCTCAAGTGATCCACCCGCCTCGGCCTCCCAAAGTGCTGGGATTATAGGTATGAGCCACTGCGCCTGGTCTGCGGCAGTTTTTCTTTGTTTTTTAAAGAGATGGGATCTCACTGTGTTACCCAGGCTGATCTTGAACCCCTGGGCTCAATTTTTGTCACTGTACCTGGCTAATTTTTGTACTTTTAGTATAAACGGGATTTCACCATGTTGGCCAGGCTGGTCTCAAACTCCTGGCCTCAAATGATCCACCCTCCTTGGCCTCCGGAAGGGCTGGGATTACAGGCGTGAGCCACTGCACCTGGTCTGCACCCAGTTTTCGTTAGTTTTTGACGGAGATGGGATCTCACTATGTTGCCCAGGCTGGTCTTGAATCCCTGGGCTCAAATCATCCTGCTTCTGCCTCCCAAAGTGCTGGGATTACAGGCTTGAGCCACCATGCCCGGCCATAATTATCCAGTTGTAAGGTCAGCTGATTAATTCATCTCTCCATATAATAACACATTCACAGTTTGGGAGATTAAGATGAGAATATCTTTGGAGAGGCCATTATTCTGCCTTTTAGAGAGAAAGGCCTAGGACAGGAATTCCCACTGCTCAGGTTTAAAGGAAATACTATGTTCCTATCATTGGTTTATGAAGGCGCCCCTTTCTCTACATTCCTACCAACATTGGATATTTTCCACTTTTGGGACTTTTAGCAGTTGTTGAGCCAGCCCATTTTACCTCAGGGAAAACTGAGGTTTAAGGAGGGGAAATTACTTGCCTAAGATCTCATGCAACTTTATGTTTCCTGACTCCCCGTCAAGTCTGATTCTCTCTTGGCATGCCTTATATGGGAGGATATTTACCCGGTGGCTTGGAAACCACTGAATGTATCTTCCATCCACGTATCTGCAGCCCAGCAAATGTATATTGGGAGCCTCAGACATGTGACCAGGGCCTTGTGGGCCAGAGGCAGACAGGAGACCATGTTGTCTTTTTTTTCTTTTCTTTTTCTTTTTTTCTTTTTTTTTGAGACAGAGTCTCCCTTTGTCACCCAGGCGGGAGTGCAGTGGTGTGATCTTGGCTCACTGCAACCTCTGCCTCCCAAGTTCAAGAGATTCTTCTATACTTACCTGGCAGGGGAGATACTATGATCACGAAGGTGGTTTTCCCAGGGTGAGGCTTATCCACTGCACTCCAGATGTGCTGACCCCTGCGATTTCCCCAAATGTGGGAAACTTGACTGCATAATTTGTGGTAGTGGGGGACTGCGTTCATACTTTCCCCTGAGAAGAAAAAAAAAAGAGAGATTCTTCTGTCTCAGCCTCCTGAGTAGCTGGAATTACAGGCATCCACCACCATGCCTGGCTAACTTTTGTAGTTTTAGTAGAGACGGGGTTTCATCATGTTTGCCAGGCTGGTCTCCAACTCCTGACCTCAAGTGATCCACCTGCCTCACTCTCCCAAAGTGCTGGGATTACGGGTGTGAGCCACCGCACCCGGCCAGTGCTGTTGTCTTTTGAGAGCCCCCTTTTCTCTCACCTGATCTCCCTGCCCCCCATTTTCCCCTTTAGTCCCCTTTCCAGATGCTACTGAGTAGCTGAAGCGTCAGTCTAGAAATGCCAACCAGGTTGGGATCCTTGCTGGGAGAGCCCTTCCTTTCCTGGTTTTGAAACTCAGAGCCTTCTGGTGTGCACAGCTGCAGGATCCAGGCCGGGCCTGTGCTTCTTGCTTCTTTCTGACTCTGCCTGAGACTGGAATCCTGGCTCTGTCCTCAACTAGCTTGAAGGGGACCCCCAGTAATGACGCCTCCTGTGTAACCTTCATACCCTTGTGTAACCTTGTTTCACTTTGTAAAACATTTTATTTAAAGTTTTTGTTGTTGTTAGAGACAGGGTCTCACTTTGTTGCCCAGGCTGGTCTCAAACACCTGGCCTCAAGCAGTGCTCCTACCTCAGCCTCCCAAAGCACACCCGATCTCTTTCTATCAGGGTTGTTGTGTGTGAGCAGCAGATGTGTTAGAAGTGATGGTGTGTCACTTCTGAGGTTAGGTCATTAAAGACATGGCGGCTTCTATCTTGCGTGTGTTCTCTTTCTCTTGGGACACTCGCTCTGGGGAAAGCCAGCTGTCGGGGCTTGAAAAAACACACCCCTTTGAAGATGCCCATGTGGTGAGGGACTGAGGCTTCCAGCCCATAGCTGTGGGAATGTGGGAATGAACCTTTTAGGAAGTGCATCTTTCGGCCCTGCTGTAGCCTTTGATGACTCAGCTCTGGCTGCATCTTCATGGCAACTTCACGAGAGCCTGAGGCAGACCACCCAGCCCAGCCTCTCCTGGATTCCAGACCCACAGGAACCATGAGTTAGATGTCTTTGTTGTTTTACACATCTAAGTTTTGGGGCAATTTATTACACAGTAGTAGATAACTAATACACCAGCTGTAGGGCTTTGGGCATGTTCCTTAGCCTCTGCACCCCCATTTCCTCCCTTGTGCCATGAGAGTTGTAGAGGTGAGTGAGGAATGCATAGATGCAGCACAGGGCCACACACATGAGGCAGCTTTCCAGCCCCTCCCGGGATGGTCCTGGTCATCTTCTGGCTCTTCCCTGGATGGACTGTGACCTCACAACATCAGGTCAACTTACTGCATTCTTGGCCTGAGGTCATCCATTGGCCATGGACAGAGGTTCTGGGCAGGAAAGGGTGAGCTAAAGAGAGGGGTCAGTCTCCTTCCTCCAGCCCGGGTCCGGAGAATCGTGCTGGGCCAGGTGAGACATCCACTGTCTGTGTGGTGTCCTGGGATGGGCAGCTGGACGTGACTCAAGGGGAGATTTGTCTCTGTCTCCAGAAGGCAGAGGTGCTTCCCGGACTCCTTGCCTTGGGCTTGGCCAAGCATTCTGGCTGCCATTGGGGCCCCAGGACAACTGAGAACTGTCCTTTCTTCACCTTCAGCTGCCCCTCTCCTCTGCCCCCTGGTTCCTGCTCAGATGCTTTCTTCATGGAACAGCGTCCTCCTGACCCCTGGCCCCTGCCGCTGAGGCTCCTCCACCCTGGGCTCCGTGTTCTAGAGTTCACCGTGTGCTAGTTCTTCAAGCTGTTTATTCTTCACTGCTTCCTTTTTCTCTGTGCATTACTCAAGAACTACATGGCCATGTGTCAATATAAAAAAAATAAAGTTGACTGGGCGTGGCGACTCACGCCTGTAATCCCAGCATTTTGGGAGGCTGAGACAGGCAGATCCCTAGAGTTCGAGACCAGCTGGGTCAACATGGTGAAACCCAGGATCTACAAAAATATAGAAACATTTGCCCGTGCGTGGTGGCACATGCCTGTATTCCCAGCTACTTGGGAGGCTGAGGCAGGAGAATCGCTTGAACCCGGGAGGCGGAAGTTGCAGAGAGCACAGATGGAGCCACTGCACTCCAGCCTGGGCAGCAAAGCAAGACTCCCATCTCAAAAAAAAAAAAAAAAAAACACCAAAATCAAACCCAAACACTTTTAACTATCATCGACATTAACAACTACAAAGCGCCCGGCTAATTTTATATTTTTGGTAGAGATGGGGTTGCTCCATGTTGGACAGGCTGGCCTGGAACTCCTGACCTCAGTGATCTGCCCGCCTCGGCCTCCCAAAGTGAGCCACTGCGCACGGCCATGAATATGACTTTATAGCCCAGATTTCCTTCCGTGAACGCTTGTTAGTTGTGAAACTAGCAAAGTTGCACCTCCGAGTTTACACAGAGCCAGCTCCTGAATCCGAGTTCCGGGTTCGAGCACAGCGCCGCCGCTACCTCGGGCGTGACCTTGGTCGGAGCCCGGTCCCCTCTGAGCCTCAGTTTCCCGATCTGGGAGCCCGGAATGACAGCTCACCCCCTGCCCCGCCCAGCCCCGCCCCGCAGGCCCTGGGATTGGTTGGTGCGAGGTCCCCCTCCCCAGGCGGGGCCGGGCCTCTCCCGCCTGCTAGGCCCCAACCCGGAAATGCAGCTGGGGCGGAGGCGGGGCCCACTCAGGCCGCGGCGGAGCGACGCTGGGCGCGGCCAATGGGCGCGGGCGGCGGCTGCGGCGCGACGGAAGTCCTGCCCGGCGTCGCGCGGGGGCGGGGCGGCGCCGGGGGCGGCGGGCGGCGGGCGGCGGGCGGCGGGCGGCGGGCGGCGGGGCGGGCGCAGGATGAGGGCGGCCATTGCTGGGGCTCCGCTTAGGGGAGGAGGACGCTGAGGAGGCGCCGAGACGCGCAGCGCTGCGGGGGAGGTGCCCGCGCCGACGCGGGGCCCATGGCCAGGACCACCAGCCAGCTGGTGAGCGCGCGGCGGCGGCCTGGGCGCGCCGGTGGCCTGGGCGCGCCGGCTTGTTACCCCGCCGGGTGCGGCGGTCGCCTGGGTCCGGCGAGGCGGGGCGGCCCGGGATCCCCAGGGCCGGGTGCCGCCTCACCTGTAGCCGGGCGGCCGGGCGGGGGATGGCGGGCGCCGGCCGAGGGCGCTGCTCGGCTGCGGCGGGGAGTCCGGGCCTGGGTTGCGGCGGGCGCCGGCCTGGCCGGGGGCGCTGACAGACGCGCGGAGGGCGGGGGAGGCCGGGAGGTGTCACCCGGCCCAGCGGGGTGGAAGTGCCTGGAAAGTTTGTTTTCGGCTCGGCGCAGCCTGGAGTCGAGCCTGCAGGGTTACCTTTCGGTTCTGTCTGTAGAGGAACCGCCCTGGGCTTCCACCTGGAACGGGGTCCCTGGCGTCTCCGCCTGCGAGAGAAGCAGAAGGTGCAAGTTCTTGCTTAAAGCACCTGATGCGCCTGGGCCCCCGTCTCCAGATTCTCGATGACAGTGGTCGGGTAAACTCTCCTTTCACGGCCTGGCCAAGGGGCATTTGGGTGCTTTTCCTGCCCGTGGCTGTGCTCAGCGTTGTGGGAAGCCCCTGGGAGGCCGAATGTGCAGGATCACCGAGGGGAAAGTGAGCTTGACAGGTAGGAGGGATTTTACGGGAAGGACCGAAACAAACCACTTGTTGGGTGAAATGTTTTGCTAAAAGTGTCGCTGGTGTTTCTATATTTTCTTTCTGTCGCTAAAAGTATTCCTCGTGTTTTTATGTTTTCCATATGCTAAGTTCTACAGTCTGGGGACGATGGTTTAAGAATTTATGCCTTGTATGCGATGCGCAGTGGGTGATGGAAGAACGTCTACATAGCTTTAAAATTTGATTTAAAAGGTGAATATTTTAAATGAAGGAAAACTCAAGAAATGTAATTGATCCTTTATCGGATGCGGCTTTTTTTTTTTTTTTTTTTTTTTTTTTTTTTAGATAGAGTCTCGCTCCCGACGCGCAGGATGGAGTGCAGTGATGCGATCCCGGCTCACTGCAACCTCCAGCTCCCGGCTTCAAGTGATTCTAGCTGCTGCCTCCCTAGTAACTGGGATTACAGGCGTGTGCCACCATGCCCGACCAATTTTTGTATTTTTAATAGAGATGGTGTTTCGCCATTTTGGCCAGACTGGTCTTGAACTCCTGACCTCAGGTGATACGCCCGCCTAGTCCTCCCAAAGTGCTAGGATTACAGGCATGAGCCACCGTGCCTGGCAGATGTGGCTTTTTGATAGGCGTGGCTTTTTGATAGGCGTTCTTGATCTTTTTTTTATGTGTGTATGGGGGTGTAGTGAGTCTGAGAACCTGAGGAAAGGTATGGGCCCTCTTCCGAGAAAAATGCAGTGCGACACTGAATTTTGTAACTATGTCAGGAGGCTCTTGAACTTTCTGCAGCTCACTTGTGGACTTTGTAGAGATGCGTGATAATCCGAAGTGTTAAGGAAGAATATTCAGTTGAGAAAAATGTCGAAGGGTTGAAAGAGATGCCTTTTGCTATTTCGACTTGTGTGGCTGTACCCCAGAGTGCCCCGGGTAACATAAAAACATGAATTAGGCGGCTTGCTGAGGCTCAGCGGAGGCTGGGGCCGAGAGTCATGTCGAAGTTTGTGAGGTTAACCTGCACCCAGTGACAGTCATGGCGAAGTTTGTAACTCGCACCCAGTAACGCTGTTGCAATGCAAGGTGTATATTTGGTGTCATCCACGGGAAGAGGAAAGAACAAATTTTCTCACGGCCTTGGCAGTTCCACATGGTGGACATTTAGTATCTGCAGTTTTCTTCACATAAGGCAGCTTTTTTGTACAAAAACATTAGAATCCAGTGAGCAAGAATGATAGAATACAGGATAGATTTCCACATGAGGAAGTGTCAGGAACGAGGCTTTTGCATCTCTGTCAGCTGGATTTCCACATGTGTACATATGTGAGAACATGCCGTGTTTCCTGTCCGTAATGGTAGAGGCAGCCCTAATATTGGGGAGGATAGACCTGAAGATTCACCTGAGGACAGATAGACCTTCAAGGTTCAGGTGGGTTTGCATCTGGACTATAGGGTGGCCCTGTAGGCCCTGTGTGAGAAGCCCCTGCCCGGTGAACTTTCCCATGTGTGTATGCGTGGACAGCCAACAGAGGGAGCAGTGCGAGCGTGAAGGCAGACAGTGGCCTGGCCCAGTCTGATGCTAAGTGGGCCAGAGGCAGTGAGTACCATTTCTTGAGCTGACTGCTTAAGCCAGGCGCTTTCCTAGGTACTTTCACACCTCATTGCAAGGTAGCTGTTGTTCCCATTTTACAGGTGCAGAAGCTGAGCTGCAGAGACGTTAAGTACCTGCCTCATAAGTGGTAGAAACTGCAGTGTCACCCTGCCCCTCACGTTCAGAGCCCCCGAGGGAGGGTCTGCCGGGCAGCTCAGCCCAGCACTCTGTGTAAGGAAGTCTTCAGTGCCACCGTCCAGGATGTCTTCCCGGGGATTGGGCCTGAACGTCTTGACCATGCCTTGCTAGGGACAGGAGGGGTGTCTTCGTGTGGATTGACTGTACATATTTCTTTGGCAGATGGCTGAGCTCTGTGACCCCGGGGCCTGTTTCAGCCTCCTGCTGTCAGAAAGCAGCTGTTTGGAAAGAGGCTGTGATTCGGCCTTGTTTGAGGGCCGATACTCTGAATGGGTGAGGCTTGGAATCCTCCCTTTGGCAACAAAGAAACATGTAATGATTCTGCTGAAGGTAGAATTGGGGGACTAGGCAGAGTGGGCTCCTGCCCTCCCTAGGATGGTTCTGTCTTTTGCAAAGGTGGCTGCGTCCTTAGGGGAAGGTGAGGGGAGAAGCAGAGCGCATGGAGAGAAGTGGCTTTCGATTTTCTCCCTCCTTTTGGGGAGTTCCTCCTTATGTGGCTGGTGTGGTGCATAGTGTGATGTATCCCTGTTCCCAGCGATGCCCCGACAGCCAGTCCAAGCTGAGTCCAGAGTTGGCAAGGTGAGGTCCCAGTAGTAAGAGGGAAGTGGTTTGTTTGGCTCTTCTGAGATGTGTTTTATGAGAAAGATCCAGCAGCAGCCTGCAGAGATGTGGGGCCTGAAAAGAGGCCTTGGGCAGGTCTCCTCAGCAGGCCTTGGCCCTCTAGACTGCATTCAGCACAGTTTTGGGGAGGAACAGGGAGCGTTCCCTTTTCTTTTCTTTTTTTTTTTTTTTTTTTTGAGGTGGAGTCTCTCGCTCTATTGCTCAGGCTGGAGCGCAGTGGTGCGATCTCCGCTCACTGCAAGTTCTGCCTCCTGGATTCACGCCATTCTCCTGCCTCAGCCTCCCAAGTAGCTGAGACTACAGGTGCCCGCCACCTCACCCGGCTAATTTTTTGTGTATTCAGTAGAGACGGGGGTTCCCCTTGTTAGCCAGGATAGTCTCGATCTCCTGACCTCGTGATCCGCCCACCTTGGCCTCCCTAAGTGCTAGGATTACCAGTGTGAGCCACCGTGCCCAGCCTAGTGTGCTGGAGTGCAGTGGCACGTCCTCGGCTCACTGCAAGCTCCGCCTCTTGGGTTCACGCCATTCTCCTGCCTCAGCCTCCCAAGTAGCTGGGACTACAGGCGCCCACCACGCCTGGCGAATTTTTTTTATTTTTAGTAGAGATGGGGTTTCACCGTGTTAGCCAGAATGGTCTTGATCTCCTGACCTCGTGATCCGCCCACCTCGGCCTCCCAAAGTGCAGGGATTACAGGCATGAGACACCGTGCCCAGCAGTGGTCCCTTTTCAATCTATACATTCATCCCCTGAGCCGCCTGACCCAGGGTTTAGATGCTTCAGAGCAAGTGATTGACACTGGTGGGAGATGGAGTCCAGCAAGCAGATGATGAACTGGGAAGCGCTGCAGAAATGAGGGGGCGAGCATGGCCAGTCCCTTCTGAGAGAATGTGTTTGGAAGAGAGTGGGCACTGGCGTGGCACTTTCCCCCTCTGAAGAGGCATCTTCTGTGGAAATGGACTTGGACAGGATGCCACATGGTACAGCAGTTCTGTGGGGGGCAGGTTGTGGCTGCGGAGAAGCACTGGGTGTAGAAACAGTCCCCCGAGCAGGTGCGAGGGCTAGGGTGCTGTGTGCTGCTCCACGCCTGCCGTGCGGTGACAGGTGGCCAACGGGCTGCCCAGCACAGTTGTTTAGAAAGCAGGTTCAAAGGGCAGTGTGCTGGGAGGAAGTGCTGGTGTGGAAACTGCAAGTTTTGGACATGTATTGCTCAGGTCTTTTCAGCCGTGCCTTCTTCTATAACAGAATTGCATTATTCACTTGCTCAGTGTGACATCATGTCCTTTAAAAAATATTTGAAAATTGAGAACAGGTTGTATGTTCCGTCTCTAGCTGTTAGATCACACGCAGGGCACATTTTCTCAAAGAGTAACGAGACATGGGTTCTGTGTGTTCTCTTCTCTCTTAGCGAGGAGAAAGCCCTGTTTGGGTTCATGATGCTTGTTGGGGGGGGTCTCTTTTCTGTACCTGATGTTCGTTGCACAAAGTCTGTTTCCATTCTCTTAGTCTAGAAAATTTTCCTGATATTTCAACTGGAATTTTTGCTCCAACAAATTCCAGGTCATTTAGAATGTGTTATGATTGAGTTTCTGGGCCACACATCCTTTATAAGAGCACGTGATTCTGGTTTCTGTTTGTTTGTTTGTTTATTTATTTTTTTGAGACAGAGTCTTGTTCTGTCACACAGGCTGGAGTACAATGGCATGATTTCGGCTCACTGCGAACTCTGCGTCGTGAGTTCCAAGTGATTCTCGTGCTTCAGCCTCCCAAGTAGCTGGGATTACACCTATATTATTTATTTAGTTAGTTAGTTTATTGAGATGAGGTCTCGCTATGTTGCCCAGGCTACTCAAACTTCTGGGCTCAAGGGATCCTCCCGCCTTGGCCTTCCGAAGTGCTGGGATTACAGGCATGAGCCACCGCACCCGGCCTGGTTTCTGTTTAAAGAGTTGAATTATACAGGGGCCCACAGAATCGAGAACTGACAGTACTGTAGAGCCTGTATATGAAGAAGATGGACGAGCCTGACATCAGCAGCTCACCGTTGAGCACATGGCTCCCTGCAGAATAAACAAGTGTGTGATTTTCATCTGATGAAGGTGGGCATGGAGTTCCTGGACAGTTCAGTGACTTCCTTCATTCCACAGACAAGATCAGATGCCCCCTCTATCAGCCACCGTGCTACGGACTGGCCCAGTCTGTTTTCAGATCAGCTTGTAGCACGCAGGGATTCGAAATATTTAAAGATGAGGTTTGAAGGTATGTCTAGAGACCCAGGATGTTAGTTCTGGAGGTCCTTGTCTCCCGCGTGTTTGCGGAGCTGGTGAGCTGAGGAGAGCCTGTGTTGTCTCAGCGGGATGCCAGTCAGGATTCTTCTAGCTATGGTCTTATTTTTTACAATAAATTCATCATTAAAGTCCCATTCTTTAACCTGTTTTTTCCCTTTTGGAATTAATTTGACTGCAGTAGGAAGGGGTTGTAGCTCGAAGTGACCGCTGTGCATTGAATGCCATCAGAAAAGGCTGATGAGATTTGCAGGGAAGCCTCGAAGCCTCACTGAAATGCTCCTGGTGTGCATTGACCTTTGCAGTGAAACATGTGGGAAAGGGGCCCGCACTCACTTTTCAGCTCTCTCTCGGTGATTCCAAGAGCCCCAGGGGTGGGAGTGGGGACAGGACCTTGCTCCTGAGTTTTAGGTTTGGTGTCTGTCGCCCCTTGCTGCATTGGTGGGGCCGTCAGTGCTGCGGCCTCAGTTGCAGGGCAACCAGGGCTGCTCCGTGAAGGAGGCGCTCGCTCTGCGGAGCTGCAGGACGCTGCGTTCTCCTCATTCTGGCCATTGCCGCTGTCCTTCGTGCCTCCCCTTTTCTGGTGAGGGAGGGCTCCAAGGACTTGCTGGCTGGTCCCCAGGTGCCAGCACTCCTGCACCTCCCCCTCCTCTCCTGACCTGTCACTTTGTTCCTCCTCCATGAGGGGCCTAGGCTCGGGTGCCCTGTTGTGGCCTCTTTCCAGTCTGTGTGGCCTAGGAGGGTCCAGGATGTTCCCTGCTGCCCTGTTCTCAGCAGTTCTTGTCTTCTTCAGGCTTTTCCTCCTCGCCTGGAGAAATTTCCCTACATGGAAACTCCTGTGGCTGTACAGTCTTTTCTGACCGATCTGCTGGGTTGTTTGTTTGTTTGTTTGTTTGTTTTTGGGGGGGGACAGAGTCTTGCTCTGTCACCCAGGCTGGAGTGCATTGCAATGAAAAATGGCAATAACTAGCATTTGTAGAACTCAAATAGCTGGGACTCAGTACAGGTGGGAATGTAAGCGCCTGTTGTTTCTGAGGTGGGGCGGCAGCCCGTTGCCAGTGTGTATTCAAACACAGGCTGATTCAACAGTTCAGCTTCTAGGAGTTTAAGCTCAGAAAATAATTAAGGTGTATGCAACTATTTTGCTACTAGAATATTTGTCACAGCTTTGAAATAGGGGAGAATTGGAAATCTCTTGAATTTCCCTCAGGCAGAGAGAGTTTGAAACATTGTGGTGAGTCTGTGTCATCCCTCAGGATCTATGGGAAATTGGTCCTGGACCTCTCTCAGATACCAGAATCGGAGGATGCTGAAGCCCCTGCTCTGAAGTGGTGTAGTGTTGGCATAGAACCTGTGCACACCCGCCTGTGTACTCTGTTATCACTAGATTACATAGAATGCCTAAAAGAATGTAAATGCTATGCAGATAGTTGCTTTACTATATATGTGTGTGTGTGTACATATATATATATATATATATATATTTTTTTTTTTTTGAGATGGAGTCTTGCTCTGTCACCCAGGCTGGAGCGCAGTGGCACGATCTCGGCTCACTGCAACCTCTGCCTCCCAGGTTGAAGCAGTTCTCCTACCTCAGCCTCCTGAGTAACTGCGATTAGAGGCACATGCCACCACACCCAGCTAATTTTTTTGTTTGTTTGTTTTTTGTATTTTTAGTTGAGACCGGGTTTCGTCATGTTGACCAGGCTGGTCTCAAACTCCTGACCTCAGGTGATCCGCCCACCTCGGCCTCCCAAAGTGCTGGGATTACAGGCGTGAGCCACCGTGCCCGGCCTGCTTTACTGTTTTCTTTAGGGAATAACGACAAGAAAAAAAGTCTGTGCATATTCAGTGCAGATGCAGTTTCTTGTTTTCATAATATTTTCTATCCGCTGTTGGTTGAAACCATGCATGTGGAGTCAGCCTATGGATGGGGAGGGCCGACTGTACTTTCCTGACAGGTAGTTACAGTGCTTCTACCTGAAAAGACCTGGTTGCAAAGCACCATGCCCAGTGTAACTTTCCTCAGGCCCAGGGAAAAGCCTGGAGGGAGGTTCCTGCAGAAACACTGGCAGTGGTTCCCTGGGCCAGTGGGATGAGGACCAGGCATTGAGCTAGCAGTGGGGAGACAGCGGTGAATAAGGTGGGCCTGGCTGTGTCTCCTGGAGCTTACTGGACTGCGGATGAACCTTTCTCCACTGAGTTTTATTCTGAAAAATTTCAAAACGAAGGAAGAGTTGAAAGCATAGTGCGATGAATATCCCGAGCCCTTTCACCGTTGTTCTACCAGTTGTTAACCTTTTCCATATTTGCTTGTATATGTTACCCCCTCACCTCCCAAAATTTTTTTCTATTATTTTTATTATTTGAAAGTAAGTCACACACATGATAGCATTTCACCCCAGAATCCTTCTCCAGGTGCCTTCTGAGCTCAGAAGCTTTCTCCTGTACAGCCTCTTCATCATCACATCCAAGATAGCATTAACATTGCATGTTATTTTTTTCTTTTTTTTTTGGGGGGGGGGATGGAATCTCATGCTGTTGCCCAGAATGGAGTGCAGTAATGTGATCTTGGCTCACTGCAACCTCTGCCTCCTGGGTTCAAGTGATTCTCCTGCCTCAGCCTCCCAAGTAGCTGGGCCTTACAGGTGCATACCACCACTCCTGGCTAATTTTTTATTTTTAGTAGACGTGGGGTTTTATCATAACATGGCATTTTCTAATGCAAAGGTGACATGCAGCCTTCCTCAGTGGTCCCCAGTCCTCCTCAAAGCTCTTTCTTCTTCTTTTTTTTTTTTTTTTTTTTTTAAGAGACTGAGTTTTACTCTGTTGCCCAAACTAGAATGCAGTGGCATGATCATAGCTCACTGCCGCCTTGAACTCCCTTGGGCTGAAGCCATCCTCCCGCCTTAGCCTCCTGAATAGCTGGGAGTATAGGCCTGTGCTGCCACACCTGGCTAATTTTTTTTTTTTTTTTTGAGACGGAGTCTTGCTCTGTTGCCCAGTCTAGAGTGCAGTGGTGTGATGTCAGCTCACTGCAACCTCCGCCTCCCGGGTTCAAGCAATTCTCATGCTTCAGCCTCCCGAGTAGCTGGGATTACAGGTGCACGCCACCACACACGGCTAATTTTTATATTTTCATTAGGGACAGGTTTCACCATCTTGGCCAGGATGATCACGAACTCCTGACCTCATGATCCCCCTGCCTCGGCATCCCAAAGTGCTAGGATTACAGGCTTAAGCCACCACGCCCAGCGCTGGCTAATTATAATGTTTAAAATTTTTTGTACAGATAGGGTCTTGCTGTGTTGCCCAGGCTGGTCTTCAACTGGGCTAAAGTGATCCTCCCACCTGCTCCTCCCAGAGTGCTGGGAATACAGGCATGAGCTACAGCACCTGGCCGGCATGTCTTAAAATACGAGGCTAGTTGTCTCATATTTTATGTAAATACAGGATTCACAATCTGGATTTGTCTCATTGTTTCCTCATTACATTAGATTCAGGCTATTTATGGCAAGAATCCTGCTTAGGAGATGATGAACTAAAGGTAATTTTTTGTTTTTTTGAGATGCAGTCTCACTTTGTTACCTAGGCTGGAGTGCAGTGGCACAATCACGGCTCACTGCAACCTCTGCCACCTGGGTTGAAGCGCTTCTCCTGCCTCAGCCTCCCGAGTAGCTGTGATTACAAGCGCCTGCCAATGCGCCCAGCTAATTTTTGTATTTTTAGTAGAGACGGAGTTTCACCATCTTGGTTAAGCTGGTCTTGAGCTCCTGACATCGTGATCTACCCACCTCAGCCTCCCAACATGCTTTGAGACAGAGTCTTGCTCTGTCGCCCAGGCTGGAGTGCAGTGGCGTGATCTCGGCTCACTGCAATCTCCATCTCCTGGGTTCAAGCGATTCTTCAGCCTCAGCCTCATGAGTAGCTGGGATTACAGGCTCCTACCACCACGTTGGGCTAATTTTTGTATTTTTAGTAGAGACAGAGTTTCACCATGTTGGCTAGGTTGGTCTTGAACTCCTGACCTCAAGCCATCCACTTCGGCCTCCCGAAGTGCTGGGATTACAGGCGTGAACCACCGTGCCCGGCCTTCCTTAGTGGCCTTTCTGACCTTAAGCTGTTTTTCCCTCCTGACAGTGGGACTCTGCTCTTGTGGTCTCTTTCCTGATTGGGCAAGGTGCCAGGGCGCTTTTTCTAGGCCTTGACTTTGCTCTTGTTTCTAAGGTATCCTGTGGTGGTAAAAGAGATGTGTACTCTCTGGGTAGGTGCAGCCACTTGTAGAGCTGAAACTACATCTCCAGGATGGTTGTGTGGTTGGTGGTGCTTGGGGAGCCCAGCAGTCAGGATCTGAGCAGCCCACCTGTCTTGGGGTCCCTGCTGTGCACCTAGGCCCAGGCCCAGGGCGCGGTGAATGAGAGCTCTCCAGCCTCAGGGGGTGGGCAGGGCTAATGGGCCATCAGACCCACCATGTGCCAGTGCTGACTGGCACACAGCACTGCTTGGACCTCCCCTGTGGGAAGGGATAGGGATAGACCAATCTTTGGAAGAATGGAGTGCTGGCTTTGCTGAGCCCTGTTCTTCGGAAGGTTTGATCTGGAGAGCTGCAGCAGCCAGACCCTGGGGAGGCAGGTTAGTGAGCAGGCTCCTGACTTACGAGCTAAGAAGCCTGATGGCTGCTCGTTTCCCCCAATGTCGACATCACTGGGGGTCCTTCCTGAGGGTGAGCCCTGGGTTCGTCTGCGTTTCTCTCTCCCAGTTGGGCCGGACTCTGGACGTGAGGCTGAGGGAGTGCATGGCTCCGTCAGAGTGTGGGCTCAGACGCTCAGATGCTCGGAGTGCTTCCGGCTGCTTTTCCGTTGGTAACTCACGTGTTCTTCCTGCAGGCTGGCATTTTTCTTTCATGAGTTTTTTTCATTGGTCAGAATTATAGTCTTCTGATTGTATGTACATAGCTGGTTATTATCAGATACATAGTTTTAAAATGTGCATCTAAATATAGATTTTATTGGTGAATACATTGTGTTCTCATTCCATAAAAAGTCTTAAGCACAAAATTATTCTTAAAAAAAAAATCTTAGCACTGGGCGTGGTGACTCACGCCTGTAATCCGAGCACTTTGGGAGGCTGAGGCAGGTGGAGCACCAGAAATCAGGAGTTGAGACCAGCCTCTCCAACATGGTGAAACCCTGTCTGTATAGAAAATACAAAAATTAACCGTGTGGTAGTGGCACACGCCTGTAATCCCAGTTACTCGGGAGGCTGAGGCACGAGAATTGTTGAACCTGGGAGACGGAAGTTGCGGTGAGCGGCGATGGCACCACTGCACTCCAGCTTGGCCAACAGAGTGAGACTCTGTCTCAAAAAAAAAAAAAAAAAAAGAAAATTTTAGCAGGCTCTCCTTTGCAGATGCTGCTGGTGCTGAGCTTTGTGTCTGGGGCAAAAAAGGTGAGGGCGGGCCCCGGTTGGTTTAGGAGAAGTGGTTATGAACAGAATGGGCCCCATGCTCCCGGCCTGAGGAAATTCTTTCGTGAAAAAGATTGCTTCTGCAGCTTGGAGGGGGATGGTCCACCTCATGCTCCTGTCCCTCTCTCAGCCCCAGGGGCAGAAGGGAAACAGTCAGTAGCAGCACGGCCATTGCAGATGGTGCCCAAGGCGGGAAGGTAGTGTCTGAGCAGGAGGGGGTGGCCGGCCTTTGTGGGGCTGCTTCAGAGAGCTGGGCAGAGTCTGGGCCCCAACGTGGACTAGCAGGGGAGGAGCTCTCCTGGCTGGGGTGGCCACTCAGGGAGGTCTGGGTTGCCTGAGCAGGGAATCAGCCTCCTGTGGAGGAGGTTTCCGAGCAGGAGGTGCTCTTCGTGTGGGCCTGGAGGACCTCCAGGCTGCCTGCACTCACCTGATACAGCTGGCTTCTGCTGGGAGGCTGGGTTTGCAGCCAGACTCTGAGACCTTTTGGACAAAACATGCCAAAGAAGTTGGTGATGATAAGAAATTCATACTAAACTTGTTCTATTAGGGCTTTTTTCATTTCAAGTATATTACTTCCCTTCAGTAGCCCTATATTTTTGAAATTAATGTTGAGCATCGTGTCAGAGTCAGGTTTTGAATGACACAGGATGTTTTCAGATCCTGTAAGTTTACTTGAAGCTATCGAATAGCCTCCTAACAAAGTTATTATTATTATTTTTTGAAACTGAGTCTCTCTGTGTCGCCCAGGCTGGAGTGTAGTGGCGCCATCTTGGCTCACTGCAAGCTCCGCCTCCCAGGTTGACGCCATTCTCCTGCCTCAGCCTCCCGAGTAGTTGGGACTACAGGTGCCGCCACCACGCCCGGCTAGTTTTTTGTATTTTTAGTAGAGACGAGGTTTCACTGTGTTAGCCAGGATGGTCTCGATCTCCTGACCTTGTGATCCGCCTGCCTCGGCCTCCCAAAGTGTTGTGATTACAGGTGTGAGCCACCGCGCCCGGCCTGCATCCTGGTTTTCATGTTGATCAGTGGTGTTTAAAGTATACCTGTAGGAAGTTCCAAAGTGCGGGAAGTGAACAAAACTTCCTTGCAGAGAAATCTTGTACTTTGGTGTTTTCATCATATGTTTGTGTGACAAATATACAAAGACAATGTTGAAGATGTGGGTTAGTGAAATTGAGACCTGGCGCTTCCTGAGGCTGGCAGCCCAGTTGAGCCTGAGGACTAGACTTCAGACAGTTGGCAGTCCCCACCTCGTTGCCTTCTGTCTGCTCTGGGTAGGTGAGAGGCTCCTTGGGAGGCCAGTGGAGATGGCTGTGGGAGGAGAGATTGAGTAGCTGCCCTTGGAGCTCACCCACCCACTGCTCCTCCCTCCCCTCGTGGAGAAGTAGAAACAGCTTTCCTCCGGCCCTCACCTGTTGCCGGGGCTTCCGTGCTGGTTGGGGTGAGCTGCGTTTTGCTGAGTTGCACCGCGAGAGAGCATTGGCGACCACTTGCCTGCTGTGGGCCAGCTCCCTGTCTGCCTGTGGTCACGGACCAGTGTGGGCAGAGCCTTCGGACATGGGTTGCTGGTACGAGCACACCAGTAATCCCGTCCGCCACAGGGCCTGCCCTGTGAGCTGCCTGCCGGACTCCACAGAGTGCTTCACACTCCTGTCTGGTGTGGGACCCGCAGCCCTTGCGGGTGGGCCCATGTCATTAGCCTCATTTTATAAAAGAGTCTTGATGGGTCGGAGAGGGGTGGCTTATCCACAGGTAAGCTGTAAGCCTGGAACCCGACGGGGCCATTGGTTTTGCTGCTTCACCACAGTTGTCCTTGGTAGTGGCAGCCTGGGGGGTGGAGGAAGGTAGTGGCGTTCCCTCCCTAACACCCCGTGCCTCCGCCTGGTTTTCTGTACTGGGCCTAGCTTTGTGGAGTTTCCTGGGGTGAGAGGAGGTTTTTACCAGAATGTTCTTTGCCAGTGAGCACAGCTGACCTGAGGGCAGTATCCCTTTGGAGATGAGCTGGTTGGATTGTAGCAGCCTCCCACAACTTTGGTCCGGGGGCCTGGAGAGAGCAGTTCCTGCTTGCCGTGTGTGAGAGTGTGTGTGTGCTGGCTGTGCGTGTCCACTGCATTCCCAGGCTCCAGAGCACACACTGCCATTCAAAGGTAGCTTAGCTTTTTGTTCGAGATCCTTTCTCTTGCTGGCTGCACTGTTCATCTGCGGGACAGCCTCTTGACCATAGGAGGCACCCTCATTTCCCTTTTCTTTTTTTGACATGGAGTTTCACTTTTGTCGCCCAGACTGGAGTGCAGTGGCGTGATCTCTGCCCACTGCAACTTCTGCCTCCTAGGTTCAAGTGATTCTCCTGCCTCGGCCTCCCTAGTAGCTGGGATTATAGGTGTGCGCCACCACGCCCAGCTAATGTTTGTATTTTTAGTAGAGACCGGGTTTCACCATATTGGCCAGGCTGATCTCAAACTCCTTATCTCAGGTGATGCGCCTGCCTTGGCCTCCCAAAGTGCTGGGATTACAGGTGTGAGCCACTGTGCCCAGCCAAGAGAATATCTACCTTTTTTTTTTTCTTTTTTTTCTTTTTTTTTTTCTTTAGAAAAAGATAGCGTTCTTAAAAAGAGATGGGGTCTCACTGTGTTGCCCAGGCTAGTCTTAAACTCCTGGCCTCAAGTGATTCTCCTGCCTCAACCTCCCTGGTAGCTAGGACTACAGGCACATGCCACTACGCCTGGCTAATTTTTAAATTGTCTTTGTAGAGATGGGGTTTCACTATATTGCCCAGACTGGTCTTGAACTCCTGGACTCAAGCCATCCTCCCACTTCGGCCTCCAAAGTGCTGGGATTACAGGCTTGAGCCACTGCGTCCTGCCTGGTTTCTACTTCTAAGAGATGGAGGCTGCTGAACTTCATACCTAGAAAAGTTAAAGAAATTGAAACTCTAAGTTCTTTCAGAAAATACACATTTTATGAAACAAAATCCTCAGAAAATGCCCAGTTTACCCATCGGCTACATTTTTACAAGTTTCTATTTGTTTACAACTCAGGGTTTGTTTTTCTATCAGAGGTGTGCCTGGGGGCAGGGGTGGGGTCTCGCTGAAACCTGAGTGCCTGCTCTGGAAAAGAGCAACAGGACCAGCACCTGGTGGTCCCATCTGCCTGGGGAAATAAGTAGGGGGCAGTGACTCATCATTGAGTGCCGTGGGGGGATGTGAGAGCTCCTCTTCCAGAGACTTGGGGGATGGCACCTGGTAGCTTTAAGGACCTAACCTGTTGATGGTGCTTATTCTCACAGCCACATTCTGTTTAGAACATTGGCCTTTCCCTGTTCTCAGTAGACCTGTGCCATGACACGTCTCTCACATTTCTCAGCACTGATGAAGTAACAGAAGCTTGTCTCATCAGTGGAGTAGAAGGTAGAAGAGGACAGAGGGGGTCCTGTCCTGAGTGGGGATATTGATTGGTTGCCAGAACTGAGAACGGGGTGTGGAAAGACATGGTTGGCAGGAGGCTCCTGGTGGGAAAGAAGCCGCACTGACCTGGGCAGGCCTTGGCCATGAGAAGCCCCAGAGAGTGAGGCTGCTGGTGAGGCAGACCACAGCTCCCCGCCTTCCCTTGGGTGTGGGTGCGTGCACCTGTGTGTGTGTAGGAAAGCCCAGCGATCAGATCGTAACCTGGGAGTGGGGGGCTTGCATGGTGACACCACAGCTGTGAGGTGGGCACTGGTGTTTTTGGTGGACTTCTGTTGTGAGGAGTTCCTTTTTTTTTTTGAGACGGAGTCTGGCTCTGTCGCCCAGGCTGGAGTGCAGTGGTGCGATCTCGGCTCACTGCAAGCTCCGCCTCCCGGGTTCGTGCCATTCTCTTGCCTCAGCCTCCCAAGTAGCTGAGACTACAGGTGCCTGCCACCACACCCAGCTAATTTTTTGTATTTTTAATGGGGACGGGGTTTCACTGTGTTAGGCTGGATGGTCTCCATCTCCTGACCTCATGATCTGCCCGACTTGGCCTCCCAAAGTGCTGGGATTACAGGTGTGAGCCACCACACCTGGCTGAGCTCCTTTTAAAAAAAAAAAAAAAAAAAAAAAGATTGAGAGAGCGTGCCTTACTCTGCTGCCCAGACTGGGGTACAGGGTCTCGATGATAGCTCATTGCAACCCTGAACTCCTGGCCCAAGTGATCCTCCCACCTCAGCTGTAGGTGGGACCACAGGTGCACAACACCGTGCCTGGCTCATTATTTTTTTAATTTTAATTTTTTTTTAAAAAAGAGACAAGGTTTTATTCTGTCACCCTTGCTGGAGCTCAGTGGTTTGACCATGGCTCACTGCAGCCTCAGCCTCCTGGGCTCAAGTAATTCGCCCACTTCAGCCTCCCTAGTAGCTGGGATTACAGGTGTGTACCACCACAGCCAGCAGGTTTTTTTTTTTTTTTTGAAACGGAGTCTCGCTCTGTCGCCCAGGCTGGAGTGCAGTGGCCAGATCTCAGCTCACTGCAAGCTCCGCCTCCCAGGTTTACGCCATTCTCCTGCCTCAGCCTCCCGAGTAGCTGGGACTACAGGCGCCCGCCACCTCGCCCGGCTAGTTTTTTGTATTTTTTTGGTAGAGACGGGGTTTCACCGTGTTAGCCAGGATGGTCTCGATCTCCTGACCTCGTGATCCACCTGCCTCAGCCTCCCAAAGTGCTGGGATTACAGGCTTGAGCCACCGCAGATTTTGTTTTTTAAATTTTTTTTTAAGAGGTGGGGTCTCGCCATGTTACCCAGGCTGGTCTCCCAACACCTGGGCTCAAGCAGTACTCCTGCCTTGGCCTCCCAAAATGGGGGACTACAGATACGAGCCACCACGCCTAGCCCATTTTATTAGGGAGGACAAGGAGAGTAGACAGGTCCACCTGGGGTCTTATTGCTTTAAATTGTTCCAGAGATATAAATTTCAGAAACTACTGAGTAACCAAAATTGTTTACTTACTACAATTTTAGGTCACCAAATGGGTGGCAGATTGATTGGGCTGTGCAGGGACTGAAGGACTCACCCCCAGGCCCAGAGTTGCTGGCATCCCTGAGGTTGTGCTGCCTCTGTGGGACTGAGTGCTGGGAAAGGGGGCATTTCGGGAGCCTGGCAGGACCTTACCCTGCACGTGGGCCCTGGCACTGCGTTTCCTCCAGATCGTGGCAGGCGGTCTCGGGATGCTGTTTATGCAGTTTAATCACTACCTGAAAATGCTGCAAAACCTTCCCTTTACAACAATAGTAGTACAAATAAACATTTAGACACTTCGCACTCAAAGAGGGCTTTTTCTCAGGCTTTTAATTTCACAATTGGTGCTAAAAAGTGCTTTAAAAGGTAATATTCCACCATCTTTTTTTGGCTGCAGAAATCAAGTTATTTATTAAAACACACCCATGGTAGCAAGTTCTGATGGCCCTGAAGAGGAGGCAGAGGCACTGTGTTGAGCTTCTAAACATCATCCTACCAGGGAGGGACCCTGACAGGTGCTTGGCTGACGTGCTGTGGCCGAGGCAGGAAGGAAGTTACAGAATTCCACGAAGGCAGAAGACTACCAATAGATAGGTCCCATGTCATCACACCCATGAGAGTGGCAGTGGTCTGGTGGCCACAGAGATACCTGACAGCATGGGTCTGGAGCCAGTGATTGGCTGGCTTCGAGGCTCCTTCGGGAGGTGCCTGGACCCCGATGGACGGCCCCAGGCCTCACACTTCCCCCTTGAGGTTTGCAGAGGGTGCCAGAAGTGACCCCAGAAAGGGTACTCTGAGGTGCTGGGGTCCCTACCCAGCAGCCAGGGGCTCTGTCTGCAAGTGGCCGTGTCGTGGCCATGCTGAACAGCTGTGATTCCAGAGTTGCACGTGCCTCCTTTGCTCTGCCGGGAAGGCTCCGGTGCTCTCCCCACCTTCTCGAATCTTTGCTCAGATATCAAGATATCACCTTCCCAGCGAAGGTTGTCTGATGATTTGAATTTGCACTGCCTCCATCCAAATAGTCCTGTTCTCTTTGCCTGCTTTATTTTTCTCACAGTAATCGTCACCATCTGACACGCTGTGCATTTCCCTGCTCTGTATTTTGAAGTCTGTCTGTCCTGTTGGAATGCAGGCTTCTCGAGGGCATGGTCTTGGTTTCGTTCTTTGCTGTACTTCCAGTGTCCAGGACAGTGCCCAGCATGGAGCAGCTGCTCAGCCAATGCTGCGGTCTTGATGGGACTGCATTCGCTTTACGTCATTGAAGCTGCTGGCATGGAAGCGGTGCCGTGGCATGTAAAGCATGCAGTGGGAAAGCAGTGGGGTGGGGGTGTCTTTGTCTGTATTACATCATCTGTTATTGCCGTTTCAAAAATCCAGAGGCCTTTCTACACTTACTTGGATGTTGATTTCAAAATGACCGATGCTTCTTTCTGACTCATGAAGGCTGCTGTCTTTGGAATCTGACATTAGGGGGAGGCGAAACTTTAAAATGTGTGGGGCAGCCTGGTGTGGTGGCTCAGGTCTGTAATCCCAGCACTTTGGGAGGCCAAGGAGGGTGGATCACTTGAGCCCTGGAGTTTGAGACCAGCCTGGGCAACATGGTTAGGCCCCAACTCTACAAAAATTAGCTGGGCACAGTGGTGCACACCTGTGGTCCCGCTACTCGGGAGGCTGAGGTGGGAGGATCACTTGAGCCCAGGAGGTTGAGACTGCAATGAGCTGTGATTGTGCCACTGAACTCCAGCCTGGGAGACACAGTGAAACCCCGTCTCAAAAAAGAAAAAAAGTGGCCAGGCATGGTGGCTCAAGCCTGTAATTGTATCACTTTGGGAGGCTGAGGCAGGCAGATCGCTTGAGCTCAGGAGTTTGAAACCAGCCGGGACAACATAGCAAAACCCCATCTCTATTTCTTAAACATTTTATATATATAAAATTTTTGAATGAAAACTGTGTGGTACGTGTTTAGCTGTTACGACGTTTCACTTTCTGGATGTGAGTGTGACCCTCCCTGCTCTTGCAGTGCCATGTAAGCCATCATCGCTTTTCCTGGGCCAGTGATGCAGCTCCCCAGCTGGTCGACCCAAGCCCTTGGCCAGCCAAGGGGCTGCCCTAGACTCTCCCAGTACCCGCCCATCTCTGCATAGCCACCCCCACCACTTTATCTGGATAGTTCTGTAGTGAGGTCAGTCTGGACATTAGCTTTCTGTGGGCGGGGACCATGTCCTCTTGTTGGCTGTGTAATTGGGCGAATAGTGTAGTTAAGTCACCTCCTTTGAGAGACTTTGATAAGCAAAATAGTGAATTTTTCTTTTTATTTATTTACTTACTCTTTTTTATTTTTGAGGCAGGGTCTCCCTCTGTCGTCCAGGCTGGAGTGCAGTGAAGTGATCTTGGCTCACTGCAGCCTTGACCTCCCCGGGCTCAGGTAATCCTCCCACCTTAGCCTCCCGATTAGCTGGGACCACAGGCACATGCCACGGTGCCTGGCTAATTTTTGTATTTTTAGTGGAGACGGGGTTTTGCTGTGTTTGCCCAGGCTGGTCTCAAACTCCTGGGCTCAAGTGATCCACCCAACCTGGCTTGCCTTTTTTTTTTTTTTTTTTTTTTTTTTTTTGACATGAAGTTTCACTGTTGTTGCCCAGGCTGGAGAGCAATGGCGCGATCTCGGCTCACTGCAACCTCTGCCTTGCAGTTTCAAGCAGTTCTCCTGCCTCAGCCTCCTGACTAGCTGGGATTACAGGCATGCGCCAACATGCACAGCTAGTTTTTTTGTATTTTTAGTAGAGATGGGGTTTCTCTATGTGGTCAGGCTGGTCTCGAACTCCTGACCTGAGGTGATATGCCCGCCTCTGCCTCCCAAAGTGGTGGGATTATGGGATTACAGGCGTGAGCCACCACACCCGGCCATTTTTTTTTTTTTTTTTTTCTGAGACGGAGTCTCGCTCAGTCGCCCAGGCTGGAGTGCAGTGGCCGGATCTCAGCTCACTGCAAGCTCCGCCTTCCGGGTTTACACCATTCTCCTGCCTCAGCCTCCCGAGTAGCTGGGACTACAGGCGCCCGCCACATCGCCCGGCTCGTTTTTTGTATTTTTTAGTAGAGACGGGGTTTCACTGTGTTAGCCAGGATGGTCTCGATCTCCTGACCTCGTGATCCGCCCGTCTCGGCCTCCCAAAGTGCTGGGATTACAGGCTTGAGCCACCGTGCCCGGCCCATTTGTTTTTTTTTTTTAAGACAGAGTTTTACTCTGAGGTCTAGGCTGGAGTTCATGATCTTGGCTCACTGCAACTTCTACTTCCCAGGTTCAAGCGATTCTCCTGCCTCAGCCTCCCCAGTAGCTGGGACTACGGGCATGTGCCACCACGCCTGGCTAATTTTTTTTCTGTATTTTTAGTAGCGATGGGGTTTCACCATATTGGCCAGGCTGATCTCAAACTCCTGACCTCAGGTGGTCTGCCCGTCTCAGCCTCCCAGAGTGCTGGGATTACAGGTGTGAGCCACCACACCCACCCTGTTTTTAACTTTTATTTTTTGAGATTATGTCTCACTCTGTCCCCTAGGCTGGGGTGCAGTGGTGCAATCTCAGCTCACTGCAACCTTGATCTCCTGGATTCAAGCAGTCTCCATACCTCAGCCTCCCAAGTCGCTGGGACTACAGGTGCACACACCACACCTGGCTAATTTTTGTAGAGACGGGTCTCACTGTGTTGCCCAGTTTGGTCTTGAACTCCTGGGCTCAAGTGATCCCCCCGGCCTCCCAAAGTGCTGGGATTACAGGTGTGATCTACTGCGCCTGGCTATACTGAGTATGTCCTTATGGCTTTGGAGAGAGTGGTGTGCTGCAGATGTCACTCCATGTCGTGCGCTGTGTGCAGCTGAGCAGGATGGAGGCCTCACGTCTCCCCATAGTGCTTCCGGGACTGTGGACTTGGGGTTGCCAGATAGGCTGTGAGCTGTGCGAACAACACAGATGTGCCTGCCTGGTGGGGGCGGATGCAGGGGCTAGAGAGAGTCCTGAAGTGAAGGCAGTGGCGTCCTGGGAATTCAGGTGGAGGTGCTGCCCATCTGGTGGTTGTAAACTTGGCATCTTTTCCCTGCTCCTTCAGCTTGGCCCAGTACCCCACATCTTCCCCATCCCTGCATCTCAGGAGTACACACCCTCCATCCTCTGACTCTGGGTGAGCCTCCTACCTCATATCCACCAAATCAAAAGCAGGACAGGGCTCAGCTCAGGCTCCAGGTCATTGTGCACCAGCATACTGTGTGCTGATGGTTTCAGACAGGTGTGCACAGCAAAGTAAGATGAGGAAGTGTTTATGTTTATGTGTCCTCAGGTCGCGGGTACTCCTGGAGGGGAGAAGCTTATTCACACCTTTGAGTCTTTTGGAGTCTTTTGGGCTGGGTGACGTTGCCAGTCATCTTTTAAAAATAAGATTTAGGGATGGGCCCAGTAGCTCACGCCTGTAATCCCAGCACTTTGGGAGGCCGCAGCACGTAGATCACTTGAGGTCAGGAGTTCGAGACCAGCCTGGCCAACATGGTGAAACCCTATGTCTACTAAAAATATGAAAATTAACTCGGTGTGGTGGTGGCTGCCCGTAGTCCCGGCTACTGGGGAGGCTGAGGCAGGACGGTCACTTGAACCCTGGGAAGAGGAAGTTGCAGTGAGCCAAGACTGCACCACTGCACTCTAGCCTGGGCTACAGAGCGAGACTGTCTCAAAAAAAAGAAAAAAAAAAAATTAACATTAGGTGCATGAATGCTTACAGATAGGAAAAAACCTGGCTTAAACCTTTCTCATGTAACAGGCTCTGGGAAGTAGATAGAACACAATGGTTTTCTAACTACTGTCTCAATCACAGATCCCCCACGGGTAGAGTGCTAAGAATATACCCACAGTGCGGGAGGTGGAGCTTCAAGCTCCTTTACCTGCTGGGGTGGGGTGCGTGGGGGTGTGGCTCTTTCGCTGAAAGATGATACTACCTCCTAGCCCTGCAGGGAACAGGCTGTAGGTCAGATGCACCCAGCTGGTCTTGTTCCCAGCGCTTTCCTGGCTGGAAGGGCTCTCGCTCTGCTGTGGCGCGCTGTACCGCGGAAGAAACAAGGCGTTCTTCGTGGCAGTCAGACCTGGGCTTGCTAGATGTGTTTTTCATCCCACTTCTGTGCTGAGAGTTTACTTAGTAAAAAAAAAAAAATCTTAAATCAGAGAAATTACTGGGTATAATCCCACAGCAAGTGAAATGTCAAAGGCTGACATTTGGAAACAGCATTGTCAAGCGGAGTTTTAGCCAAAACCTGTGCTGTGACAGCTGATCCCAGAGTCCAAAAGAAACTACCAGAGGGAGGCGGCGCTTGCCGCCGGAGTGCCCGCCACTGTTTGCGAGAAGGATGGATTGTGGGCGCCTCTTACCCGGAAGATGCGCTTCTGCCCAGATGTCGGGATTAGTGGCATCGTCTCGCAGTAGGGGTCTCACCCTCTGCTGCTGAGGAAGTGGCACTGTCACCCCGTAGGGGTGTGTCCCCGGCTCCTCTCAGTTTCTGTGCGCTGACCAGTCTGCGCTGCTTTCCTCCCCAAACGCCCTCCGTTCCCTTCGGCCCCTTAGCTCCTGTCTGCCGTGGACTCATTGTTCCATGGGGCTCTTGGTCCCGCTCCAGTACAGTTGTCTCCATTTAAAGTCACGTCCCCTTGTGGGGAATCTCACTGCCGTTTCACACTGTGTGTATTGTGGAAATAAGATTCTTCCTGTTGCCCAAACATAGCATGAGGATTTTAAACTACCTTCTTCAGCCTGGGCCCTCCCTGCTGTCTTCCAGGCTCCCTGTGCCCGTGCCTGTGTTTCTTTCTTTTTTTTTTTTTTCCTGAGATGGAGTCTCGCTCTGTCGCCCAGGCTGGAGTGCAGTGGCCGGATCTCAGCTCACTGCAAGCTCCGCCTCCCGGGTTCACGCCGTTCTCTTGCCTCAGCCTCCCGAGTAGCTGGGACTACAGACGCCCGCCACCTCGCCTGGCTAGTTTTTTGTATTTTTTAGTAGAGACGGGGTTTCACCGTGTTAGCCAGGATGGTCTCGATCTCTTGACCTCGTGATCTGCCCGTCTCAGCCTCCCAAAGTGCTGGGATTACAGGCTTGAGCCACCACACCCGGCCCCTGTGCCTGTGTTTCTGTCTTCCCCCGTCCCAGGTGAGGCTGCAGGGCCGTGTTGCACACGTGGCCCACTCTGTGCTGAGCGCTTGGAGGGAGGCCACTAAGACTTGGTAGGTTTCTTTCTGATGTGGGGGTGGAGTCTATGAAGACAGCAGGGTTTCTCAGCCGGGAGTGGTTGACCTGTGGTCCGGGTCTCTCTATTGTGGAGACCTGTTCCTGGTAGCATGTTTAGCAGCACCCCTGCCTCTACCCAGCAGGTGCCAGTAACACTTTCTCCCCTGACCTGGTTATGACAATCAAAAACAACCAAAACTTAGAGCCTGGGAGGTCGAGGCCGCAGTGAGCTGTGATTGCACCAGTGCACTGAGCCTGGGCAACAGAGTGAGACTCTTATTCAGTCAGTCAGTCATAAATATATGAATACAACTAAAAACAAAATTTGTTCGTGTATAAGATTTTACTCAGTGGCTCACTTGTCAGTTTTTCATAAAGCAATATGTTCCCTTGAATCTCTGCTGAAATGGAAGCGTGTCATGTGTGCTTTTCCCTGGATGGCCTCTAGCTCTGCACCTCCATAGGTGCTGCTCTGCATCTGAGCTGGGAAACTGGGTCTGGGCTGGCCCCTGCCTGTGGTGGAGACGCAGCTGAAGCCCACCTTGCTGGAGGCCAGAGTTTGCCACTGTCCTGTACTCCCCTCCTGCTGTGTCCTTGAGCTGTGCTTGGGGGCTCGGCACACAGATGAACTTAACGCCCGTGTTGATCTGATGCACGTGGTGGTGGGACAGGTGTGGAGGGGGGATGGTGTGGCAGAGACAGGTGGTGCTCTCCCCTCCCCCACCCGTGGAACACTGATGGCGGCTTATGGGAGCGGCCAGGTTAATTTGCAGCCACGCTGTGGTGCCTGGGATGGTGCAGTGTGAAGTGCCGGCTCCTCCTGCCTCCCTTCCCTTGTGTGAGTCCCTACAGCTCAGTGCAGGCCTGCTGTTCTGCAGTCCAGGGCAGCCTTGGAGGCCCTGTGCTGTGTCCAGGTATGCCCATGGCTGGCCGGCCTTGCGAGGACAGTCCAGGCCCATTACGGTTCTTGCTGGCCCAGAGCCTGGTGATTATGACCTTTTTCCCCCTTTCCATTGTCCCTGAAGATGGAGGGTTCTTGCTAATCTCCCAGGGGAGAGTTGCTGGAGTTTGATTGCACTTCGGTTGTGTTATAGCAGGCTTTGGTTCTAGGGACAGACCATAAAGGCACCGACTGAGCTCCAGGACTTTGTCTGTGAAACATGTGAATTGGATGTTTATGAAAACCATAAGGCAACTCGACTTACTGCTGAGCCTTATGAGCCTTTGCAAAAGCACAGCTTTCCATAAATGAGTGATGCTCTTATTTTTTTGTTTGTTTTTGGGACAGAGTCTCACTCTGTCGCCCAGGCTGGAGTGCAGTGGCGTGATCTCAGCTCACTGCAACCTCCGCCCCCTGGGTTCAGGTGATTCTTCTGCCGCAGCCTCCCAAGGAGCTGGGACCACAGGCATGCGCGCCCAGCTAATTTTTTGTACTTTTTTGTAGAGATGGGGTTTTGCCATGTTGCCCAAGCTGGTCTCAAACTCCTGAGCTCAGGCAATCCACCCACCTCGGCCTCCTAAAGTGCTAGCATTACAGGCATGAGCCACCACACCTGGCCTCTTTTTTTGTTTTGTTTTGTTTTTGGAGACAGGGTCTGTCTCTGTTGCCTAGGCTGGAGTTCAGTGGCATGATCTTGACTCACTGCAGCCTCAACTTCCTGGACTCAAGTGATCCTCCTGCCTCAGCCCCCTGAGTACCTGCAACTACAAGCACACACCACCGTGCCCGGCTAATTTTTCTTTTTTTTTTTTTTTGAGACGGAGTGTCGCTCTGTTGCCCAGATTGGAGTGCAGTGGTGCGATCTCGGCTCACTGCAAGCTTCGCCTCCCGGGTTCAGGCCATTCTCCTGCCTCAGCTTCCCGGTAGCTGGGACTACAGGCGCCCGTCACCACACGTGGCAAATTTTTTGTATATTTAGTAGAGATGGGCTTTCACCGTGTTAGCCAGGATGGTCTCGATCTCCTGACCTTGTGATCCGCCCACCTTGGCCTCCCAAAGTGCTGGGACTACAGGCCTGAGCCACCGTGCCCGGCCATGCCCGGCTAATTTTTCTAAATTTCATAGAGATGGGGTTTTGCCATGTTGCTCAGGCTGGTCTCGAACTCCTAAGCTCAAGCGATCACCCTTCCTCGGCCTTCCAAGGTGCTGGTTTACAAGCGTGAGCCTCCACATCCAGCCGAGTGGTACTCTTAGGGTGCTTATTCCTGCCATGGGTTCTGTGTTGCTGGTCACATTGGTACCATGTGCCAGGCACTGGCCACCCTCAGCAGCCTGTACACAGGCCCTGAACTTAGGGAAGGTTTGGGAGTCTTTTTTTTTTTTTTTTTTTTTTTTGAGACGGAGTCTCACTCTGTAGCCCAGGCTAGAGTGCAGTGGCCGGATCTCAGCTCACTGCAAGCTCCGTCTCCCGGGTTCACGCCATTCTCCTGCCTCAGCCTCCCGAGTAGCTGGGACTACAGGCGCTGCCACCTCGCCCGGCTATTTTTTGTATTTCTTAGTAGAGACGGGGTTTCACCGTGTTGGCCAGGATGATCTCGATCTCCTGACCTCGTGATCCGCCCATCTCGGCCTCCCAAAGTGCTGGGATTACAGGCTTGAGCCACCGCGCCCGGCCTGGGAGTCTTAATTCAAGAGTTTACTTTGTTCTTTGTGAGTCTAGAGGGTTCCATTCTTCAGGGAAGCCAAAGTCTGGTGCTTGCTCCAGCTGCTCAGCCAGCTTCTCAGACACGTGAGAACGTTTCTCCACCCTCAAGGCTGCAGCCCACCTTCTACAGAGCTAGGAACCTTAGGCTTCACGTTGTGTTTAGCTTGGATTTGTGTCATAAGTGGGCTCGATGGCTCAGACTTGTAATCCCAGCACATTGGGAAGCTGAGACCAGAGGATTGCTTGAGCCCAGAGGTTTGAGGCTGTATTGAACTATGATCGATTGCGCCACTGCACTCCAGCCTGGGCAACAGAGCAAGACCTTGCTTCCCCACCTCCAACAAAAAAATTGTCATAAAAGAAAAATCCATAATCCCAATACTTTAATGACCGTGCTTCTCATGTTGTGGTTTTCTTGTTAGTCTCTTCTGTAGCTGTGCCTGTAACACTTTTGCAATGTTAGTATCTGTAACAATTTTGTGTTTTTTTTTTTTTGAGACGGAGTCTCGCTCTGTCATTGAGGCTGGAGTGCAGTGGTGGATTTCGGCTCGCTGCAACCTCCCGACTCCCAGGTTTAAGCAATTCTCCTGCCTCAGCCTCCTGAGTAGCTGGGATTACAGGCACGTGCCACTACACCCGGCTAATTTTTGTATTTTTAGTAGAGATGAGGTTTCACCATGTTGGTCAGGCTGGTCTCAAACTCCTGACCTCGTGATCTGCCTGCCTTGGCCTCCCAAAGTGCTGGGATTACAGGTGTGAGCCACCATGGCTGGCCTTGTATTCTTTTTTTTTTTTTTTTGAGACGGAGTCTCACTCTGTCACTCAGGCTATAGTGCAGTGGCACAATCTTGGCTCACTGCAAGCTCCACCTCCTGGGTTCACGCCATTCTCCTGCCTCAGCCTCCCGAGTAGCTGGTACTATAGGCACCCGCCACCACACCCGTCTACTTTTTTTAATTTTTAGTAGAGACGGGGTTTCACCATGTTAGCCAGGATGATCTCGAACTCCTGACCTTGTGATCTGCCTACCTAGGCCTCCCAAAGTGCTAGGATTACAGGCGTGAGCCACCATGCCCGGACTTGTATTCTTTTATATATATATTTCACTTTTCAATTAGATGTAATCTCAAGATTATGGAAAAGTTACTGAAAGAGTACAGAAAATTTCCACATCCCCTTAACCCAGATACACCACTTGCTTTAATTTTGTAAGCATGTTTCCATAGTTTTTATATCTGTTTTTAAGGACTGTGTAATATTTCATTGAGTGTCTACGTGCCAGCTGACTTAATCTCTTCTTTGTTGTGAGCCTGTAGGCTGTTCTAAGCTTTTGCTATGATACCCAAAGCTGCAGTGGAATATTTCATAAATGCGACTTTAAAAGTCATTCTCTTAGGCTGAGCTTCTAGGAGAGATTCAAAGAGTGATTTCTATGTGTCTCAGAGATTTTGTATGTCAGTAATACTTGATAGTATTTCTTTTTTTTTTTTGAGACGGAGGTTTGCTCTTGTTGCCCAGGCTGGAGTGCAGTGATGCGATCTCGGCCCACTGCAACCTCCACCTCCCTGGTTTAAGCGATTCTCTTGCCTCAGCCTCCCAAATACCTGGGATTACAGGCACCCACCACCATGCCCAACTAATTTTTTATATTTTTAGTAGAGATGGGGTTTCACATGTTGGGCAGGCGGGTCTTGAACTTTTGACCTCAGGTGATCTGCCCGCCTCAGCCTCCCAAAGTGCTGGGATTGCATATGTGAGGCACCGCGCCCAGCCTGAAGTTTTCTTAATGTTCAGTTTATTAAATATCTGCTAAAAATGTTACTGAGCATTTAAAACATACTGGAAAATGAAAATGTGTACATTTTGTTGATCAGATTCTTTTAGACATTTATTAGAAAGCCCCTTGGTCATATTACATCACTACTGTCTGTTTGGTTAACTCCTTCTTGTTTTCATACTTATTTTTGTACCATGTCTGGAGTTATAATGAACTTAGTAGACTTGTAAGAAAGAGAAGCCTTTCTCCTCCTGGCCACGGTCCTGGTCCAGAGCTGGAGTGGGGTATGTCTTCTGGGTGGCCCTGCTTCTGTCCGTCCCCAGGGATGGCCTCTTGGGTGAGCCTGGGTGTCTGTGCTTTGGGCGCTGTCTGGCTCCTCTTGTACCTGCTACCTGCAGCCTCCCTTCTCCACCTTTGTGTTCCTCGGGTTGGGGTCACAATGTTCTGTCTAGATTTGTTTTTGTCTTTGTTATGCATCTTGCAATCTCTCTCTTTTTTTTTTTTAATTATTATTGAGATAGCATCTCACTCTGGCCTAGGCTGGCGTATAGTGCCACAGTCATGGCTCATTGCAGCCTTGACCTCCGGGGCTCAGGCAATTCTCCTGCCTCAGCCTCCCATGTAGCTGGGACTACAGGCACACACCACCACGCCCGGCTAATTTTTTGTGTTTTTAGTAGAAACAGGGTTTCACCATGTTCGACAGGATGGTCTTGATCTCCTGACTTCGTGGCCCGCTGGCCTCGGCCTCCCAAAGTGCTGGGATTACAGGCGTGAGCCACCGCGCCTGGCCTTTTCTTTTTTTTTTTTTTTTTTTTTTTTTTTTGAGACGGAGTCTCGCTCTGTCGCCCAGGCTGGAGTGCAGTGGCGTGATCTCGGCTCACTGCAAGCTCCGCCTCCCGGGTTCACGCCATTCTCCTGCCTCAGCCTCCCGAGTAGCTGGGACTACAGGCGCCCACAACCGCGCCCGGCTAATTTTTTGTATTTTTAGTAGAGACGGGGTTTCACCGTGGTCTCGATCTCCTGACCTTGTGATCCGCCCGCCTCGGCCTCCCAAAGTGCTGGGATTACAGGCGTGAGCCACCGCGCCCGGCCCCTTTTCTTTTTTTTTGACGGGAAGTCTCGCTCTTCTCACCCAGGCTGGAGTGCAATGGGGCGATCTCAGCTCATTGCAGCCTCCGCCTCCTGGGTTCAAGCAATTCTCCTACCTCAGCCTCCTGAGTAGCTCGGATTACAGGTGCCTGCCACCATGCCCAGCTAAATTCTGTATTTTTAGTAGAGACGGGATTTCACCATGTTCGCCAGGCTGGTCTTGAACTCCTGACCCCGCCTTGGCCTCCCAAAGTGCTGGGATTGCAGGCGTGAGCCACCCCGCCTGGCCTAATTTTGTATTTTTAGTAGGGAAGAGGTTTCTCCACGTTTGTCAGGCTGATCTTGAACTCCCGACCTCAGGGGATCCACCCTCCTCTTCCTCCCAAAGTGCTCGGATTACAGACCTGAGCCACCACACGTGGGTGTTTTCAGTGTTTCCAAGGATTGCAGCTTGGCTGGCTACAGTCCCTTCAGAAAGGCTTCGCTGCTCCTGTCCTGGCACAGACGCAGGAGACCCTGTGTCTTCAGACATAGCACAGACTTGAGGACCCTACTGAGATGGAGTCAAGAGCTCTCTAGGGTTCTTTGAGTGGGAGTTGAATCGGAAACCACCATCAGCACGCCTGGGCTCGCCTCGCGTTGTTCTACTGCAGTGTGGGGGGGCCATTGTCACCACCGTGAGGACACGATGGTGTCTGGGGAGGGATTGTTATGACTGTGGGTGCGCCTTGCACGTCTTGCCGACCTAACTTTGCACACTGATCTTCCCTCCATGCCCGCTTACATTGTTAATTGGGTTTCTGCCCTCCCTCCTCTCCTTCGTATTTCTGTGTCTCATTGACAACTGTTCTGTAGTCGCTTTGTTGACAGTTGCCAAACTGCTTTCCAAAAACATTTCCACTGCAATCCCGGGTTTTGGTGCCAGCCGCAGTGGTGTGAGTACTCTCGCTTTATTATAGTCTTGCCAGCACTGGGCGTCTCTGTGTATCGTAAACACATGTGATCACCACTCTTATCTCTCCATCCCCTGGTAATTAAAGATGTGCCGTGTATCTCTGCTCATGTTACCTTGGCCTTGGGGGGAGTTGGCTGGACCAGGCTCATGCAGCTCGAGGGAGAGGAGGAGGGCGAGGCGATGCCCAGTGGAGTAGCGGGCATCCATGGCATGGGCAGGACTCGGGAGAGGAGGCCGGCAGCTCGCAGCAGAGCACGGGGCTCAGCTGGCCTGCCCTGTGCTTGGGGGTTGTTTTTGAGCGTTGAGAAGAGGTCCTTACACCTTAGTCCATGCGTTGAGGACAAGGCTGCAGCCTTGAGCCTTACCTCCTTTTCCTCTTTGTCCCACAGTATGACGCCGTGCCCATCCAGTCCAGCGTGGTGTTATGTTCCTGCCCATCCCCATCAATGGTGAGGACCCAGACTGAGTCCAGCACGGCCCCTGGCATTCCTGGTGGTAGCAGGCAGGGCCCCACCATGGACGGCACTGCAGCCGAGCCTCGGCCCGGTGCCGCCTCCCTGCAGCACGCCCAGCCTCCGCCGCAGCCTCGGAAGAAGCGGCCTGAGGATTTCAAGTTTGGGAAAATTCTTGGGGAAGGCTCTTTTTCCACGGTGAGTATTTGCTGCTGCTGTGTGTCAAACGGGCGTGATTTCCTTGGGAGGCTCACCTTCCTCGGGGCTTACCGGAGACTCCCACCAAGGCTGGTGTCCTTCAGGGCAGGAGATTTCAGGCCCCTTGAGGGGTGTCAGCTGTTGTGAAGGCCTCTTGAGTCTTTGGGGGCTGGGTAACCCCCAAGCAGATCACGTGATGGGTGTGGCTAAATATTTAACCTGGTTTTGTAGATGAGAACGTTAGACACATCTCTTGATGGTCTGCGGAGGTTTTTTCTCATGCAGTTAATTTCATTTTAACCTGGCATCGGCAAGTTACATTCTGTGTCCTTGTGTGCCACTGGCAGGGCCCTGGGAAGCTTTTTTTTTCTTAGGTTGAAAGTTAGTATCTCTCCAGAGGCTTTTGGGGACATTTGATCTTCTTTTATTTCTCTGTTTTTTTTAAATACATAAAACAGTACACTCTGGACATTTGCTGGAGACACAGCCTCCAGATTCTTGTGTTCCGAGTTTCACAAACAGAAGTATTGTCGCAGTACTGTCAAGTCACACTTGTTACCTGTCTCGGGGTGTTTTTTCCTCTGAAAGCAAAGAAATGAAGGTTCAAAGCAGCTGACATGGGACGCTTTGCTGACGTGGGACCCATGAAGCCGTGTGTGGCTGTGGATTTAGTGAAAGTTGTAACAGGTTCAGGGGAGGCCTCAGCAACTCGGGGTCACCGTCTCCATCTGGGCCTCTATAAAAGAGACGGAGTCCCACGCCGCCACCGTGGTCGCCAGGGTGGCCGCCGTGTGTGTGCTAGGGCCATTCCAGGGAGCCCTGGGGGATCCTCACTCTGGACAACCTGGGTGATCTCCTGCATAATGCTTTCCTGCCTGACCTTTGCGAAGAAACCATACGTGAGGCTTATTTTCCTTTTTTACATATATGAAATATTTCACAATGCAAAGAAAAATATGAAACATAGCTTACCCATATTCCCGACATATTGCTTTAATTAATGTTAACTTTTGCTGCCCTTGCACTTTAGATTTTTTAAATTGCAGCTTTTATGAAATAATTTTGTTTATAAAAGGATTATGCCCTCATGAAAAATACCTTCAACCAGGAGACTAGTCCCCAAAGTTTTGGGACTCAGATCGTTTCAGAAAGAAGAAACTCTTTGGAAAACCTTGGGCATTGTGCGTGGCTGCTTACAACCGTCCAGTGAAAGACGAGGCCTCCTCTTTTCTCAGCTTTACTGGTTTCCTTGAGACAGAGTCGTGCTGTGTCGCCCAGGCTTGAGTGCAATGGCATGATCATAGCTCACTGCAGCCTCGACTTCCTGGGCTCAAGTGATCCTCTTAACCTCAGCCTCCCAAGTAGCTGGAATTACAGGAATGCACCATCATGCCCAGCTAATTTTAAAATGTTTTGTAGAGACGGAGTCTCACTCTGTTGCCCAGGCTGGTCTTGAACTCCTGGGCTCAAGTGATTCTCTCTTCTCAGCCTTGCAAAGTGTTGGGATTACAGGCGTGAGCCACTGTGCTTGGCCTCAGTTTTACTTCCTTATATTTCTCTTTCCAATTTAAATTTAGTTTATTATGGATGTATTTATCCTTTTAGAAACAGGGTCTTGTTCTGTCACTGAGGCTGGAGTGCAGTGGTGTGATCATAGCTCACTGCAGCCTTCACCATCTGGGCTTATGTGATCCTCCTGCCTTAGCCTCCTGAGTAGCTAGGACCACAGGCATGTGCCACCATACGCGGCCCTTACATTTATCTTGACTGAAAAAGGAAGACTTATTTGTGAAATTGCCTGTTTCCCTGGGTTCCGTAGGTGGGTGGAGAGCAGGCACTGTCCCTCCTGGGGCTGCGGTCCCAGGCTTTCTGAACATGCACCAGGAAGGTGCCCGGGAGAGCGCTGTGAGCCGGAGGCTCCTTCCTGGGGCTGTTTGGAATCCACAGTACTGGTTCTCAGATTACATATGTGACCCTCAGTTCTTTCTCAGCTTTCCTGAAATAGAGATCACATAAAAGTTGACTTCCAGGGGAGGAGGAAAGGACAGTGATAGTTACGAGGCTGGGCAACAGCCAGGTGCAGCTCCGGAGAGCCGGGAGGCCCCCTGAGAACGGCCACAACCTCCAGGGAGGAACACGTCACGCGCCATTCTCTGGAAGAGGATCCTTCCTTCCTGTAGGAAACCTGCTTACAAAGTGTTGAGTTTAGACAACAGAAAGATCACGTCAGTATCCCCTTAGAAAGGGTTCCACTGAATATCCGTGCTCATTCACCATTCTTTCTTCCTTTTTTCTACTTATGAAGCTAGCACGTGCTCTCGTGGAGAAACGTGACCTCGCAGAAACACATAAGCTAGAGAGGGGATCCCTGCCCGGCCCACGTCCCCTCCCTCCCTGGCAGCTGAGAGCCATCCATGTGTGGCGTGTTCCTCTGGGAAGATCTTGAGTACACAGAGTCCCCAGAATCCAGCTTCGTTCTTCTTGAGCGCCGCAGGGCGTCTCACGTGGTGCTTTCCGGGATCTCTTCTGACTCCTGCCCCGGGTTGCAGCTCAGAGCCTGGGGCCAGGTGGACCTGGCCCTGTGGCCTCCTGAAGGTCTTCCTGCCAGCCCCCAGGAATGTAACGGGACAGGTTTCCTCTGCTCCCTGCTCCTCAGGCCGTCCCCCTGTGGGTGTCTTAGGAGACACTTGTGTACCACTTGCTGGTGGTGGGGCCTCCCTGGCACAGCTGTCTCATGCGCTCTGGCTAAGCTGCGGGCCCACCAGGAATTTCCAGTCTAGTGCCTCAGGGTGTGCCCCAGGCTAGTCCGAGTGGGGGGTCTCTCCCCTGTTCAGGGTGCCTTCTTTGCTGGAGTGTTCTGTCTCGGAGGTGGGGTTTGAGTGCAGGGCTCAGGTGTGCTACGCAGAGGACAGGGCAGGAGGCCTGCTGGCATCCCGGGAAGGTGGCTCCCTCTTGTGGGCACGCAGGGCCATGCATTGTTGGTTTAGTTCCCTGTGTCCTTTACAGCCAGGCTGTCTTCATAGTATCCGCAATCGCCAACACACGAAATGTGTGATAACACTTATTTCAAAAAATGACAATTCAGGGCAGCTTTTCAATGAATGTATACTAGAAGGACGTATTTTTTTCAAAGAAGCCCCGGTGCCCTACCACTTGTGGTGGTACCACTGTCTTCCTACTCTTCGCGAAGGGCGTGGCAGTCGAAGAGGCTCCTGAATTTATACTTGGGTTGCGCCGAAAACAATGGAGAGATGGATACGTTTTCCGTTAGCCATTAGAACACATTAACACGAGCATTGGCTTTTAGCTCTATTTGTCAGTACAAGACCCAAAATATTTCACTGTAGGTTCAAACCTTCAGTGGGGACAGGAAGCGTGTGTGTGGCGCAGAGGGAGGGACTTGTCAGACCCAGTGTCCTGGTTATTACATTGTGTTTCTTTTTCTCTTTTTCTCCTTTTCTTTCCAAACCAGGTTGTCCTGGCTCGAGAACTGGCAACCTCCAGAGAATATGCGAGTGAGTATGGGCTGCAGTGAGCTGTGCGTCTGGGAGCAGGGCCAGCGACTCCGTGCAGGGCAGCCGGGGTGGCAGGGCCGGGGTGGCAGGGCCCGGGTTTCTGTGCTGATTTCAAGGGTACAGGACACTGTTGGCTTTAGAGACCTCCGGGCTTGTATGTACAATGTTTGAAAGACTTTAATTTGACCAGTTACCTTTGTGAGTCACGTCTTTAGTGTTTTTTGTTGTTTCTGATAGTAACTCACTTCTCTCTCACCTGAAGTTAAAATTCTGGAGAAGCGACATATCATAAAAGAGAACAAAGTCCCGTATGTAACCAGAGAGCGGGATGTCATGTCGCGCCTGGATCACCCCTTCTTTGTTAAGCTTTACTTCACGTTTCAGGACGACGAGAAGCTGTGTATCCTTTGCGTGGTTGGTGCCGTCTGAAGCCACACCAGTCACCCCTCTCTCGGAATCAGACCCTGTGTGTTCCCACAAGCAGCCCCCGCTCCCTGCCGAGTGGGGTCCCTCAGGCCACTGACATTCAGGGAGGCAGCCGAGGCAGCGCCAGGGTGTGGCTGTGAGTCTCCACAGGACGTTACCTCCCAGAGAAGCCGTTGATGCGGCTCCAGCACAGTCCCCTCTGCTGCGGCTTGCTTGGTCGGTGTCCCTTGCTCCCCTAGAGCGCCATCTTTTGTGTTTTTAAACCTTGGCTCAGGAATCTGGGAGGCAAGGCCCGGTGGAAGTTGGGGTGGGCCCCACCTCTTCCCCATCCAGCTCACCCGTGGGCCTGCCAGTGGCTGGGCTGGCCACACTGTCCTCGCCTCCAGCAGGTGCAGTCTGCATCTGCTCTTTTCCTCCCCTGCCACCCTCCAAGCTGGCCCAAGTGTCGTGGCCTTCCCATCCTGCCTGGAGAGGGGCCTGAGTCCTTCCACCTGTCCTCCCCGTCTCTCCCGAGCACCCGGCTCTTCTGTGTTAGAGCTTTGCTCTGGCCTGCTCCCACTCTTCGCACCATCCTGCAGCTCCTTCGGCTGCCGGCAGAGTGTGTGTGCTCTCTTTGTTGGGAGGCGCTTGCCAAGTGCAGGTTGATGGGTGATGGGGATGTGCTGGTATGCTGGGGGACGTCTCTGCCCTCGAGAAGCTTCGATGTTGGTGGAGGAGCTGGATTTGCACAGACTGTCCGTGTCAGAGGCTTCCCGGCAGCAAGATGTGCTGCCAAGAGTCTTAGGGCTGGCGGCAGTGTGGGGCTCTTTAAACTCCTGCGCAGGAGTGGGTGGGGGTGGGGGCATGAAAGGCTGTGATGGGCTGGGCCCCTGAGCCCTGGCAGCCTGGCACTGACTCTGGACTTCCTTCTCTTTGTGGCGGGGAATGTGGTGGGGTTTGCTCTGGCTGCTCCCAGGCCAGGCGGGAGAACAGGCAGGAGAGCAGGGGCAGGGGCAGTGGTCGAGGTGTTTTGAACAGACTGGTCAAGAGAATGGAGTCAGGGGCAGCTCCGGGGAGTTGGCCCTCAAGCCTAGTGCACAGCGGTGTCTGCTGCTGAGCTGGGAGAGACCGGGACGGGTACTGGGCTGGCATGTCATGCATCCACGGGTGCCACTGTTCAGGTCTGGGTGGACACTTAGGTGCTGCCAGCAGAACTCCAGGAGGAGTCAGGGCCATGAGGACTTTCACAGCGAGCTGGCAGGCTGCCCAGAGGATGGCTCCTCTGTGGGTGGAGCCTGGGTTCCCCCAGTGCAGGGGGTGAACATGAGGAGGGGCCCACCGAGGAGAGGAGATTGTGACGGGGTGTTGCTCCTTTGATCCTGAGACCCAGAGGCCACGGGATCAAACGGTTTCTGATGGAGGGTGCTGGCTGCCCACGCAGGGGCTTTGAAGCGGTCAGGTGCACACAGCCTGACCCGTGCATCTGCCCTGTGCCAGTTGTTGATGGTGGGTAGGCAGTTTCTTGGGGGGACCGTTCAAGGAAGAGTAAGAGGTGAGGAAATGGAGACGATGCAAGGTGCTTCCCTGGGATTTTGCCTAGAGAGGAGCAGGGCAGTGGCTGAACAGCTGCCAGGCACGTGGCCCGGGGCGGGCTTTGCTGTTGGTTTGTGGAAGGTTTTAGAGAATGCTGGCCTCCAGACAGGCCTGCTGTCCTCCAGTGTCATCCCTGTTCCTGCCTCTGTCCCCTGCCCTCTGTGACTTCTTCACGGTATGTTCTCTCACCTTCACAGCTGCCCCAGCCCCTCTTGGGTGCCCCCGGGCCCTGCATGTCTCTGCCCCCGTTTGAGCCACGGGGGTCCCTCTGGGCTTCCCGCAGAGCCCTCGGAACACGGCTGCTTGTTGGTTGTGAGGCTGCAACAGAATTGCACACGCTTGACCTCTCCCATCCTGTCCGCCCAGGGGCTCAGAGTCCAGAGGAGAGCGAATTTTGCTGACTGATTTCCACTTGGGATTGGCCATAGCAGTGCAGGTAGTGGGAACTCCAGATCTTTGTCCAGTGGTCCATGTTGCCCTTCGTCATTAAGTCAAATTCCAAAGCCCCGGGAGGTTGTTAAGGTTCACTCACCGCTGAAAGGAACGAGACCCAGGGACTTAGGCCCCACCAGGCATCCTCGGTGTGGGTTGTATTTAGAGATGGGCCTGTACAGGGGCCACTTTGGGCAGCCTTGGTTGCAAGTCCCTTCCCTTCTGGGGTTCTCCTCGTTGCCCTGAAGCTTCAGGTTCATCCTTGGTGGGAGATGATGGTACCCTGGCAAACAGAAGCCAGAACTGAGCCGGCAGGCCAGCCTGGCTCTGAGCACAAGCCCCACTTCCTGGCCTCGAGAGCCACTGCTCAGGGCAAGCAAGGACTTGGGTCCCCGTGTCCTGGGCTGCAAGTAAGTGTGAAGTATCTGGAGGTTTCCGGTAATGGGGATAGACGTTTGCCGCTCCAGGGGAATCTGTATATGGGGTGCATTTGTTGTCGGCCTTAAGTCCTCTTGGAAAAGGAGGCTACAGATGGGGCCATCACAGAGCAGTGGTGCCCCGAGGAGGGGGCCCTCCCAGACACACTTAATGAGTGTAGAAGTTCACGAAATGGCTTTTGTCTTACAAAGTGTGTCACTTGGCCAGGCGCGGTGGCTCACGCCTGTAATCCCAGCACTTTGGGAGGCCGAGGCGGGCAGATCACAAGGTTAAGAGATGGAGACTATCCTGGCTAACATGGTGAAACCCCGTCTCTAGTAAAAATAGAAAAATTAACTGGGCATAGTGGCACGTGCTTGTAGTCCCTGCTACTCGGGAGGCTGAGGCAGAAGAATCGCTTGAATCTGGGAGGCGGAGGTTGCAGTGAGCCGAGGTAGCACCAGTGCACTCCAGCCTGGTGATAGAGTGAGACTGCATCTTAAAAAAAACCAAAACATAATGTGTCACTTTATCCATGGAAGGAGCCTGCAAGGAAGGGGCGGTGCCACGCATGGATGCCCTGTCTCAGGGCAGGGGCTGCCGCACTCTCCGCCCCCCGCTCCCCCGGCCCCCAGGATCTTTGTGCATTGAAGCCTGCACGTGAGTTATGTGTGCTTTTTAGTCAGGGTCTGTAGGCCCTGTCTCCAGCGGTCCGCTTTCACTGAAGCCACAGACACCGCCAGGGGCCAGAGGGGCAGTCGGGGCTGAGAGGCTCTGTTCCCGTTTCCTTGAGACAGTGTAATGGTGTTCTTGATGAGAAACCCCTCATCAATGCTGGTGCCTCATCTTGGAGCTGGGGCCTGGGGTGCCCGTCAGATCCAGGGACATGACTTTCTTGGGCCACAGGTACTTTCAGTTTGCATTTAATTAAAACCAATTCTGATCAGTCTTTTAAGGCTAGTTTTCAAGAAATGACTTTTACAAAATAAATACATTAGCCAGGCGTGGTAGCGCCTACCGATATTCCCAGCCACTTGGGTTGGTTAAGGAGGGAGGATCGCTTGAGCCAGGGAGGTTGAGGCTGCGGTGAGCTATGACTGTGCCCCTGCACTCCAGCCTGGGCAGCAGAGTAAACCTGTTCCAAAACAAAACAAAAGATTTTTACACTTCCTTAACTGCACAATATTCAGATTTCGGCCTTAGTTATGCCAAAAATGGAGAACTACTTAAATATATTCGCAAAATCGGTTCATTTGATGAGACCTGTACTCGATTTTACACGGCTGAGATTGTGTCTGCTTTAGAGTACTTGCACGGCAAGGGCATCATTCACAGGTAACCCTCGGGGGTGGCTGGGTGGGGTTTACAGGATGTCAGTTTAATGATTAGGGCCAGTGACCATTTGGCTCACAGGCCACAGCTGATGCCCAGATGGTCCCCGCCCTTGAGGTCAGCCTGGTTGGAGTGCTCCCTGGATGGGTGTGACTGAGATGCCTGCCGGTGCCACAGCGGGAGCGCCAAGGCAAGGCCACACGTCCATGGAGCCCTGACATGGAGAAGCCGTCCTGCAAATGCCACATCAAATGATTTCGTGTCTTTCCCGGCAAGCTAATGATTCTTTTCACCATCTTGACTGATGCGTTTTATCTTTTTCTGTGGTACCTTCTGTGTGTACTTCTTTCTGGTCTGATTTTCCATGACTTTCTGATAAAGTCATCTCAGAAGTGTGCACAGCTGTCATCTTGTGTGTTAAAAACGATAGATTATACTTCATTAAAAAGCTAATTAGAATGGCATGGAGATGTGAGGCGGTAAATCCCTACTGTGTACAGTCAAAACTTGTTGCTTGTGAGCTTTCGGCCCGTATCCCCTGGTTGTCAGCCTGTAAGGATCATAAGCATTCATTCGTTCATTTTGTTTTCAGCAAAATTTAGAGTACGTAATAATGTTGCTGTTTCACGTATTTCTTCTCAAATGTGAAAATCTACTTTTACAGGGACCTTAAACCGGAAAACATTTTGTTAAATGAAGATATGCACATCCAGATCACAGATTTTGGAACAGCAAAGGTCTTATCCCCAGAGAGCAAACAAGGTGTGTGAGTTTTATTTCTAGCAGAGCCTGGCTGCGTGCTTAAGATGGAGAGCGACTTCTGAGGAGTGTGTTGCATTGTGTCATCTTCATTAACGACAGAGGTGGGGACACCTTGGCTGTCCTCAAACCGATCTTGAACTTTCTCTGGGCAAGACCCTGCCTTGCCAGCAGGTCTTCCTGCGGGGGCCCCAGGCAGTGTGTGCTGGTGTAGAGGGGGAGGGTACTGGTTCTCCTCAGCGTCTGCTCTGGTTCATCCTCCCTACTCGTCTTCTGGACAATGCGGGGAGCCACATTCGTACCCAGTCACCCGTGTGCGGGACTGGGAGCCGTGTGGTCAGCTCCTGGCTCCTCCTGGCTGTATCGCAGGTAGGATCTGGGGGCGCACATCCCTGTACCTCAGTGCCCTCGCTCCGTTACCTGTCCGTCTGTCTCCCTGCTGGCCACGTGCATGTTTGTCCTCACGAAGCCCCGGTCCTGTTCCCAAGGGTAGTTTCTAGCCTTGGACCCTGTTGTGGCAGCTCCATCGGAGATGTTGCTGAAAGTCCACTTGGGCCAGAGAAGTGGCCTAGGTTGTCTGAGCCAGCTGGGGCGTCTCGATGCCCTTCAGGTGCTTATTGGGTAAAAGTCATAAACTCTGGAGGTGTAAAGAAAGACAGTTGAAATTCTTTTTTTTTTTTTTTTTTTTTTTTTTGAGACGGAGTCTCGCTCTGTCGCCCAGGCTGCAGTGTACTGGCCGGATCTCAGCTCACCACAAGCTCCGCCTCCCGGGTTTACGCCATTCTCCTGCCTCAGCCTCCCGAGTAGCTGGGACTACAGGCGCCCGCCACGTCGCCCGGCTAGTTTTTTGTATTTTTTAGTAGAGACGGGGTTTCACCGTGTTAGCCAGGATGGTCTCGATCTCCTGACCTCGTGATCCGCCCGTCTCGGCCTCCCAAAGTGCTGGGATTACAGGCTTGAGCCACCACGCCCGGCCTGACAGTTGAAATTCTGAAGGCTGCTCCGGAGTGCTGGGTAGAGAGAAGATAAAGCCTTGGGGTGAGGTTTGGGGAAGCTGAAGGCTGTTGTGTGCATTATAAGTGATCTTGAAGATGAACCTCGGGTGATTGCTGGGGTCTGTCTGGGTCAAGAGGCTGGGTCCAAGGGCCTCCAAGTGGTGCATGAGCCCCTGCCTGGGCTTGGGGTGCCCGTCAGAGAAAGGCCTCCCTAGAGAGCTCTGGGGGGGTCAGAGGTGCTGGAGACCGGTTTGGAGGGACGTGAGTGCAGGTTTGTTGGTGGAAGAAAGATTCAGATAGAAGTGACCGTGTTGTAGCTGCTCTCGTGTGGAAAAGGGGAACCGTGATCACGGAGCGGTGGTGGTTCTGGCCTCATCTCCACAGACGGCGAGCTGGCCCCCAGTAGCTGGAGGAGAGCACAGCTGGGGGGAGAGCAGGCCCTTTAGCAAGGCAGGCACTCCGGACTCAGCTCGGCGTTTCTGTTTCTTAGGAATTGGCCCTGTACTCTGTGTGCTGGGAGGTACCCAGCTGGTGCCTGTGGGGCCTCTCTTGGCACCTTGAGGTAGTGGCTCGTTTCCTCCACTGGGCCGTATCTTTCCCTTCTGGGTGTTTCCAGCCCTGTGTTTTCACACTCAGGGCTCTGGTTAAGATTCTGTCAGTTGGTGCTTTCATCTCTGCACAGTCATGGAGGCCCTAAGACGCTGTCTTGGATTTGGGAACTTCTCTGAGAATCCTCAAACATCACCCTGGCTGTGCATGGGGACTCACACCTGTAATCCTAGGTCTTTGGGAGGCTGAGGCAGGGGGATCGTTTGAGGCCAGGAATTTGAGACCAGCCACTGGGCAACATGGTGAGACTCCATATCTACAAAAAACACAAAAATCATCCTGGTGTGATGGCACACACCTGTAGTCCCAGCTACTCGAGAGGCTGAAATGGGAGATTGATGGTGTAGTGAACTAGGATGATCCCACTACACTCCAGCCTGGGTAACAGAGTGATCAACTGTGTTAAAAAATAGTAGTAATAAATAAAAAATAAAAAAAGCCTGTAATCCCAGCACTTTGGGAGTCCACAGCGGGTGGATCACGAGGTCAGGAGATCGTGACCATCCTGGCTAACACGGTGAAACCCCGTCTCTACTAAAAATATAAAAAATTAGCCGGACGTGGTGTTGCGTGCCTGTAGTCTTAGCTACTCAGGAGGCTGAGGCAGGATACTCGCTTGAACCCGGGAGGCAGAGGTCGCGGTGAGCCACGATCGCACCACTGCACTCCAGCCTGGGCAACAGAGCGAGACTCCGTCTCATAAATAAATAAATACGTAAATAAAACACATCGCCCTTTTGGGGTTAAGATGGAAACCAGCCATCGAGCCAGAGCCTCTTGTTTTCTAAGGTGGCTTAGTTCTGCTGCCCTCCGCTGCCTTTTGTAGCCCACCTGTTCCCCTCCCCGTCCAGTGGCATGCAGGAATGCGCACCTCCCGCCCAAAGCTGCGCAAAGCCAGGGAAGTCTTCCTGGCGTTTCAGACAAGCTCTGAAACCTTGATCTGTTTGACTCATTCCTGTTAAATAGTAACCGTTTTACTGACTGGTAATCCTATTTCTGTGTACACAGTGTAACCTCATATCCCTCAGTGTTGTCTGTGACAAAGTTGGACCAAACGGGAACTTCTGTCTCGCAAGCTTTCTTAGGATCTGTCAGTGTCTTGCTGTCCTTGTGCTGACTTCCTGCCCAGAGATGAGCCCACAACATTCCGTGGGGGCAGGAGAGCTGCAGGCTGGCTCTGCCCACAGTCGGCCCCGGGAACCACTCTCTGGGCTGTGCCCGCAGTCAGCCTCAGGAACCATCTCCCTGGGCTCTGCTCTGGGCAGTTTTCCCTTCATGTGGATTTTCTTTCTTTTTTCCCTCCTCCCTTATTCCAAGGCTTTATTTATTCGTAATTTCAACGTTTATTTTAGATTCAGAGGATCCATGTGCAGGTTTGTTATGTGGGTAGATATTCTTTCGAATCTGGTATTTGGCACAGGGATAGTCTTGATGCCCTGTCGCCACTTAAAAAAATAGGCATTTAAGTGCGCTGATGAAATAGTGAAATAGCCTGGGCCCAGTGGCTCACGCCTGTAATCCCAACACTTGGGGAGGCCGAGGCAGGTCGATCATTTGCGCCCAGGAGTTTGAGACCAGCTTGGGGAACACAGCAAAATTATGAAGCGATCTTATGTGTCTCTACATAAGATAAAAAACAAAAATTAACTGGGCGTGGTAGTGCGTGCCTGTAGTCCCAGCTACTCAGGAGGCTGACGTGGGAGGATCACCTGAGCCTGGGATATTGAGGCTGTAGTGAGCCATGATCCTGCCACTGCACTGCAGCCTGGGCAACAGAACAAGAGCCTGTCTCTGGAAAAAGAGAAGAAATCGTGAAGTAAACCTTTGCTTTTTGGTAGCAGGAGGCTAAAAATCTTTACATCATTGTAAACCAGGGCCAGTTGTTTGTGTGTATAGAAGATGTGGTAGTTCTTTTCCTGTTGTTTGAGGAAAAGGAAAAAACTGTAATTTATGTGGAGGATTAATTTTGGTAACTTATTTTCTGTTTGAGGTAGTTCAGTATCTTGGAATTGCTTCCTGCGTTGGCTTCTTTTGTGCAGAGATGGCTTCCCCAAAACATCTTCCAATCCAGAATAAAAGTGTTGATGGGAGCAAGGCATACCCAGGTTCCTTACCTGTGCAGCAGCTGTGCCACGCCCTCCTCCTAGAGGGAGGCAGGTTTTCTCATCGTCCCTGTGGGGTGGGGTGGCCCCATATCTGCAGGGGGAGGTGGTGGGAGATGGAGCAGGGCAGTAGTGTGGGCTTGGGAGATTGAGGAGGACCTCCTGGCAGAGAGGACTTCTGCCTCCTCTCCTTGTACAGGAGCCTGTGAATGCATCCTGGTGAGGGCGGCTCACTCAGAGGAAGCTTCCCACCTGGGGTGTCTCTGGCCTGTGCTCTCTTTGCAAGGACCTTGAGGAGCTCGGGGTGTCCTCGGAGCTTCAGACTTGGAGTGGGGTTTGGACACCTGTGTTCTGACCTGTGCAGGCCTTTCTGGTATGCAGCCAGGTGTAGAGGCGCCACTCACCAAACAGGAAGGAGAGGAAGGCCAGCAGGTGTGGGTGGGGCTGGCTAGAGATGGTGGATGCTGTAGGCTTTAGTCACTCCTCTGTCCCCATCTGTGCACGGCCATCGTCCAGACCCTCAGACTAGCTGCCATTGTGCTTCCCACTATGCTGTGGACTCTAGACGCTCTCCTGAGGGCCACAGCGGCCTTGAGCTTGCCACCTTTCTAGCTTAGTCTGGATCACCCGTCCCCGGCACAGAGAGGAGCTGCCTTCAAAATGGATTTCCCTGTATGACGGAAAGTGGAATTTGCACAATGAAAGAGAGTGTCCCCATTCTCCCATCACCAAGAGCAGCTCTTCCCATCTTCAGATGGTTTATTTTGGTCTTTTCCAGATTGGCATTCATTTAGGATTAGCTGTGATGCATGGGGCTGGGGAATGTGTTTATTTTTTTAAAACAGAATTACTGCTTGTTGTGAAAAATTCACTCAGTACTAGTGACCTGATGCCCAGCATGCTCAATTGGTTTTCCCTGTAAAAATTCCAGTATGTAGGCCGGGCGCGGTGGCTCAAGCCTGTAATCCCAGCACTTTGGGAGGCCGAGACGGGTGGATCACGAGATCAGGAGATCGAGACCATCCTGGCTAACACGGTGAAACCCCGTCTCTACTAAAAAATACAAAAAACTAGCCGGGCGACGTGGCGGGCGCCTGTAGTCCCAGCTACTCGGGAGGCTGAGGCAGGAGAATGGCGTGAACCCGGGAGGCGGAGCTTGCAGTGAGCTGAGATCCGGCCACTGCACTCCAGCCTGGGTGACAGAGTGAGACTCCATCTCAAAGAAATAAAATATAAAAAATTCCAGTATGTATCGCTGAAATACAAGTCTTTTTAAAAGCATAACCGCAGTACCATACTGTTTTATACATAAAAATTAACAGTCATTGCTTAATATCTCAAAGCGTGCAGTTATATTTCCAGTTCATTTGCATCTGTGTGGCGTTGTTGAACATGGTCCTCTCTCCTGGCCACTATATCACATTCAGAGTTGATTCTCCCCTCCCTGTTCAGAGACTGGTGTTGGGTGTTGTTTATTAGGCATCTCTCTGTGACAGCAGCAGCATTTGTGGCCATCGTTGGCCTAAATTCATTAACTCAGTGCAGAGAGTGCAGAAAGGTTATAGCCTAATATATTCATGAGATGGAATTCATTAAAGAGAAACTTCTCCCCAGCAACTTTTGGGTTAACTCGTGGTATCATTTGTAAAGGAAAAGTAGGATAAATGCTGCTTTCCCCCTTTCATGCCAGTTTTGAAAACCACAAATTGATTCACTGTTATCTTCCAATGACGATTAGTTCATAAAAAAGTTACTACCCTTCCTCACACCATACACAAAAGCTCACTCCAGGGCTGGGCGCGATGGCTCACACCTGTAATCTCAGCACTTTGGGAAGCTGAGGCGAGTGGATCACCTGAGGTCAGGAATTTGAGACCAGCCTGGCCAACATGATGAAACCCTGTCTCTACTAAAAATACAAAATTTACGCTGGGCGCGGTGGCTCACGCCTGTAATCCCAGCACTTTGGAAGGCCGAGGCAGGCGGATCACCTGAGATCAGGAGTTCGAGGCCCACCTGACCAACGTGGTGAAACCCTGTCTCTACTAAAAATACAAAATTAGCTAGGTGTGGTGTGCATGCATAATCCCAGCTACTCAGGAAGCTGAGTCAGGAGAATCACTTGAACCTGGGAGGCGGAGGTTGCAGTGAGCTGAGATCCACACTGTTGCACTCCAGCCTGGGCAACAAGAGAGAAACTCTATCTCAAAAAAAAAAAAAAAAAAAAAAAAAAAAAAAAAACCCAGGTGTGGTAGCGGACTCCTATAATCCCAGCTACTTGGGAGGGTGAGGAAGGAGAATTGCTTGAACTTGGGAGGCAGAGGTTGCAGTGAGCCGAGATCACGACACTGTGCTGCAGCCTGGGCAACAGAGCAAAACTCCGTCCCCCAGCCTCCCATCTACCCCAGTCACCAAAAAAAAAAAAAAGTTAACTCCAGGCTGGGCACGATGGCTCACACCTGTAATCTCAGCACTTTGGGAAGCAGAAGCAGGCAGATGACTTGAGGTCAGGAGTTCGCGACCAGCTGCCCATCTCTACTAAAAATACAAAAGTTAGCCGGGCATGGTGATGTGCGCCTGTAATCAATCCCAGCTACTTGGAGTAGGGGCTGAGGCAGGAGACTCACTTGCACCTGGGAGACGGAGGTTGCAGTGAGGCGAGATAGCACTACTGCGTTCCAGCCTGGGCGGTGGAGTGAGACTCCATCTCAAAAAAAACGTTCACTCTGAATGCATTAGAGGTCTGAATGTAAGGGCAATAACTGTGACACTCTTAGAGGAAAGTATAGGATTAAATGTGATAATTGGGTTAGGCAATGTTTTCTTAGATACACTGCCAAAGGCATAAGCAACCAAAGAAAAGGATGAGTTAGATTTATGTCAAGTTTTTTTTTTTGAGATGGAGTCTTGCTCTGTCCCCCATGCTGGAGTGCAGTGACTCAATCTCGGCTCACTGCAAGCTCTGCCTCCCGGGTTCACCCTTCTCCTGCCTCAGGCTTCGGAGTAGTTGGGACTACGGGCGGCCCCGACCACGCCAGTCGAATTTTTTTTAGTTTTAGTAGAGACAGGGTTTCACCGTGTTAGCCAGGATGGTCTCGATCTCCTGACCTCATGATCCACCCGCCTCATCCTCCTAAAGTGCTGGGATTACAGGCGTGAGCCACCGCGCCCAGCTATATCAAGTTGAAGCACTTTTGTGCTTCAAGGGATATCACGAAAGTGAAAAGACCCACCAAATAGGAGACACACTCTGCTAATCATCTGTCTGATAAGGGACTTGTATCCAGAATGTAAAGAACTCAGAGGGAGGAAAAAAAAAAATAAAGCACGGAACAAAGGGTATGACTAGACATTTTTCCAAAGAAGAGATATACGAATGGCCCCATAAGCACATGCAAAGTTACTCAATATCATTAGTCATTAGGAAAATGTAAATCAAAACCACAGGGTGATACTACTTCACACCCACTAGGATGGCTGTGATCAGAAGACAGATATAACAAATGTTATCAAGGATTGGGGGGATTGGAACCCACATATGCCATGGGTGGGAATGTCAGATAGTACAGCTACTTTGGAAAACAGGCTGGCAGCTCCTCAAAAGGAAACAGAATTACCATATGACCCTGCAATTCCACTCCTAGGTGTGAACCCAAAAGAAATGAAAACACACATTCAGACAAAAACAGGTGCTAGAATGCCCATAGCATTATTTACAGTAGCCAGAAGGTGGAAACGATGCACGTCATCAAATGAGTGGATGAGTGAGTGGCGTCTCCACACAACGAGGGAATCTTCTCCATCCCTAAGGAGGGATGAGGTACTTATGCATGCTGCCATGCAGATGGGCGTTGAAAACACTGCCTGAGGTGAAAGCCTGCTGGGATCTGAGAAGGGATGGCGTTGAGTCTGGAGATGAGCTTACAAGGCGTTACCATTGTTAACCCATGTTAAGTCTTCTGAGCCATCAACGTGGGATGTCTTTCTGTTTATTTAGATCTTTCTTTCAAAAACACTTTGTAGTTTTCAGAGTATAAGCTTTATGCTTCTTTTGTTACATTTATTCTTATTTATTTTTAATGTTACTCTAAACAGAGTTATTGGCTGGGCATGGTGGCTCACACCTGTAATCCCAGCACTTTGGGAGGCCCGGGTGGGTGGATCACCTGAGGTCAGGAGTTGGAGACCAGTTGAGGCTGGAGGATCACTTGAACCTGGGATGCGGAGGTTGCAGTAAGCTGACATCACACCACTGCACTCCAGCCTGGGCAACAGAGTGAGATTTTGTCTCAGGAAAAAAAAAAATAGAGTTGTGAATTTTCTTTCCTTTTTTTCCTTTTTTTTTTTTTTTTGAGATGGAGTCTCGCTCTCTCGCCCAGGCTGGAATGCAGTGATGCAATCTCGCCTCACTGCGAGCTCCGCCTCCCAGGTTCATGCCATTCTCCTGCCTCAGCCTCCTGAGTAGCTGGGACTACAGGTGCCCGCTACGACACCCGGCTAATTTTTTTGTATTTTTAGTAGAGATGGGGTTTCACCACGTTAGCCAGGATGATCTCAATCTCCTGACCTTGTGATCCGCCCTCCTCGGCCTCCCAAAGTGCTGGGATTACAGGCGTGAGCCACCGCGCCTGGCCTTCTTTCTTTCTTTTCTTTTCTTTTCTTTCTTTTTTTTTTTTTTTTTTTTTTTTTTGAGACAGAGTTTCGCTCTTGTCGCCCAGGCTGGAGTGCAGTGGCACGATCTCAGCTCACCACAACGTCTGCCTCCCGGATTCAAGTGATTCTCCTGCCTCAGCCTCCTGAATAGCTGGGATTACAGGCGCACACCACCATGACCAGCTTCGTTTTTGTATTTTTAGTAGAAACGGGGTTTCACCACGCTTATGGATAAGATGGTCTTGAACTCCTGAGTGCAGGTGATCCGCCTGCCTCGGCCTCCCAGAGAGCTGGGATTGTGAATTTTATTTTTGGATTGCTCCTGGAAATTGTGTGGAAATGCAGTTGCTTTTTCCTGCCCTGCACCCTGCTGAGCTCTCGTTAGTTGTCATAGCTTCTCAGTGGAGTCCCCAGGACTTTGTGCACACAGGATCCTGTCATCTGTGGTTCGAGCTAGTTTTACTTCTTCCCTTTCAACCTGGCTGCCTTTTATCTTCTTCCCTAACTGCCCTGGCTGAGATCTCTAGTACGGTGTTGACTGGACGTGGTGAACAGGGCGCCCTGGTCGTAGGGAGGGCGTGGAGTGTTTGACCGTCGAGCACGATGTTGGCCTTAGGCCGTGCGTGCCCTCTGTCAGACTCTGGGCCCTCCCTTCTGTGCCTCGGCTATTCCGTATTTTTGTCCTATAGAGGTGGGGAATTTTTGTTAACTGCATTTTCTGTATCTATCGAGGTGGTCCTGTGTTTTCCTTAGTGCTTTATTCTAATGAGATGCAACGCATTGCTTTTTGTATTTTGAACCAGTCTTGCACTGTGTCATACATCCTCTTGGTCATGGTGCCTAGTCCTTTTCAGATGTTGCCGCATTTGGTTTGCTGGTGTTTCGTCCAAAGGGTAGTCCCATTTTGTGGAGCGTTCTTCTGTGCTTCTTTGTGGGTTTGTGGACAAGATGGTAGCCGGCACCCTTGGCTTTGAAGAGAGTGTGGGTGTCTCGTGAGCTCAGGATCCCTTCTTCAGGTCTTCCCTCCCCAGCGCCCCCTCCAAGTATGACTGGCAGATCTGGGGGACTATGGGTGGTCCATGGAGTTTCTTTGATGAGGGTGGAGACAACAACCCAGCCGAGACCTCACTGTCGGTAGTCCCGTGGCATGCGGGGGCAGCAGCGGCCAGTGCAGGTCTCTGGGCCTGAGTTTCCAGCAGCTGGAGAGGCGTGAGCTTTGGCCAGTCTCTGAGCCTCCCGGGAGAAGTAACTAGGTGGTCTCTGAGGTTTCCTTACGCTCTATCTGGGGCTCTCAGCTCGGATGTCACAGATAGAAGTCAGGGGATCCGTGAGGCTGGATAGGAGGAAATTCCTAATTTTCACGAACCTTTCAGCAAAGCGTACCATTTCCTTCCATTATGAACATCAGCAACAAATGTCTGTCATCAGAAGTCACAGGTATTCTCATGTCATGCTGCAGGGGTCACATCACGGTAGTGACGCCATGCCACTTGTGCCGAGCACCGCTGCCGGGTTACTGCGGCGTGACCGGCTGCTGTGTCATGCCGGTCACATATTACTACATCACAGATCCATCACTGCAATAATTTGATACGTGTATTGAATTATAATTGCTTTCTCCTATAGTCCTGTGTATTTTATGGATTTGGAACATTATTCCAAGGGTAGCCATCTTCTCCACACTCTAGCGGCGCTGTTTGTCTCTAGATTAACTAAGAACAGATGTCCTTTTCCAAGGCGGTGACTTTGCGTATGCCCAGAGGCTCGGAGTCCCACCTTTAGGAAGGTGTGGCAGGGTGAGGGTGGGCAAGCCCTAAGGAAAGAAGAGAGGGTGGGAAGACCCTTGGGGAGCGAGGAGGAGCTGAGGGTGGAGCTCCTGAGGGTGGAGAGGGCAGGGAGGATTCCGGGAGATCCGAGCCCAGAGTCCGGCTGCGGGAAGGTGAGAACAGCAGCAGCGGTAGCAGCATCGAGGGCCCTACCAGCGTGGCAGCTCGCTATGTAGCACTCGTCTGAGAGATGGGGTGGGTGTTGGTGCACAGCCTTGCTCTGTGCACAGCCTTGCTGTTTAAAAACACATATGGCAGGCCGGGCGCGGTGGCTCAAGCCTGTAATCCCAGCACTTTGGGAGGCCGAGACGGGCGGATCACGAGGTCAGGAGATCGAGACCATCCTGGCGAACACGGTGAAACCCCGTCTCTACTAAAAAAATACAAAAAACTAGCCGGGCGAGGTGGCGGGCGCCTGTAGTCCCAGCTACTCGGGAGGCTGAGGCAGGAGAATGGCGTGAACCCGGGAGGTGGGGCTTGCAGTGAGCTGAGATCCGACCACTGTACTCCAGCCTGGGTGACACAGCGAGACTCCGTGTCAAAAAAAAAAAAAAAAAAAAAAAAAAACAGAAAAACAAAAAAACAAAAAACAAACACATATGGCTCTGTGTGCTGCACGACAACCTCAGTCATTTAATTATGCATTATATACATCTCTCCATAGGAGAAAGACACATTTTTAGACTTTTTAATGATGGCATTTAAAAAAATACAAGTCACAAAAGCAACGCTCGATGATAGTAAAGAACAGAAACACTGAATAGGTAGATGGAGCGAGTGGCGTCCCGTCCTGCCGGCAGACGCAGCCCTCGTCACCGTGCCACACCGGACCCTGAAGGACAGATCCGGCATGGAGAGGGAACTGCAGGGTCAGGGAGGCAAACATCTTTGTGACTTCTGACGCTCATTGGAAAATTGCCCCCAGAAGCGATGCCATTTTACAGCCCCACCCGTAGCGCGGCTGTCCCCTCAGATCCCTGCCAGCGCTATGTATTTTTATTCTTTTTCCCCTTTGCCAATGTGATAGGCTGTCGTGTTCTAATTTGCATTTCTTTGATTCATTGCAGGGCTGAATGGCTTCGTTTGTTTTTGGCTCTTGGTTTGGTTTGCTTTCCTCTAGGCCAGCGGGGGCGAGTGCGTGTTTGCGGATGTCCTTGGTGTTCTTGGCAGGATCACTGAGGGTCCTGGCAGGATGCACATGCAGCCATGAAGTCTTTGTTTTTTGTTTATTTTTTGAGACAGGGTCTGGCTCTATTGCCTAGGCTAGAGTACAGTGGCGCAATTGTGGCTGACCGCACCCTCAGCTTCCTGGGCTCAAGCGATCCTCCTTTCTCAGCCTCCCAAGTAGCTGAGACTAGAGGTGCACCACCATGCCTGGCTAATTCCTGAAATTCTTTCTAGACACGGAGTCTCACTATGTTGTTCAGGCTGGTCTCAAGCTCCTGGCCTAGAGCGGTCCTCCTGCCTTGGCCTCCCAAAGCAGTGGGACTGCAGGCGTGAGCCCCCGCACCTGGGCAGTCACGAAGTCCGCAAAAAAGTCATTCACTGAAGGGAACGGGTCCCCGCAGCAGAGGCTGTGAGGTTCTCTCAGCCTGGCCGGAGGAGGGCAGGTGGAAGGGACAACTCAGAACCGGCCCAGGCAGGGCCGGTGTGGACAGCAGCTGCGTGGTGGCCCCGGGCCAGCTCGTGCTGTGGCTCTGCTCTGTCACAGCTCCTCTGTAGAGGAAGGCCCTTGGGCTGGAGGCCTGAGTCTTGTTCCCTTTGTAGCGCCTCAGCTCCCAAGCTGTTTGTGATGGAAAGGAGGTTGTTTCTGGCCTGCAACTGTTTGTGTACCTGGGCACGTTTGGATACCCCAGGTCCTGCAGTGAGCCAGCCAGGACCGTGTCCTCATGCCCTCCGTTGAGCGGGTGCCACCGGCAGAATGCACTGGACGTTTGTGTGCAGCTCGCTCTCCAGGCGCGTGTCGGGTGGGAGCGCCAGGGTGGAGGGTGCCGGTGTCCAGATGTCAGGCAGGCGTCTTTGAGCAGGTGAGCCGTGAGCCAGCCCCGGTGTGGCCTGGACAAGTCTGGCTCCTGGGGGTGCATGGTCCGCCATGTGCGACACCCACCTCGCAGCCCTGGATTGTCACAGATCGTGAGTCCGAGCGTGACCTTCTCTCTCCTCTGCAGCCAGGGCCAACTCATTCGTGGGAACGGCGCAGTACGTTTCTCCAGAGCTGCTCACGGAGAAGTCCGCCTGTAAGAGGTAAAAACCACTTTCATCTAAGCCTTACTTCCCTTTTCTTTAACATAGAAATTAATATTCGAGAGGGTGAATTTGGTGGCCTTTAAGTAGCTAAGCATACTTTGAAAGAAATCAGCATTTCGCATTTCAAAGCGTATTTTTCGTGGCGTACACACACGTGATACGTTAATGTTGTATTCTAAGCTTCCTGGGTTTGCTGATGCTTTCTGGTTGCAGATGTAATCGTTTTTGTGTTTGTTTGTTTTTGTTTTTTGTTTTTTGAGACGGAGTCTCGCTCTGTCTCCAGGCTGGAGTGCAGTGGCATCATCTCGGCTCGCTGCAACCTCCGCCTCCCGGGTTCAAGCGATTCTCCTGCCTCGGCCTCCCAAGGAGCTACAGGCGCCCGCCATCACGTCCAGCTAATTTTTGTAGTTTTGGTAGAGATGGGGTTTCACCATGTGGGCCAGGATGGTCTCAGTCTCTTGACCTTATGATCTGCCCGCCTCGGCCTTCCAAAGTACTGGAATTACAGGCGTGAGCCACCATGCCCAGCCTAATTCTTTCTTTAGGAAAAACTATTCAGTGAGGAAAGCGTGGCTCTCATGTGCACGGAGCCCAGGCTTCCTTGGTGCTACCCCCTGTCGGGGTGGAGGGCAGGGACCCTGGCCTTAGGGTTGCTCGGCCACACACCAGCTGCAGTGGGACAGGGTCCCGCAGAGCGCAGGGAGGCCCTGGAGGGTGCCGGTGTGGGAGGGTGGCGGCGTCCAGCAGGCATGAGGGTCTTTGAGAGAGACTGCAGGGCCGGTGCGGGTCACGGGAGGGGAGAGTGGAGAAGCGCCAGCCAGGGAGCCACTGGCAGTGCGGGGGGAGGATGTCCAGGGAGCTGACGACAAGGGTTGGTGAGAAGTCTGAGGTGCTGTCTAGGGTGGCTGGGAGGTAGATGGCAGGCTGAGAGGCAGCATCAGAGTCTGGAGTTTCAAGTCTAGGGAGCAGTTGTGTGGAATCAGGGTGGGGCTGGGGTTCCTCCTGCCTCGGGCCAGTCAAGTGCTGCTGAGGGCTGGAGTCAGCTTCGGCTGCTGGTGCCCTCGTGAGTTGACAGGACCACAGGAGTCCCACGCTGCCGCTCTCCTGCTCCGCCAGGTTACAAGGGGCCACCTTCCTGGAGTGAAGTGAGCCACTCTGAGAGAATGAATGATTCTGGTTACGGCAGTTCTGGATGTCTGAGCTTGACAGCTTCAGGAAAAACTGTGGGAGGTGGGGCCATGGCACAAACGTGGTGGGTGGGTGGAAGGGTTCTGAGCACTCACTCAGCATCCTGGCCGCCTCCAGGCTTTTTCGGTTTTGTTCTTTTAACTTTTTCAACCAGCAGATACTGAGTTCTCTTTTTATTATTATTCAGTTATTCTTTAAAATAGAGATGGGTTCTTGCTGTGTTGCCCAGTCTCGTCTTGAACTCCTGGGCTCAGGCGATCCTCCCATCTCGGCTTCCCAAAGTGCTGGGATTACAGGCGTGAGACATGGCGGCCGGCCGGATACTGAGTTCTTAGCATGGCCAGAGACTGCTTTAGGTCAGAGCTTCCCAACTGGAGTGATTCTGCTCCCCTGGGAACACTTGGCCCTGTCTGGACAGTTTTAGTTGTCACAGCTGGGGCAGGGGTAGGGCTGGCACCCAGCGGGGGAGGGGAGGATGAGCTGCTCAGCATCCTGCGATGCAGTCCCTCCCACAGGTGGGGGCGCGACGTACCCGGCTTTCAAAGTGCGTGTGGTCACCACCTAAGAGCTAGCATTTCCTTGTTTGTAGATTTTACCTTCAGGGTGGAAGGCCACTTTAGCGTTGGTGCAGAAAGATCTCCAAGCTCCACAAATATACACATGGGATCCTGCCCTGTGGGAAAAAGGAGGAATGTGTATTCACGTTTTCTCATTTGCGCGTTCAGTTTCTCTGGAGGGATAGACACTGCACGGATGATGGTAGTTGTCTGTCGGGTGAGGGAATAGGATTATGAGGAAGGCATTTCTGCATCTCTTTTTCTGCTTTTGAATTTTTTAATCATGTGATATTAAACATTGTTAGGAACGTTTATTATAAAGAGTTGAGGCTCAGCGCGGTGGCTCACGCCTGTGATCCCAGCACTTTGGGAGGCCAAGGCGGGGGGATCACAAGGTCAGGAGATCGAGACCATCCTGGCTAACACGGTGAAAACCCATCTCTACTAAAGATACAAAAAATTAGCAGGGTGTGGTGGCGGGAGCCAGTAGTACCAGCTACTCGGGAGGCTGAGGCAGGAGAATGGCGTGAACCTGAGAGGTGGAGCTTGTAGTCAGCGGAGATCGCGCCACTGCACTCCAGTCTGGGAAACAGCGTGACTTGGTCTCAAAAAAAAATTAAAAAAAGAAGGATTTGAAAGAGGCCGGGCGTGGTGTCTCATGTCTGTAATCCCATTACTTTGGGAGGTTGAGGATGACACATCGCTTGAGGCCAGGAGTTCAAGACCAGCATGGCCAACATGGCGAGACCCTCTCTCTACTAAATATAAGAAAAATTAGGCCGGGCGCGGTGGCTCACGCCTGTAATCCCTGCACTTTGGTAGGCCGAGGCGGGCGGATCACGAGGTCAGGAGATCGAGACCATCCTGGCTAACACGGTGAAACCCCGTCTCTACTAAAATACAAAAAATTAGCCGGGCGAGGTGGCGGGCGCCTGTAGTCCCAGCTACTCGGGAGGCTGAGGCAGGAGAATGGCGCGAACCCGGGAGGCAGAGCTTGCAGTGAGCCGAGATGGTGCCACTGCACTCCAACCTGGGCGACAGAGTGAAGACTCCGCCTCAAAAAAAAAAAAAAAAAAAAAGGAAAAATTAGCCAGGCCTGATGGTGAGCGCCTGTAGACCCTGATACTCAGGAGGCTGAGACGGAGACAGAGGTGGCAGTGAGCTGAGATTGCGGCACTGCATTCCAGCCTAGGTGACAGAGTAAGACCGTGTCTCAAAACCAAAAAAAAGAAAGAAAGAAAGAAAAAGAGAAATTAATTATGAAGAGTTCTTAGAAAATAAGTCTCTAGACCCACTTGTAGTCACAGATAATAATTGGGCGTACAGGTGTATAGCTTTTCAGTCAATTTTTTCTATGCAGTTTATAGTTGTTTAAGTGGCTTTTATACCATTTGAGTCACATTGGGCAGGTGGTTTTGAGCCCTACGTGATTATGTAATGGGCGCTTCCCCCTGTCATTTGAATGACTGGTGGGTGTCTTTATCAGTGTATGGTTTTCTGTCACATGAAGATTGTGGTTCATGGACCTGTCTCTGCTGTCGTGTGTTGAAGAGGTTTCCATTCATTCACACACTGGCGTGTTTCTGACCCGCCACCCAACCTGCACGGGCAGAGGAGGTCTCTTTGCCTGGGGTCGGGGTGAGGGTGTCCCTCTAGTTGTCCCTGTAGTGGGCGAGACAGGGTCTGCTGGACTGAGTGAGGGGCCGCCCTGAATTCCTCGGTTTGGATTTCAGGAAGTGGCATGACTTGGTCTAACTGAACGTTTATTTGATACACCCTTGGTACACGTGCTTTCCGGAAGTGCAATACTGGCTTCCCCTTTTATTTTTGTATTGTATTTAAAAAATATAAATTCTAAAGTAATGGTTTCTGATAAAACATTCGATAATTCACAGAGGTGAAAAACTACCCCACAATCCCTTTCTGCTTGAATTCCATGCTCTGGAGAGGACCTCATGAAGGTCCAGGCACAGCCCTGCCCCCAGCACCCCTCTTCTCTCTGCTGCTTCCACACTGAAAGGTGGAGGCTCTGCTGCCTGTTTTCTTTTGTTGCTCCCCATTTTAACTAAACACTAAAGAAAGTCAAGTGTGAATGTTACGGTCATTCATTTCGCCTGTGCTGCACTTTCCTGTCCCTGGCAAGCCCTCCACCGGCACTGATGGGAGGGTGCTTCCTTCAGCTTTCTTGGTTGTCTTACTGGAACAGGGTCAGCCCCATTCTGTCCCATCCTGCCCCCTGCCTGGTCTGTAGCCACGTGGTGCCAGGAGTGAGCTCTGCTCTGCTTCAGGATGACAGGTGTGTGTGGATGTTAGTAAGCCCTGTTGGAAATGGCGAAGCTTTGGGGACAGCTGAGTGACCGCCGGTGCCTGCCGCATGCAGACCCTCTGGGCCCAGGCCGCTGGGAGGCTTCTCCAGAGGGCGGGTTCCCCACCCTCACACCTCACTGATCTTAAAGGACAGAATTGCATTAGAGGTGAAACTGGGGCCATGTGGACAGAGTGGAAATTGAGCTGGCCTTGTCACCTATATTTTACACATGTCTTTTTTCCTTTGTTTTCCCCTTACCTTAAAGTTCAGACCTTTGGGCTCTTGGATGCATAATATACCAGCTTGTGGCAGGACTCCCACCATTCCGAGCTGGGTAAGGAGACAGCGTTTCCTGGGCCTTGGAGCCTGTTGGGGTGCACCCCACCGGCCGGCAGTCCCTCCAGCATCGAGGTGGGTGGGGGAGGGCAGCACTTAGTGCCGTGCCCAGGTGGGGGCGCTGGGCATGCAGGGCCGGGGTGTGTTTGCAGGGCTGCGAGGCCGGGGCGCTCATCCCTGCCTGTGGAGGCTTCTGGGATCCTGCGTAGGATGACTTTTTTTTTTAAATTTTTTACAGAAATGAGTATCTTATATTTCAGAAGATCATTAAGTTGGAATATGACTTTCCAGAAAAATTCTTCCCTAAGGCAAGAGACCTCGTGGAGAAACTTTTGGTAAATATTGTGAATTTCCTTTTGGAAAGGGGATCTGGGACACCCTGAGTCCTCTGAAACTGCTCTCTGAGTGGCTTTCCTGGAGGTTCCCGTGTTCACAAAAAATGGTGTTTTTAGGGTTAATAGTGAGCATAGATAATTACATTTCATGTCGCCAGGCGCAGTGGCTCACGCCTGTAACCCCAGCACTTTGGGAGGCTGAGGCAGGAGAATGGCGTGAACCCGGGAGGCAGAGGTTGCAGTGAGTTGAGATCACGCCACTGCACTCCAGCCTGGGCGACAAAGCAAGACTGTCTCAAAAAAAAAAAAAGAAAAGAAAACAAAAACCCAAACCTTTTGAGTACTTATTTTCACTTCTCAGTATCTGCTGGAGAGTACTGGGTACTGTTCCCCTGCTGCCCCCTCCATCCCCCACAGAGCAACTGGATGGGGAGGCAGGCCCTGGGATCCTGCGCTGCCTCTTAAGGCTCAGCTCATTTTCTCGCACAGGTGGAAAGGAATCTCAGTCTCAAAATACAATGAACAACAGCGAGGATTCTTTTACAGTGTATAGTTAAAAATCCTAAAACAAGAAAAATTGAGTAATTAGCAAAGAGAGCGAATCATCACTGGGACCAGCACACTCCTGCGGTTGTGGAGTGGGTGTTGCTGGGACCCTGGAAGGCTGCAGAGCTGTCTCCTCCAGGGACTGATCAATCCCACACCTCAGCCCCAGGGGAAAGAGGTGAGACAGGTTGGGAGAAGCCAGTGGCTGTGGAGCCTAGCGATCCTGGGGCCACCTGCAGGGGCAGGACTGACCCCGCTCCCAGAGCCGTGTTGAGGAGGGATGTCCAGGGCCAAAGGCACAGGAAGGTCAGAAAACTTCTGTTTCTAGAATATAAACTGATGTACCTTTCCCAGACTAACCTCTCTTCTCTGTTTTACCTGGGCTGGTCTTTTAAATTTTCATGTAGCTGACTCTAAAGCTGAAATGTACAGATGTCATAAACTAGGGTCTGCAGCCACTTGCGCTGTCATAATCCTGGACGCTCCAGCACCAGTAACTTAACATGCTGTGCAGCGTTGATGAGCAAATGCTCAATGGTACAGTCATTTCCTTTTTTTTTTTTTTAATTTTAGTTCCTTTTATTATTCCTGCTACAGTAGTTTCCTATCAAGAATTAGGCACTTGGAAATTGAAAGGGACTTATAGGCCGGGCGCGGTGGCTCACGCCTGTAATCCTAGCACTTTGGGAGGCTGAGGCAGGCAGATCACAAGGTCAGGAGATCAAGACCATCCTGTCCAACACAGTGAAACCCCGTCTCTACTAAAAATACGAAAAATTAGCTGGGAGTGGTGGCAGGTGCCTGTAGTCCCAGCTACTCGGGAGGCTGAGGCAGGAGAAAATGGCGTGAACCCGGGAGGCAGAGCTTGCAGTGAGCCGAGATTGCGCCACTGCACTCCAGCCAGGGCGGCAGAGCAGACTCCGTCTCAAAAGAAAAAGAAAGGGACTTATAATGAGATGAGATAAATTAATTTTTTTGGGTGATGGAGTTTTGCTCTTGTCACACAGGCAGGAGTGCAACGGTACGATCTTAGCTCACTGCAAATTCTGCCTCCCGGGTTCCAGTGATTCTCCTGCCTCAGCCTCCCGAGCGGCTGGGATTATAGGTGCGCGCCACCACACCCAGCTGATTTTTATATTTTTAGTAGTGATGGGTTGTCACCATGTTGGCTAGGCTGGTCTCAAACTCCTGACCTCAGGTGATCAGCCTGCCTCAGCCTCCCAAAGTGCTGGGATTCGAGGCGTGAGCTACCATGCTTGGCCACCAGGTTTGGGTTTCTTTGGTCAGAATAACGTTTTCACCCTGGCAGTGACTAGTCTTGATTGTTACTTAAGGTTTTAGATGCCACAAAGCGGTTAGGCTGTGAGGAAATGGAAGGGTATGGACCTCTTAAAGCACACCCATTCTTCGAGTCTGTCACGTGGGAGAACCTGCACCAGCAGACGCCTCCAAAGCTCACCGCTTACCTGCCGGCCATGTCGGAAGACGATGAGGACTGCTATGGCAATGTAAGCTGGCCAGGATGGCGGGTGAGGTGGGTGGCACTGGGTCCTCCGTGCACTGGGCTTCATGCCTGTGCGCCAGACCCACGTGTGATTTGCAGGCAAAAGGGGAGGGTGTCTGTGCCATGGCGGCAGGCCTGTTGGTGGCTGTAGTCTTTGCTGCCGTGAGGCAGTGGCGAGTGAGGTGCGGGGTGGCTCATGTTTTCCTCATTTCCATGGCTGGGGGCAGTCTAGTGAGTTTCCACCCAGAGGGTGCTGCTAGAACCGGATACTGAGCACCCCGGCACTGGCCCTGGGGTCCCAGGTACGGGACCTCCTGCCCGGCCTGTCGCATCTGCGCTTGGCTTGGTGCTTGTACAGCTGTGCGTCCAAGATGTTCCAGAACACTGCCTGTCTTTCCACAGAAACCCCTGAGTGTCACGTGCTTGGACTTCTGGGACGTGGCGTTGGCAGGGACACTGGCACCGTCTGCGTCAGTGCTGAGTGGGCTCTGAGGCTGCTGGTCTCCCAACTTCACCACAGCCATGCGGTCTTCAGCACACTTTGCTCTTTAAGCTTCTTGTAGAGAAAAGGGACCATATGCCCAAGGGACCGAGGGTGTTGTGAGAGGCAGGCATGTCGCCTACTTTCAACCTTGTTTCCTCTGAGTTCCTCTTGCCACTTCCACCATGACCCCTCATACTTAAGTGTTGTTATCATGAGATCCATTTTTCTGGTTTGACTTCTGTCACTGTGGCTTATTCTAACTGGCACCATGTATGGAGTTCCACTTTCCATGAATGAAGAAGTCTAGATTTTATTTATTTATTTGTTTTGAGACAGAGTCTTGGTCTGTCGCTCAGGCTGGAGTGTAGTGGCGCGATCTCAGCTCACTGCCACCTCTGCCGCTCTGGGTTCAAGCGATTCTCCTGTCTCACCCTCCCAAGTAGTGGGAACTGCAGGTGTGTGCCACCACGCCTGGCTAATTTTTGTATTTTTAGTAGAGACAGGGTTTCGCCATGTTGGCCAGGCTGGTGTCAATCTCCTGACCTCAAGTGATCTACCTGCCTCGGCCTCCAAAACTGCTGGGGTCTTAGGCATGAGTTACTGCTCCTAGCTGGGAATTCTAGATTTTATCTGAAAGTCATCCACAGCTAAACTTCTGCTAGTGTCCCCTCCTGGAGATGAAGTTTCCCAATGCCCCGTAACGCCCCTCATCCTCCCGACATCCTTTGAGCCCAAAGTCTAGGGGAGCCAGGCCTGGGGGGCAGTCTGTGCTGCCTGACGTGGCCACTTGTAGCTTTCATGTATGCAGAGGGCTGGGAGCCCCGAGGCCCTAGCCCCCTGCTGAGGCCCTCACCTCCACCCTCTGTGCCCCCCAAGGCCCTCACCCCCACCCTCTGTGCCACCCAGCTGCTCCTACATGGTCTTTGGTCACTGGCGGGTGCCACCGGGCTGCAGTGCTCTCCTTGCTGGGCCTGCTGTTGCTGCAGAGGTTGTGCTCGGGACTGGCTGGTGGCCGTTATCCTGTGGGCTCTGTCCTCCGTTCCTCCCAGGGTGGTAGCTGGGCTCTGAAGGAGCAGCACAGGCTTTAGTTGTCTGCAGTCTCAGTGCCTGGAGAGCTTCTCTTAGTGTGGGGGTGGGTGTGCTTGCACACGTTGCGTACCTATGCAGGCCTCTGTGCCTGGGCCTACTGAGAGCTAGGGCTGCTTGATACGTGGGTTCTGTTGCTGTCTGAGAAGTCCGGCTCCGTGTGCTGGCAGCCGACTGTTAGATGGCCCATCCTTAGCTCTGAACAGCTGTGTGGTTTGAAAGCCTTGGAGTGGGTCCAGGCAGGGAGCTCCCAGGTCAGATCTCATATGGGGACAGTGAGTGAGTCTTGGCAAACGGCGTCAAGCATGGAAGGAGCCTTCAGGGCTGTACCTCCTCCCTCCCTGCGGGGCTGCACCCTCTCCTTCATGGGGAATGGGCACTGGGCGTCCCCTTCAGCAGGGAGGTTGGCCATGGTACCCACCCTTGGGTCAAGGCAGGAGGAGAGCAGATGCTTCATTGGCTCCTGCTCTCCTGAGGTCCTGCAGGTGCTGGGCGGTGTTGGCATTGGACAGTGTTGGAGACGAGCAGGCTGGGCAGGCCCACGCCCTGTGGAGGGGCCGGCAGCACTGGGTGTTTCCACCCTGCCCATTGGCGAGCACCTCGCTCCAGCCCAGCTGGGTGAGAGGCTTCAGGGCTGTGGGGCGGGGCTGTTGTGCAGCTGTAGGAGTGCGAGCACATGGGGGACGCTGCGTGTGTGGAGGGTTGTGTGGGGCAGCAGCCAGGGCCTGCATCTGAAGGCACAGAGGACGTGGAAGAGCATGCTGTACTCTTATCCCAGCCATTGCTGATGGTGCCATTGCTGGTGGCACCTTTTCTTTCCCCTTGTTGTTGGCCTCAGCAGAGCTCAGATGTGGGGCCTGCAGCCGGGGATGTGGCTGCCCCCACCCAGGGGTTCTCTAGCCTTGGCAGCCCCAGGAGCGTGTTAGTGCGCAGGCTCTGTCTGCTTGGCACGTTTATGAGTGAGTTTCCACTGTCGACACTAGTTTGTCATTTTCCCAGAGAAACAGGCAGTGTTGTCTACCGTAAGTTCAGTTTATCTTTGCTGAGATTAAAAGGAATGCCTTTTAAACAGTTGAATGTGTTTAGTCAAATCACAATATGTAGCATCTGTTACAGACTCAGACCCCTGAGACCCTTGGGGCCCAACGAGGTCTTGCGCGGAGGCCCTGCCTGCCAGCCTGTGCGATGGATCTGCTGCCAAGCCTCCTTGGGCTCCTTCTCTTCCCAGCAGGCATCCCAGCGCCCACCTCCGGGGGCAGCACTGGCATTCACGGGGCCTGCAGGGTAAGGGCCCAGGTCCCCTCTTCCTGGAGAGGAAATCTGAGGCTTCGCCCTTCTGTGGCCCTGATTCCCATGGGAAGAGGAGCCCGACCAGGCAAGATCCAGTGAGGCCTCGGTTCTGTGGCCAGGTGTCCCATGGAGGAGAATCAGGGCTGCCCACCCTGTCGCCTTGCGCCTTGCTGGGTGTGAGCTCCCAAGGCCTGACAGCGGCAGTGCCAGGAGGGGCTGGGGTTTTAGGACTGTAGAGGCAAGTGAAGGTGTGGTTCTCACTTTTCCTTCTTCTCTGCAGTATGACAATCTCCTGAGCCAGTTTGGCTGTATGCAGTTGTCCTTGTCCTCCTCCTCACACTCCTTGTCAGCCTCGGACGTGGGCCTGCCCCAGAGGTCAGGCAGCAACATAGAGCAGTACATCCATGATTTGGACTCGAACTCCTTTGAACTGGACTTACAGTTTTCCGAAGATGAGAAGAGGTTGTTACTGGAGAAGCAGGCTGGCGGAAACCCTTGGTAAGACCTTATAGACATAAGCAATGCTTTGTGCAGAATTGCAGCGTGAACACATGGGGGCTTATGGTGGGTGCCTTTGCCTTGTCACTGCCTCCCTCAGCAGCCTTGGACGCTTGGCCAAGGAGCACATTGTAAGTGCACAGTTGGAAACAGGTGCTTAGGAGGCAGCTGGCCCAGGTGGTGAGTGGGTTGTGACTGCCGGGCGCTGCCCTCCTCTGCTGGGCATTTGGATCTGCTGGGTGTGGCCTGAAGTCACTATGGTGTGGACAGATGCGGCCTGGACTGGGCCACTTGGGAGTTTCTGAGGTTCGCTGTTGTAGCCCCTCTTTTCCACATAGCTTTCCCCGCTTGTCCATTTATGTCTTTTAAGCTGAGCGCCAGGGGCGGTGTGTGTTCAAGGGTGTGCATGTTTTCAGAGGGCTGGGGATCTGTCCTGGGGGCCAGGAATTTACCTTTCCCAATGCTCTTGCCTGCCTGAGAGTGTTCTGATGCTCTAAAAACAAACTTGTGAATTTCTGTTTTATTCCTGTCGAGGCAGATGTCTCCTGTGTTCATGACCATTTGTGTTTCTTTTTTGAGGTACTTTGTGTCCTTTGACTATTTTTTCTTGTATGTTTTGCATCTTTTTTTTGAGACAGAATGTCACTCTGTCACCCAGGCTGGAGTGCAGTGGTGCTATCTCAGCTCACTGCAACCTCTGCTTCCTGGGTTCAAGCAATTCTCCTGCCTCGACCTCCCAAGTAGCTGGGATTACAGGCGCCAGCCACCACACCCGGTTAATTCTTGAAAAAAATTTTTTTTTTTTTTTGAGACGGAGTCTCGCTCTGTCGCCCAGGCTGGGGTGCAGTGGCTGGATCTCAGCTCACTGCAAGCTCTGCCTCCTGGGTCTACGCCATTCTCCTGCCTCAGCCTCCCAAGTAGCTGGGACTACAGGCGCCCGCCACCTCGCCCGGCTAGTTTTTTGTATTTTTAGTAGAGACGGGGTTTCACTGTGTTAGCCAGGCTGGTCTCGATCTCCTGACCTCGTGATCCGCCCATCTCGGCCTCCCAAAGTGCTGGGATTACAGGCTTGAGCCACCGTGCCCGGCTGTTTTTTGTATTTTTTTAGTAGAGACGGGGTTTCACCGTGTTAGCCAGGCTGGTCTCGATCTCCTGACCTCGTGATCCGCCTGTCTCGGCCTCCCAAAGTGCTGGGATTACAGGCTTGAGCCACCGCGCCTGGCCAATTCTTGTATTTTTTGGTAGAGATGGGTTTTCCCTGTGTTGGCCAGACTGGTGCATCTTTTTAACATGGATTTTTAAAAGCCATGTGTGTGGAGACTATTCCTTGTTGTATGTTTTGCAAACATTCTTCAGTTTCTCTCCAGTCTGTTGATACTGTATTTGTATGGAAGCTGCAAATTCTTACCAAGTCCATCCTGTCCCTATTTATATTTTATGTTTTCCATCTTAATCTGGTAAGAAGGGCTTCCCCTCTAATATTTTTACCTGCTTGTCCCTTTTGTGTGGGCAGGGAGGAGCCCAAGACAGTGGGGAGAGGGCTTTGCAGGAAGGTATGCTGGAGTGGAAGCACAAGGCAAGGGGGAGTGGAGGGCCAGGCTAGGCAGGGACAGGACACGTGTGACTTGAGAGACTTGTGGAGAGGAATGAGAGGAAGGAGCTGAGCTCTGGGCCGCCCCAGCAAGTGGGGAACACCAGGACTCTGTGCGGTGTGCCACGCCTGTCTCTAGAAAACCTGTGCAGAGATGCTGGCAGGCAGAAACATCTACAGCTAGGGGCTCCGACTTGTTAGTTGTGAGTCAGTGTGATTGCTGGGGATGTTAATGTGTACTGAGCCGGAGAGGAGGGCTTTTGATGGGAACAATCTGAGCAGTGCTGCGCTGCGCAGCTCCAAGCAGCAAGGAGGTGTGTGCCCGGCTATGCAAGGAGCTTCCCAGGTTTGTATGTGCTGGGGTCCCCATGAAGGGCTGCTGTGGCCACTCCACATACTTGGCCAGGAGCGCTTTCTCTGCAGAGCCCAGCTGAGAGGTGCTGTCTGCAGGTGTGTGTGTGTTTCAGCTCCTTTGGTGACTCCCAGAAGGCCCCTCTGCCTGGAGCTGTTCTTAGAGGGTCTTGGAGTCCGTCTGGGTACATTAGCCTGGTGCTGGCGGCAAGTCAGGATGCACATTCTCCTGCCTGCTTCCTTTGTCTTCAGGGTTCTCTTCCCCTTTCGCCCTTCCTTCAGATTTTAGGCCCTTTTGGGAAGCTGATGACTCCTGAGATCTTGCAGGATGTGTCTGGCTGCTGGGAGGTCCGTCCAGCACCCGCTCTTTACAGTAGTGGTTCGCATTCTGTGTGTGGCCACCAAATTCTCGAGGTCAGGGCAGTTTTTTTTGCAATACTAAGATGTTATTTGTCTTTTTTCTCTCGTTCTCTGTGAGTGTATGGTGGAGTTTTTCAGTGACCACATGCTGTAAAATAGAATCTGTGTGCTTTTGGTCTTTTCTAGGGTCCTAAGTTTTTGGTATAAATATATGCCTTTTTTTTTTTTTTTTTTTTTTTTAATGAGACAGAGTCTTGCTCTGTCACCCAGGCTGGAGTGCAGTAGCATGATCTCTGCTCACACAACCTCCACCTCCCGGGTTCAAACAGTTCTGCCGCAGCCTCCTGAGTAGCTGGAATTACAGGCACACGCCACCATGTCCAGCTACTTTTTGTATTTTTAGTAGAGACAGAGTTTCACCATGTTGGCCAGGCTGATCTTGAACTCCTGACCTCAAGTGATCCGCCCACCTCGGCTTCTCAAAGTGCTGGGATTTCAGGCATGAGCCACCACGCCAACCAACAGATGCATTTTTAGAGATTAATAAATGTCCAATATTTCTACTGAGCTCTTACTTTCTCTTCATTTATACCTGCTATAGCCTCTGTAATTTTACCTTCAACTGAATCATTATTTTGAAATCCTGAAGTTTTCCTTGTGCCCACATGAGAATATGGTAAGTAAGTTCAGGATCACACCTGTAATTTCAGCACTTTGGAAGCCAAAGTGGGTGGATCGCTTGAGCCAGGAGTTCGAGAGCAACCTGGGCAGCATAGTGAAACCCTGTCTCTACAAAAAATACAGAAATCAACCGGGCATGGTGCTGCACATCTGTAGTCCTAGCTGCTTGAGGAGGCTGAGGTAGGAGGATTACCTGAGCCTTGGAAATCAAAGCTGCAGTGAGCAGAGATCTTGCCACTGCCCTCCAGCCTGGGTGACAGAGTGAGAGCCTGTCTCAAAAAAAAAAAAAAAGATAAAAGGGATTTTTTAATTTACATGGAATAGTTTACACTTAAAAAGGAACATTTTAAAAATAAATATGATGAGCTCTTTAAGATCCAATGTTGTTTGTTACAGCTTTTCAGACAATAAATTAAAGAGTCACTGAAGCTCTTAGAAGCTGCATTGTAGACGCTGGAGAGGCCACACAGTAGCTGGGAGACAAAGCCCTTGGCTGCAGCACAGCCTCAGGCTTGGCCACTCTGTGCTGCCACGGTCCACAATGCAATCGAAACTTGCTGGATTCAAGATGTGACTGCAAGCCCAAAGAGGGAGTTGACGTGTCTGCTGCTGAGTTGTGCTTTTGCCTCACAGTGGATGAGTCTACAGACAGCCTGGACCTGCCACTTGGCCTGTGTCCCCGGCTTCTCATCACAGATGATACTGTTTTTTTTTTGAGACGGAGTATCCCTCTGTTGCCCAGGCTGGAGTGCAGTGGAGTGATCTCCGCTCACTGCAGCTTCCGTCTCCTGGCTTAAGCAGTTCTCCTGCCTCAGCCTCCCAAGTAGCTGGGATTACAGGCATGTGCCACCATGCCTGGCTCATTTTTGTATTTTAGTGAAGACGGGGATTCACTATGTTGCCTAGGCCGGTCTGGAACTCCTGACCTCAGGTGATCCACCCACCTCGACCTCCCAGTGTGCTGGGATTACAGGCCTGAGCCACTGTGCCCAGTCTACAGATGATGTTCTTTTACCCCATTGCTTGACCATAAAGCACAAAAGGCACTGACGTAGTCAGAGTGTGGAGTACCTGTGTGAATCTCGTGATTGGTTCCAGAACACGTTTTCCCATTTGTGCTGATGGTGCACAAGCCATGGTGGGTGGAACTGCTGGGATCTGAGCACGACTTGAGGCCATGACACCAAGCAGTGCCAGGGCAAGAATCATATCTTCACAGCACTCACCCACAGGAAGAGAGAGAGAGGAAAGAAACCAGTTTCGCTTCTGAGCATTTGTTAAAAATGATGAATTTTTTTTTTTTTTTTTTTTTTTTTTTTTTTTTTGAGATGGAGTCTCGCTCTGTCCCCAGGCTGGAGTGCAGTGGCGCGATCTCGGCTCACTGCAAGCTCCGCCGCCCGGGTTCACGCCATTCTCCTGCCTCAGCCTCCTGAGTAGCTGGGACTACAGGCGCCCGCCACCACGCCCGGCTAGTTTTTTTTGTATTTTTAGTAGAGACGGGGTTTCACCTTGTTAGCCAGGATGGTCTCGATCTCCTGACCTTGTGATCCGCCCGCCTCGGCCTCCCAAAGTGCTGGGATTACAGGCGTGAGCCGCCGCGCCCGGCTATGATGAATGTTGTTAACACTTTGTAGGATGAAGTGGAAGTATACAGAAAAGCGCTCACTTCCGGCCGCAAACACGAGTGTGCAGCCGCCTCAGGGAGACGCGCTCGTGACTGTTGGCCTGCTGTCCTCATGGAGCATCTGACTGATGGGCAAACTGCCGTTATGCAGACTTACCTATTTGGCCATTATTTTTCTTGAAAATGATTGGAATGAGCTTGTTACTTTAAGGAAAACAACTGCTCATATTTATACCAATGATAAAACTGAAACCTTCAAGTGAAAATTGGAATTTTGGAAAACTTTATTCATCACTGTGAGCTTGATACCTTCCCAATAAAAGACTTTTTTTAGATTCTTTTTTGTTTATATTATTTATAAAAAAGAAATAGAGACAAGGTCTCACTGTGTTACCCAGGCTGGTCTCGAACTGCTGGGCTCAAGCATTCCTCCCCCTTTGACTTCCCAAAGTGGTGGGATTACAAGCGTGAGCTACTGCACCCAGCCAAAAGTCTTTTTTTTTTTAATTCTATTTTTGAAACGGAGTCTCATTCTGTTACCCAAGCTGGAGTGCAGTGGCACGATCTCAGCTCACTGCACCCTCCACCTCCCAGGTTCAAGCGATTCTCCTGCCTCAGCCTCCCCAGTAGCTGGGATTACAGGCGCGCACCACCACACCTGGCTGATTTTAGTATTTTTAGTAGAGACATGGTTTCACCATATTGGTCAGGTTGGTCTCGAACTCCTGACCCCAAGTGATTCGCCTGCGTTGGGTTCCCAAAGTGCTGGGATTAAAGGCCAAAAGTCATTTTTGAGGAGATGCATAGTGATATCAATGAACTGATCTGTTGATTCTATAGAATGAAATTTGTCAACATTTGGAAGCTTCACATAATTCAGTGAACAGCTGTCTTCCAGGTGACCAATGTATGACCTATAAAATCATGTGAGGGCAGAAAAACCACTAGTGCAGGGTAGATTGATGGTTTTTAGTGTCACGGTGTATGAAAATTTATTGTTACGAATCAGATTTCACATTGCAACTTAGCTTTAAGCAGCCACCACTTTGTGAATTGTGGTGTAGTATCCAAGAAGAATATCCACAAACATCTACATTTATTCTTAGCCAAAAGGCCAGGAAGTGACACAAATCTCTTAAAAGGCTGAGTATACTCCTCCCTTTTCTTGCTGTTTATCTGAGTGAGGCTGGGTGTTTGTCATGTCCTTCTGCCTGAACACAGGTCTCGGCAGAGCGTGGGTGTGGGGGGCGTGGAGACCCAGCGCTCTCCTTAGGAGCGGAACAGGAGAGGCCTGCACAGCGCACAGGGTGGCACACTCTCCTCATTCATTATTTTGTTTTGGAAAGTAGTTATTTTAAAAATAAAAGTAATGTATGTTAGTAGTAATTGGTTTATTGTTTTTTAATGAATTAAATATTTGAAAATGTCTTAGTTTTCATTTCCTGTGTAGTACGTATCAGTTGATCTAAAAGCTCTTTGGGGTCTTCCACAGAGGTAAAGAGTGTGAGGGGCCGGCCGGGCGCGGTGGCTCAAGCCTGTAATCCCAGCACTTTGGGAGGCCGAGATGGGCGGATCACGAGGTCAGGAGATCGAGACCATCCTGGCTAACACGGTGAAACCCCGTCTCTACTAAAAAATACAAAAAAATAACTAGCCGGGGAGGTGGCAGCGCCTGTAGTCCCAGCTACTCGGGAGGCTGAGGCAGGAGAATGGCGTAAACCCGGGAGGCGGAGCTTGCAGTGAGCTGAGATCCGGCCACTGCATCCCAGCCTGGGAGACAGAGCGAGACTCCCTCTCAAAAAAAAAAAAAAAAAAAAAAAAAAAGAGTGTGAGGGGCCATGGGACTGGAAGGTTGGAGAGGAAACCTGGGACCCATCAGCCTTTGCCACTGGCTCCCTCCCTCACTGGCGGCGAAGCTGAGCCTGGAGAGCCCTTCCAAGCTGTCGGGAAAGCCACCGGCGGAGCTCTGGCTCCTTGCTGGGCTCTCCTGGGCATGGCAGGTGCTTTGCTAGTGGCCTTGGGCTTGGATCCTTGACAATGCTCTTTTTGGGGTCTGGGTGAGGGAGGGTGGAGGAGGTGGTGAGAACCCGCACTTTGGCATCAGGAAAGGGGGTTTTCTGTGGCCACCCCTTGTGGATTGCCCTGCACCCTCCTCTGTGCAGAGGTGGGGAGAGGCATTGCCTGTTTTGAGGGAGCCAAGATGCGGTGTATGAGAGTGAGGCTCCTTCGGAAAGCGCCGTGTGCATGGCGAGTAGTTAGGCATGTCTTCAGGTCTTCAGCTCTCACCCAGCCTCCCGGGGAGGAAAGGGCTCTCAGGGCGGGGGACTTTCTGCAGGAGATAGTAAAAAATTGAATTAAAAAGGTGATTCCAGCCTGGTCAACATGGCGAAACCCTGTCTCTACTAAAAATACCAAAAATTAGCCGGGCCTAGTCGTAGGCACCTGTAATCCCAGCTGCTCAGGAGGCTGAGACAGGAGAATTGCTTGAACCCGGGAGGCAGAGGTTGCAGTGGGCCGAGATCGTGCCACTGCACTCCAGACTGGGCAACACAGTGAGACTCTGTCTCAAAAAAAAAAAAAAATCAAGGTGATTCCTAGAAGTACGGAAACTTCCAAGTAGGTGACAGCAAGGGGCTGTTTCCTGTTGTGAGCTGGGGGGTTAATCCGCTGAACACACACTCTGCTCTTGATGCCACCAGTGGAGCTTTGCCCGCAGTCTCTGTCCACGCACCCTGGGCCACCGGGGAATGGATGTTGTCCATTTCATTGTCTCTCACAGGTGATGCTGGCGCAGGGGTGGGTGGAGCCTGTCTGTGGGGCCCTTGCCTGCCTCTCCAAGGTGCTGGCGTGTTCTGTCGCTGAGCCACTCTGGAGCTTCAGTGTCCCTGGCATGGGTGACACTGCTGGGAGTGCCTCTGGGCTCCTTGCCTGTGCCCTTTTTTTTTCTCAGGATGGATTTCTGGAAGCAAGGCTACTTCTCAGTCCTATTTCCGAATCACTTCCTCAGTGAGTCCTCCCCAGGCTGCAGGTGCCGAGCGGGAGCATCACTCCTGCACGCCCATGCCTGTGGCATGCCCAGCTGATCAGGGCAGAGCAGCCCAGCTCAATTTCTTCGTTTAGGGCCATTGAGAGTTTCTTGTGTCACTTGAATTCCTCTTCTGGGAATTTTTAGTTGGTGCCATTTTGCTAAGTTTTCTGTTGAGTTCCAAGCCTCTCGTGGCACTGTGAATTTGCTGTGGGGTGCAGGTGGAGGCCCACGGCGGCTGGATCTGGAAATCCTTTCCCACCCCAACTGTGGTCCTGGTGGTTTTTTAGGTGGAGGTGGCTTTGTCCTCTTGCCGTGGCTCCCGCAGCTCAATGCTGGGCGGCTGCTCTCACTCTCAGCAAGGAAGACGGCCCCTCCCACACAGTTTGCAGGGATGGGCTGCTGTGTTCTTGTGGTTTTTCTCTCCTTGGAGTTGATACTTTAAACCATGTATCTCATCACCTGTTCTGGCACTTGCTGGCGTGTGGTGAAAGCTGAGGATGGGAGAGGCCATGGGGCTTTCTCCGTCCTCATCCGCCTGCAAGAGCTCTGACCAGCCTGGGCTCAAAGGGACCCTGTCCCTCCCACACTGCCTGCCCCGGTGTAGTTTACTATGAATTTCCCTTTGTTATTCCTCTGCGCTGTTTCCTGGTCACAGGCCTGCCTGTCAGAGTGGCTTCCTGCCGGCTCTGTGGTCCCTCCAGGCATTTCTGTGCTCTGTGCTTTCTGTGCTGTGGTGGATCGGGTCTTCTTCATCACATGTCCTTTTCAGGACCCTTCTTGATTTGTTTCTCTTTGTTTTAATCCCCACGTTGTGTGTGTTGATGGTGAAGTCCCCGGTGTGAGAGGAGGGTTGCACTTCCCCACATGCCGTACACTCCTCTTGCTTCAAACTCACAGGATGGGGTGTGTGTGAGGCCAGGCCCTGGGTCCTCCCTCATGGGGCAGGCCTGGGCACCTCTGCCCAGGTCTAGGTGGGTCAGAGGTAGGGCTGGGTAAGCCCTGGGGGAGGATGCTGTGCCCCCAGCTTGGCCAGTCAGGTCTTCTTACAAGTGCTATTGGCCCTGTGTGCAGCCAGGCAGGCATGTGGATGTGCTCGGATATTTATTTGATCGTCTTATGCCTTCTTCAAATATAAAACATATTATTAGCCGGGCGTGGTGGCTCACGCCTGTAATCCCAACACTTTGGGAGGCCTAGGCAGGAGGATCACAAGGTCAGGAGATTGAGACCATCCTGGCTAACATGGTGAAACCCCATCTCTGCTAAAAATACAAAAAATTAGCTGGGCGTGGTGGTGCACACCTGTAGTCCTAGCTACTTGGGAGGCTGAGGCAGGAGAATCGATCACTTGAACCTGGGAGGCAGAGGTTGCAGTGAGCCAAGATGGCGTGCCACTGCACTCCAGCCTGGGTGACAGAGCAAGACTGTTTCACAAAAAAAAAAAAAAAAAAAAACAACCACACACTTTCATTATTTCTATAGTAGAACCTCAGATCAGGAATTTCAGTAAGAGCAAACAGAACACAAACCAGTAACTGTTAGCTTTAACCAAAAGAGGTAAACTGCAGACATTAAAATAGTATCTTGGGGCCAGGTGCCGTGTCTGATGCCTGTAATCCCAGCCCTTTGGGAGGCTGAGGCAGGCGGATTACTTGAGGACAGGAATTCGAGATCAGCCTGGCCAACAGGGTGAAACCCCGTCTCTACTAAAAATACAAAAAAGTTAGCCTGGCGAGCACAGTGGCTCACACTTTTAATCTCAGCACTTTGGGAGGCCGAGGCAGGTGGATCACGAGGTCAGGAGGTCGAGACCATCCTGGCTAACACGGTGAAACCCTGTCTCTACTAAAGATACAAAAAAAATTAGCTGGGCATGGTGGCAGGTGCCTGTAGTCCCACGCTGCTCGGAAGACTAAGGCAGGAGAATGGTGGGAACCCAGGAGGCGGAGCTTGCAGTGAGCCAAGATCGCACCACTGCACTCCAGCCTGGGGGCAACAGAGCAAGACTGTGTCTCAAAAAAAAAAAATTAGCTTGGCATGGTGGCATGCATCTGTAGCTCCAGCTACTCAGGAGGCTGAGGTGGGAGAATCTCTTGAACCCGGAGGCAGAGGGTGCAGTGAGCCGAGATCTCACCACTGCACTGCAGCCTGGGTGACAGAGTGAGACCCTATCTCAAGCAATCAATCAATCAATAAATTAATACATTGGCCAGGTGTAGTGGCTCATACCTGTAATCCCAGCACTGTGGGAGGCTGAGGCAGGAGGATTGCTTGAGCCCAGGAGTTCAAGGCCAGCCTGGGCAACATTAGCAGGACCCCGTCTCATAAAAAAAAGAAAAAAAGATTAGCTGGGCATGGTGATGTGTGCCTGTGGTCCCAGCTATTTGGGAGGCTGAGGTGGGAAAACGGCTTGGGTGCAGGAGATCGAGGCTACAGTGAGCTGTGGTGGCACCACTGCTTTCCAACCTGGGTGACCGAGCAAGACTTTGTCTTTAAAAACAAAAATCTCTGAAGTCTCAGGAATCAAAAGTGAGGCGTGCTTGCTCATAAGGTATATCGAATCAAAGCCTGTATTTGAAAGTTGCTCTTTGAATTTCTGCCATCTCTGAATAAAAGTGTTTTACTATGATGGAAAAGCCAGAGGAGATATTCTTACGGCAAGTCCAACCTGGGTCTTTCAGGGCTTTGTGATTATAAACTACTCTGCGGGTCCTGAGCACTGAATCGAGGGCCCCAGCTTGCGGGGTAACTTGAGGGTGATCATCTCATCCAGCTGTTGACTCCACGGGCAGCCACCTTTCAGGAGGCAGTTCTGCGCCTCACCACAGCTTTGTTAAGGCAGCAATGACTGTGTCACCTGCCCGTTTCTGCGGCACGGTCCTCCCCAACCTCTTCCCTGCTGTGTGGATGCCACTGGCAGTGAGGGGACAACAGGCACTGTGTCTGGTATCTGCAGGCTCCGTTGCAAATACACATTAAGGCTCTGCATGGCAGTGGCGTGTGTGCTGGGTTACGTGTGGTGGTCTCTGCTCATCCCGAAGTGAGGCTGGCTCTGTGAGGAGAAGGCCAAGGCCACGAGGAGTTCATGTGGCAGGAGGAGCGTGGAGAATTTGTGTTTGTGATTTTCACGGGAGCATCTCTTTCTTGTTTCTTTCCACAGGCACCAGTTTGTAGAAAATAATTTAATACTAAAGATGGGCCCGGTGGATAAGCGGAAGGTGAGTGGTCAGTGGTCCCGATGCTCTGCACGCACGCCTGCATCTTCCCCGACTCCAGCTCAAGGGAGGGCAGCTTGGTGGTGTGGAATCCTTCCCTCTCTTGATTTGCATCACACATCATCTCTGGATTTCATAGCTCGGGAAGGCTGTGAGCCCCTCGAGAAGCCGTGTGGAGCCACACACGTGGTGGTTAGGGCCGAACACAAGCATCCTCGGCACACTCCTGGGAGCCTGGGGCTGCCCGTCGTGAGGTTTCCATCAAGCTGAAGAGGCCACGTCTGATATCTTAGCCAGTGTTCTCACACTGCTTTAGAAGTGTTTCAAAACCATTTAAGGGTTATTCTTTATTTTATGGATTGAAGGGATCCAGCACTTAGCACATGGTCTGCGTGGAGCCAGGCAGGAGTGTGGATGTGCTCAGATATTTATTTGGTCATCTTGTACCTTCTTCAAATATAAATCATATTACTTCTATAGTAGAACGTCAGATCAGGCATTTCAGTATGATCAGACAGAACACAAACCAGTAACGGTTAGCTTTAACGCTTGGTTAGAAAATATTCAACTCCAGGTGCTCACATGGGGCCACTTCCAAGCGCAGGCTCCTGGCCTCTGTTCCTAGCCGTGTGTCCTCCGCAGGCAAGGACCTTGGTGCGGGTGTGTGGAGGCCAGTTCCCGAGAGCAGGCTCCTGTCCCAGGCAGAGCAGAGGGGCCAGGGGAGCCATGGGCCTGACCTGGATGGGCCTGAGCTGCAGCCCCTGTGACCTTAGAAACTGGGCCTGGTGGGGCAGGAAGTACCCTGCCCCTCAGTGAGTGCACAGGTGGTGGCGGTGGCCCTGTGCTCCGAGCAGCTCCGAGGGGCTGCCCAGCCCTCTAGGCTCCAGGAGATGCTGCCAGCACTGGCCTCTGAGGCCTGTTTTGTGTGTTTTGGTGTCAGGGTTTATTCGCACGACGACGACAGTTGTTGCTCACAGAAGGACCACATTTATATTACGTGGATCCTGTCAACAAAGTCCTGAAAGGTGAAATTCCTTGGTCACAAGAACTCCGACCAGAGGCCAAGAATTTTAAAACGTTCTTTGTCCACACGGTGAGTCTGTTCCCAGGGATTCTTGTGTGCAGGGTGATGGGAGGGCTTTGTAGCACGTGGGAAGCAGCCGCAGGCCTTGGCCAGAGGGAGCAGCGGGGATGGGGCAGCTGCCTTGCCCTTTCCGACATCCCAGATGCCCACACTAGCACTCAGTCCTAAGGGGCAGGGGACGCCCGTGCTTGGTTTCAGTGTGGTGGTGACTGGTGTGTGGTCATCAGCCTGCATGTTTGCTTTCTGCTTGTGTGAAGAACCACCACACCCACGTGCTTCCAGGACTCGGAATGGCTGGTAGCAGGCAACGCACCAGGTTGGGGTGGGGGTTTTGGTGGGACTCCTTTGGGAACACTAAATGGCTTCTGTCTTTGCAGCCTAACAGGACGTATTATCTGATGGACCCCAGCGGGAACGCACACAAGTGGTGCAGGAAGATCCAGGAAGTTTGGAGGCAGCGATACCAGAGCCACCCAGATGCCGCTGTGCAGTGACGTGGCCTGTGGCCGGGCTGCCTTCGCTGCCAGGACACCTGCCCCAGCGCGGCTTGGCCGCCATCCGGGACGCTTCCAGACCACCTGCCAGCCATCACAAGGGGAACGCAGAGGCGGAAACCTTGTAGCATTTTTATTTAAAAGAAAAGAAGAAAAAACACACCCAACCACACAAAGAACAAAACCAGTAACAAACACAAAGGAATTCAGGGTCGCTTTGCTTGCTCTCTGTGCTCTGTGGAGGCCTCCATGTGCCCTCGTTGCCATGGGGACCCAGCTCCGTGCACGTCAGCCCAGTCCCACCCAGACTAGTGGACAGACCTGGTGTCACCAGCTTCTCCTAGTATCAGTCCGAACCATGCGCTCACCCTGCCCCAACTGTGTGCTGGTCCTGCTGTGGCCAAGGGGACCGGGTGTGTTTGGCTGTTTCTGCCCCTCCCACTGTGGTCCTGGAACTCTTCACCAGGGAGGGAGCCTCTGCGGCCCTGCCAGGGGGCCGCATCTCTCTGTGGAGGGAGCCTCTGTGCTTCTGTCATGTGCTCCCATTCTTGCGTCTCCCTGTGTATGGCCCTTAGGCCTGGCTGGGCCCATTGCATATCCCTGTGGTGGCTCTGGTGGCAGGCTTTCTGTGGCCCCTGCTGTGTCGGCAGGCAGACTCGCGTGGTGAGGAGCGGGAGGGGTTGCAGTGGTGTGGGAGCAGGCTGCCGAGTGGAGGGTGCCGTCGAGGGCTCCGGATCCCTTGTCCTACTTAGCAGTGTTGGTCTCTGGGGCTGGAAGCCGAGCGCATGCTGGGAGCGGTACTATCAGAGGTGAGCCCAATTAGTACCCAGCCAGCTCACTGCATGAGATAGGCCTGCCCCAAGCCCTGGGTGGGGCCAGGAGGTGCCTTGGAGAATCCAGCCAGAGCAGAGAGGGCCTGCTGACCTGTGTCTGGAGGAGAGAGGCCTGAGGACCTACTAAACGGTTTAAATGTCCAGGCCTCCCCAGTCAGTGAAGTAGGGTCTGAGAGAACCCTGGCCTCAGCAGACCCAGGGTGATTCTCCTGCAGACCACACCAGGGAGTGCAGGCACCACCATCACACACACCCCTTTTGTGCTGTGGCTAAAACTTCTCAGAGCCCACTCAGTTTCTACATCTCTGCATCAAAAATCTCACAGCCTTCTCATGCTGCCTGCTCATCTGGCCCCATAAAGAGTGGACTTTGCCAGTTGCTGTTGCACAGGAGGCGAGAACAGGACACTTCAACCCCAGCTTGCTGGTCTACTTTTCTCTGCCGGTTTTGGGGCTGTTTCCCTTTGATGCTTTGGTGGCCTTCCCTGCTGTACAGCACAGATAGGCCAGATGCATTTGTCCTTTGCCTAGCTGCTCCCCAGGCACACACTGCTTCTGCTGGCCTGGCAGGTCCGGGTCCTCCTCTCCCTGCCCAGGTTGTCCCTGGAGGGCAGCCCTCAGTCCCGTGGGGGAGAGGCAGACATCGCTGCCCACAGACCTGCCTCTGACTCAACTGTGTCCACCCTCCCTGGTCCCTACCCCCAAAATCACAGATGACTCAGCAGTGACCCTGTGTGCCAGGCCAGGTCCAAACTGAGAGGGGAGGTGTCCTTTTCACACTGCTAATGATGAGAGTGGCTCTTTTTAGCTAGGCAAGTGCAGATGGGAGCCTGGACGGGGCAGAAATGTTCCCCAGGCCCTGCCTGCGGTTTCTGCCTGGGCCTTGGCTGCTGCTGTGTGTGAGCTGCACGTGAGCCTGTCACCGTGAGCTGGGACGAGCTGGGCCACACCTACCCTGGGGCGCCCCAGGGAGCAGGACGCTCCGGGGCCCAGCACGTTGCCCTGGGCCTGTGGCCGGAATCAAGTCCTCTCTCCTCCTGCTGGCTTTTGGAAAGGCTTGGCTGTGTTGGGGAGTCTCTCTTGGTCCTTTCAGGAATTTCTGTTCAGGCTTACTCCTCCTTATCAGCTCTTTTATCCATCTCAGAACGTCCTGTGTCTCCGTGTAGGAGAGTGGCTTCCTAACCCTCCTAACTGCACGTACAGGCATAGGAAAGACGTCTCAGGGCGTCTGGTTATAGGGAAACAAGGGGAGCAGGGATGTGGCTTTAATTGGGGCACTCGGCTGGGCTGCTTGGGGAGACTCTCCCGTGTGTTCTTCCTCTGGATAGAACCACCACCTCCTGGGCGTCACTGACAAGCTCCATCTTAACCTCCAAAGCCACAGAACTAGGGGCTCAGAGCCAGAGCTGGCAGCTGACAGCTGATGATGCCATTGCCTGAGCTCATGACAGCCAAGTCCTTCTGTGGGTCACCTTTCTCCTCACCCAGCCCCTTTCTCTTACCTTTTTAAAGGCTCGTGTGTTTTCTCTCTTTACCCTGCGCTTGCTCATGTCAACTCCAGTTTTATCCAGCACATCCTTAGAGCCATCACCTGGCATGCAGGTGCCTTACACTCTACGGTGGAACGTGGGGTACCGTGTGTCCACACAGACGTGCTTACATGGAATTACAGTTGTGGGTTTATCCAAGGTGAGGAAGATTTCACCTGCTGTTTAATAGACCTGGGGCCATGTGCCTCCCCACACGTGGGCAAGGACAGGTGGAATGTCAGGACCACACTCTGTGGCTTCTCGGCACAAAGGGGAGGGGAGGGAGGCTGTGGTCGCTGCCGGCCTAGGTGCCCCAGGTGCCTTGCCTTTCTCTGGGACACAGCTGGGGGCTGGCTTCTGAGGGATTCTTTTCTCCCCTCTTTGGCCGCAGCCAGGGCGGTGGGCAGTCCTGGTGTGGAGCACAAGCCTCTCCACCGTAGTGAAATGGCTCTGCACCACGGCTACCACGTGGAACCTTAACTTGCGGAAGGCTTGTTAACAATTCTTTTTGAGAGAGATGGCTGGTCATGCCACAGCCGCTGGGGACTCCGCCTACTCCAGCCCTCTTGGGACACACTGTGGGATTTGCGGCCCTTCCCCAGAGGAATTGTGGAGACTGTCCCATGGCACAGACCCCCAGGCACCAGCACAGGGCTCTGGGTGACCCAAAACTGACATTTGTCTCTGACAAGATCAGCTGTAGGCTCGCCGCCCAGAGAAGACCACTGTGAGCATTTTGGCCTATATCCTGCCCCGCCATTTGTTCACTTTTTCAACTAAATTGGGAACATCCGACACACGCTGTTTGCATCGTCTTCTCACTTGATATTCTAAGCATTTTCCCATGTCATGAGTTTCTCAGAAACACGTTTTTAACAATTGTAGTGTTTAGTTGTCCATTTACTATAATTTATCTGACCATTTCCCTACTGTAAAATATTTAGACGGTTTCTGATTTTTCCACTATTTAAATAATGCTGTGATGAATATCCTTAAAATCTTCTGATTTCTTACTTTTTTCCCCCCTTAGATGCCTAGAAGTGGTATTTTGAGGTCAAAGAGTTTGTTCATTTTAAATATATTTTTCTGTCTCTCTCTCAACCTTATGTTTAGATGCTCAGAGTTCCAGTAGCAGAACCACCTTAGTTGTGTCCTGCAGATTCTGAACAAATCAGTTTCTGATAAACTGTGTGTGTTCCAAAGAATGTCTGAATAAGACCGCTCTTTATTTAAATGCTAAGAGGATGTCATTGCTGCAACCCATTTGTGGCCGATTTTTTCCAAGAGCCAGTTTCCTTGTTTTGGTTGCAAGAACCTGGCTCCACCTGCATGTCAGCTCTCTGCCATCCCTGCTGCTGTGGCTTTCATGGGCTTGGCAGTATTTTCAGAATCTTGTACTTTGTGTCCACAATGGTACTGAATTTGCATCTGCACAGTCAGCAGAGATAACAAGTGTTGAACTGACCTTGCCACATGCTTAGTGAGTGATTTGTAATTAAGTTTATAGACTCAGAAAGTACATTAGGCCATTTGGAATCAGTAGCAGAGCAAAGCCTCTACTTGAAAAAAACCATGTCGCTGATTGGGTTTTCCGAGTGCATTTGTCTCCCCGCTCCCGCCCCTGCTTCAGGCCTTAGTGGTTCAGAAGAGCCCGGCAGCCAGGCTGGCTTTTTCATTGTAGGGCGTGGTTGTCCCAGCTGGTGTAGATTTCAGGCCGTCTCTTCCCCACTCCCTGCCCACAGTATTGCAGATTGCCTGGCTGGCGGCAAGTCCAGACCACCTAAATTTGGTTGGATTTTTATTTCTCCACTTTAGTTGGGGTCCATTGATTGTACGGGGGAACATGCAGGAGGTTTTTCTAGGCACTGCGTTCAGTGCTGCTTCACTCTACCAGAGAGTATGGCCAAATAGCACAGAATTTGGTTTCTTGCCCTCCTCTGAAGCCTGAAGCCCCCTTGCCTGGCTGGTCCACAGAGCCGGGGTGCTCACTGCTGGGACTTCAGAGCGCAGCTGCTGTGAGAATACGGTGAAGGTACTATGTTCTGGAAGATGTTGTCATACACTTTTCCCCAGTTATTTTCAAACTCAAACCTGACATGAACCTATGTTGACTCACTGGGTGGGATCCCTTCTTTCGCAGCACACGTGGCAAGTGCCTGAATTGGGGCTGGAGGCACTTCAGAGCCTCTGAGGGGCCACCACTTCTGGCCCAAAATTGCAGGGTTGTAGATGAGGCTGCCTGTGGAGAACTGATGTGAGGAGGAAGCTGTTTCCAACAAAGAGCACTTTGATCTGTTGCTATGGCTGTGGTGAGCACAACTGAACGAGCCTATGTGTGTACCTGAATTTTCCCCATAACTCATTTCTTCAATATGAAGAAACACCAAACTATGTACAGGGAACTTTTTACAAAAGGCAGACCTTTTTTTAGCCGTGTAACCCACGTAGCCTAACCATCTGGCAGAATGACTACAAATAGGGGTCATTGTGCTGGTAAAAGCCTCTATTATGACTGTAAGTTGGACGTTGGCAAAATTTAATTGTTACAGTATTTAGAGCTGCTGTAGCTGTTCCTTCACAACATAAAATAGGAGAAATGACGAGTACGTCTTTCAGGCGGGTGGCAGTCAGAACATGCGTAATCTCTACCTGGTCTGTAGCTGTAACTGTGATGTACAGGCAAAGCAAAAATTAAGAGACTTATGAAAACAATGCAATGATATTAGGATATACACTTTTGTATTTTTATTCTTATATAAGGTTATTTGCTGGCTATTGTTGGCCTCTAGTTCAGTCTGTGTTATTTAAATTCTAATATATGAATTATTTGGATTGAATTCATGTTCGGGGCCACGTTGTTGTATGTATTGATGTACAGCCTTGAATGTGAATAATTATTGTAAACTATATTTTACAACTTTTTTTCTGGCTTTATTATATAAATTTTCTATTGGGTCAGTGATTTAATCATATAATTTAATGAATCTCTTTTTTTTTTCCCAAATATATGTGCTTTAGGTGTAGTTACCAGATGATGAATTTTCCTCGTATGCTCAGTAGTCTTGTAATAAAAAGCATGTAGAGTGTAGAGGTTTGCTGGCGTGGCTCTTCCTTTGACCCCCTCACGGAGTGGGGGCGCGGTTGGGGGTGGTTCGCTGCCAGTGCCCTCTAGCGTTGGCGCCCCAAACCCGGTTCCACTCCCGCCGGAAGCGGGCCCAGCCTGCTGCTTTTCCGGGTGGGAACTTCTGCCTGCCACGTGACGCTGCCGCGGGCAGTTCTATAAGGGCGGACCTGTGGGCGGGAGAGAACGCAGAGGACGCTGTTGAAAGCCGGACCTTCCGGTGTAGCGGAGCTGTGGCGGGGCTTACTGGAATCGTGGCGGAGAATCACTGCGAGCTCCTGCGGAGTTCCTCCCACCGGCCCGGGACGACCTCGGGGCGGGGCTGAGGTGGCTGCCTGTGCCGCCCTTAAAGGCGGGGCTCACGCCCTGGCACAGCGACCCGGAGCGTGTCCAACAGGGTCCGACTCAACGTCAGCGACCCCTACTTCCTCACTACTCGGCAGACGCTGTGCTGGGACCCGAAATCCTTCCTGTACCGCTTGTGCCAGGCCAACCCGACCTGGACTCGGACAAGGTGAGAGCCGCGCGGGGCAGCCGAAAGGGTCTGGGCCGTCCGGGCCTGTGGCCGCCGCACACGCCCTGCTCTGCGCGGAGGAGACCTCAGCGGGAGCGGGCGACTCTCCTCCGGCTTCGAGCCCACGCTCCCTTGTCGCCATCTCGTCCCCAGCTTCCCCTGACCCCCTACCCTGGGAGGGGAGGGCAAGGATCGCGCGCTGGCGTCCACTGTTTCGAGGATACTGAGTCACTTCACCTTGGGGTGTCTCTACCTCGCGGTCTTTGCTTTTCCGTGGAGGCGGCTCGGCGTCCCTTTGCTGTGATTCTTCTTTTTCTCAGTAGGTTCTTTTGCCCAGGGTGTGTGAACGCCTTCTCTTCTCTGTCCTAGGGTACTTGCTGGCTCTGGAAACAGAACCCTTGTTGGTCTGTCCTTTCACATTCTGGACGTTTGAATTAACGCTGGCGTGGGTTGACATGGGCGGCCTCTTTTTCCCTGAGACTTGCATTTAGAGAGTTGGCGCTCCATCCTCTCCATCCTCTCCATCCACAGCACGCATCACCCACTCAGCACCTCTTAGAAGATGCATCCGTAGTGTATAGTATGATTATTCGAAGGGAATTTTGCTCATGTTAAGGGTTGCTTTAGGGTTGTCCAGGAAGAGCCAGGTAGGGAATCTTTCAGTCTGCTTTTTTTTTTTTTTTTTTTTGAGACGGAGTCTCGCTGTGTCGCCCAGGCTGGAGTGCGGTGGCGCGATCTCGGCTCACTGCAAGCTCCGCCTCCCGGGTTCAGGCCATTCTCCCGCCTCAGCCTCCGAGTAGCTGGGACTACAGGCGCCCGCCACCTCGCCCGGCTAGTTTTTTGTATTTTTTAGTAGAGACGGGGTTTCACCATGTTAGCCAGGATGGTCTCGATCTCCTGAGCTCGTGATCCGCCCGTCTCGGCCTCCCAAAGTGCTGGGATTACAGGCTTGAGCCACCGCGCCCGGCCTCAGTCTGCTTTCTAATTAGCTTAGTTTTCTCACTGTCTTCGCAAAAATACAGGAATTTCCAGGTTAGTTTGCCGCTTGTCTTTCATCAAGCGAAATGCTCATGCTGTTGGGCAGATGGCAATAGAAACCTATTACCTTTATTAAGAGTTGTAGAGCCGAGAAAGAGTGTCTTGGGAGTTGTGCAGGATTGAAACTTAGAAAAAAAAAGCCTGAAGAAGTTGTTACCTGTTTCTTCAAGGCAGTTCACAAGCCTTACACTAACTTTGCTGGGTCTGTCAGTTGAGTTTACATGATTGCACTTGACTTTGTGCCGTGGCAGCCAACATTTGCCATGCATGAGCCTTCCCAGAAAGACTGGGATCCCTCTTCAAGTTTGAGAAGCCTGACTGAGACCATTCTCAGCATGGCATGACCATGATCAGGAAAAGAGAATCTGGAGTTACTGCTAAGGCCGCCTTGTGGGTAGAAATGAGGGTTTGAGATGCCAACACTCCTGACTCTCCCCACAACTTCCAACTGTTTCCATTGCTCATTTGACCAAGCCGTCTCCTCAGAGAATCGACTCCCAGGAAATGACAGTATAGGCTTTTGTTAGCTGTGATTTTCCTTTTATAAGGGTGGGTGTATGTTTTACTGTTTGGTTTTTCTTTTTAAATAGCAGGGCTTAGTGGTCACTCCCTTGCCTTTCTACTCAAGCATTCCTGTTTTGTATGTGAAATTAGATTTTAAATTGCTCTTGTCAATTGGGTTCTTTGAGGCAATGTCTGTCTATTCAGCACTGGAGCACTTGATTCAGAGCTGATTAGCACAGTTAAGGTGGTTCATCCCTTTATTTTACTGTTCCTTAAGACTTTGTTAAAAATTATGGGCTGGGCTCGGTGGCTCACACCTGTAATCTCAACAGTTTGGGAGGCCGAGGCAGGTGGATCTCGTTGGAAACCAGCCTAGCCAATATGGTGACGCCCGGTCTCTAGTCAAAATACAAAAAATGAGTCGGGCGTGGTGGCAGGTGCCTGTAGTCCCAGCTACTCCGGAGGCTGAGGCAGAAGAATCGCTTGAATCCGGGAGGCAGAGGTTGCAGTGAGTCAAGATCACACCACTGCACTCCAGCTTGGACGATAGAGCAAGACTCTGTCTCAAAAAAAAAAAAGCTTTACTGTAGGAATCAGTTCTTTGGGGGAGGCATAATATATCTATGTTATGCTTGCTCTTTTCATCATCCTCCATTTAACCAGGTTTGATTTCCAAATGGTAAAACTGAAACTCAGAACATGAAGGTAAAGTAGCAGTACAGTCTGTCTCATAAAATAGTTGGAGTAGGGGCCGGGCATGGTGGCTCACACCTGTAATCCCAGCACTTTGGGAGGCCGAGGCGGGTGGATCACCAGAAGTCAGGAGTTTCAGACCAGCCTGGCCAACATGGCGAAACCCTGCCTCTACTAAAAATACAAAAAAATTAGCTGGGATTGGTGGCGCGTGCCTGTAGTCCCAGCTACTCGGGAAGCTGAGGCAGGACTATCGCTTGAACCGAGAGGTGGAGGTTGCATTGAGCTGAGGTTGTGCCACTGCACTCCAGTATGGGCGACAGAGTGAGACTGTCTCAAAAAAAAAAATACTAAAAAATAAATAAATAATAATTGTAGTGAATAAGGTTAGTTTTAGTGACAGATAATTTGCCAGAAGTGTAGTGCTAATTCATATTAGTCCCAATACTGTTTTTCGTCAAATGAGGAAATGTGTAAAATGCTTCATCTTAGTTTTTGTCTCCTGTGGCTCTGATGAAAGAATGTCCCACGAGATTCCTCCTAATTAAATCCTGAGTGAGCAATCTGAGGAGGAGGGGAAGGGGTGTCAGGAGTGGGAGGCCATTAATTACACGATGGAAGACAAACAGGATGTTGCTTCACCTGTAAAGATCTCTAAGCTCTGACCTCAGAGTTGAGTTTCATGAAAGAATATTCCTAGAGTTGGATTTAAGCGTGAATCTGGTGGAAGAGTCCCTGCCTGGATTATTGGACTAGTGTGGAGTGAGCACCTGGGCTTGCAGAATGTGGGGGTCTGGAGAGGAGTTGGATGGCGAGATTTAAGGGGGAGGATTCCCAAGAAACCGTAGAAGCTTTGGGTGCCTGAGAGGTTGGGAGAGCACCCTGCTAAAGCATCCTATCTGGCAGGGAGGGGAGCTCTTGACAGACGGGTTGTTAGGGAGGGTGGTGAAAGCCACATACATCAAGAGGCTGACCTGCTTGCCCTCTGGCCCCACATCTAAGCTTCTGGGCTGTGACTGCCCCCAACCAAGTCCTCAGAGCCCAGCTTGGGACCCACCACCCACCATACTCCATGCTCCCAAGCCCTTACTCTGCTGTTCCAAGGGCCCACGGCTGCCACGAAGTTCTCTTTCTAGACAGCCTGGTGTGAATTTTCACTTCCTCCTGGGACTTCCCCCAGCAGGACTGTGGCTGTGTTGTGCATTTCAGCATCTGCTCATCTGCTGCTCTGTCATGTTTCTCTTCCATGGTGTCTTTAAGGGCAGGCCAGGTGGAATGTGGCTTCCCAAAGACTCGATTCATTTGGGTTAGGTCTCTTGTACTGCACGATCCCTGGCCCGTAGGCGTTGTTGGAAACAAAGTCGAGTTTGTTGTTTCCAGCTAAACCAGCCCCTGCCTTAGTGTGGAGATACTTCAGGAGTTAAAGGGAAACAGGAAACACTACTGCGTTAGGGTTGGAAACCACTCAGAAAGAGGAGGATTTGGGGAGGCTTCGGTTCCTGCAGCTGAGGCGGCCCTGGAGAAAACTGCACGTGAACGTTTGCCCTTTGAACAGGGCCCGTGTCCCGGCTTGAGGGTTGCAGATGTGGTGGCATCAGATGGGTCTTTGAGGGGTGGGGCAGTCAGGGTGCCTCTAACAGTGTACTTGGTGTTGGCAAGACCTCGGGGGTGGAAAGTTATGAAAGGAATTGTTCAGACAGGGCTCAGTGATGGGCTGTGGGCTGGAGTACTGTCTTTGAAGCCGCTTGGCAAGAGAAGTGGGGATCACGTCGAGTGGGGATGGCAGATGATGTTCTGTGTAGCCAGCACTGGTGAGAGCTGCGGCGGCCTCAGTGTGAGGCCGTGAGTGGGTGTGTGCGACGGTGATGGACTTGGTTTCACACTTCAGTTGAGGATGTGGCTCTGAGCATGTTCTTTGCTCTGACCACAAGTCATCTTCTATTCTGGACGTGAGCGATGGTCCCCGCGGTGCTGGGGGCTCCCGGCTCCTTCCCCACTGCAACAGGTGCTGGTCCTCAGCAAACCTGTGCTCACCTCTTTATCAGGTGCCTCATCTGAAGCCCTTTAGACCTTAGGCCACGAGTCAGTGCCATAAATTCCTGAGAAAAGGACTCGCCTCTGGTGATGAAATGGAACATTTCTATTGGGTTCAGTCCTAGCTAGGAAGAATGAAAGAAAACACTTTTGAGCCTTTCTGAGAAGAGCTTGTGTCGGGGCACCTGACACGGGCCTGTGGTCTTCGGCCTTCTCGCCTGCAGACCTCTGCGGGTGGCTGGGAGGAAATGCTGTCGCTGCCTGGGCAGTTCCTCTTTCTGGCCCTGCAGGTGCAGCCTTCAGTGGCTGTCGTCCAGCAGGGCAGTGACTAGTCTTGGTGTAGCAGGAGTCAGAAAACTGGCCCACCCGCCTGTTTTTGCAAGTAAAGTTTTACAGGAATGCAGAGATGCCCGTTTGCTTACGGATTGTGTGTGGCCGTTTTTGCTCTGAAAGGTCAAGATAGAGTGAGGTCTAAAGCCTCGCCAGGGCTGGTCCCCGGTCAGAGAAGAGAGCAGTGGCTGTGATGGGGCACCTGCTGCCTGGTCTCTCCCCAGCCCTGTTGTTAGCCACCAGGCATCCCAGGGACTCCTTTTCAGATTCTCGTAGGCACTTTGGTTCTTTTAGCAGATCCCCCCTCCACATCTCAGGTCAGCAGTCCCCAGGCATGGTCTTTAAAGGCTGGGGAAGAACCTGCCTGCGTGGCACCATGGGAGGGGTCCTCGTAGCGGAGGGGCCAGCAAGCCATCTCTCTCCCAGGATGTGCTTGTTCTCCGTGGGCGTCAACTGGGCAGCTCTCCCTGGACTGCAGAGCACCTAGAACATTCTGGCCTGGGGTTGGTGTGACGGAGCATCTTCCTTGGAGTTGGGGAGCCTGGGTTGGACTCTGCCCACCCCGGGCCTGCCTCGTGACTTGGGGTGATTTCGTGTCCCTGTGAGCTGTAGTTTCTTCCTCTGTAAAGTAAGGGTGACATCCTCTCCCGAAGATGACAGATGTGGTGCCCCCGCCCCGTACCTGGTGCCAGGCCAGTGCAGTCAGGAGAGGTTGTGCCTGGCAATCTTCATCTCATGCTTATACTTGGTTTTTATTTTTAAATATTTATTTATGTATTTATTTGAGATGGAGTCTCGCTCTGTTCCCCAGGCTGGGGTGATTTCGGCTCACAGCAACCTCTGCCTCCCAGGTTCAAGCAATTCTCCTGCCCCAGCCTCCCAAGTAGCTGGGATTATAGGCACGAGCCACCAGCCACCATGTCTGGCTGATTTTTGTATATTCAGTAGAGACGGGGTTTTGCCATGTTGGCCGGGCTGATCTCGAACTCCTGACCTCAGGTCATCTGCCCACCTTGGCCTCCCAAAGTGCTGAAATTACAGATGTGAGTGTACTTAGCTTTTAGAAAGAGTATGCCAAGAACGCTTTTTTCTTCCTGCAGCTGCACTTTTTTCTTTCTTTTTTTTTTTTTCCGAGACGGAGTCTCGCTCTGTCGCCCAGGGTGAAGTGCAGTGGTGCGATCTCGGCTCACTGCAAGCTCCGCCTCCCGGGTTCACACCATTCTCCTGTCTCAGCCTCCTGAGTAGCTGGGACTACAGGCACCCGCCACCACGCCTGGCTAATTTTTTTGAATTTTTAGTAGAGACGGGGTTTCACCGTGTTAGCCAGGATGGTCTTGATTTCCTGACCTCATGATCCGCCTGCCTCAGCCTCCCAAAGTGCTGGGATTACAGGTGTGAGCCACCACACTCAGCCAGCCGCACTTAATTTCTGTTAACGTCCACTTCTGGCCACACTCAGCCCTGTCAGCTTTTGGTGATGCGCCAGAGGCCGCTGAAGGCCGTGTGTATGGCCAGGAATGCCTCTCCCTTCCAGTCTCCTTGCTGCCACCCAGAGCTCTGGCTGACCCTAGCAGGACAGGCCCCCACAGGGTGTGTCTCCACCTCTGGGTGCTGGTGCTGTGGGAAGGGCAGGGCTTCCTGGGCAGCCCCCGAGTTTTCTTTCAAGAAACCTGAGACCCCTGCTTCTGAGAGGGCTCCAGTTCCTGCCGAGCAGAGCAGGACCCTGCAGCGACCTCAGCTTGGCAAGACCCCCTGTGGTGCACCTGAAGCATGTTTCTTCCCAGAGAAGCCGCTGGACCTCGTGTGAAGGGCCAGGTCATGAGTCCACACACGTCTGCTTCTCACTAAGCTTTGAGTCATGCGTGGGGCACGGACCTCCCAAATTCCAGTTTCTGTGCTGGGTGAGGCCCAGAAGCAATGGAAGGGAGGGGTAGTGGGGAGGCAGCAGGCCTGGCGATCAGGGCGCAGGGTTCCCCCCGCTCTCCGAATCTGGGTGCCTTGGACAAGCCTCCTTGCTCTCTGGCCTCAGTTTCCCCATTAGTAATTGGTGACATCAAAGGCCTCTCATGGGCCAAAGACACCACACATTTGCATAAAACAAAACAGAAGAGAAAGTAGTGGTGAAGCTTTTGTGTGCGAGATCGGATAATTTCAGAGTAAAAACTCAGTATTTCTAATTAGGTTGATTGCGGATGTTGGTGCACAGAAAATTCTATGCCTTCGCGTCTAGATTTCTGTGGGGCAATTTGGCAGAGTTGGCTCAGGGCACCTCCCCCTCTTGATTTCGTCCCCTCTGGTGGCACGTGTCTCCGAGCGCTGGGAGTGACTGAGAGCCGCAGGGCTGACCGAGCCTCTGTGCGGAGCTCCGGAGCTCCGGGAGCTGCGGGAGCAGTGGGCGGCAGCAGGGTTATGTTCCGTTCAGCATCTGGCGTGAGAGTTTGCCAGTCTCCACCCTCATTCCTCACTGCGGTTTTTTGTTTTTTTTTGTTTTGTTTTGTTTTTTTTTGAGACGGAGCCTCGCTGTATCGCCCAGGCTGGAGTGCAATGCACAATGTTGGCTCACTGCAGCGGGGCTCTCGGGTTCAAGCGATTCTCCTGCCTCAGCCTCCTTAGTAGCTGGGATTACACAGGCACCCTCCACCATGCCCGGCTAATTTTTGTATTTGTAGTAGTTGGTCAGGCTGGTCTTGAACTCCTGACCTTAAATGATCTGCCTTCCTTGGCCTCCCAAAGTGCTGAGATTAGAGGCATGAGCCACCGTACCCAGCCCTTCACTGCCATTTTCAAGGCTGGTGGTTGTATTAGGGACCTGTCCCTTGGGGGCTGGTGTACCCCCATGTTGCCCCTGGTGCTTTGCTTGCTGGGCGATAGCATGGATGGTGGAGAGCTGCAGCCAGAGTCTGGTGAGATGAGCAGAGTGGCCAGGCTCGTTACCAGCCTTCTCTGAGCACTTCTCTCCTGAACAGACATCCGTCTGTGGTCGTCCTGTGGACTTCGGGAGTGGGCAAGCACTCAGCTTTGTCTGCAGGATCTTCCTCCATCTCCTGAGACTGTGTGCCCCCGGCTCAGCACTGCCTCCAGTGTGCTCCTCTCCAGGAGCCAACCTTGGCTCCTGCTCTCGCTATGGCCAGGATCCCCCTTCTCCTCTGTAGTTTGGAAACCGCCCTGCCCTGCCTATGGCCCGTGGCTCTGGCTGAAGGCTGCGACCCCTGGAGATGGGTGGGTTAACCCAGCCAGCTTGGGCCCAGCCACAAGTGGGTCAGATGCCAGTTCAGCAAGGGGCGGGGAAGATGACTTGCTAAGAAAACAGTCTTAATTATTGTTTTTGTTTTGAGATAGAGTTTTGTTCTTGTTGCCCAAGCTGGAGTACAATGGCACAATCTTGGCTCACAGCAACCTCTGCTACCCAGGTTGAAGCGAGTCTCCTCCCTCAGCCTCCTGAGTAGCTGGGATTATAGGAACGAGCCACCACACACAGCTCATTTTTGTGTTTTTAGTAGAGACGGTTTCACCATGTTGGCCAGGCTCGTCTCAAACTTCTGACCTCATGATCCACCCACCTTGGCCTCCCAAAGTACTGGGATTACAGATGTGAGCCACCAAGCCCAGCCAATTAGGGCTCTTTTACCAAAAAAACCCACCACGAATCTTCCTGAGAATCGCGCGCAACCACGGGTTGCGTAAGCCATGGGACGCACGGGAAAGCCAGGAAGAGCACCCCCACGCCCAGCCTGTAGCATCTCGCTGGCTTCCTGGCTGCCTCTCCTCACCCATCTTAGAAGCCAGGGCATCGTTCCTTCTTTGGGCAGGTGCCGCTGATGGCCCAGGTGCTGTTCTAAATATCCTTGAGGTGACCTTGCTGCCTTTGTCTCTGTGAGCCTAGGAGTATATCCTGAATATTTTGTTTTTATATTTCCCATGTTCCATATTTTTGTTTCTGCATCAGGGTGGAAGCTACTGAGCCGCATCCCCGACACCGGCAGTGAGCTGCCCACGTCCTTGTGCCGGAGCTGGGCACTGTCTGGGCCTGGGCTGGTGCCATGAGTAGACTCCGCATGCACTAGGCCCATCTGGAGCACATGGCTCACCCGAGCTCAGAGCACCAAGACCCTGCATGTGCATGGATGCGAGTCAGGCCTCAGGGAGACCTGAACCCTGGTGGGATTTGGGAGTCTTGGTTTAAGACCCCAGCACTTCCTATAGATGTGGAAATCTCCCCCTGAAAGCCTCAAAAGAGTGCACCAAGGCCATTGCCAGTTTGCCCAGAGTGCCCTGCTGAGTCTTCAGGCCTGTTCCTCCGTCCTGCTGTGCAGTTTTAACTGATGGCCGTCCCCGCCCCACCCTCCTTCCAGCCTTCGTCCTTCCAGTTGCAGGGCTGGGGCGGCCTTCTGTGTCTGGGGGTGCCCAGCAGGCTTCCTTCTCCTCTTGCACTGGCCCAGGGGCCGAGAAGTGCATGGTGGGTTGTCCTGGCCTAGAGGTCACGGCTCAGTGCCCAGGTCCTGCCACAGGCTGGGTGCCCTGGCACTCATGGCGGCCCTGAGCTACATGAGCTGGTCTCCTCCACATTTTGCTCATCAACTTAGGCCTGGGGTGGCCGGGCCTTAAGCCTGCACTGAGGCCAGGCCTGGAGGCCTCCATGGCTGAGAGGGGGGCTTTCTGGGGTTGTCCTGGGCAGAGGCGAGCCTCCGCACACTATCTGATCTTTCCTGACCTCCCACCAGTGGTCTGTCGAGGGAGCACTGAGCCATGAATGATTCCTGAGCTGAGTGGTGTGCGGATGTCATGCGGCCACCATTCTCTCTGTATGGGGGTGGGGCGGGGAGGAACCCTAGACTCAGGTGGCAGCACTGGCCACCTTGCCAGACTTGGACCCCTCTGTGGGAAATGGGGGCCATTTTTTACCAGTTGGGCAGGACCACCCAGCGTCCTCTTCCCGGGAGCTGGCCCTTGCTTAAGAGCTGTGGAGTCTGGAGGGTTGGGGAAAGTCAGGGGCAAGCCCAGGAGGCAGGGCCTGTGGGGTGGGCAGCTCTGGCTGGAGTGTTCTTGGGGAGGGTGGAGGAGGATGGGGTCAGGTCTGTGTGGAGTTGAGGTCAACTTGAGGAGTAGGGGCCCACGGAGGCTCCGGGTCCAGCACCCCCATGCCCGGAGCCCTAGTTGATTTTATCTCAGCCGCGAAACTCAGTTTTGTTCCTCTGATCTAAGAGCAGGTTTTTACAGGTTTGCAGTAGTGGACTTTGGGGAAAATCTCTTGAAACCACTAGGTCTTAGCACCCAAATGGCAGAATTTGTCCATGGATGAAAACAGGGTCCTAGCGCAGCCCTGTGCTTTGTGGTGGAGACACCTTCGGCCTCCCCGTATCGCCGAACGTGGCATTCCCGTGGCCAGCACCTGCCCAAGGCCCCACAGGAGCCCCTATGGGGCAGGGGGCTGCTTCTGCCCTGACTGGGGTGTGGGGTTGCTTCTCGCCGGTGCTTGGCCCTGGGCCTTGCCCGGGAGGCTGCCCGGTGTTTCTGAATGGAGGTCTCAGCTCCCCGCTCTCCAGGGCGCCCGCAGGCACCAGCCCCTGTGGGAGTGACTCGCAGGTGGGAGCAGGACTGGGGGAGGCAGGAGCTGCCCCAGCAGAGCCACACCTAAGGTCTGAGTCCGTGTGGAAGATGGGCCATGCTGGCTTCGCAGTCCCCCCGTCAGATGTATAGCCGACAAGCAGGCCTGGGTCTGGATAAGGTGACAGAAACTGCCTCTTCTGTCTCCCCCACAGGGGCTGCCTGGGGCGCTTGGGCGCCCGTCTTGTACTCACACAGCTGGGCCACTGGGCCTCTTGTGCTTGGTGGAAGGGGCTGCCAGGTGTGATGTGTGGGGCACCCCGGGCCTCAGAGGGCATCTGCCCACATTGAGGTGACCGTGATAGCAGCAGGGGCAGTGCCTTTCAGGGGCCCCCCACCCAGGTGCGTGAGGACACCTTCCGAGGGGTCTGTTTGTAAACATCTCGGCCTCCGTGAGCACTGAGCCGGGGCGAGGGCTCTGTGTGGTGAGTGAGGATCTCAGAGAAAGCCCCGGATGCTGTTGAGTGCAGGTCACTGTGAGCTTCCCTCGCTGCTGGCTCGGGGCCTGTTGGCAGCTGCCCCTGCTGCAAGGTGCCCTCTCCACCCCTGGCAGAGAGCCCCTGACCCCCAGTCCTGGATGTCAGCCAGGGAGGACTTGGGCACAAGGAGGGCAGGCCCAGGCTGGTGGCCATCAGGGGTGTCCTTCAGAGGCTGAGCCCTAGGCCCCTGCCCTGCCCACGAGGGCATCCCAGGGAGAGGATCTGGGTGACGTTTTCATGTGTGTTTTCCTAGAGGTCTTGCAGTTGTGAGGACAGAGGTCCAGGGCACAGTGGCCTCACCTTGGAGTACACAGAGCCAGGCTGTCTCCATACGAAGAGACTTAAACTCACCTAGACCTGGGATGGTGGCTGGTCAGGGTTAGGCTGTAGGCGGCAAGACGTGGCCACACCGTCAGGGGTTTCCCGAGATGCCGCAGGCTCAGGTCTGTTGGGGAGAGGCCTGGGTCACCTGGTGCCTCTGAAGCCTCCTGATGTGACCGGGCCTTGGTGGACCTGCAGGAACTGTCGGCTTCTCACGGAGGACTCACCGTGCTCTGCTCTCTTTAGGACGAAACAGGTGCCTATTTAATCGACAGAGACCCCACCTATTTTGGGCCCGTGCTGAACTACCTGAGACATGGCAAACTGGTGATTAACAAAGACCTCGCGGAGGAAGGTAAGCCGACTTTTGAGCATAGGTGCCTTAGCTTTGGGGGCAAGGGCCTGACAAAGGTGCCACGGGCTCCACTTAAGACGCAGATGCGGCCGGGCGCGGTGGCTCAAGCCTGTAATCCCAGCACTTTGGGAGGCCGAGACGGGTGGATCACGAGGTCAGGAGATCAAGACCATCCTGGATAACATGGTGAAACCCCGTCTCTACTAAGAAATATAAAAAACTAGCCGGGCGAGGTGGTGGGCGCCTGTAGTCCCAGCTACTCGGGAGGCTGAGGCCGGAGAATGGCGTGAACCCGGGAGGCGGAGCTTGCAGTGAGCTGAGATCCGGCCACTGCACTCCAGCCTGGGCTACAGAGCAAGACTCCGTCTCAAAAAAAAAAAAAAAAAAAAGACGCAGATGCCTGCAGCCTGGGCCCCCAGGGAGGAGCAGGCCCTGTACTCTGAAGCTGGGGCCTACGTTCTGGTGCTGAGGCCACGGGCAGCGGCGCAGCTGCCGGACAGGGAGGTCTGGGGACCCTGTGGCTGTGGGGTCCTCCCCGGCTGCAGCTCCTTGGAGGGCTCCCTCTGTGCAGGCTCCAGCTGGCGACACAAGGGGGCGAGGGGCTCCTCCCTGCTGTGACTGAGGTGGTCTGAGCAGGTGTGTGAGGCACATGCCCGGTGATGCCCACGGTGTGGCTCAGGGCCCTGGTTCCCTGGCCTGCTCTCCCTCAGGGACAGCCCAAGGGTGGCATCTCTGTGCCATCACCTGGACTGTGCCTGCTGCTGCCAGCTGCTGTGTTCCATTCTGAGTGGTGGTGGTGGAGGGACGGCACCCACACGCGTGGGCCCAGGCTGGCCTGCCTGTGTGCTGTAGTGCTGGCTTGGCTCAGAACAGCCCGAGGCCTTGCCATGAAGACTGAGGGTTTCTGGGCACCTGCGTGCAGGCGTGGCCCTGCTCCCCGGCGTCCGTGTCTGTGCATCAGTCTGTACTGGGCAGCGTCTCACTCCGTTTTTGCTCTGGGTCTCTGGGCCTCGGCATCTGCCTGCCTCCTCCGAGTTCACGCGGGGCGCGGGGTGACGGGAGCTGTGGCCCAGCCCTGCTCCCGCTCTGAGACTGTGACCCACACTGCCCACTCCTGTCTCTTTGGCAGGCAATATCTTTCATATGCGCTCTCTCTGGTCGCCTGGGCAGCCCCTTGTGTTCTGCCATGGAGCCGTTTGAGTCCAGGCTTCACTTTATCTCAGTCTACCCCTGGCTCAGAAACAGGCGCTAGACACAAACCACCTGGGCTCGCTGGCCCGCCTCTAACCCGCCTCCGACGCGGCCACTCGCCCTCGGTGCTGGACAAGGGGGCTGTGCGGGACCCGTGCAGGGCTGGGAAGCCTGTGACTCTGAGGCTCTCGTCTCTATCCTGCGTGGCCCTGTGCTATGTAGGTGGCGGGATGTTGTCCTGAGCTGCCATGTCCCATGTGTGGGTTCCTCTGGAGACCACCCATGAGGAAGCCCTGAGGCTGGACCTGTGGAATCTGCTCTTAAGGCTCTTAAGGGAGGTGTGCAGTCCCTAAATGCGGCACATTACGGATGGCAGTCTTTCGGAAGAGCTGGAAGTGACCCTCTCAGCCAGCCACAGTCTTCCCTTTGAATGGGGTAAACTGAGGTGCCAGGTGACTGAGACATATGCACAAGGCTGCAGGCCTGAGCCCCACACAGCACCCCACCCAGTGGCGTGGCCGTGAGCAGGTTCCCAGCAGGAAGAGTTTGCCTCCAGGCTTGGAGGGAAAATACCAGCTCCAAACCCTAACATGCCAGAGCCTCGGCACAGACGTGCACTGAGCTGTATGTAACCAGCACTCCGTACCTGGCGAGTCACTGGAAGTCACTCGAGGTTGCCTGGGGTGCCTGGGGTGACGTGTGCAGGTGTTTAGTCCACACATCAGCCCCCTCGCCACGGCCCCTCTGCCCGTAATTCCAGGTGCCCAGCTGGGCTGATGTGTCCTCAGGAAGCCTGTTAGGATGGGGCTTGAGCAGCTCCTGCTGGGCCATGCCATGGGTCCTCATGTAAAATCTACAAACAAAGAAACGCTAGCTCTTAAGTGGTGACCACACGCACTTTGAAAGCCGGGTACGTCGCGCCCCCACCTGTGGGAGGGACTGCATCGCAGGATGCTGAGCAGCTCATCCTCCCCTCCCCCGCTGGGTGCCAGCCCTACCCCTGCCCCAGCTGTGACAACTAAAACTGTCCAGACAGGGCCAAGTGTTCCCAGGGGAGCAGAATCACTCCAGTTGGGAAGCTCTGACCTAAAGCAGTCTCTGGCCATGCTAAGAACTCAGTATCCGGCCGGCCGCCATGTCTCACGCCTGTAATCCCAGCACTTTGGGAAGCCGAGATGGGAGGATCACCTGAGCCCAGGAGTTCAAGACGAGACTGGGCAACACAGCAAGAACCCATCTCTATTTTAAAGAATAACTGAATAATAATAAAAAGAGAACTCAGTATCTGCTAGTTGAAAAAGTTAAAAGAACAAAACCGAAAAAGCCTGGAGGCGGCCGGGATGCTGAGTGAGTGCTCAGAACCCTTCCACCCACCCACCACGTTTGTGCCATGGCCCCACCTCCCACAGTTTTTCCTGAAGCTGTCAAGCTCAGACATCCAGAACTGCCGTAACCAGAATCATTCATTCTCTCAGAGTGGCTCACTTCACTCCAGGAAGGTGGCCCCTTGTAACCTGGCGGAGCAGGAGAGCGGCAGCGTGGGACTCCTGTGGTCCTGTCAACTCACGAGGGCACCAGCAGCCGAAGCTGACTCCAGCCCTCAGCAGCACTTGACTGGCCCGAGGCAGGAGGAACCCCAGCCCCACCCTGATTCCACACAACTGCTCCCTAGACTTGAAACTCCAGACTCTGATGCTGCCTCTCAGCCTGCCATCTACCTCCCAGCCACCCTAGACAGCACCTCAGACTTCTCACCAACCCTTGTCGTCAGCTCCCTGGACATCCTCCCCCCGCACTGCCAGTGGCTCCCTGGCTGGCGCTTCTCCACTCTCCCCTCCCGTGACCCGCACCGGCCCTGCAGTCTCTCTCAAAGACCCTCATGCCTGCTGGACGCCGCCACCCTCCCACACCGGCACCCTCCAGGGCCTCCCTGCGCTCTGCGGGACCCTGTCCCACTGCAGCTGGTGTGTGGCCGAGCAACCCTAAGGCCAGGGTCCCTGCCCTCCACCCCGACAGGGGGTAGCACCAAGGAAGCCTGGGCTCCGTGCACATGAGAGCCACGCTTTCCTCACTGAATAGTTTTTCCTAAAGAAAGAATTAGGCTGGGCATGGTGGCTCACGCCTGTAATTCCAGTACTTTGGAAGGCCGAGGCGGGCAGATCATAAGGTCAAGAGACTGAGACCATCCTGGCCCACATGGTGAAACCCCATCTCTACCAAAACTACAAAAATTAGCTGGACGTGATGGCGGGCGCCTGTAGCTCCTTGGGAGGCCGAGGCAGGAGAATCGCTTGAACCCGGGAGGCGGAGGTTGCAGCGAGCCGAGATGATGCCACTGCACTCCAGCCTGGAGACAGAGCGAGACTCCGTCTCAAAAAACAAAAAACAAAAACAAACAAACACAAAAACGATTACATCTGCAACCAGAAAGCATCAGCAAACCCAGGAAGCTTAGAATACAACATTAACGTATCACGTGTGTGTACGCCACGAAAAATACGCTTTGAAATGCGAAATGCTGATTTCTTTCAAAGTATGCTTAGCTACTTAAAGGCCACCAAATTCACCCTCTCGAATATTAATTTCTATGTTAAAGAAAAGGGAAGTAAGGCTTAGATGAAAGTGGTTTTTACCTCTTACAGGCGGACTTCTCCGTGAGCAGCTCTGGAGAAACGTACTGCGCCGTTCCCACGAATGAGTTGGCCCTGGCTGCAGAGGAGAGAGAAGGTCACGCTCGGACTCACGATCTGTGACAATCCAGGGCTGCGAGGTGGGTGTCGCACATGGCGGACCATGCACCCCCAGGAGCCAGACTTGTCCAGGCCACACCGGGGCTGGCTCACGGCTCACCTGCTCAAAGACGCCTGCCTGACATCTGGACACCGGCACCCTCCACCCTGGCGCTCCCACCCGACACGCGCCTGGAGAGCGAGCTGCACACAAACGTCCAGTGCATTCTGCCGGTGGCACCCGCTCAACGGAGGGCATGAGGACACGGTCCTGGCTGGCTCACTGCAGGACCTGGGGTATCCAAACGTGCCCAGGTACACAAACAGTTGCAGGCCAGAAACAACCTCCTTTCCATCACAAACAGCTTGGGAGCTGAGGCGCTACAAAGGGAACAAGACTCAGGCCTCCAGCCCAAGGGCCTTCCTCTACAGAGGAGCTGTGACAGAGCAGAGCCACAGCACGAGCTGGCCCGGGGCCACCACGCAGCTGCTGTCCACACCGGCCCTGCCTGGGCCGGTTCTGAGTTGTCCCTTCCACCTGCCCTCCTCCGGCCAGGCTGAGAGAACCTCACAGCCTCTGCTGCGGGGACCCGTTCCCTTCAGTGAATGACTTTTTTGCGGACTTCGTGACTGCCCAGGTGCGGGGGCTCACGCCTGCAGTCCCACTGCTTTGGGAGGCCAAGGCAGGAGGACCGCTCTAGGCCAGGAGCTTGAGACCAGCCTGAACAACATAGTGAGACTCCGTGTCTAGAAAGAATTTCAGGAATTAGCCAGGCATGGTGGTGCACCTCTAGTCTCAGCTACTTGGGAGGCTGAGAAAGGAGGATCGCTTGAGCCCAGGAAGCTGAGGGTGCGGTCAGCCACAATTGCGCCACTGTACTCTAGCCTAGGCAATAGAGCCAGACCCTGTCTCAAAAAATAAACAAAAAACAAAGACTTCATGGCTGCATGTGCATCCTGCCAGGACCCTCAGTGATCCTGCCAAGAACACCAAGGACATCCGCAAACACGCACTCGCCCCCGCTGGCCTAGAGGAAAGCAAACCAAACCAAGAGCCAAAAACAAACGAAGCCATTCAGCCCTGCAATGAATCAAAGAAATGCAAATTAGAACACGACAGCCTATCACATTGGCAAAGGGGAAAAAGAATAAAAATACATAGCGCTGGCAGGGATCTGAGGGGACAGCCGCGCTACGGGTGGGGCTGTAAAATGGCATCGCTTCTGGGGGCAATTTTCCAATGAGCGTCAGAAGTCACAAAGATGTTTGCCTCCCTGACCCTGCAGTTCCCTCTCCATGCCGGATCTGTCCTTCAGGGTCCGGTGTGGCACGGTGACGAGGGCTGCGTCTGCCGGCAGGACGGGACGCCACTCGCTCCATCTACCTATTCAGTGTTTCCGTTCTTTACTATCATCGAGCGTTGCTTTTGTGACTTGTATTTTTTTAAATGCCATCATTAAAAAGTCTAAAAATGTGTCTTTCTCCTATGGAGAGATGTATATAATGCATAATTAAATGACTGAGGTTGTCGTGCAGCACACAGAGCCATATGTGTTTGTTTTTTGTTTTTTTTGTTTTTCTGTTTTTTTTTTTTTTTTTTTTTTTTTTTTTTTTTTTTGAGACGGAGTCTCGCTGTGTCACCCAGGCTGGAGTACAGTGGCCGGATCTCAGCTCACTGCAAGCCCCACCTCCCGGGTTTACGCCATTCTCCTGCCTCAGCCTCCCGAGTAGCTGGGACTACAGGCGCCCGCCACCTCGCCCGGCTAGTTTTTTGTATTTTTTTAGTAGAGACGGGGTTTCACCGTGTTCGCCAGGATGGTCTCGATCTCCTGACCTCGTGATCCGCCCGTCTCGGCCTCCCAAAGTGCTGGGATTACAGGCTTGAGCCACCGCGCCCGGCCTGCCATATGTGTTTTTAAACAGCAAGGCTGTGCACAGAGCAAGGCTGTGCACCAACACCCACCCCATCTCTCAGACGAGTGCTACATAGCGAGCTGCCACGCTGGTAGGGCCCTCGATGCTGCTACCGCTGCTGCTGTTCTCACCTTCCCGCAGCCGGACTCTGGGCTCGGATCTCCCGGAATCCTCCCTGCCCTCTCCACCCTCAGGAGCTCCACCCTCAGCTCCTCCTCGCTCCCCAAGGGTCTTCCCACCCTCTCTTCTTTCCTTAGGGCTTGCCCACCCTCACCCTGCCACACCTTCCTAAAGGTGGGACTCCGAGCCTCTGGGCATACGCAAAGTCACCGCCTTGGAAAAGGACATCTGTTCTTAGTTAATCTAGAGACAAACAGCGCCGCTAGAGTGTGGAGAAGATGGCTACCCTTGGAATAATGTTCCAAATCCATAAAATACACAGGACTATAGGAGAAAGCAATTATAATTCAATACACGTATCAAATTATTGCAGTGATGGATCTGTGATGTAGTAATATGTGACCGGCATGACACAGCAGCCGGTCACGCCGCAGTAACCCGGCAGCGGTGCTCGGCACAAGTGGCATGGCGTCACTACCGTGATGTGACCCCTGCAGCATGACATGAGAATACCTGTGACTTCTGATGACAGACATTTGTTGCTGATGTTCATAATGGAAGGAAATGGTACGCTTTGCTGAAAGGTTCGTGAAAATTAGGAATTTCCTCCTATCCAGCCTCACGGATCCCCTGACTTCTATCTGTGACATCCGAGCTGAGAGCCCCAGATAGAGCGTAAGGAAACCTCAGAGACCACCTAGTTACTTCTCCCGGGAGGCTCAGAGACTGGCCAAAGCTCACGCCTCTCCAGCTGCTGGAAACTCAGGCCCAGAGACCTGCACTGGCCGCTGCTGCCCCCGCATGCCACGGGACTACCGACAGTGAGGTCTCGGCTGGGTTGTTGTCTCCACCCTCATCAAAGAAACTCCATGGACCACCCATAGTCCCCCAGATCTGCCAGTCATACTTGGAGGGGGCGCTGGGGAGGGAAGACCTGAAGAAGGGATCCTGAGCTCACGAGACACCCACACTCTCTTCAAAGCCAAGGGTGCCGGCTACCATCTTGTCCACAAACCCACAAAGAAGCACAGAAGAACGCTCCACAAAATGGGACTACCCTTTGGACGAAACACCAGCAAACCAAATGCGGCAACATCTGAAAAGGACTAGGCACCATGACCAAGAGGATGTATGACACAGTGCAAGACTGGTTCAAAATACAAAAAGCAATGCGTTGCATCTCATTAGAATAAAGCACTAAGGAAAACACAGGACCACCTCGATAGATACAGAAAATGCAGTTAACAAAAATTCCCCACCTCTATAGGACAAAAATACGGAATAGCCGAGGCACAGAAGGGAGGGCCCAGAGTCTGACAGAGGGCACGCACGGCCTAAGGCCAACATCGTGCTCGACGGTCAAACACTCCACGCCCTCCCTACGACCAGGGCGCCCTGTTCACCACGTCCAGTCAACACCGTACTAGAGGTCTCAGCCAGGGCAGTTAGGGAAGAAGATAAAAGGCAGCCAGGTTGAAAGGGAAGAAGTAAAACTAGCTCGAACCACAGATGACAGGATCCTGTGTGCACAAAGTCCTGGGGACTCCACTGAGAAGCTATGACAACTAACGAGAGCTCAGCAGGGTGCAGGGCAGGAAAAAGCAACTGCATTTCCACACAATTTCCAGGAGCAATCCAAAAATAAAATTCACAATCCCAGCTCTCTGGGAGGCCGAGGCAGGCGGATCACCTGCAGTCAGGAGTTCAAGACCATCTTATCCATAAGCGTGGTGAAACCCCGTTTCTACTAAAAATACAAAAACGAAGCTGGTCATGGTGGTGTGCGCCTGTAATCCCAGCTATTCAGGAGGCTGAGGCAGGAGAATCACTTGAATCCGGGAGGCAGACGTTGTGGTGAGCTGAGATCGTGCCACTGCACTCCAGCCTGGGCGACAAGAGCGAAACTCTGTCTCAAAAAAAAGAGAGAAAAGAAAAGAAAAGAAAGAAAGAAGGCCAGGCGCGGTGGCTCACGCCTGTAATCCCAGCACTTTGGGAGGCCGAGGAGGGCGGATCACAAGGTCAGGAGATTGAGATCATCCTGGCTAACGTGGTGAAACCCCATCTCTACTAAAAATACAAAAAAATTAGCCGGGTGTCGTAGCGGGCACCTGTAGTCCCAGCTACTCAGGAGGCTGAGGCAGGAGAATGGCATGAACCTGGGAGGCGGAGCTCGCAGTGAGGCGAGATTGCATCACTGCATTCCAGCCTGGGCGAGAGAGCGAGACTCCATCTCAAAAAAAAAAAAAAAAGGAAAAAAAGGAAAGAAAATTCACAACTCTATTTTTTTTTTTCCTGAGACAAAATCTCACTCTGTTGCCCAGGCTGGAGTGCAGTGGTGTGATGTCAGCTTACTGCAACCTCCGCATCCCAGGTTCAAGTGATCCTCCAGCCTCAACTGGTCTCCAACTCCTGACCTCAGGTGATCCACCCACCCGGGCCTCCCAAAGTGCTGGGATTACAGGTGTGAGCCACCATGCCCAGCCAATAACTCTGTTTAGAGTAACATTAAAAATAAATAAGAATAAATGTAACAAAAGAAGCATAAAGCTTATACTCTGAAAACTACAAAGTGTTTTTGAAAGAAAGATCTAAATAAACAGAAAGACATCCCACGTTGATGGCTCAGAAGACTTAACATGGGTTAACAATGGTAACGCCTTGTAAGCTCATCTCCAGACTCAACGCCATCCCTTCTCAGATCCCAGCAGGCTTTCACCTCAGGCAGTGTTTTCAACGCCCATCTGCATGGCAGCATGCATAAGTACCTCATCCCTCCTTAGGGATGGAGAAGATTCCCTCGTTGTGTGGAGACGCCACTCACTCATCCACTCATTTGATGACGTGCATCGTTTCCACCTTCTGGCTACTGTAAATAATGCTATGGGCATTCTAGCACCTGTTTTTGTCTGAATGTGTGTTTTCATTTCTTTTGGGTTCACACCTAGGAGTGGAATTGCAGGGTCATATGGTAATTCTGTTTCCTTTTGAGGAGCTGCCAGCCTGTTTTCCAAAGTAGCTGTACTATCTGACATTCCCACCCATGGCATATGTGGGTTCCAATCCCCCCAATCCTTGATAACATTTGTTATATCTGTCTTCTGATCACAGCCATCCTAGTGGGTGTGAAGTAGTATCACCCTGTGGTTTTGATTTACATTTTCCTAATGACTAATGATATTGAGTAACTTTGCATGTGCTTATGGGGCCATTCGTATATCTCTTCTTTGGAAAAATGTCTAGTCATACCCTTTGTTCCGTGCTTTATTTTTTTTTTTCCTCCCTCTGAGTTCTTTACATTCTGGATACAAGTCCCTTATCAGACAGATGATTAGCAGAGTGTGTCTCCTATTTGGTGGGTCTTTTCACTTTCGTGATATCCCTTGAAGCACAAAAGTGCTTCAACTTGATATAGCTGGGCGCGGTGGCTCACGCCTGTAATCCCAGCACTTTAGGAGGATGAGGCGGGTGGATCATGAGGTCAGGAGATCGAGACCATCCTGGCTAACACGGTGAAACCCTGTCTCTACTAAAACTAAAAAAAATTCGACTGGCGTGGTCGGGGCCGCCCGTAGTCCCAACTACTCCGAAGCCTGAGGCAGGAGAAGGGTGAACCCGGGAGGCAGAGCTTGCAGTGAGCCGAGATTGAGTCACTGCACTCCAGCATGGGGGACAGAGCAAGACTCCATCTCAAAAAAAAAAACTTGACATAAATCTAACTCATCCTTTTCTTTGGTTGCTTATGCCTTTGGCAGTGTATCTAAGAAAACATTGCCTAACCCAATTATCACATTTAATCCTATACTTTCCTCTAAGAGTGTCACAGTTATTGCCCTTACATTCAGACCTCTAATGCATTCAGAGTGAACGTTTTTTTTGAGATGGAGTCTCACTCCACCGCCCAGGCTGGAACGCAGTAGTGCTATCTCGCCTCACTGCAACCTCCGTCTCCCAGGTGCAAGTGAGTCTCCTGCCTCAGCCCCTACTCCAAGTAGCTGGGATTGATTACAGGCGCACATCACCATGCCCGGCTAACTTTTGTATTTTTAGTAGAGATGGGCAGCTGGTCGCGAACTCCTGACCTCAAGTCATCTGCCTGCTTCTGCTTCCCAAAGTGCTGAGATTACAGGTGTGAGCCATCGTGCCCAGCCTGGAGTTAACTTTTTTTTTTTTTTGGTGACTGGGGTAGATGGGAGGCTGGGGGACGGAGTTTTGCTCTGTTGCCCAGGCTGCAGCACAGTGTCGTGATCTCGGCTCACTGCAACCTCTGCCTCCCAAGTTCAAGCAATTCTCCTTCCTCACCCTCCCAAGTAGCTGGGATTATAGGAGTCCGCTACCACACCTGGGTTTTTTTTTTTTTTTTTTTTTTTTTTTTTTTTTTGAGATAGAGTTTCTCTCTTGTTGCCCAGGCTGGAGTGCAACAGTGTGGATCTCAGCTCACTGCAACCTCCGCCTCCCAGGTTCAAGTGATTCTCCTGACTCAGCTTCCTGAGTAGCTGGGATTATGCATGCACACCACACCTAGCTAATTTTGTATTTTTAGTAGAGACAGGGTTTCACCACGTTGGTCAGGTGGGCCTCGAACTCCTGATCTCAGGTGATCCGCCTGCCTCGGCCTTCCAAAGTGCTGGGATTACAGGCGTGAGCCACCGCGCCCAGCGTAAATTTTGTATTTTTAGTAGAGACAGGGTTTCATCATGTTGGCCAGGCTGGTCTCAAATTCCTGACCTCAGGTGATCCACTCGCCTCAGCTTCCCAAAGTGCTGAGATTACAGGTGTGAGCCATCGCGCCCAGCCCTGGAGTGAGCTTTTGTGTATGGTGTGAGGAAGGGTAGTAACTTTTTTATGAACTAATCGTCATTGGAAGATAACAGTGAATCAATTTGTGGTTTTCAAAACTGGCATGAAAGGGGGAAAGCAGCATTTATCCTACTTTTCCTTTACAAATGATACCACGAGTTAACCCAAAAGTTGCTGGGGAGAAGTTTCTCTTTAATGAATTCCATCTCATGAATATATTAGGCTATAACCTTTCTGCACTCTCTGCACTGAGTTAATGAATTTAGGCCAACGATGGCCACAAATGCTGCTGCTGTCACAGAGAGATGCCTAATAAACAACACCCAACACCAGTCTCTGAACAGGGAGGGGAGAATCAACTCTGAATGTGATATAGTGGCCAGGAGAGAGGACCATGTTCAACAACGCCACACAGATGCAAATGAACTGGAAATATAACTGCACGCTTTGAGATATTAAGCAATGACTGTTAATTTTTATGTATAAAACAGTATGGTACTGCGGTTATGCTTTTAAAAAGACTTGTATTTCAGCGATACATACTGGAATTTTTTATATTTTATTTCTTTGAGATGGAGTCTCACTCTGTCACCCAGGCTGGAGTGCAGTGGCCGGATCTCAGCTCACTGCAAGCTCCGCCTCCCGGGTTCACGCCATTCTCCTGCCTCAGCCTCCCGAGTAGCTGGGACTACAGGCGCCCGCCACGTCGCCCGGCTAGTTTTTTGTATTTTTTAGTAGAGACGGGGTTTCACCGTGTTAGCCAGGATGGTCTCGATCTCCTGATCTCGTGATCCACCCGTCTCGGCCTCCCAAAGTGCTGGGATTACAGGCTTGAGCCACCGCGCCCGGCCTACATACTGGAATTTTTACAGGGAAAACCAATTGAGCATGCTGGGCATCAGGTCACTAGTACTGAGTGAATTTTTCACAACAAGCAGTAATTCTGTTTTAAAAAAATAAACACATTCCCCAGCCCCATGCATCACAGCTAATCCTAAATGAATGCCAATCTGGAAAAGACCAAAATAAACCATCTGAAGATGGGAAGAGCTGCTCTTGGTGATGGGAGAATGGGGACACTCTCTTTCATTGTGCAAATTCCACTTTCCGTCATACAGGGAAATCCATTTTGAAGGCAGCTCCTCTCTGTGCCGGGGACGGGTGATCCAGACTAAGCTAGAAAGGTGGCAAGCTCAAGGCCGCTGTGGCCCTCAGGAGAGCGTCTAGAGTCCACAGCATAGTGGGAAGCACAATGGCAGCTAGTCTGAGGGTCTGGACGATGGCCGTGCACAGATGGGGACAGAGGAGTGACTAAAGCCTACAGCATCCACCATCTCTAGCCAGCCCCACCCACACCTGCTGGCCTTCCTCTCCTTCCTGTTTGGTGAGTGGCGCCTCTACACCTGGCTGCATACCAGAAAGGCCTGCACAGGTCAGAACACAGGTGTCCAAACCCCACTCCAAGTCTGAAGCTCCGAGGACACCCCGAGCTCCTCAAGGTCCTTGCAAAGAGAGCACAGGCCAGAGACACCCCAGGTGGGAAGCTTCCTCTGAGTGAGCCGCCCTCACCAGGATGCATTCACAGGCTCCTGTACAAGGAGAGGAGGCAGAAGTCCTCTCTGCCAGGAGGTCCTCCTCAATCTCCCAAGCCCACACTACTGCCCTGCTCCATCTCCCACCACCTCCCCCTGCAGATATGGGGCCACCCCACCCCACAGGGACGATGAGAAAACCTGCCTCCCTCTAGGAGGAGGGCGTGGCACAGCTGCTGCACAGGTAAGGAACCTGGGTATGCCTTGCTCCCATCAACACTTTTATTCTGGATTGGAAGATGTTTTGGGGAAGCCATCTCTGCACAAAAGAAGCCAACGCAGGAAGCAATTCCAAGATACTGAACTACCTCAAACAGAAAATAAGTTACCAAAATTAATCCTCCACATAAATTACAGTTTTTTCCTTTTCCTCAAACAACAGGAAAAGAACTACCACATCTTCTATACACACAAACAACTGGCCCTGGTTTACAATGATGTAAAGATTTTTAGCCTCCTGCTACCAAAAAGCAAAGGTTTACTTCACGATTTCTTCTCTTTTTCCAGAGACAGGCTCTTGTTCTGTTGCCCAGGCTGCAGTGCAGTGGCAGGATCATGGCTCACTACAGCCTCAATATCCCAGGCTCAGGTGATCCTCCCACGTCAGCCTCCTGAGTAGCTGGGACTACAGGCACGCACTACCACGCCCAGTTAATTTTTGTTTTTTATCTTATGTAGAGACACATAAGATCGCTTCATAATTTTGCTGTGTTCCCCAAGCTGGTCTCAAACTCCTGGGCGCAAATGATCGACCTGCCTCGGCCTCCCCAAGTGTTGGGATTACAGGCGTGAGCCACTGGGCCCAGGCTATTTCACTATTTCATCAGCGCACTTAAATGCCTATTTTTTTAAGTGGCGACAGGGCATCAAGACTATCCCTGTGCCAAATACCAGATTCGAAAGAATATCTACCCACATAACAAACCTGCACATGGATCCTCTGAATCTAAAATAAACGTTGAAATTACGAATAAATAAAGCCTTGGAATAAGGGAGGAGGGAAAAAAGAAAGAAAATCCACATGAAGGGAAAACTGCCCAGAGCAGAGCCCAGGGAGATGGTTCCTGAGGCTGACTGCGGGCACAGCCCAGAGAGTGGTTCCCGGGGCCGACTGTGGGCAGAGCCAGCCTGCAGCTCTCCTGCCCCCACGGAATGTTGTGGGCTCATCTCTGGGCAGGAAGTCAGCACAAGGACAGCAAGACACTGACAGATCCTAAGAAAGCTTGCGAGACAGAAGTTCCCGTTTGGTCCAACTTTGTCACAGACAACACTGAGGGATATGAGGTTACACTGTGTACACAGAAATAGGATTACCAGTCAGTAAAACGGTTACTATTTAACAGGAATGAGTCAAACAGATCAAGGTTTCAGAGCTTGTCTGAAACGCCAGGAAGACTTCCCTGGCTTTGCGCAGCTTTGGGCGGGAGGTGCGCATTCCTGCATGCCACTGGACGGGGAGGGGAACAGGTGGGCTACAAAAGGCAGCGGAGGGCAGCAGAACTAAGCCACCTTAGAAAACAAGAGGCTCTGGCTCGATGGCTGGTTTCCATCTTAACCCCAAAAGGGCGATGTGTTTTATTTACGTATTTATTTATTTATGAGACGGAGTCTCGCTCTGTTGCCCAGGCTGGAGTGCAGTGGTGCGATCGTGGCTCACCGCGACCTCTGCCTCCCGGGTTCAAGCGAGTATCCTGCCTCAGCCTCCTGAGTAGCTAAGACTACAGGCACGCAACACCACGTCCGGCTAATTTTTTATATTTTTAGTAGAGACGGGGTTTCACCGTGTTAGCCAGGATGGTCACGATCTCCTGACCTCGTGATCCACCCGCTGTGGACTCCCAAAGTGCTGGGATTACAGGCTTTTTTTATTTTTTATTTATTACTACTATTTTTTAACACAGTTGATCACTCTGTTACCCAGGCTGGAGTGTAGTGGGATCATCCTAGTTCACTACACCATCAATCTCCCATTTCAGCCTCTCGAGTAGCTGGGACTACAGGTGTGTGCCATCACACCAGGATGATTTTTGTGTTTTTTGTAGATATGGAGTCTCACCATGTTGCCCAGTGGCTGGTCTCAAATTCCTGGCCTCAAACGATCCCCCTGCCTCAGCCTCCCAAAGACCTAGGATTACAGGTGTGAGTCCCCATGCACAGCCAGGGTGATGTTTGAGGATTCTCAGAGAAGTTCCCAAATCCAAGACAGCGTCTTAGGGCCTCCATGACTGTGCAGAGATGAAAGCACCAACTGACAGAATCTTAACCAGAGCCCTGAGTGTGAAAACACAGGGCTGGAAACACCCAGAAGGGAAAGATACGGCCCAGTGGAGGAAACGAGCCACTACCTCAAGGTGCCAAGAGAGGCCCCACAGGCACCAGCTGGGTACCTCCCAGCACACAGAGTACAGGGCCAATTCCTAAGAAACAGAAACGCCGAGCTGAGTCCGGAGTGCCTGCCTTGCTAAAGGGCCTGCTCTCCCCCCAGCTGTGCTCTCCTCCAGCTACTGGGGGCCAGCTCGCCGTCTGTGGAGATGAGGCCAGAACCACCACCGCTCCGTGATCACGGTTCCCCTTTTCCACACGAGAGCAGCTACAACACGGTCACTTCTATCTGAATCTTTCTTCCACCAACAAACCTGCACTCACGTCCCTCCAAACCGGTCTCCAGCACCTCTGACCCCCCCAGAGCTCTCTAGGGAGGCCTTTCTCTGACGGGCACCCCAAGCCCAGGCAGGGGCTCATGCACCACTTGGAGGCCCTTGGACCCAGCCTCTTGACCCAGACAGACCCCAGCAATCACCCGAGGTTCATCTTCAAGATCACTTATAATGCACACAACAGCCTTCAGCTTCCCCAAACCTCACCCCAAGGCTTTATCTTCTCTCTACCCAGCACTCCGGAGCAGCCTTCAGAATTTCAACTGTCAGGCCGGGCGTGGTGGCTCAAGCCTGTAATCCCAGCACTTTGGGAGGCCGAGACGGGCGGATCACGAGGTCAGGAGATCGAGACCATCCTGGCTAACACGGTGAAACCCCGTCTCTACTAAAAAATACAAAAAACTAGCCGGGCGACGTGGCGGGCGCCTGTAGTCCCAGCTACTCGGGAGGCTGAGGCAGGAGAATGGCGTAAACCCGGGAGGCGGAGCTTGTGGTGAGCTGAGATCCGGCCAGTACACTGCAGCCTGGGCGACAGAGCGAGACTCCGTCTCAAAAAAAAAAAAAAAAAAAAAAAAAAGAATTTCAACTGTCTTTCTTTACACCTCCAGAGTTTATGACTTTTACCCAATAAGCACCTGAAGGGCATCGAGACGCCCCAGCTGGCTCAGACAACCTAGGCCACTTCTCTGGCCCAAGTGGACTTTCAGCAACATCTCCGATGGAGCTGCCACAACAGGGTCCAAGGCTAGAAACTACCCTTGGGAACAGGACCGGGGCTTCGTGAGGACAAACATGCACGTGGCCAGCAGGGAGACAGACGGACAGGTAACGGAGCGAGGGCACTGAGGTACAGGGATGTGCGCCCCCAGATCCTACCTGCGATACAGCCAGGAGGAGCCAGGAGCTGACCACACGGCTCCCAGTCCCGCACACGGGTGACTGGGTACGAATGTGGCTCCCCGCATTGTCCAGAAGACGAGTAGGGAGGATGAACCAGAGCAGACGCTGAGGAGAACCAGTACCCTCCCCCTCTACACCAGCACACACTGCCTGGGGCCCCCGCAGGAAGACCTGCTGGCAAGGCAGGGTCTTGCCCAGAGAAAGTTCAAGATCGGTTTGAGGACAGCCAAGGTGTCCCCACCTCTGTCGTTAATGAAGATGACACAATGCAACACACTCCTCAGAAGTCGCTCTCCATCTTAAGCACGCAGCCAGGCTCTGCTAGAAATAAAACTCACACACCTTGTTTGCTCTCTGGGGATAAGACCTTTGCTGTTCCAAAATCTGTGATCTGGATGTGCATATCTTCATTTAACAAAATGTTTTCCGGTTTAAGGTCCCTGTAAAAGTAGATTTTCACATTTGAGAAGAAATACGTGAAACAGCAACATTATTACGTACTCTAAATTTTGCTGAAAACAAAATGAACGAATGAATGCTTATGATCCTTACAGGCTGACAACCAGGGGATACGGGCCGAAAGCTCACAAGCAACAAGTTTTGACTGTACACAGTAGGGATTTACCGCCTCACATCTCCATGCCATTCTAATTAGCTTTTTAATGAAGTATAATCTATCGTTTTTAACACACAAGATGACAGCTGTGCACACTTCTGAGATGACTTTATCAGAAAGTCATGGAAAATCAGACCAGAAAGAAGTACACACAGAAGGTACCACAGAAAAAGATAAAACGCATCAGTCAAGATGGTGAAAAGAATCATTAGCTTGCCGGGAAAGACACGAAATCATTTGATGTGGCATTTGCAGGACGGCTTCTCCATGTCAGGGCTCCATGGACGTGTGGCCTTGCCTTGGCGCTCCCGCTGTGGCACCGGCAGGCATCTCAGTCACACCCATCCAGGGAGCACTCCAACCAGGCTGACCTCAAGGGCGGGGACCATCTGGGCATCAGCTGTGGCCTGTGAGCCAAATGGTCACTGGCCCTAATCATTAAACTGACATCCTGTAAACCCCACCCAGCCACCCCCGAGGGTTACCTGTGAATGATGCCCTTGCCGTGCAAGTACTCTAAAGCAGACACAATCTCAGCCGTGTAAAATCGAGTACAGGTCTCATCAAATGAACCGATTTTGCGAATATATTTAAGTAGTTCTCCATTTTTGGCATAACTAAGGCCGAAATCTGAATATTGTGCAGTTAAGGAAGTGTAAAAATCTTTTGTTTTGTTTTGGAACAGGTTTACTCTGCTGCCCAGGCTGGAGTGCAGGGGCACAGTCATAGCTCACCGCAGCCTCAACCTCCCTGGCTCAAGCGATCCTCCCTCCTTAACCAACCCAAGTGGCTGGGAATATCGGTAGGCGCTACCACGCCTGGCTAATGTATTTATTTTGTAAAAGTCATTTCTTGAAAACTAGCCTTAAAAGACTGATCAGAATTGGTTTTAATTAAATGCAAACTGAAAGTACCTGTGGCCCAAGAAAGTCATGTCCCTGGATCTGACGGGCACCCCAGGCCCCAGCTCCAAGATGAGGCACCAGCATTGATGAGGGGTTTCTCATCAAGAACACCATTACACTGTCTCAAGGAAACGGGAACAGAGCCTCTCAGCCCCGACTGCCCCTCTGGCCCCTGGCGGTGTCTGTGGCTTCAGTGAAAGCGGACCGCTGGAGACAGGGCCTACAGACCCTGACTAAAAAGCACACATAACTCACGTGCAGGCTTCAATGCACAAAGATCCTGGGGGCCGGGGGAGCGGGGGGCGGAGAGTGCGGCAGCCCCTGCCCTGAGACAGGGCATCCATGCGTGGCACCGCCCCTTCCTTGCAGGCTCCTTCCATGGATAAAGTGACACATTATGTTTTGGTTTTTTTTAAGATGCAGTCTCACTCTATCACCAGGCTGGAGTGCACTGGTGCTACCTCGGCTCACTGCAACCTCCGCCTCCCAGATTCAAGCGATTCTTCTGCCTCAGCCTCCCGAGTAGCAGGGACTACAAGCACGTGCCACTATGCCCAGTTAATTTTTCTATTTTTACTAGAGACGGGGTTTCACCATGTTAGCCAGGATAGTCTCCATCTCTTAACCTTGTGATCTGCCCGCCTCGGCCTCCCAAAGTGCTGGGATTACAGGCGTGAGCCACCGCGCCTGGCCAAGTGACACACTTTGTAAGACAAAAGCCATTTCGTGAACTTCTACACTCATTAAGTGTGTCTGGGAGGGCCCCCTCCTCGGGGCACCACTGCTCTGTGATGGCCCCATCTGTAGCCTCCTTTTCCAAGAGGACTTAAGGCCGACAACAAATGCACCCCATATACAGATTCCCCTGGAGCGGCAAACGTCTATCCCCATTACCGGAAACCTCCAGATACTTCACACTTACTTGCAGCCCAGGACACGGGGACCCAAGTCCTTGCTTGCCCTGAGCAGTGGCTCTCGAGGCCAGGAAGTGGGGCTTGTGCTCAGAGCCAGGCTGGCCTGCCGGCTCAGTTCTGGCTTCTGTTTGCCAGGGTACCATCATCTCCCACCAAGGATGAACCTGAAGCTTCAGGGCAACGAGGAGAACCCCAGAAGGGAAGGGACTTGCAACCAAGGCTGCCCAAAGTGGCCCCTGTACAGGCCCATCTCTAAATACAACCCACACCGAGGATGCCTGGTGGGGCCTAAGTCCCTGGGTCTCGTTCCTTTCAGCGGTGAGTGAACCTTAACAACCTCCCGGGGCTTTGGAATTTGACTTAATGACGAAGGGCAACATGGACCACTGGACAAAGATCTGGAGTTCCCACTACCTGCACTGCTATGGCCAATCCCAAGTGGAAATCAGTCAGCAAAATTCGCTCTCCTCTGGACTCTGAGCCCCTGGGCGGACAGGATGGGAGAGGTCAAGCGTGTGCAATTCTGTTGCAGCCTCACAACCAACAAGCAGCCGTGTTCCGAGGGCTCTGCGGGAAGCCCAGAGGGACCCCCGTGGCTCAAACGGGGGCAGAGACATGCAGGGCCCGGGGGCACCCAAGAGGGGCTGGGGCAGCTGTGAAGGTGAGAGAACATACCGTGAAGAAGTCACAGAGGGCAGGGGACAGAGGCAGGAACAGGGATGACACTGGAGGACAGCAGGCCTGTCTGGAGGCCAGCATTCTCTAAAACCTTCCACAAACCAACAGCAAAGCCCGCCCCGGGCCACGTGCCTGGCAGCTGTTCAGCCACTGCCCTGCTCCTCTCTAGGCAAAATCCCAGGGAAGCACCTTGCATCGTCTCCATTTCCTCACCTCTTACTCTTCCTTGAACGGTCCCCCCAAGAAACTGCCTACCCACCATCAACAACTGGCACAGGGCAGATGCACGGGTCAGGCTGTGTGCACCTGACCGCTTCAAAGCCCCTGCGTGGGCAGCCAGCACCCTCCATCAGAAACCGTTTGATCCCGTGGCCTCTGGGTCTCAGGATCAAAGGAGCAACACCCCGTCACAATCTCCTCTCCTCGGTGGGCCCCTCCTCATGTTCACCCCCTGCACTGGGGGAACCCAGGCTCCACCCACAGAGGAGCCATCCTCTGGGCAGCCTGCCAGCTCGCTGTGAAAGTCCTCATGGCCCTGACTCCTCCTGGAGTTCTGCTGGCAGCACCTAAGTGTCCACCCAGACCTGAACAGTGGCACCCGTGGATGCATGACATGCCAGCCCAGTACCCGTCCCGGTCTCTCCCAGCTCAGCAGCAGACACCGCTGTGCACTAGGCTTGAGGGCCAACTCCCCGGAGCTGCCCCTGACTCCATTCTCTTGACCAGTCTGTTCAAAACACCTCGACCACTGCCCCTGCCCCTGCTCTCCTGCCTGTTCTCCCGCCTGGCCTGGGAGCAGCCAGAGCAAACCCCACCACATTCCCCGCCACAAAGAGAAGGAAGTCCAGAGTCAGTGCCAGGCTGCCAGGGCTCAGGGGCCCAGCCCATCACAGCCTTTCATGCCCCCACCCCCACCCACTCCTGCGCAGGAGTTTAAAGAGCCCCACACTGCCGCCAGCCCTAAGACTCTTGGCAGCACATCTTGCTGCCGGGAAGCCTCTGACACGGACAGTCTGTGCAAATCCAGCTCCTCCACCAACATCGAAGCTTCTCGAGGGCAGAGACGTCCCCCAGCATACCAGCACATCCCCATCACCCATCAACCTGCACTTGGCAAGCGCCTCCCAACAAAGAGAGCACACACACTCTGCCGGCAGTCGAAGGAGCTGCAGGATGGTGCGAAGAGTGGGAGCAGGCCAGAGCAAAGCTCTAACACAGAAGAGCCGGGTGCTCGGGAGAGACGGGGAGGACAGGTGGAAGGACTCAGGCCCCTCTCCAGGCAGGATGGGAAGGCCACGACACTTGGGCCAGCTTGGAGGGTGGCAGGGGAGGAAAAGAGCAGATGCAGACTGCACCTGCTGGAGGCGAGGACAGTGTGGCCAGCCCAGCCACTGGCAGGCCCACGGGTGAGCTGGATGGGGAAGAGGTGGGGCCCACCCCAACTTCCACCGGGCCTTGCCTCCCAGATTCCCGAGCCAAGGTTTAAAAACACAAAAGATGGCGCTCTAGGGGAGCAAGGGACACCGACCAAGCAAGCCGCAGCAGAGGGGACTGTGCTGGAGCCGCATCAACGGCTTCTCTGGGAGGTAACGTCCTGTGGAGACTCACAGCCACACCCTGGCGCTGCCTCGGCTGCCTCCCTGAATGTCAGTGGCCTGAGGGACCCCACTCGGCAGGGAGCGGGGGCTGCTTGTGGGAACACACAGGGTCTGATTCCGAGAGAGGGGTGACAGACGGGCTTCAGACGGCACCAACCACGCAAAGGATACACAGCTTCTCGTCGTCCTGAAACGTGAAGTAAAGCTTAACAAAGAAGGGGTGATCCAGGCGCGACATGACATCCCGCTCTCTGGTTACATACGGGACTTTGTTCTCTTTTATGATATGTCGCTTCTCCAGAATTTTAACTTCAGGTGAGAGAGAAGTGAGTTACTATCAGAAACAACAAAAAACACTAAAGACGTGACTCACAAAGGTAACTGGTCAAATTAAAGTCTTTCAAACATTGTACATACAAGCCCGGAGGTCTCTAAAGCCAACAGTGTCCTGTACCCTTGAAATCAGCACAGAAACCCGGGCCCTGCCACCCCGGCTGCCCTGCACGGAGTCGCTGGCCCTGCTCCCAGACGCACAGCTCCCTGCAGCCCATACTCACTCGCATATTCTCTGGAGGTTGCCAGTTCTCGAGCCAGGACAACCTGGTTTGGAAAGAAAAGGAGAAAAAGAGAAAAAGAAACACAATGTAATAACCAGGACACTGGGTCTGACAAGTCCCTCCCTCTGCGCCACACACACGCTTCCTGTCCCCACTGAAGGTTTGAACCTACAGTGAAATATTTTGGGTCTTGTACTGACAAATAGAGCTAAAAGCCAATGCTCGTGTTAATGTGTTCTAATGGCTAACGGAAAACGTATCCATCTCTCCATTGTTTTCGGCGCAACCCAAGTATAAATTCAGGAGCCTCTTCGACTGCCACGCCCTTCGCGAAGAGTAGGAAGACAGTGGTACCACCACAAGTGGTAGGGCACCGGGGCTTCTTTGAAAAAAATACGTCCTTCTAGTATACATTCATTGAAAAGCTGCCCTGAATTGTCATTTTTTGAAATAAGTGTTATCACACATTTCGTGTGTTGGCGATTGCGGATACTATGAAGACAGCCTGGCTGTAAAGGACACAGGGAACTAAACCAACAATGCATGGCCCTGCGTGCCCACAAGAGGGAGCCACCTTCCCGGGATGCCAGCAGGCCTCCTGCCCTGTCCTCTGCGTAGCACACCTGAGCCCTGCACTCAAACCCCACCTCCGAGACAGAACACTCCAGCAAAGAAGGCACCCTGAACAGGGGAGAGACCCCCCACTCGGACTAGCCTGGGGCACACCCTGAGGCACTAGACTGGAAATTCCTGGTGGGCCCGCAGCTTAGCCAGAGCGCATGAGACAGCTGTGCCAGGGAGGCCCCACCACCAGCAAGTGGTACACAAGTGTCTCCTAAGACACCCACAGGGGGACGGCCTGAGGAGCAGGGAGCAGAGGAAACCTGTCCCGTTACATTCCTGGGGGCTGGCAGGAAGACCTTCAGGAGGCCACAGGGCCAGGTCCACCTGGCCCCAGGCTCTGAGCTGCAACCCGGGGCAGGAGTCAGAAGAGATCCCGGAAAGCACCACGTGAGACGCCCTGCGGCGCTCAAGAAGAACGAAGCTGGATTCTGGGGACTCTGTGTACTCAAGATCTTCCCAGAGGAACACGCCACACATGGATGGCTCTCAGCTGCCAGGGAGGGAGGGGACGTGGGCCGGGCAGGGATCCCCTCTCTAGCTTATGCGTTTCTGCGAGGTCACGTTTCTCCACGAGAGCACGTGCTAGCTTCATAAGTAGAAAAAAGGAAGAAAGAATGGTGAATGAGCACGGATATTCAGTGGAACCCTTTCTAAGGGGATACTGACGTGATCTTTCTGTTGTCTAAACTCAACACTTTGTAAGCAGGTTTCCTACAGGAAGGAAGGATCCTCTTCCAGAGAATGGCGCGTGACGTGTTCCTCCCTGGAGGTTGTGGCCGTTCTCAGGGGGCCTCCCGGCTCTCCGGAGCTGCACCTGGCTGTTGCCCAGCCTCGTAACTATCACTGTCCTTTCCTCCTCCCCTGGAAGTCAACTTTTATGTGATCTCTATTTCAGGAAAGCTGAGAAAGAACTGAGGGTCACATATGTAATCTGAGAACCAGTACTGTGGATTCCAAACAGCCCCAGGAAGGAGCCTCCGGCTCACAGCGCTCTCCCGGGCACCTTCCTGGTGCATGTTCAGAAAGCCTGGGACCGCAGCCCCAGGAGGGACAGTGCCTGCTCTCCACCCACCTACGGAACCCAGGGAAACAGGCAATTTCACAAATAAGTCTTCCTTTTTCAGTCAAGATAAATGTAAGGGCCGCGTATGGTGGCACATGCCTGTGGTCCTAGCTACTCAGGAGGCTAAGGCAGGAGGATCACATAAGCCCAGATGGTGAAGGCTGCAGTGAGCTATGATCACACCACTGCACTCCAGCCTCAGTGACAGAACAAGACCCTGTTTCTAAAAGGATAAATACATCCATAATAAACTAAATTTAAATTGGAAAGAGAAATATAAGGAAGTAAAACTGAGGCCAAGCACAGTGGCTCACGCCTGTAATCCCAACACTTTGCAAGGCTGAGAAGAGAGAATCACTTGAGCCCAGGAGTTCAAGACCAGCCTGGGCAACAGAGTGAGACTCCGTCTCTACAAAACATTTTAAAATTAGCTGGGCATGATAGTGCATTCCTGTAATTCCAGCTACTTGGGAGGCTGAGGTTAAGAGGATCACTTGAGCCCAGGAAGTCGAGGCTGCAGTGAGCTATGATCATGCCATTGCACTCAAGCCTGGGCGACACAGCACGACTCTGTCTCAAGGAAACCAGTAAAGCTGAGAAAAGAGGAGGCCTCGTCTTTCACTGGACGGTTGTAAGCAGCCATGCACAATGCCCAAGGTTTTCCAAAGAGTTTCTTCTTTCTGAAACGATCTGAGTCCCAAAACTTTGGGGACTAGTCTCCTGGTTGAAGGTATTTTTCATGAGGGCATAATCCTTTTATAAACAAAATTATTTCATAAAAGCTGCAATTTAAAAAATCTAAAGTGCAAGGGCAGCAAAAGTTAACATTAATTAAAGCAATATGTCGGGAATATGGGTAAGCTATGTTTCATATTTTTCTTTGCATTGTGAAATATTTCATATATGTAAAAAAGGAAAATAAGCCTCACGTATGGTTTCTTCGCAAAGGTCAGGCAGGAAAGCATTATGCAGGAGATCACCCAGGTTGTCCAGAGTGAGGATCCCCCAGGGCTCCCTGGAATGGCCCTAGCACACACACGGCGGCCACCCTGGCGACCACGGTGGCGGCGTGGGACTCCGTCTCTTTTATAGAGGCCCAGATGGAGACGGTGACCCCGAGTTGCTCAGGCCTCCCCTGAACCTGTTACAACTTTCACTAAATCCACAGCCACACACGGCTTCATGGGTCCCACGTCGGCAAAGCGTCCCATGTCAGCTGCTTTGAACCTTCATTTCTTTGCTTTCAGAGGAAAAAACACCCCGAGACAGGTAACAAGTGTGACTTGACAGTACTGCGACAATACTTCTGTTTGTGAAACTCGGAACACAAGAATCTGGAGGCTGTGTCTCCAGCAAATGTCCAGAGTGTACTGTTTTATGTATTTAAAAAAAACAAAAATAAAAAAAGGTCAATAAATGTCCCCAAAAGCCTCTGGAGAGATACTTTCAACCTAAGAAAAAAAAAGCTTCCCAGGGCCCTGCCAGTGGGACACAAGGACACAGAATGTAACTTGCCGATGCCAGGTTAAAATGAAATTAACGGCGTTAGAAAAAACCTCCGCAGACCATCAAGAGATGTATCTAACGTTCTCATCTACAAAACCAGGTTAAATATTTAGCCACACCCATCACGTGATCTGCTTGGGGTTACCCAGCCCCCAAAGACTCAAGAGGCCTTCACAACAGATGACACCCCTCAAGGGGCCTGAAACCTCCTGCCCTGAAGGACACCAGCCTTGGTGGGAGTCTCCGGTAAGCCCCGAGGAAGGTGAACCTCCCAAGGAAATCATGCCCGTTTGACACACAGCAGCAGCAAATACTCACTGTGGAAAAAGAGCCTTCCCCAAGAATTTTCCCAAACTTGAAGTCCTCAGGCCGCCTCAGATGCGGTGCTGTCCACGGCGGGGCCCTGCCTGCTGCCATCAGGAATGTCAGGGGCTGTGCTGGACTCAGTCTGGGTCCTCACCATTGATGGGGACGGGCAGGAACATAACACCATGCTGGACTGGATGGGCACGGCGTCATACTGGGGGACTGTGAAAAGTAAAGTAGAGGTTCTTCAAAGCCTTTCGTCCCCATTTAATTAGGAATAAATAGTAACTTCTCTTAGAAGCTAAACGTATTCAAAGACCTGTGCTAACGTTCTTAAATATCTGCTAGCCGTGATGATCAATGTACTTTGTATTCTCAGCTCCCACAATTTAGCCTAAATATTTGCCCCAACATGCTTATACTGGTCCAATCAAACATTAGGTCATAGCCTGTTCCTCTTCCTTATTTGAAAGTGTTTTTACCTTTCTCAGCATTCCACAAGTTACTTCCTCCTTCGTTTTCCTCTACCTTTGCCTCTTTTAAAAGTTCTAAGCTGCTAGCCAATCAGGACAGATACAGAATGTGAGGTCCCATTCCAGCCAATGAAAACCAGACACAGAAGCAGCGTGGACACGTCAGATTATAATTGACCCTGTCTCCTTTGTTTGGTGCACTCTCGTGGCAAAACTGCTGGTGAGTGTACCCTTTCTACAGGAAGTAAAAATGGCCTTACTAAATAATGTTCAATACTATTTCTTTACAGCACCAGGGAACAAGCATTTCAAACAGGACAAAGAGGAAAAGGAGGTAAGGCTCAAGGCTGCAGCCTTGTCCTCAATGCATGGACTAAGGTGTAAGGACCTCTTCTCAACGCTCAAAAACAACCCCTAAGCACAGGGCAGGCCAGCTGAGCCCCGTGCTCTGCTGTGAGCTGCCGGCCTCCTCTCCCGAGTCCTGCCCATGCCATGGATGCCCGCTACTCCACTGGGCAGCACCTCGCCCTCCTCCTCTCTCTCGAGCTGCATGAGCCTGGTCCAGCCAACTCCCACCAAGGCCAAGGTAACATGAGCAGAGATACACGGCACATCTTTAATTACCAGGGGATGGAGAGATAAGAGTGGTGATCACATGTGTTTATGATACACAGAGACGCCCAGTGCTGGCAAGACTATAATAAAGCGAGAGTACTCACACCACTGCGGCTGGCACCAAAACCCGGGATTGCAGTGGAAATGTTTTTGGAAAGCAGTTTGGCAACTGTCAACAAAGCGACTACAGAACAGTTGTCAATGAGACACAGAAATACGAAGGAGAGGAGGGAGGGCAGAAACCCAATTAACAATGTAAGCGGGCATGGAGGGAAGATCAGTGTGCAAAGCTAGGTCGGCAAGACGTGCAAGGCGCACCCACAGTCATAACAATCCCTCCCCAGACCCCATCGTGTCCTCACGGTGGTGACAATGGCCCCCCCACACTGCAGTAGAACAAGGCGAGGCGAGCCCAGGCGTGCTGATGGTGGTTTCCGATTCAACTCCCACTCAAAGAACCCTAGAGAGCTCTTGACTCCATCTCAGTAGGGTCCTCAAGTCTGTGCTATGTCTGAAGACACAGGGTCTCCTGCGTCTGTGCCAGCACAGGAGCAGCGAAGCCTTTCTGAAGGGACTGTCGCCAGCCAAGCTGCAATCCTTGGAAACACTGAAAATACCCACGTGTGGTGGCTCAGGCCTGTAATCCGAGCACTTTGGGAGGAAGAGGCAGGTGGATCCCCTGAGGTCGGGAGTTCAAGATCAGCCTGACAAACGTGGAGAAACCCCTTTCCCTACTAAAAATACAAAATTAGGCCGGGCGGGGTGGCTCACACCTGTAATCCCAGCACTTTGGGAGGCCCAGGCAGGAAAATCCCTTGGGGCCAGGAGTTCAAGACCAGCCTGGGCAACACAGAAAGACCCTGTCTACAAAAAAAATATAAAATAAAATAAGCCAAGCATGGTGATGTGTGCCTGTAGTCCCAGCTACATGGGAGGCTGAGGCAGGAGAACTGCCTGAGCCCAGGAGGTCAATGCTGCAATGAGCTATGACTGTGGCACTGCACTCCAGCCTAGGAGAGAGTCAGATACTACGTCAAAAAAATATGTTTTTGGTTTTTTCTTTCAAAAAAGATTGCAAGACACATAAGAAAGACAAAAACAAATGTAGACAGAGCATTCTGTGACCCCAAACCAAGGAACACAGAGGTGGAGAAGGGAGGCTGCAGGCAGCAAGTATAGGAGGAGCTGGGCAGCGCCTGCAGCACAGCACCAGTTCCGGGGGCAGAGAGAGGCAGGGCCACCCAGAAGACACACCCCACTCTGGCTCTGGACCAGCACCGTGGCTAGGAGGAGAAAGGCTTCTCTTTCTTACAGATCTGCTAAATTCATTATAACTCCAGACAAGGTATAAAAACAAGTTCGGGCCAGGCACAGTGGCTCACGCCTGCAATCCCAGCACTTTGGGAGGCCGAGGCGGGTGGATCACGAGGTCAGGAGATCGAGACGATCCTGGCTAACACGGGACGCTGAGGCAGGAGAATGGCGTGAACCCGGGAGGCGGAGCTTGCAGTGAGCTGAGATCGCACCACTGCACTCCAGCCTGGGCGACAGAGCAAGACTCATCTCGAAAGAAAAAAAAGTATAAAAACAAGAAAGAGTTAACCAAACACACAGTACTGATGAAATATGACCAAGGGGCTTCCTAATAAATATCTAAAAGAATTTGATCAATAAAATGTACACATTTTCATTTTCCAGTACGTTTTATTTATTTATTTATTTATTTATTTTTGAGACGGAGTCTTGCTGTGTCACCCAGGCTGGAGTGCAATGGCCAGATCTCGGCTCACTGCAAGCTCTGCCTCCCGGGTTCACGCCATTCTCCTGCCTCAGCCTCCCGAGTAGCTGGGACTACAGGCACCCGCCACCTCGCCCGGCTAGTTTTTTTTTGTATTTTTTATTAGAGACGGGATTTCACCGTGTTAGCCAGGATGGTCTCGATCTCCTGACCTCGTGATCCGCCCGTCTCGGCCTCCCAAAGTGCTGGGATTACAGGCTTGAGCCACCACGCCCGGCCTCCAGTACGTTTTAAATGCTCGGTAACATTTTTAGCAGATAGAGTTTAATAAACTGAACATTAAGAAAACTTCAGGTGGTGCCTCACGTCTGTAACCCCAGCACTCTGGGAGGCCGAGGTGGGCAGATCACCTGAGGTCAAAAGCTGGAGACCAGCCTGCCCAACATGGCAAAACCCTGTCTCTACTAAAAATACAAAAAAAAAACAGCCAGGCATAATGGAGGGCACCTGTAATCCCAGCTATTTGGGAGGCTGAGGCAGGAGAGTCGCTTGAACCCGGGAGGCGGACGTTGCTGTAAGCCAAGATCGCGCCACTGCACCCGAGCCTGGGAGACAAGAGCAAAACTCCTCAAAAAAAAAAAAAACTTCAAATACTATCAAGTATTACCGACATACAAAATCTCTCAGACATATAGAAATCACCCTTTGAATCCCTCCTAGAAGCTCAGCCTAAGAGAATGACTTTTAAAGTCACATTTATGAAATATTCCACTCACTGCAGCTTTGAGTATCATAGCAAAAGCTTAGAACAGCTACATGCTCACAACAAAGAAGAGATTAAGTCAGCTGGCACATAGACACTCAATGAAATATTACACAGTCCTTAAAAATAGATATAAAAACTATGGAAACATGGTTACAAAATTAAAGCAAGTGGTGTATCTGGGTTAAGGGGATGTGGAAATTTTCTGTACTCTTCCAGCAACTTTTCTATAAGGTTGAAATTACATCTAATTGAAAAGTGAAATATATATATATATGAAAGAATACAAAATTGTTACAGATGCTAACATTGCAAAAGTGTTACAGGCACAGCTACAGAAGAGACTAACAAGAAAACCACAACATGAGAAGCACGGTCATTAAAATATTGGGATTATGGATTTTTCTTTTATGATAATTTTTTTGTTGGAGGCAAGGAAGCAAGGTCTTGCTCTGTTGCCCAGGCTGGAGTGCAGTGGCGCAATCGATCATAGTTCAATACAGCCTCAAACTTCTGGGCTCAAGCAATCCTCTGGTCTCAGCTTCCCAATGTGCTGAGATTACAAATTTGAGCCATCGAGCCCACTTATGACACAAATCCAAGCTAAACATAACGTGAAGCCTAAGGTTCCTAGCTCTGTAGAAGGTGGGCTGCAGCCCTGAGGGTGGAGAAACATTCTCATGTGTCTGAGAACCTGGCTGAGCAGCCGAAGCAAGCACCAGGCTTTGGCTTCCCTGAAGCATGGACCCCTCTGGACTCGCAGGCTCACAAGGAACAAAGTAAAGTCTTGAATTAAGACTCAGTGGGAAGAAAGTTATAATTACCAGGCTTGGGGCCAGCAAGAACCGTAATGGGCCTGGGCTGTCCTCGCAAGGCCGGCCAGCCATGGGCATACCTGGACACAGCACAGGGCCTCCAAGGCTGCCCTGGACTGCAGAACAGCAGGCCTGCACTGAGCTGTAGGGACTCACACAAGGGAAGGGAGGCAGGAGGAGCTGGCACTTCACACTGTACCGTCCCAGGCACCACAGCGTGGCTGCAAATTAACCTGGCCGCTCCCATAAGCCGCCATCAGTGTTCCACGGGTGGGGGAGGGGAGAGCACCACCTGTCTCTGCCACGCCATCCCCCCTCCACACCTGTCCCACCACCACGTGCATCAGATCAACACGGGCTTTAAGTTCATCTGTGTGCCGAGCCCCCAAGCACAGCTCAAGGACGCAGCAGGAGGGGAGTACAGGACAGTGGCAAACTCTGGCCTCCAGCAAGGTGGGCTTCAGCTGCGTCTCCACCAGAGGCAGGGGCCAGCCCAGACCCAGTTTCCCAGCTCAGATGGAGAGCAGCACCTATGGAGGTGCAGAGCTAGAGGCCAGCCAGGGAAAAGCACACATGACACGCTTCCATTTCAGCAGAGATTCAAGGGAACACATTGCTTTATGAAAAACTGACAAGTGAGCCACTGAGTAAACTCTCATACATGAACAATTTTATGTTTTTAGTTGTATTCATATATTTATGACTGACTGAATAAGAGTCTCACTCTGTTGTCCAGGCTGAGTGCAGTGAAGTAATCAGAGCTCACTGCAGCCTCGACCTCCCAGGCTCACATGATCCTCCTGTCTCAGCCTCCCAAGTAGCTGGGATTACAGGTACACACCACCATACCCAGCTACTTTTTAAATCTTTTTTTTTTTTTTTTTTTGAGATGGAGTCTCGCTCTGTCGCCCAGGCTAGAGTGCAGTGGTGCAATCTCGGCTCACTGCAAGCTCCGCCTTCCTGGTTCACGCCATTCTCCTGCCTCAGCCTCCCGAGTAGCTGGGACTACAGGCAACCGCCACCACGCCTGGCTAATTTTTTGTATTTTTAGTAGAGACATGGTTTCACCGTGTTAGCCAGGATGGTCTCGACCACTTGACCTCGTGATCTGCCGCCTCAGCCTCCCAAAGTGCTAGGATTACAGGTGTGAGACACCACACCTGGTCAAGCAAGGATTTTACAGAAGAAATTAGCTTGGGAAGCTGGAAGCTTCCAAAGACTCGGGGTTAGTGCAATGAGAAACAGTCTTTCAGCCTCAGGAGGATGCCACTGTTCTCTATACATCCGATATTTGAATAATTGCAACTAGATTACTTAAACATGTCTTGGCTCCTAAGGTGGTTCCTTTTTCCCCCCTACAAACCTGCTGCAGAAGACTAAAATCCAAAATATCACCTGAGTAAATAGATCCAAAAGATTAGTCAGTCATTAGTTACTAAACTCTCTCTGTCTAAGCCTTTTGCGCTTGAACTAGTCCTGGGCCTCAAAGAGACAGAGCTGTTCTAAGTGCAACATCAGAACGCCCGCTCTGCCACTCGCTCGCAGTCCGTCCCTGGGCGCATTACCTCAGCTCTCTGTGACTCAGATTCCTCATCTGAAAGTCAGGGAGCCAGAGGGCTGACCTCCCAAGCTTGCTATGAGGATTTATTGAGTTCACCTACCTACAAGATTCACCTGCGCAGGCCTTGGAGCCGGCTGGAAGCACTTTCACAACGAAGTAACACCGAAGACACATACATCAAGTTTTCTCAACCAATGGTCATTGGATCATAAAATAAGCCTTTCAAAGCCAAATGAAGTGTGTCCCCTTTTCCAAATGCCTTAAATATCTACTGGATTAGAAGGCCCAACTATAACTTTGAGGACAAAACTATATAGAAAGGCTGAGATCCCTCACACACAGGAGATAAATCAGGCCGGGCACAATGGCTAACACCTGTAATCCCAGCACTTTGGCAGGACAAGGTGGGAGGATCACTTGAGGCCAGCCTGGCCAACATGGTGAAACCCCATCTCTAATAAAAATACAAAAAAATTAGCTAGGTGTGGTGGCGGCCACTTGTAATCTCAGCTACTCGGGAGGCTGAGACAGAAGAATCGTTTGAACCCAGGAGGTGGAAGTTGCAGTGGGCAGAGATCGCGCCAGCCTGGGCGACAAAAGCGAAACTCCAACTCAAAAAAAAAAAGGGAGGCCGGGCGCGGTGGCTCAAGCCTGTAATCCCAGCACTTTGGGAGGCCGAGACGGGCGGATCACGAGGTCAGGAGATCGAGACCATCCTGGCTGACACGGTGAAACCCCGTCTCTACTAAAAAATACAAAACACTAGCCGGGCGAGGTGGCGGGCGCCTGTAATCCCAGCTACTCGGGAGGCTGAGGCAGGAGAATGGCGTGAACCCGGGAGGCGGAGCTTGCAGTGAGCTGAGATCCGGCCACTGCACTCCAGCCTGGGCGGCAGAGCGAGACTCCGTCTCAAAAAAAAAAAAAAAAAAAAAAAAAAGGGAAATGAGGGTGCCTCCTATGGTCAAGAGGCTGTCCCGCAGATGAACAGTGCAGCCAGCAAGAGAAAGGATCCCGAACAAAAAGCTAAGCTACCTTTGAATGGCAGTGTGTGCTCTGGAGCCTGGGAATGCAGTGGACAGGCACAGCCAGCACACGCACACTCTCACACACGGCAAGCAGGAACTGCTCTCTCCAGGCCCCCGGACCAAAGTTGTGGGAGGCTGCTACAATCCAACCAGGGCTGCTACAATCCCTTCAAAGGGATACTGCCCTCAGGTCAGCTGTGCTCACTGGCAAAGAACATTCTGGTAAAAACTTCCTCTCACCCCAGGAAACTCCACAAAGCTAGGCCCAGTACAGAAAACCAGGCGGAGGCACGGGGTGTTAGGGAGGGAACGCCACTACCTTCCTCCACCCCCCAGGCTGCCACTACCAAGGACAACTGTGGTGAAGCAGCAAAACCAATGGCCCCGTCGGGTTCCAGGCTTACAGCTTACCTGTGAATAAGCCACCCCTCTCCAACCCATCAAGACTCTTTTATAAAATGAGGCTAATGACATGGGATGAGGGAATGACACTGGATTCTTGGTGTGCTCGTACCAGCAACCCATGTCCGAAGGCTCTGCCCACACTGGTCCGTGACCACAGGCAGACAGGGAGCTGGCCCACAGCAGGCAAGTGGTCGCCAATGCTCTCTCACGGTGCAACTCAGCAAAACGCAGCTCACCCCAACCAGCACGGAAGCCCCGGCAACAGGTGAGGGCCGGAGGAAAGCTGTTTCTATTTCTCCACGAGGGGAAGGAGGAGCCGTGGGTGGATGAGCTCCAAGGGCAGCTGCTCAATCTCTCCTCCCACAGCCATCTCCACTGGCCTCCCAAGGAGCCTCTCACCTACCCAGGGCACACAGAGGGCAACGAGGCGGGAACTGCTAACTGTCCGAAGTCTAGTCCTCAGGCTCAACTGGGCTGCCAGCCTTAGGAAGCGCCAGGTCTCAAGTTCACTAACCCACATCTTCAACACTGTCTTTGTATATTTGTCACACAAACATATGATGAAACAGGAAAGTACAAGATTTCTCTGCAAGGAAGTTTTGTTCACTTCCCGCACTTTGGAACTTCCTACAGGTATACTTTAAACACCACTGATCAACATGAACCCCAGGATGCGAGTTACCTCTGAACGGGTGGGGCCAGAAACTACAATCTGAAGGGCCACTCGAGCCTTCTGGTAAATCCTGTTTTTCAAGTAAGTTAGTGGGCACATGTGAGTTTAATTTTCATTCTTTAAACTCTGCATGTATCTTCTGCGTGCCACTTATAAGTATAACTTTAAATGCTATTGTTTAAAATCAATAAAATGCCATTTTTCTCTGCTAAAAAAAAATTTTTTTATTAAGTGCTTGCTGTTTGCCACACAGTCTTCTGAGCATTTTACATGTATTATCGTGATTAGTCCTGAAAACAACTCTGGGGGTGGGTACCATCAGCATCCTTTCTACAGATGGGGACACTGAGTACACAGCAAGTTTTTGTCCAGTCAAATGCTCCACAGTGAGGTCACGCCCAATTCTCAAGCAGAATCCAACTACAGAGCCCACACTCCCAGCCCCACCATGAGTAGGGGGTCTGCCCATCTGAGGCTGATGTATGTTCACCAGGGAACCAGGAGGGGCTGGGGGAAAAATGCAGCACTTATTAGCGCCTCGCCACACCGCAGGCCACGCCCTTCTGACCTGCCCATTCCCCTACATGGAATCTAGGCAACACAGAAATTCAGACTAAGATTTATATTACTAAAATATTCGGCAAGAAGTTACTCCAGCCAGGCGCAGTAGCTCACGCCTGTAATCCCAGCACTTTGGGAGGCTGAGACCATTCACAGTGGAGTTCCACAGCGGAATGACTGCGCTTAAAAAAATCAGTTTTTGTCTACCTGGCAGTTAGTCTCACGAGTGAAGCTGTTGTGTGCAGCTCTGGAAGGCTTGAGGTGACTCTTGAAGAGAGACTTCATGGGAGGAGAAACCCACAGGCCATCTGTTTTCCTTTGCTATAAGATTCATTTGCATTTTAATCTATTTGCTAATTAAATGATTGCTACATTTAGCACTTTTGAGTGTGGGATGCTGGATATTTTGATGTTGACATTTTTCTAAACACTCGTTAGTGACTGAACAATGTGCTGTATCCTTCAGTTGAGCCTGGATTTGTTTTTGGTGGATATGAAAATGTAACTAGATCTCAAATTAATCTTCCCTTGAGAGTTGCTATTTTTTTTTTTTTTTTGAGATGGAGTCTTGCTCCATCCACTGTGGAACTCCACATTCCACGTTCTCGGGGTTTCAGTGTTAGCCAGGATGGTCTCGATATCCTGACCTCGTGATCCGCCCACCTCGGCCTCCCAAAGTGCTAGGATTACAGACATGAGCCACCGTGCCCGGCTTTTTAAATTTTTTATAGAGATAGGGTCTCACTACGTTGCCTAGGCTGATCTCGAAGTCCTAAGCTGAAGTGATCCTCCCACCTCAGTCTCCTGAGTTGCTAAGATTACAGGTATGAGCCACCATGCCTGGCCCATGAATGATTTTTTAAAAGACAAAATGTGAGAGGCTAATTCATGGGCCTGGAAAAACGTAACTGTACACTGACTTTCCTCCAGACCCAACAAGTCTGGCAAAGGCATCGACACAGCTGTCACACAGAAGCTCCTGGCCAGGCGGTGGGGCAGCACTGTTCCTCCACGGTGAACAGGACCTCACCTGAAAGGCACCATTAAGCCACACTCAAGAACAGCTTGGTTTCCCATTAGTCAGCGGGATGGCTGAGGAGGGCCACGGAAGCAGTAGGAGTCCACAACTACAGAACACAAGGGAAGCTGACACCCCCATCAAACGGGCTGCTCTAGGGAAAGGGGACCCTGATATCAATCACCCTCTGAGAGACATAAAACACATAAAACAGCAAAGCATGCTGCCAGGGCCATCAGGAGCACTTTCCAAGAAAAGCTACCTTCAGCTCAAACCTCCCAATCATTAACTGGAGAAGAGTTTCAGCCCCTTGAAGAGCTGACCTCCAAACAATAGACGACTGAAATCAAGTCTGACGACACTCATTCAAACGTGGGTTTTGGAGACCTTTCTTTTCCATCGACATGGTCTCCAGGCAGATGCTCAAAGGGAAGCACTGCCCGTTGGAAAGTAAGAGTTTGCTCTTGACCCAGCCCCTGGTCCAGACACCAGCCAGGCTGTATGGCCTGCAGCTCCTGGGCACCATGGCAGTTGCCAGCCAGACCATGAGGCACACTGGAAGCCGACAGGCTATCACAACAAGACTTGACCTGACCGCTGGACCCAGTGACACTGAGCCACCCTGCCCCAGCTCAGGGGGACGTGGAGCATCGTGTGGACAAGTCTCCTCGCTCCCTCAACACCGTCCACACATGGGGACCGCAAGGGCTACTCAGGCCGCCCAGGCCATCTGAGCAGGTATGCAAGGAGACAGGAGGCGCCATGAGGACCGAGTTTTGAAGGACAGTGTGTGCTTTGCTGGTACTGGTGGTGTTGGCTATGGGGTGTCAGAGGGAGACATAAATGAGTCAGAAGATCCGCCACAGATGTGCATTTCAGCATCCCTTGTGGCACTGGTGTGGACAAGTTTCCACAAAGAGGACTCCCAGCCCAGTCCCCAAAACACCTGGTCAGCTCACATGTGGTATCAGAGCTCCTCCCCAATGCGTCGCATCCACAGCAGTTTGAGAACAGACCACTGGCTGAGCCAGTCACAGGAACCGTCGTGTGGCTGCCTCTACATGGGTTCCTTCTGGGAGCTGGCCACGAGTCCGCGCTAACACCCGGCCCACAGCGTGGGTGCCCAGTCTCAGGAACACAGGGCCCTGGCACACAGTCTATCCCAGTGGCTCTCACCAGGACGACTGTGACCCCAGGGAGACTTAGCAATGTCTAAGTTTTGGTTGTTTTTGATTGTCATAACCGGGTCAGGGGAGAAGGTGTTACTGGCACCTGCCGGGTAGAGGCTGGGGTGCTGCTGAACATGCTACCAGGAACAGGTCTCCACAATAGAGAGACCCGGACCACAGGTCAACCACTCCCAGCTGAGAAACCCTGCTGTCTTCATAGACTCCACCCCCACATCAGAAAGAAACCTACCAAGTCTTAGTGGCCTCCCTCCAAGCGCTCAGCACAGAGTGGGCCATGTGTGCAACATGGCCCTGCAGCCTCACCTGGGACGGAGGAAGACAGAAACACAGGTACGGGCACAGGGAGCCTGGGAGACAGCGGGGAGGGCCCAGGCTGAAGAAGGTAGTTTAAAATCCTCATGCTATGTTTGGGCAACAGGAAGAATCTTATTTCCACAATACACACAGTGTGAAACGGCAGTGAGATTCCCCACAAGGGGACGTGACTTTAAATGGAGACAACTGTACTGGAGCGGGACCAAGAGCCCCATGGAACAATGAGTCCACGGCAGACAGGAGCTAAGGGGAACGGAGGGCGTTTGGGGAGGAAAGCAGCGCAGACTGGTCAGCGCACAGAAACTGAGAGGAGCCGGGGACACACCCCTATGGGGTGACAGTGCCACTTCCTCAGCAGCAGAGGGTGAGACCCCTACTGCGAGACGATGCCACTAATCCCGACATCTGGGCAGAAGCGCATCTTCCTGGTGAGAGACGCCCGCAATCCATCCTTCTCGCAGACAGCGGCGGGCACTCCGGCGGCAAGCGCCACCTCCTCTGGTAGTTTCTTCTGGACTCTGGGATCAGCTGTCACAGCACAGGTTTTGGCTAAAACTCCGCTTGACAATGCTGTTTCCAAATGTCAGCCTTTGACATTTCACTTGCTGTGGCATTATACCCAATTTCTCTGATTTGTTGTTGTTGAGACGGAGTTTTGCTCTTGTTACCCAGGCTGGAGTACAGTGGCGTGATCTCGGATCACTGCAACCTCAGCCTCCCGGGTTCAAGAGATTATCCCACCTCCCGAATAGCTGGGATTACAGGCATGAACTACGAAATACAGAAATAATTTTCTGTATTTAGTAGACAGACGGTTTCACCATGTTGGCCAGGCTGGTCTCGAACTCCTGACCTCAGGTGATCCACCTGCCTCAGCCTCCCAAAGTGCTGGGATCACAAGTGTTAGTCACAGTGCCCAGCCACTTCTCTGATTTAAGAATTTTTTTTTGGTTGAGCATGGTGGCTCACACCTGTAATCCCAGTACTTTGGGAGGCTAAGGCAGGCGGATCACCTGCGGTCAGGAGTTTGAGACCAGCCTGGTCAACATGGTGAAACCCCATCTCTACTAAAAATACAAAAATTAGCCAGGCATAGTGGCATGTGTCTGTAATCCCAGCTACTAGGGAGGCTGAGGCAGGAGAATTGCTATAACCAGGGAGTCGGAAGTTACAGTGAGCCGAGATACTGTGCCACTGTACTCCTGCCTCACGAACAGAGTGAAACTCTGTCTCAAACAAACAAACAAAAAAGCCTGGCAATGTCACCCAGGCCAAAAGACTCAAAGGTGTGAATAAGCTTCTCTCCCAAGGAGTACCCGCCACCTGAGGACACATAAACATAAACACTTCCTCATCTTACTTTGCTGTGCACACCTGTCTGAAACCATCAGTATACAGTATGCTGGTGCACAATGACCTGGAGCTGGAGCTGAGCCCTGTCCTGCTTTTGATTTGGTGGATATGAGGTAGGAGGCTCAGCCAGAGTCAGAGGATGGAGGGTGTGTACTCCTGAGATGCAGGGCTGGGGAAAATGCGGGGTACCGGGCCAAGCTGAAGGGGCAGGGAGAAGATGACAAGTTTACAACCACCAGATGGGCAGCACCTCCACCTGAATTCCCAGGACGCCACTGCCTTCACTTCAGGACTCTCTCCAGCCCCTGCATCTGCCCCCACCAGGCAGGCACATCTGTGTTGTTCACACAGCTCACAGCCTATCTGGCAACCCCAAGTCCACAGTCCCGGAAGCACTATGGGGAGACATTGAGGCCTCCATCCTGCTCAGCTGCACACAGCACAGGACGTGGAGTGACATCTGCAGCACACCACTCTCTCCAAAGCCATAAGGACATACTCAGTCTAGCCAGGCGCAGTAGATCACTTTGGGAGGCCAAGGCGGGGAGATCACTTGAGCTCAGGAGTTCAGGACCAAACTGGACAACACAGTGAGACCCGTCTCTACAAAAATTAGCCAGGTGTGGTGTGTGCACCTGTAGTCCCAGCGACTTGGGAGGCTGAGATATGGAGACTGCTTGAATCCAGGAGATCAAGGTTGCAGTGAGCTGAGATTGCACCACTGCACCCCAGCCTGGGTGACAGAGTGAGACATAATCTCAAAAAATGAAAGTTAAAAAAAGGGTGGGTGTGGTGGCTCACACCTGTAGTCCCAGCTACTGGGGAGGCTGAGGCAGGAGAATCGCTTGAACCTGGGAAGTAGAGGTTGCAGTGAGCCAAGATCATGCCCTCCAGCCTAGACCTCAGAGCAAAACTGTCTTCAAAAAAAAAAAAAAAGGCCCGGTGCGGTGGCTCACGCCTGTAATCCCACCACTTTGGGAGGCAGAGGCGGGCGGATCACCTGAGGTCAGACGTTTGAGACCAGCCTGACCACATGGAGAAACCCCATCACTACTAAAAATACAGAAAAAAAATTAGCCAGGCGTGCTGGCACATGCCTGTAATACCAGCTAGTCAGGAGGCTGAGGCAGGAGAATTGCTTGAACCTGCAAGGCAGAGGTTGCAGTGAGCCGAGATCGCGCCATTGCTCTCCAGCCTGGGCAACAAGAACGAAACTTCATGTCAAAAAAAAAAAAAAAAGAAAAAAAAGGCAAGCCAGGTTGGGTGGATCACTTGAGCCCAGGAGTTTGAGACCAGTCTGGGCAAACACAGCAAAACCCCGTCTCCACTAAAAATACAAAAATTAGCCAGGCACGGTGGCATGTGCCTGTGGTCCCAGGTAATCGGGAGGCTGAGATGGGAGGATTACCTGAGCCTGGGGAGGTCAAGGCTGCAGTGAGCCAAGATCACTTCACTGCACTCCAACCTGGACGACAGAGGGAGACCCTGCCTCAAAAATAAAAAAGAGTAAGTAAATAAATAAAAAGAAAAATTCACTATTTTGCTTATCAAAGTCTCTCAAAGGAGGTGACTTAACTACATTTTTCACCCAATTACACAGCCCATAAGAGGACATGGCCCCTGCCCACAGAAAGCTAATGTCCAGACTGACCTCACTACAGAACCATCCAGATAAAGTGGTGGGGGTGGCTATGCAGAGATGGGCGGGTACTGGGAGAGTCTAGGGCAGCCCCTTGGCTGGGCAGGGGCTTGGGTCGACCAGCTGGGGAGCTGCATCACTGGCCCAGGAAAAGCAATGATGGCTTACATGGCACTGCAAGAGCAGGGAGGGTCACACTCACATCCAGACAGTGAAACGTTGTAACAGCTAAACACGTACCACACAGTTTTCATTCAAAAATTTTATATATATATAATGTTTACAAAATAGAGATGGGGTTTTGCTATGTTGTCCCGGCTGGTTTCAAACTCCTGAGCTCAAGCGATCTGCCTGCCTCAGCCTCCCAAAGTGATACAATTACAGGCTTGAGCCACCATGCCTGGCCACTTTTTTTCTTTTTTGAGACGGGGTCGCCGGGCGCGGTGGCTCAAGCCTGTAATCCCAGCACTTTGGGAGGCCGAGACGGGCGGATCACGAGGTCAGGAGATCGAGACCATGCTGGCTAACATGGTGAAACCCCATCTCTACAAAAAAAATACAAAAAATTAGCCAGGCGAGGTGGCGGGCGCCTGTAGTCCCAGCTACTTGGGAGGCTGAGGCAGGAGAATGGCGTGAACCCAGGAGGCATAGCTTGCAGTGAGCTGAGATCCGGCCCCTGCACTTCAGCCTGGGCGACAGAGCGAGACTCCGTCTCAAAAAAAAAAAAAGAGACGGGGTCTCACTGTGTCTCCCAGGCTGGAGTTCAGTGGCACAATCACAGCTCATTGCAGTCTCAACCTCCTGGGCTCAAGTGATCCTCCCACCTCAGCCTCCCAAGTAGCGGGACCACAGGTGTGCACCACTGTGCCCAGCTAATTTTTGTAGAGTTGGGGCCTTAGCATGTTGCCCAGGCTGGTCTCAAACTCCAGGGCTCAAGTGATCCACCCTCCTTGGCCTCCCAAAGTGCTGGGATTACAGACCTGAGCCACCACACCAGGCTGCCCCACACATTTTAAAGTTTCGCCTCCCCCTAATGTCAGATTCCAAAAACAGCAGCCTTCATGAGTCAGAAAGAAGCATCGGTCATTTTGAAATCAACATCCAAGTAAGTGTAGAAAGGCCTCTGGATTTTTGAAACAGCAATAACAGATGATGTAATACAGACAAAGACACCCCCACCCCACTGCTTTCCCACTGCATGCTTTACATGCCACGGCACCGCTTCCATGCCAGCAGCTTCAATGACGTAAAGTGAATGCAGTCCCATCAAGACCACAGCATTGGCTGAGCAGCTGCTCCATGCTGGGCACTGTCCTGGACACTGGAAGTACAGCAAAGAACGAAACCAAGACCATGCCCTCGAGAAGCCTGCATTCCAACAGGACAGACAGACTTCAAAATACAGAGCAGGGAAATGCACAGCGTGTCAGATGGTGATGATTACTGTGAGAAAAATAAAGCAGGCAAAGAGAACAGGACTATTTGGATGGAGGCGGTGCAAATTCAAATCAGACAGCCTTCGCTGGCAAGGTGATATCTTGATATCTGAGCAAAGATTCGAGAAGGTGGGGAGAGCACCGGAGCCTTCCCGGCAGAGCAAAGGAGGCACGTGCAACTCTGGAATCACAGCTGTTCAGCATGGCCACGACACGGCCACTTGCAGACAGAGCCCCTGGCTGCTGGGTAGGGACCCCAGCACCTCAGAGTACCCTTTCTGGGGTCACTTCTGGCACCCTCTGCAAACCTCAAGGGGGAAGTGTGAGGCCTGGGGCCGTCCATCGGGGTCCAGGCACCTCCCGAAGGAGCCTCGAAGCCAGCCAATCACTGGCTCCAGACCCATGCTGTCAGGTATCTCTGTGGCCACCAGACCACTGCCACTCTCACGGGTGTGATGACATGGGACCTGTCTACTGGTAGTCTTCTGCCTTCGTGGAATTCTGTAACTTCCTTCCTGCCTCGGCCACAGCACGGCAGCCAAGCACCTGTCAGGGTCCCTCCCTGGCAGGATGATGTTTAGAAGCTCAACACAGTGCCTCTGCCTCCTCTTCAGGGCCATCAGAACTTGCTACCATGGGTGTGTTTTAATAAATAACTTAATTTCTGCAGCCAAAAAAAGATGGTTGAATATTACCTTTTAAAGCACTTTTTAGCACCAATTGTGAAATAAAAAGCCTGAGAAAAAGCCCTCTTTGAGTATGAAGTGTCTAAATGTTTATTTGTACTACTATTGTTGTAAAGGGAAGGTTTTGCAGCATTTTCAGGTAGTGATTAAACTGCATAAACAGCATCCCGAGACCGCCTGCCACGATCTGGAGGAAACGCACTGCCAGGGCCCACGTGTAAGGTAGGGTCCTGCCAGGCTCCCGAAATGCCCCCTTTCCCAGCACTCAGTCCCACAGAGGCAGCACAGCCTCAGGGATGCCAGCAACTCTGGGCCTGGGGTTGAGTCCTTCAGTCCCTGCACAGCCCAATCAATCTGCCACCCATTTGGTGACCTAAAATTGTAGTAAGCAAACAATTTTGGTTACTCAGTAGGTTCTGAAATTTAAATCTCTGGAACAATTTAAAGCAATAAAACCCTAGATGCACCTGTCTACTATCCTTGTCCTCCCTAATAAAATGGGCTAGGCGTGGTGGCTCATATCTGTAGTCCCCCATTTTGGGAGGCCAAGGCAGGAGTACTGCTTGAGCCCAGGTGTTGGGAGACCAGCCTGGGTACCATGGTGAGACCCCACCTCTAATTAAAAAAACAAAAAAATCTGCTGGCTGTGGTGGTGCACACCTGTAATCCTAGCTACTAGGGAGGCTGAAGTGGGAGAATTACTCGAGCCCAGGAGGCTGAGGCTGCAGTGAGCCGTGGTCATACCACTGCGCTCCAGCAAGGGTAACAGAACAAAACCTTGTCTTTTTAGAAAAGAAATTTAAAAATAATTAGCCAGGCACAGTGGTGTGCACCTGTGGCCCCACCTACTACTGAGGTGGGAGGATCATTTGGGCCAGGAGTGCAAGATTGCAGTGAGCTATCATCAAGACCCTGTACTCCAGTCTGGGCAACAGAGCAGGGTTTGCTCGCTCTCTCAATCTCTTTTTTTTTTTTTTTTTAAAGGAGCTCCTCACAAGAGAAGTCCACCAAAAACACCAGTGCCCACCTCACAGGTGTGGTGTCACCATGCAAGCCCCCCACTCCCAGGTTATGATCTGATCACTAGGTTTTCCTACACACACACAGGTGCACGCACCCACACCCAAGGGAAGGCAGGCAGCTGTGGTCTGCCTCGCCAGCAGCCTTGCACACTGGCGCCCTGGGGCTCCTCATGGCCAAGGCCTGCCCAGGTCACTGCAGCTTCTTTCCAACCAGGAGCCTCCCGCCAACCATGTCTTTCCACACCCCGTTCTCAGTTCTGGCAACCAATCAATCTCCCCATTCAGGACAGGACCCCCTCTGTCCTCTTCTACCTTCTACTCCACTGAGGAGACAAGCTTTTGTTACTTCATCAGTGCTGAGAAATGTGAGAGACGTGTCATGGCACAGGTCTACTGAGAACAGGGAAAGGCCAATGTTCTAAACAGAATGTGGCTGGGAGAATAAGCACCATCAAGAGATTAGGTCCTTAAACCTACCAGGTGCCATCCCCCAAGTCTCTGGAAGAGGGTCTGTCACATCCCCCCACGGCACTCAATGACGAGTCACTTCCCCCTACTTATTTCCACAGGCAGATGGGACCACCAGGTGCTGGTCCTGTTGCTCTTTTTCAGAGCAGGCACTCAGGTTTTAGCAAGCCAGAGCCCAGAGCCCCGAGCCCCAAGCCCCGAGCCCCGAGCCCTGCACCCCAAGCCCCGAGCCCCCAGCCACACCTCTGATAGGAAAACAAACCCTGAGTTTTAAACAAATTGAAACTTTTAAAAATATAGCCCATGGGTAAACTGGGCATTTTCTGAGGATTTTAATTTGTTTCATAAAATGTGTATGTAAGAACTTACGAGTTTCAATTTCTTTAACTTTTCTGCGTATGAAGTTCAGCAGTCTCCATCTCTTAGAAGTAGAAATCGGCCAGGCACGGTGGCTCAAGCCTGTAATCCCAGCACTATGGGAGGCCGAGGCGGGCAGATCATGAAGTCAGGAGATCGAGAGCATCCTGGCTAACACGGTGAAACTCGGTCTCTACTAAAAATACAAAAAACTAGCCGAGCATGGTGGCGGGCGCCTGTAGGTCCAGCTACTTGGGAAGCTGAGGTAGGAGAATCGCTTGAACCCGGGAGGCAGAGATCACAGTGAGCCGAGATCTCGCCACTGCACTCCAGCCTGGGCGACAGAGCAAGACTCCGTCTCAAAAAAAAAAAAAAAAAAAAGAAGTAGAAACCAGACAGGGCACCGTGACTCATGCCTGTGATCCCAGCATTTCCGGAGGCCAAAGTAGGAGAATGGCTTGAGTCCAGGAGTTCAAGACCAGTCTGGGCAATATAGTGAGAAACCTCTCTCTTTAAAGAAAAAAAAACAAAAAGTAGAAACTCTCTTGGCTGGGCACAGTGGCTCATACCTGTAATCCCAACGCTTTTGGAGGCCAAGGCAGGCAGATTACCTGAGGTGAGGAGTTCGAGACCAGCCTCGCCAACATGGTGAAACCCTATTTCTACTAAAAATACCAACATTAGCTGGGTGTAGTGGCACGCACCTGTAATTCCAGCTACTAGGGAGGCTGAGGTAGGAGAATCACTTGAACCCAAGATGCAGAGGTTGCAGTGAGCAGGTATCACGCCACTGCACTCCAGCCCGGGAGACAGAGCAAGACTCCATCTCAAAAAAAAAAAAAAAAAAGTAGAAACTCTCAAGGGAAAATTAATTTGAGATATAATTATATTTTCATATCCACCAAAAACAAATCCAGGCTCAACTGAAGGATGCAGCACATTGTTCAGTCACTTAACGAGTGTTTAGAAAAATGTCAACATCAAAATATCCAGCATCCCACACTCAAAAGTGCTAAATGTAGCAATCATTTAATTAGCAAAGAGATTAAAATGCAAATGAATCTTGTAGCAAAGGAAAATAGATGGCCTGTGGGTTTCTCCTCCCATGAAGTCTCTCTTCAGGAGTCACCTCAAGTCTTCCAGAGCTGCACACAACAGCTTCACTCGCGAGACTAACTGCCAGGTAGACAAAAATTGATTTTTTTAAATGCAGAGTCAATTTTTTTTTTTTTTCCTGAGACATATTCTCGCTCTGTCACCCAGGTTGTTGTGCTGCAGTGGTGCGATCTCAGCTCACTGCAAGCTTTGCCTTCCGGGTTCACGCCATTCTCCTGCCTCAGCCTCCCCAGTAGCTGGGACTACAGGCACCTGCCACCACGCCCGGCTAATTTTTTGTATTTTTAGTAGAGACAGGGTTTCACCGTGTTAGCCAGGATGGTCTCGACCACTTGACCTCGTGATCTGCCGCCTCAGCCTCCCAAAGTGCTAGAATTACAGGTGTGAGACACCACACCTGGTCAAGCAAGGATTTTACAGAAGAAATTAGCTTGGGAAGCTAGAAGCTTCCAAAGACTCGGGGTTAGTGCAATGAGAAACAGTCTTTCAGCCTCAGGGGGATGCCACTGTTCTCTATACATCCGATATTTGAATAATTACAACTAGATTACTTAAACATGTCTTGGCTCCTAAGGTGGTTCCTTTTTCCCCCTACAAACCTGCTGCAGAAGACTAAAATCCAAAATATCACCTGAGTAAATAGATCCAAAAGATTAGTCAGTCATTAGTTACTAAACTCTCTCTGTCTAAGCCTTTTGCGCTTGAACTAGTCCTGGGCCTCAAAGAGACAGAGCTGTTCTAAGTGCAACATCAGAACGCCCGCTCTGCCACTCGCTCGCAGTCCGTCCCTGGGCGCATTACCTCAGCTCTCTGTGACTCAGATTCCTCATCTGAAAGTCAGGGAGCCAGAGGGCTGACCTCCCAAGCTTGCTATGAGGATTTATTGAGTTCACCTACCTACAAGATTCACCTGCGCAGGCCTTGGAGCCGGCTGGAAGCACTTTCACAACGAAGTAACACCGAAGACACATACATCAAGTTTTCTCAACCAATGGTCATTGGATCATAAAATAAGCCTTTCAAAGCCAAATGAAGTGTGTCCCCTTTTCCAAATGCCTTAAATATCTACTGGATTAGAAGGCCCAACTATAACTTTGAGGACAAAACTATATAGAAAGGCTGAGATCCCTCACACACAGGAGATAAATCAGGCCGGGCACAATGGCTAACACCTGTAATCCCAGCACTTTGGCAGGACAAGGTGGGAGGATCACTTGAGGCCAGCCTGGCCAACATGGTGAAACCCCATCTCTAATAAAAATACAAAAAAATTAGCTGGGTGTGGTGGCGGCCACTTGTAATCTCAGCTACTCGGGAGGCTGAGACAGAAGAATCGTTTGAACCCAGGAGGTGGAAGTTGCAGTGGGCAGAGATCGCGCCAGCCTGGGCGACAAAAGCGAAACTCCAACTCAAAAAGAAAAGGGAAATGAGGGTGCCTCCTATGGTCAAGAGGCTGTCTCGCAGATGAACAGTGCAGCCAGCAAGAGAAAGGATCCCGAACAAAAAGCTAAGCTACCTTTGAATGGCAGTGTGTGCTCTGGAGCCTGGGAATGCAGTGGACAGGCACAGCCAGCACACGCACACTCTCACACACGGCAAGCAGGAACTGCTCTCTCCAGGCCCCCGGACCAAAGCTGTGGGAGGCTGCTACAATCCAACCAGCTCATCTTCAAAGGGATACTACCCTCAGGTCAGCTGTGCTCACTGGCAAAGAACATTCTGGTAAAAACTTCCTCTCACCCCAGGAAACTCCACAAAGCTAGGCCCAGTACAGAAAACCAGGCGGAGGCACGGGGTGTTAGGGAGGGAACGCCACTACCTTCCTCCACCCCCCAGGCTGCCACTACCAAGGACAACTGTGGTGAAGCAGCAAAACCAATGGCCCCGTCGGGTTCCAGGCTTATAGCTTACCTGTGGATAAGCCACCCCTCTCCGACCCATCAAGACTCTTTTATAAAATGAGGCTAATGACATGGGATGAGGGAATGACACCGGATTCTTGGTGTGCTCGTACCAGCAACCCATTTCCGAAGGCTCTGCCCACACTGGTCCGTGACCACAGGCAGACGGGGAGCTGGCCCACAGCAGGCAAGTGGTCGCCAATGCTCTCTCGCGGTGCAACTCAGCAAAACGCAGCTCACCCCAACCAGCACGGAAGCCCGGGCAACAGGTGAGGGCCGGAGGAAAGCTGTTTCTACTTCTCCACGAGGGGAGGGAGGAGCAGTGGGTGGTTGAGCTCCAAGGGCAGCTACTCAATCTCTCCTCCCACAGCCATCTCCACTGGCCTCCCAAGGAGCCTCTCACCTACCCAGAGCAGACAGAAGGCAACGAGGTGGGGACTGCCAACTGTCTGAAGTCTAGTCCTCAGGCTCAACTGGGCTGCCAGCCTCAGGAAGCGCCAGGTCTCAATTTCACTAACCCACATCTTCAACATTGTCTTTGTATATTTGTCACACAAACATATGATGAAAACACCAAAGTACAAGAGTTCTCGGCTGGGCACGGTGGCTCAAGCCTGTAATCCCAGCACTTTGGGAGGCCGAGACGGGCGGATCACAAGGTCAGGAGATCGATACCATCCTGGCTAACACGGTGAAACCCCGTCTCTACTAAAAAATACAAAAAACTAGCCGGGCGCGGTGGCAGGCGCCTGTAGTCCCAGCTACTTGGGAGGCTGAGGCAGGAGAATGGCGTGAACCCGGGAGGCGGAGCTTGCAGTGAGCTGAGATCCAGCCACTGCACTCCAGCCTGGGCGACAGAGCCAGACTCCGTCTCAAAAAAAAAAAAAAAAAAAGATTTCTCTGCAAGGAAGTTTTGTTCACTTCCCGCACTTTGGAACTTCCTACAGGTATACTTTAAACACCACTGATCAACATGAACCCCAGGATGCGAGTTACCTCTGAACGGGTGGGGCCAGAAACTACAATCTGAAGGGCCACTCGAGCCTTCTGGTAAATCCTGTTTTTCAAGTAGGGTAGTGGGCACATGTGAGTTTAATTTTCATTCTTTAAACTCTGCATGTATCTTCTGCGTGCCACTTATAGGTATAACTTTAAATGCTATTGTTTAAAATCAATAAAATGCCATTTTTCTCTGCTAAAAAAAAATTTTTTATTAAGTGCTTGCTGTTTGCCACACAGTCTTCTGAGCGTTTTACATGTATTATCGTGATTAGTCCTGAAAACAACTCTGGGGGTGGGTACCATCAGCATCCTTTCTACAGATGGGGACACTGAGTACACAGCAAGTTTTTGTCCAGTCAAACACTCCACAGTGAGGTCACGCACAATTCGCAAGCAGAATCCAACTACAGAGCCCACACTCCCAGCCCCACCATGAGTAGGGGGTCTGCCCATCTGAGGCTGATGTATGTTCACCAGGGAAACAGGAGGGGCTGGGGGAAAAATGCAGCACTTATTAGCGCCTCGCCACACCGCAGGCCACACCCTTCTGACCTGCCCATTCCCCTACATGGAATCTAGGCAACACAGAAATTCAGACTAAGATTTATATTACTAAAATATTCGGCAAGAAGTTACCCCAGCCAGGCGCAGTGGCTCACCTCTGTAATCCCAGCACTTTGGGAGGCCGAGACCATTCTGGCTAACACTGTGAAACCCCGTCTCTACTAAAAATACAAAAAAATTAGCCAGGCATGGTGGCGGGCACCTGTAGTCCCAGCTACTAGGGAGGCTGAGGCAGAAGAATCACGTGAACCCGGGAGGCAGAGCTTGCAGTAACCCTAGATCAAGACATGGCACTCCAGCCTGGGCGACAGAGCGAGACTCTATCTCAAAAAATAAAAATAAAAAAGAAGTTACTCGTAGGCCGGGCACAGTGGCTCAGGCCTGTAATCCCAGCACTTTGGGAGGCTGAGGCGGGTGGATGACCTGAGGACGGGAGTTGGAGGCCAGCCTGACCAACATGGAGAAACCCTGTCTCTACTAAAAATACAAAATTAGCCTGGGTGGTGGCACATACCTGTAATCCCAGTTACTCCGGAGGCTGATGCAGGTGAACCGCTTGAACCCAGGAGGCAGAGGTTGCAGTGAGCCGAGATCGCGCCACTGCACTCCAGCCTGGGCTACAGAGCGAGACTCCGTCTCAAAAAAATAAAAATAAAAAAAGAAAGAAAAAGAAAGAAGCAGCAGACAGAAGGGGAGCAGACTCATCTCAAACCTGCCTCACATCCCCAGGAGGGATGCGGCCCCACCGAACTGGAAACCAGCCCTGTCGATCTGCATTGCTGGGGACGGCTCTGTCCCTGCAGTGTCCCAGGAGCATCCATGCCTGCAGAAAGTGGTCAGAGGAGCAGGTGCCTGGACTCTATGCCAGCTCTGACCCAAAAGTCAGAAGGCCTCCAGGTCCCAAGTGTCTTCATCTAGAAATTGGAAGGATCCAACTAGGTGAGCAAGAAGGTCTCTTCCGAAATTAAATCACCACGAGTGTCCTACAATCTATAACACAAAAACTGCAAGTACCAAAGAGCAAAGCCTACGTGCTTCCTTTTAGTAAAGTAAAACTAATTTTGCCAGACACAGTGGCGTGTACCTGTAGTCCCAGCTGCTCAGGAGGCTGCGGTGGGAGGGTCGCCTGAGCCCAGGAGTTGGAGACCACAGTGAGCTATGATCCCACCACTGCACTCCAGTCTCGATGACAGAGCGAGACCTCATCTCTAAAACAAAAAATAATGTATTTTTTTAATTTTTGTAAATAATTTTGTTTAACGTCACCAGTGATGAGTCATGCGGATGTCACGTACCCCAATACGATGCACTAAGGACAACTCATCTCTGTGGGATCTTCCTAACCCCACAACCTGTCCAACCACAAGAAGACATCAAACAAACCCAAATGAAGGCACATCCTGCAAAATACCTGACCAGGACTCTTCAAAAGTACCAAGGTGATGACAAACAAGGAAGGATGGCAGCTATCCTATACCAGAGGGGGCAAAGGAGACAGGACAATGCAATGCAGTGTGGCACCGGGGGCGTGGTCCTGAGATAGGAAGGACATGGGGGAAAACTGACAAAATCCAAAACAAGTTCGTCGCTCGGTGAGTAGTGTGGTGCCAGTGTGAACACCTCAGTTTTGACAGAGGCATCATGGTAATGTGATAGCATTAGGGGAAGCTGGCTGGGGTATATTATGGAAATTCTGTGTTGTCTGTAATTTTTCTACATATCTAAAAGTATTCCAAAATAGTTTACGCTTTAAATAATTTTGTTAGGAGACTATTTTGATAGCTTCAGGTAAACTTACAGGATCTGAAAACATCCTGTGTCATTCAAAACCTGACTCTGACTCGATGCTCAACATTAATTTGAAAAATAAAGAGCTACCGAAGGGAAATCATATACTTGAAACGAAAAAAGCCCTAATAGAACAAGTTTAGTATGAATTTCTTATCATCACCAACTTCTTTGGCATGTTTTGTCCAAAAGGTCTCAGAGTTTGGCTGCAAACCCAGCCTCCCAGCAGAAGCCAGCTGTATCAGGTGAGGCCGATTCCCTGCTCAGGCAACCCAGACCTCCCTGAGTGGCCACCCCAGCCAGGAGAGCTCCTTCCCTGCTAGTCCACGTTGGGGCCCAGACTCTGCCCAGCTCTCTGAAGCAGCCCCACAAAGGCCGGCCACCCCCTCCTGCTCAGACACTAACTACTCTCCCGCCTTGGGCACCATCTGCAATGGCTGTGCTGCTGTTTCCCTTCTGCCCCTGGGGCTGAGAGAGGGACAGGAGCATGAGGTGGACCATCCCCCTCCAAGCTGCAGAAGCAATCTTTTTCACAAAAGAATATCCTCTGCCGGGCGCGGTGGCTCAAGCCTGTAATCCCAGCACTTTGGGAGGCTGAGACGGGCGGATCACAAGGTCAGGAGATCGAGACCATCCTGGCTAACACGGTGAAACCCCGTCTCTACTAAAAAAATACAAAAAACTAGCCGGGCGAGGTGGCGGGCGCCTGTGGTCCCAGCTACTCCGGAGGCTGAGGCAGGAGAATGGCGGGAACCAGGGAGGCGGAGCTTGCAGTGAGCTGAGATCCGGCCACAGCACTCCAGCCTGGGTGACAGAGCGAGACTCCGTCTCAAAAAAAAAAAAAAAAAAAAAAAGAAATGGTACTCACTGCCTCTGGCCCACTTAGCATCAGACTGGGCCAGGCCACTGTCTGCCTTCACGCTCGCACTGCTCCCTCTGTTGGCTGTCCACGCATACACACATGGGAAAGTTCACCGGGCAGGGGCTTCTCACACAGGGCCTACAGGGCCACCCTAAAGTCCAGATGCAAACCCACCCCAACCCTGAAGTGAAAATACAATATTAGGGCTGCCTCCACCATTATGGACAGGAAACACGGCATGTTCTCACATATGTACACATGTGGAAATCCAGCTGACAGAGATGCAAAAGCCTCGTTCCTGACACTTCCTCATGTGGAAATCTATCCTGTATTCTATCATTCTTGCTCACTGGATTCCAGTCTTTTTGTGCAAAATAGCTGCCTTACGCGAAGAAAACTACAGATACTAAACGTCTATTATGTGGAACTGCCAAGGCCGTGAGAAAATTTGCTCTTTCCTCTTCTCGTGGATGACACCAAATATACACCTTGCATTGCAACAGCGTCACTGGGTGCGAGTTAACCTCACAAACTTCGCCATGACTGTCACTGGGTGCAGGTTAACCTCACAGACTTCAACATGACTCTCGGCCCCAGCCTCCGCTGAGCCTGGTCAAGCCGCCTAATTGATGTTTTGCGTGTTAGTCAGGGCACTTTGGGGTACAGCCACATATGCGAAATAGCGAAAGGCATCCCTTTCACTCTCCAACATTTTTCTCAACTGAACCCTCTTCCGTAACACTTTGGATTATCATGCATCTCTACAAAGTCCATGAGTGAGCTGCAGAAGGTTCAAGAGCCTCCTGACATCGTTAGAAAATTCAGTGTCACTGCATTTTCTCAGAAGGCCCATACCTTCCCCTGCCTCTACTAAAAATACAAAAATTAGCCAGGCATTGTGGCACACGCCTTTAATCCCAGCTACTCGGATGGTTGAGGAAGGAGAATCACTTGAACCCGGGAGGTGGAGGTTGCAGTGAGCCGAGATCGCGTCACTGCACTCCAGCCTGCGCGAGGGGAGCCAGACTCCATCAAATAAATAAATAAATAAATAAATAAATAAAATAAAAGCCGCATCCTGAAAGATAAGGGATCAAGTAAATTTATTTGGTTTTCCTTCATTTAAAATGTTTGCCTTTTAAATCAAATTTTGCAAGCTATGTAGACGTTCTTCCGTCACCCACTGCACATCGCATACCGTCGTCCCCAGACTGTAGAACTTACCGTGTAGAAAATATAAAAACACCAGGGATACTTTCAGCAATAGAGAGAAAATAAACACCAGCGATACTTTTAGCAAAACAGTTCACCCAACAAGTGGTTTGTTTCGGTCCTTCCCGTAAAATCCCTCCTACCTGTCAAGCTCACTTTCCCCTCGGTGATCCTGCACATTCTGCCTCCCAGGGGCTTCCCACAACGCTGAGCACAGCCACGGGCAGGAAAAGCACCCAAATGCCCCTTGGCCAGGCGGTAAAAGGAGAGTTTACCCGACCACTGTCATCGAGAATCTGGAAACGGGGGCCCAGGCGCGTCAGGTGTTTCGAGCAAGAACTTGCACCTTCTGCTTCTCTCGCAGGCGGAGACGCCAGGGACCCCGTTCCAGGTGGAAGCCCAGAGCGGTTCCTCTACAGACAGAACCCAAAGGTAACCCTGGAGGCTCAACTCCAAGCTGCGCGGAGCCGAAAACAAACTTTCCAGGTACTTTCACCCGCTGGACCGGGTGACACCTCCCGGCCTCCCCCGCCCTCCGCGCGTCTGTCAGCGCCCCCGGCCAGACCGGCGCCCGCCGCAACCCAGGCCCGAACTCCCCGCCGCAGTCGAGCAGTGCCCTCGGCCGGCGCCCGCCATCCCCCGCCCGGCCGCCCGGCCGCAGGTGAGGCGCTACCCGTCCCTGGGGACCCCGGGCCGCCCCGCTTCGCCGGACCCGGGCGGCCGCCGCACCCGGCGGGGTAACAAGCCGGCGCGCCCAGGCGGCCGCAGCGCGCTCACAACTGACTGGTGGTCCTGACCATGGGCCCAGCGTCGGCGCGGGCGCCTCTCCCACAGCGCTGCGCGTCTCGGCGCCTCCTCAGCGTCCTCCTCCCCGAAGCGGAGCCCCAGCAATGGCCGCGACGCCCCGCCCCCGCGCGACGCCCCGCCCCGCGCGACGCCCCGCCCCGCGCGACGCCCCGCCCCGCGCGACGCCCCGCCCCCGCGCGACGCCCCGCCCCCGCGCGACGCCCCGCCCCCGCGCGACGCCCCGCCCCCGTGCGACGCCAGGCAGGGCTTCCGTCGCACGGCAGACACCGCCCGCGCCCATTGGCCGCACCCATCGTCGCTCCGCCTCGGCCTGAGTGGGCCCCGCCTCCGCCCCAGCTGCATTTCCGGGTTGGGGCCTGGCTGGCGGGAGAGGCCCGGCCCCTCCTGGGCAGGGGGACCTCGCGAGAACCAGTCCGGGGCGGGGCGAGGGTGGGGCGAGCTGTCATTCCCGGCTCCCAGATCGGGCAAGTGAGGCTCAGAGGGGACCGGGCTCCGGCCAGGGTCACCCCCGAGGTCGCGGCGGGGCTGAGCTCGAACCCGGGGCTCGGACTCCGGAGCCGGCACTGCGTAAACGCGGAGGCGCAGCTTCGCTAGTTCACAGCTAACAAGCGTTCACAGAAGGAAATCTGGACTATAAGTCACGTTCATAAGGCAGAAAACAAGCAATCCTACCACTGTCCATCGTCCCGGAGGCAGCCTCAGAGCTTCTTTCCTTGTCCATAAATGATATTGTGGCGATTTGGTTTTGTTTTGTTTTTAGTAGTTGATGTGGATCATGATTTTTTTGTGTTTGTTTTTTGTTTTTTTTGGGGGGGGTGGGTTTGAGACGGAGTCTTGCTCCGTCGCCCAGGCTGAAGTGCAGTGGCTCGATCTCTGTTCACTGCAACCTCCCCCTCCCGGGTTCAAGCGATTCTGTTTTTTTAATTTTTATTTATTTACTTTTTTTGTTTGTTTGTTTGTTTTTGTTTTTGAGATGGAGTCTCACTCTGTTGCCCAGGCTGCAGTGCAGTCGTTTGATCTCGGCTCACTGCAAGCTCCCCCTCCTGGGTTCATGCCATTCTCCTGCCTCAGCCTTCTGAGTAGCTGGGTCTATAGGCATGTGCCACCACACACTACTAAATGTTTGTGTTTTTTGTACCATGGTGGTCTTGAACCATGTATCCGCCTGCCTCGGCCTCCCGAAGTACTAGGATTAGAGGCGTGAGCCACCGCACCCGACTGAAATGGGTTAACTTTTTTTTTTTTTTTCTGAGACGAAGTCTCGCTCTGTCACCCAGGCTGGAGTCAATGGCAATTTCAGTGCAACCCCCGCCTCCTGGGTTCAAGCGATTCTCCTGCCTCAGCCTCCCAAGTAGCTGGGACTACAGGTGTGTGCCACCATTCCCGGCTAATTTTTGTATTTTTAGTAGAGACGGGGTTTCACCATATAGGCCAGACTGGTCTCGAACCCCTAACCTCATGATCTGTCCCCCACGGCTTCCCAAAGTGCTGGGATTACAGGGGTGAGCCACCACGCCCGGCCAACTTTATTTTCTTTTTTTTTTTGAGACGGAGTCTCACGCTGTCACCCAGGCTGGAGTGCAGTGGCCGGATCTCGGCTCACTGCAAGCTCCGCCTCCCGGGTTCACGCCATTCTCCTGCCTCAGCCTCCCGAGTAGCTGGGACTACAGGCACCCGCCTCCTTGCCCAGCTAGTTTTTTGTATTTTTTAGTAGAGACGGGGTTTCACCGTGTTAGCCAGAATGGTCTTGATCTCGACCTCGAGATCCGCCCGTCTCGGCCTCCCAAAGTGCTGGGATTACAGGCTTGAGCCACCGCGCCCAGCCCTTTATTTTTTTTATACTGACACATGGCCATGCAGTTCTTGAGTAATGCACAGAGAAAAGGGAAGCAGTGAAGTAGAAACAACTTGAGGAAATAGTACACGGTGAACTCTAGAACACGGAGCCCAGGGTGGAGGAGCCTCAGGGGCAGGGGCCAAGGGTCACAAGGAGGCTGTTATGTGAAGAAAGCAGCTGACAAGGCACCAGAGGGAAGAGGAGAGAGGGGCAGCTGAAGGGCAAGGAAGAAAGGACAGTTCTCAGTTTTGCTGGAGGCCTCAATGGCAGCCAGAATGCTTGGCCAAGCGCTAGAGAAGCCAGACCAAGAAGCCCCTTTACCCTCTGGAGACACAGAGAAACCTCCCCATGGGTCAGGTCCAGCTGCCCATCCTAGGACACCACACAGGGAGCAGATGTCTCACCTGGCCCAGCACAATTCTCCGGACCCGGGCTGGAGGAAGGGGACTGACCCCTCTCTTTATCTCACCCTTTCCTGCCCAGAACCTCTGTCCATGGCCAATGGATGACCTCAGGCCAAGAATGCAATAACTTGGCCTGACGTTGTGAAGTCACGGTCCATCTAGGGAGGGGCAAGAAGATGACCAGAAACATCTCGGGAGGGGCTGGCAAGCTGCCTTATGTGTGTGGTCCTGTGCTGCAACGACACATTCCTCACTCACCTCTACAACGATCATGGCACGAGGGAGGAAACGGGTGCAGAGGCTAAGGAATGTGCCCAAAGCCCTACAGCTAGTATATTAGTTATCTACTGCTGTTTAACAAATTGCCCCAAAATTTAGATGTGTAAAACAACAAAGAGGTCTAACTCATGGTTCCTGTGGGTCTGGAATTCAGGAGAGGCTGGGCTGGGTGGCCTGGCTCAGGCTCTCTCGTGAAGTTGCCATCAAGATGCAGCCAGGGCTGGTCAGGTGCGGTGACTCACACCTGTAATCCCAGCACTTTGGGAGTCCAAGGCGGGCAGATCGCCAGGTCAAGATTTTGAGACCAGCCTGGCCGACATAGTGAAACCCCGTGTCTACTAAAAATATACAAACATTAGCTGGACATGGTGGCAGGCGCCTGTAATCCCAGTTACTCAGAAGACTGAGGCACAAGAATCGCTTGACCCCAGCAGGCAGAAGTTGCGGTGAGCCGAGATCGCGCCATTGCACTCCAGCCTGGGCAACAAGAACAAGACTCTGGCCCCCCAACCCCCGAAAAAAAAAAATTGCAGCCTGGACTGAGTCATATAAAGGCTAGAGCAGGGCTGAAGGATGCACTTCCTAAAAGATTCATTCCCATGTTCCCACAGCTGTGGGCTGGAGGCCTCAGTCCCTCACCACTGGGGCCTTTTCCCAGGAGTGTGTGCTTTCAAGCCTTGGCAGTTGGCACTCCCCCGAGCGAGTGTCCCAAGAGAAAGAGAACACAGGCAACATAGAAGCTGCCGCGTCTTTATGACCTAACCTCAGAAGTGACACACCATCACTTCCAACACATCTGCTGGTCACACACAACAACCCTGATAGAAAGAGATCGGGTGTGCTTTGGGAGGCTGAGGCAGGAGCACTGCTTGAGGCCAGGTGTTTGAGACCAGCCTGGGCAACAAAGTGAGACCCTGTCTCTAACAACAAAAAAAAACCTTTTTAAATGTTTTACAAAGTGAAACAGGACTGTACAAGGGTATGAAATCCAGGAGGGGCCATTCCTGGGGGCCCCTTCAAGCTAGTTGAGGACAGAGTCAGGATTCCAATCTCAGGGAGAGAAAGAGAGAAGCAAGAAGCACAGGCCCGGCCTGGTCCCTGCAGGTGTGCACACCAGAAGGCCCTGAGTTACAAAGCCAGGGAAGGAAGGGCTCTCCCAGCAAGGATCCCAAGCTGGTTGGCATTTCTAGACTGACCCTACAGCTACTCAGTAGCACCTGGAAAGGGAACTAAAGGGGAAAATGGGGGGCAGGGAGATCAGGTGAGAGAAAAGGGGGCTCTCAAAAGACCACAACACTGGCCGGGTGCGGGGGCTCACACCTGTAATCCCAGCACTTTGGGAGAGTGAGGCAGGTGGATCACTTGAGGTCAGGAGTTGGAGACCAGCCTGGCAAACATGGTGAAACCCCATCTCTACTAAAAATACAAAAATTAGCCAGGGATGGTGGTGCATTCCTGTAATCCCAGCTACTCAGGAGGCTGAAGTATGAGAATCACTTGAACCCAGGGAGGCGGAGGTTGTAGTGTGCTGAGATTGAGCTACTGCACTCCAGTCTGGGCAGCAGAGGGAGACTCTGTCTCTAAAAAAAAAAAAAAAAAAAAAAAAGCAAAAGAAAAGAAAAAAAAGACAACATGGTCTCCTGTCTGCCTCTGGCCCACAAGGCCCTGGTCACATGTCTGAGGCTCCCAATATACATTTGCTGGGCTGCAGATACGTGGATGGAAGATACATTCAGTGGTTTCCAAGCCACCGGGTAAATATCCTCCCATATAAGGCACACCAAGAGAGAATCAGACTTGACGGGGAGTCAGGAAACAGAAAGTTGCATGAGATGTTAGGCAAGTAATTTCCCCTCCTTAAACCTCAATTTTCCCTGAGGTAAAATGGGCTGGCTCAACAACTGCTAAAAGTCCCAAAAGTGGAAAATATCCAATGTTGGTAGGAATGTAGAGAAAGGGGCGCCTTCATAAACCAATGATAGCAACATAGTATTTCCTTTAAACCTGAGCAGTGGGAATTCCTGTCCTAGGCCTTTCTCTCTAAAAGGCAGAATAATAGCCTCTCCAAAGATGTTCTCATTCTAATCTCCCAACCTGTGAATATGTTATTATGTGGAGAGATGAATTAATCAGCTGGCCTTACAACTAGATAATTATGGCTGGGCATGGTGGCTCACACCTGTAATCCTGGCACTTTGGGAGGCTGAGGCAGGAGGATTGTTTGAATCCAGGAGTTCAAAGCCAGCCTGGACAACATTAGCAAGACCCTGTCTCTAAAACAAAAGAAAAAAAGATAGCCGGGCATGGTAGTATGTGCCTGTGGACCCAGCTACTCAGGAGGCTGAGGTGGGAAAATGACTTGGGCGCAGGAGATCAAGGCTGCAGTGAGCTATGATGGGGTGCCACTGCTCTCCAGCTCCCGTGGGGGAGAGTCAGACATCGCTGCCCACAGACCTGCCTCTGACTCAACTGTGTCCACCCTCCCTGCTCCCTACTCCCAAGTCACAGATGACTCAGCAGTGACCCTGTGTGCCAGGCCAGGTCCAAACTGAGAGGGAAGGTGTCCTTTTCACACTGCTAATGATGAGAGTGGCTCTTTTTAGCTAGGCAAGTGCAGATGGGAGCCTGGACGGGGCAGAAATGTTCCCCAGGCCCTGCCTGCGGTTTCTGCCTGGGCCTTGGCTGCTGCTGTGTGTGAGCTGCACGTGAGCCTGTCACCGTGAGCTGGGACGAGCTGGGCCACACCTACCCTGGGGCGCCCCAGGGAGCAGGACGCTCCGGGGCCCAGCACGTTGCCCTGGGCCTGTGGCCGGAATCAAGTCCTCTCTCCTCCTGCTGGCTTTTGGAAAGGCTTGGCTGTGTTGGGGAGTCTCTCTTGGTCCTTTCAGGAATTTCTGTTCAGGCTTACTCCTCCTTATCAGCTCTTTTATCCATCTCAGAACGTCCTGTGTCTCCGTGTAGGAGAGTGGCTTCCTAACCCTCCTAACTGCATGTACAGGCACAGGAAAGACGTCTCAGGGCATCTGGTTATAGGGAAACAAGGGGAGCAGGGATGTGGCTTTAATTGGGGCACTCGGCTGGGCTGCTTGGGGAGACTCTCCCGTGTGTTCTTCCTCTGGATAGAACCACCACCTCCTGGGCGTCACTGACAAGCTCCATCTTAACCTCCAAAGCCACAGAACTAGGGGCTCAGAGCCAGAGCTGGCAGCTGACAGCTGATGATGCCATTGCCTGAGCTCATGACAGCCAAGCCCTTCTGTGGGTCACCTTTCTCCTCACCCAGCCCCTTTCTCTTACCTTTTTAAAGGCTCGTGTGTTTTCTCTCTTTACCCTGCGCTTGCTCATGTCAACTCCAGTTTTATCCAGCACATCCTTAGAGCCATCACCTGGCATGCAGGTGCCTTACACTCTACGGTGGAACGTGGGGTACCGTGTGTCCACACAGACGTGCTTACATGGAATTACAGTTGTGGGTTTATCCAAGGTGAGGAAGATTTCACCTGCTGTTTAATAGACCTGGGGCCATGTGCCTCCCCACACGTGGGCAAGGACAGGTGGAATGTCAGGACCACACTCTGTGGCTTCTCGGCACAAAGGGGAGGGGAGGAAGGCTGTGGTCGCTGCCGGCCTAGGTGCCCCAGGTGCCTTGCCTTTCTCTGGGACACAGCTGGGGGCTGGCTTCTGAGGGATTCTTTTCTCCCCTCTTTGGCCGCAGCCAGGGCGGTGGGCAGTCCTGGTGTGGAGCACAAGCCTCTCCACCGTAGTGAAATGGCTCTGCACCACGGCTACCACGTGGAACCTTAACTTGCGGAAGGCTTGTTAACAATTCTTTTTGAGAGAGATGGCTGGTCATGCCACAGCCGCTGGGGACTCCGCCTACTCCAGCCCTCTTGGGACACACTGTGGGATTTGCGGCCCTTCCCCAGAGGAATTGTGGAGACTGTCCCATGGCACAGACCCCCAGGCACCAGCACAGGGCTCTGGGTGACCCAAAACTGACATTTGTCTCTGACAAGATCAGCTGTAGGCTCGCCGCCCAGAGAAGACCACTGTGAGCATTTTGGCCTATATCCTGCCCCGCCATTTGTTCACTTTTTCAACTAAATTGGGAACATCCGACACACGCTGTTTGCATCGTCTTCTCACTTGATATTCTAAGCATTTTCCCATGTCATGAGTTTCTCAGAAACACGTTTTTAACAATTGTAGTGTTTAGTTGTCCATTTACTATAATTTATCTGACCATTTCCCTACTGTAAAATATTTAGACGGTTTCTGATTTTTCCACTATTTAAATAATGCTGTGATGAATATCCTTAAAATCGTCTGATTTCTTACTTTTTCCCCCCTTAGATGCCTAGAAGTGGTATTTTGAGGTCAAAGAGTTTGTTCATTTTAAATATATTTTTCTGTCTCTCTCTCAACCTTATGTTTAGATGCTCAGAGTTCCAGTAGCAGAACCACCTTAGTTGTGTCCTGCAGATTCTGAACAAATCAGTTTCTGATAAACTGTGTGTGTTCCAAAGAATGTCTGAATAAGACCGCTCTTTATTTAAATGCTAAGAGGATGTCATTGCTGCAATCCATTTGTGGCCGATTTTTTCCAAGAGCCAGTTTCCTTGTTTTGGTTGCAAGAACCTGGCTCCACCTGCATGTCAGCTCTCTGCCATCCCTGCTGCTGTGGCTTTCAAGGGCTTGGTGGTATTTTCAGAACCTTGTACTTTGTGTCCACAATGGTACTGAATTTGTATCTGCACAGTCAGCAGAGATAACAAGTGTTGAACTGACCTTGCCACATGTTTAGTGAATGATTTGTAATTAAGTTTATAGACTCAGAAAGTACATTAGGCCATTTGGAATCAGTAGCAGAGCAAAGCCTCTACTTGAAAAAAACCATGTCGCTGATTGGGTTTTCCGAGTGCATTTGTCTCCCCACTCCCGCCCCTGCTTCAGGCCTTAGTGGTTCAGAAGAGCCCGGCAGCCAGGCTGGCTTTTTCATTGTAGGGCGTGGTTGTCCCAGCTGGTGTAGATTTCAGGCCGTCTCTTCCCCACTCCCTGCCCACAGTATTGCAGATTGCCTGGCTGGCGGCAAGTCCAGACCACCTAAATTTGGTTGGATTTTTCATTTCTCCACTTTAGTTGGGGTCCATTGATTGTACGGGGGAACATGCAGGAGGTTTTTCTAGGCACCGCGTTCAGTGCTGCTTCACTCTACCAGAGAGTATGGCCAAATAGCACAGAATTTGGTTTCTTGCCCTCCTCTGAAGCCTGAGGCTTCCTTGCCTGGCTGGTCCACAGAGCCGGGGTGCTCACTGCTGGGACTTCAGAGCGCAGCTGCTGTGAGAATACGGTGAAGGTACTATGTTCTGGAAGATGTTGTCATACACTTTTCCCCAGTTATTTTCAAACTCAAACCTGACATGAACCTATGTTGACTCACTGGGTGGGGTCCTTTCTTACGCAGCACACGTGGCAAGTGCCTGAATTGGGGCTGGAGGCACTTCAGAGCCTCTGAGGGGCCACCACTTCTGGCCCAAAATTGCAGGGTTGTAGCTGAGGCTGCCTGTGGAGAACTGATGTGAGGAGGAAGCTGTTTCCAACAAAGAGCACTTTGATCTGTTGCTATGGCTGTGGTGAGCACAACTGAACGAGCCTATGTGTGTACCTGAATTTTCCCCATAACTCATTTCTTCAATATGAAGAAACACCAAACTATGTACAGGGAACTTTTTACAAAAGGCAGACCTTTTTTTAGCCGTGTAACCCACGTAGCCTAACCATCTGGCAGAATGACTACAAATAGGGGTCATTGTGCTGGTAAAAGCCTCTATTATGACTGTAAGTTGGACGTTGGCAAAATTTAATTGTTACAGTATTTAGAGCTGCTGTAGCTGTTCCTTCACAACATAAAATAGGAGAAATGACAGTACGTCTTTCAGGTGGGTGGCAGTCAGAACATGCGTAATCTCTACCTGGTCTGTAGCTGTAACTGTGATGTACAGGCAAAGCAAAAATTAGGAGACTTATGAAAACAAATAATGTAATTATATTAGGATATACACTTTTGTAATTTTATTCTTTTTTTTTTTTTTTTTTTTTGAGACAGTCTCGCTCTGTCGCCCAGGCTGGAGTGCAGTGGCTGGATCTCAGCTCACTGCAAGCTCCGCCTCCCAGGTTAACGCCATTCTCCTGCCTCAGCCTCTTGAGTAGCTGGGACTACCGGCGCCCACCACCTCACCCGGCTAGTTTTTTGAATTTTTAGTAGAGATGGGGTTTCACAGTGTTAGCCAGGATGGTCTTGATCTCCTGACCTCGTGATCCACCCGTCTCGGCCTCCCAAAGTGCTGGGATTACAGGCTTGAGCCACCGCACCCGGCTGTATTTTTATTCTTATATAAGGTTATTTGCTGGCTATTGGTGGCCTCTAATTCAGCCTGCTAAAAAAATTCTTTTTTTTTTTTTTTTTTTTTCCTTGAGACAGAGTCTCACTCTATCGCCCAGGCTGGAGTGCAGTGGCCTGATCTCGGCTCACTGCAGCCTCTGCCTCCTGGGTTTAAGCAATTCTCTGCCTCAGCCTCCCAGTAGCTGGGATTACAAGCGCCCACAACCACGCCCGACTAGTATTTTGTATTTTTAGTAGAGATGGGGAATCACCATCTTGGCCAGGCTGATGTTGAACTCCTGACCTCGTGATCCACCCGCCTCGGCCTCCAAAGTGTTGGCATTACATCGCGCGCGGCCAAATTTTTTTTTTTTTTTTTTTTTTGAGACGGAGTCTCCCTGTTGCCCGGGCTGGAGTGCAGTGTCGCGATGTCAGCTCACTGCAACCTCCGCCTCCCGGGTTCAACTGATCCTCCTGCCTTAGCCTCCCGAGTAGCTGGGATTACAGGCAGGTGCCACCATGCCCGGCTAATTTTTTGTATTTTTAGTAGACAGGGGCTTTCACCGAGCCAGGCTGGTCTCGAACTCCTGACCTTGTGATCCGCCCACCTTGGCCTCCCAAAGTGCTGGGATGACAGGCGTGAGCCACTGCGCCGACCACGCCCGGCCTAAATTCTAATATACGAATTATATGGATTGAATTCATGTTCGGGGCCACGTTGTTGTATGCACAGAGGTACAGCCTTAAATGTGAACAATTACTAGAAACTATATTTTAAAACTTTTTTCTGACTTTATTACATAAATTTTCTTCCTTTTTTTTTTTTTTTGAGATGGAGTCTCGCTCAGTCACCAGGCTGGAGTGCAGTGGCGAGATCTCAACTCATTGCAACCTCCGCCTCCCGGGTTCACGCCATTCTCCTGCCACCGCATCCCGAGTAGCTAGGATTACAGGCGCCCGCCACCAAGCCCGGCTAATTTTTGTATTTTCAGTAGAGACGGGGTTTCACCCTGTTGGACAGGATGGTTTCGATCTCCTGACCTCGTGATCCGCTCGCCTGGACCTCCCAAAGTGCTGGGATTACAGACTTGAGCTACCAGGCCCTGCCCTTATTATATAAATTTTGTATTGGGTCAATGATTTAATCATATCATTTAATGAATCTGTTTACTCTTTTTTCCCCCCCAAATATTTGTGCTTCAGGGGTAGTTACCAGATGATCAATTTTCCTCGTATATCCGGTAGTCTTGTAATAAAAAGCATGTAGAGTGTAGACGTCTGCTGGTGTGGCTCCTCCTTCGACCGGTGCATGAGCTGGGGTCACGGTGTGGGTAGAGGCTAGGGTCTGGGTCAGGCGCTCACCCCGCTTGTGGGAAAGCGAGGCAGGTCGCCACCGCAGTCTGTCAGCATTGGCGCCCAGACCACGCCGGTTGCGCTCCCGCCGGAAGCGGGCCTAGCCTCCTGCTTTTCCGGACCGGAACTTCCGCTTGTCGCGTGACGCCGGGGCGGGCGCTCTACCGGGGCGGACCTGTGGGCGGGACAGAACTCGGAGGACGCTATTAAAAGCCGGACGCTTCCGGTGGAACGGAGCTGTGGCGGGGCTTGCTGGGATCATGGCGGAGAATCACTGCGACCTCCTGCCGCCGGCCCGGGGCGGCCTCGGGGCGGGGCTGGGTGGCGGCCTGTGCCGTCGCTGCAGCGCGGGGCTCGGCGCCCTTGCCCAGCGCCCTGGCAGCGTGTCCAAGTGGGTCCGGCTCAACGTCGGTGGCACCTACTTCCTCACCACTAGGCAGACGCTGTGCCGGGACCCGAAATCTTTCCTGTACCGCTTGTGCCAGGCCGACCCCGACCTGGACTCGGACAAGGTGAGGGCCGCGCGGGCCAGCCCGGAAGGTCCTGGCCATCCCGGCCTGCGGCTACCGCACACGTTCTGCTTCGTGCAGAGGAGACCTCAGCGGGAGCGGGCGACTCTCCTCGGGCTTCGAACCCCGCGATCCCTTGTCACCAGCTGGTCCCCAGCTTCCCCCGACCCCCTACTCTGGGAGGGGAGGACGAGGATGGCGCCCTGGAGTCCACTGCTTTGGAGGATCCTGAGTCGCTTCACCCTGGGGTGTCTCTTCCTTGCCCTCTTTGCTTTTCGGTGGAGGAGGCTTCCCAGATCCTGGACTTTGCTGTGATTCTACTTTCTTTTTCTCAGTAGGTTCTTTTGCCCAGGGTGTGTGAACGCCTTCTCTTCTCTGTCCTAGGATACTTGCTGGCTCTGGAAACAGAACCCTTGCGTTGCTCTGTCCTTTCACATTCTGGACGTTTGAATTAACGCTGGCGCGGGGGTTGACATGGGCGGCCCTTTTTTTTCCCGGTGACTTGCATTTAGAGAGTTGGCGCTCCATCCTCTCCATCCACAGCACGTATCACCCACTCAGCACCTCTTAGAAGATGCGTCCGTAGTATATAGTATGACTTTTCGAAGGGAATTTTGCTCATGTTAAGGGTTGCTTTAGGGTTGTCCAGGAAGAGCCAGGTAGGGAATCTTTCAGTCTGCTTTCTGATTAGCTTAGTTTTCTCACTGTCTTCGCAAAAAGACAGGAATTTCCAGGTTAGTTTGCCGCTTGTCTTTCATCAAGCGAAATGCTCATGCTGTTGGGCAGATGGCAATAGAAACCTTTTATTACCTTTATTAAGAGTTGTGAAGCCGAGGAAGAGTGTCTTGGGAGTTGTGCAGGATTGAAACTTAGAAAAAAAACGTGTTTGAAGAAGATGTTGCCTGTTTCTTCAAGGCAGTTCACAAGCCTTACACTAACTTTGCTGGGTCTGTCAGTTGAGCTTACATGATTGCACTTGGCTTTGTGCCGTGGCAGCCAACATTTGCCATGCATGAGCCTTCCCAGAAAGACTCGGATCCCTTTTCAAGTTTGAGAAGCCTGACTGAAACCATTCTCAGCATGGCATGACCATGATCAGGAAAAGAGAATCTGGAGTTACTGCTAAGGCCGCCTTGTGGGTAGAAATGAGGGTTTGAGATGCCAACACTCCTGTCTCTCCCCACAACTTCCAACTGTTTCCATTGCTCATTTGACCAAGCCGTCTCCTCAGAGAATTGACTCCCAGGAAATGACAGTATAGGCTTTTGTTAGCTGTGATTTTCCTCTCATAAGGGTGGGTGTATGTTTTACTGTTTGGTTTTTCTTTTTAAATAGCAGGGCTTAGTGGTCACTCCCTTGCCTTTCTACTCAAGCATTCCTGTTTTGTATGTGAAATTAGATTTTAAATTGCTCTTGTTCATTGGATTCTTTGAGGCAATGTCTATCTATTCAGCACTGGAGCACTTGATTCAGAGCTGATTAACTTTAGCACAGTTAAGGTGGTTCATCCCTTTATTTTACTGTTCCTTAAGATTTTGTTAAAAATTATGGGCTGGGCTCGGTGGCTCACGCCTGTAATCTCAACAGTTTGGGAGGCCGAGGCAGGTGGATCTCGTTGGAAACCAGCCTAGCCAATATGGTGACGCCCGGTCTCTAGTCAAAATACAAAAAATGAGTTGGGTGTGGTGGCAGGTGCCTGTAGTCCCAGCTACTCCGGAGGCTGAGGCAGAAGAATCGCTTGAACCCGGGAGGCCGAGGTTGCAGTGAGTCAAGATCACACCACTGCACTCCAGCTTGGACGATAGAGCAAGACTCTGTCTCAAAAAAAAAAAAAGCTTTACTGTAGGAATCAGTTCTTTGGGGGAGGCATAATATATCTATGTTATGCTTGCTCTTTTCATCATCCTCCATTTAACCAGGTTTGATTTCCAAATGGTAAAACTGAAACTCAGAACATGAAGGTAAAGTAGCAGTACAGTCTGTCTCATAAAATAGTTGGAGTAGGGGCCGGGCATGGTGGCTCACACCTGTAATCCCAGCACTTTGGGAGGCCGAGGTGGGTGGTTCACCAGAGATCAGGAGTTTCAGACCAGCCTGGCCAACATGGCGAAACCCTGCCTCTACTAAAAATACAAAAAAATTAGCTGGGATTGGTGGCGCGTGCCTGTAGTCCCAGCTACTCGGGAAGCTGAGGCAGGACTGTCGCTTGAACCGAGAGGTGGAGGTTGCATTGAGCTGAGGTTGCGCCACTGCACTCCAGTATGAGCAATAGAGTGAGACTGTCTCAAAAAATAATAATAAATAAACAATAATTGTAGTGAAGAAGGTTAGTTTTAGTGATAGATAATTTGCCAGAAGTGTAGTGCTAATTCATATTAGTCCCAATACTAAAGTGTTTTTCGTCAAATGAGGAAATGTGTAAAATGCTTCATCTTAGTTTTTGTCTCCTGTGGCTCTGATGAAAGAATGTCCCAGGAGATTCCTCCTAATTAAATCCTGAGTGAGGAATCTGAGGAGGAGGGGAAGGGGTGTCAGGAGTGGGAGGCCATTAATTACATGATAGAAGACAAGCAGGATGTTGCTTCACCTGTAAAGATCTCTAAGCTCTGACCTCAGAGTTGAGTTTCATGAAAGAATATTCCTAGAGTTGGATTTAAGCGTGAATCTGGTGGAAGAGTCCCTGCCTGGATTATTGGACTAGTGTGGAGTGAGCACCTGGGCTTGCAGAATGTGGGGGTCTGGAGAGGAGTTGGATGGCGAGATTTAAGGGGGAGGATTCCCAAGAAACCGTAGAAGCTTTGGGTGCCTGAGAGGTTGGGAGAGCACCCTGCTAAAGCATCCTATCTGGCAGGGAGGGGAGCTCTTGACAGACGGGTTGTTAGGGAGGGTGATGAAAGCCACACACATCAAGAGGCTGACCTGCTTGCCCTCTGGCCCCACATCTAAGCTTCTGGGCTGTGACTGCCCCCAACCAAGTCCTCAGAGCCCAGCTCGGGACCCACCACCCACCATACTCCATGCTCCCAAGCCCTTACTCTGCTGTTCCAAGGGCCCACGGCTGCCACGAAGTTCTCTTTCTAGACAGCCCGATGTGAATTTTCACTTCCTCCTGGGACTTCCCCCAGCAGGACTGTGGCTGTGTTGTGCATTTCAGCATCTGCTCATCTGCTGCTCTGTCATGTTTCTCTTCCATGGTGTCTTTAAGGGCAGGCCAGGTGGAATGTGGCTTCCCAAAGACTCGATTCATTTGGGTTAGGTCTCTTGTACTGCACGATCCCTGGCCCGTAGGCGTTGTTGGAAACAAAGTCGAGTTTGTTGTTTCCAGCTAAACCAGCCCCTGCCTTAGTGTGGAGATACTTCAGGAGTTAAAGGGAAACAGGAAACACTACTGCGTTAGGGTTGGAAACCACTCAGAAAGAGGAGGATTTGGGGAGGCTTCGGTTCCTGCAGCTGAGGCGGCCCTGGAGAAAACTGCACGTGAACGTTTGCCCTTTGAACAGGGCCCGTGTCCCGGCTTGAGGGTTGCAGATGTGGTGGCATCAGATGGGTCTTTGAGGGGTGGGGCAGTCAGGGTGCCTCTAACAGTGTACTTGGTGTTGGCAAGACCTCGGGGGTGGAAAGTTATGAAAGGAATTGTTCAGACAGGGCTCAGTGATGGGCTGTGGGCTGGAGTACTGTCTTTGAAGCCGCTTGGCAAGAGAAGTGGGGATCACGTCGAGTGGGGATGGCAGATGATGTTCTGTGTAGCCAGCACTGGTGAGAGCTGCGGCGGCCTCAGTGTGAGGCCGTGAGTGGGTGTGTGCGACGGTGATGGACTTGGTTTCACACTTCAGTTGAGGATGTGGCTCTGAGCATGTTCTTTGCTCTGACCACAAGTCATCTTCTATTCTGGACGTGAGCGATGGTCCCCGCGGTGCTGGGGGCTCCCGGCTCCTTCCCCACTGCAACAGGTGCTGGTCCTCAGCAAACCTGTGCTCACCTCTTTATCAGGTGCCTCATCTGAAGCCCTTTAGACCTTAGGCCACGAGTCAGTGCCATAAATTCCTGAGAAAAGGACTCGCCTCTGGTGATGAAATGGAACATTTCTATTGGGTTCAGTCCTAGCTAGGAAGAATGAAAGAAAACACTTTTGAGCCTTTCTGAGAAGAGCTTGTGTCGGGGCACCTGACACGGGCCTGTGGTCTTCGGCCTTCTCGCCTGCAGACCTCTGCGGGTGGCTGGGAGGAAATGCTGTCGCTGCCTGGGCAGTTCCTCTTTCTGGCCCTGCAGGTGCAGCCTTCAGTGGCTGTCGTCCAGCAGGGCAGTGACTAGTCTTGGTGTAGCAGGAGTCAGAAAACTGGCCCACCCGCCTGTTTTTGCAAGTAAAGTTTTACAGGAATGCAGAGATGCCCGTTTGCTTACGGATTGTGTGTGGCCGTTTTTGCTCTGAAAGGTCAAGATAGAGTGAGGTCTAAAGCCTCGCCAGGGCTGGTCCCCGGTCAGAGAAGAGAGCAGTGGCTGTGATGGGGCACCTGCTGCCTGGTCTCTCCCCAGCCCTGTTGTTAGCCACCAGGCATCCCAGGGACTCCTTTTCAGATTCTCGTAGGCACTTTGGTTCTTTTAGCAGATCCCCCCTCCACATCTCAGGTCAGCAGTCCCCAGGCATGGTCTTTAAAGGCTGGGGAAGAACCTGCCTGCGTGGCACCATGGGAGGGGTCCTCGTAGCGGAGGGGCCAGCAAGCCATCTCTCTCCCAGGATGTGCTTGTTCTCCGTGGGCGTCAACTGGGCAGCTCTCCCTGGACTGCAGAGCACCTAGAACATTCTGGCCTGGGGTTGGTGTGACGGAGCATCTTCCTTGGAGTTGGGGAGCCTGGGTTGGACTCTGCCCACCCCGGGCCTGCCTCGTGACTTGGGGTGATTTCGTGTCCCTGTGAGCTGTAGTTTCTTCCTCTGTAAAGTAAGGGTGACATCCTCTCCCGAAGATGACAGATGTGGTGCCCCCGCCCCGTACCTGGTGCCAGGCCAGTGCAGTCAGGAGAGGTTGTGCCTGGCAATCTTCATCTCATGCTTATACTTGGTTTTTATTTTTAAATATTTATTTATGTATTTATTTGAGATGGAGTCTCGCTCTGTTCCCCAGGCTGGGGTGATTTCGGCTCACAGCAACCTCTGCCTCCCAGGTTCAAGCAATTCTCCTGCCCCAGCCTCCCAAGTAGCTGGGATTATAGGCACGAGCCACCAGCCACCATGTCTGGCTGATTTTTGTATATTCAGTAGAGACGGGGTTTTGCCATGTTGGCCGGGCTGATCTCGAACTCCTGACCTCAGGTCATCTGCCCACCTTGGCCTCCCAAAGTGCTGAAATTACAGATGTGAGTGTACTTAGCTTTTAGAAAGAGTATGCCAAGAACGCTTTTTTCTTCCTGCAGCTGCACTTTTTTCTTTCTTTTTTTTTTTTTCCGAGACGGAGTCTCGCTCTGTCGCCCAGGGTGAAGTGCAGTGGTGCGATCTCGGCTCACTGCAAGCTCCGCCTCCCGGGTTCACACCATTCTCCTGTCTCAGCCTCCTGAGTAGCTGGGACTACAGGCACCCGCCACCACGCCTGGCTAATTTTTTTGAATTTTTAGTAGAGACGGGGTTTCACCGTGTTAGCCAGGATGGTCTTGATTTCCTGACCTCATGATCCGCCTGCCTCAGCCTCCCAAAGTGCTGGGATTACAGGTGTGAGCCACCACACTCAGCCAGCCGCACTTAATTTCTGTTAACGTCCACTTCTGGCCACACTCAGCCCTGTCAGCTTTTGGTGATGCGCCAGAGGCCGCTGAAGGCCGTGTGTATGGCCAGGAATGCCTCTCCCTTCCAGTCTCCTTGCTGCCACCCAGAGCTCTGGCTGACCCTAGCAGGACAGGCCCCCACAGGGTGTGTCTCCACCTCTGGGTGCTGGTGCTGTGGGAAGGGCAGGGCTTCCTGGGCAGCCCCCGAGTTTTCTTTCAAGAAACCTGAGACCCCTGCTTCTGAGAGGGCTCCAGTTCCTGCCGAGCAGAGCAGGACCCTGCAGCGACCTCAGCTTGGCAAGACCCCCTGTGGTGCACCTGAAGCATGTTTCTTCCCAGAGAAGCCGCTGGACCTCGTGTGAAGGGCCAGGTCATGAGTCCACACATGTCTGCTTCTCACTAAGCTTTGAGTCATGCGTGGGGCACGGACCTCCCAAATTCCAGTTTCTGTGCTGGGTGAGGCCCAGAAGCAATGGAAGGGAGGGGTAGTGGGGAGGCAGCAGGCCTGGCGATCAGGGCGCAGGGTTCCCCCCGCTCTCCGAATCTGGGTGCCTTGGACAAGCCTCCTTGCTCTCTGGCCTCAGTTTCCCCATTAGTAATTGGTGACATCAAAGGCCTCTCATGGGCCAAAGACACCACACATCTGCATAAAACAAAACAGAAGAGAGAGTAGTGGTGAAGCTTTTGTGTGCGAGATCGGATAATTTCAGAGTAAAAACTCAGTATTTCTAATTAGGTTGATTGCGGATGTTGGTGCACAGAAAATTCTATGCCTTCACGTCTAGATTTCTGTGGGGCAATTTGGCAGAGTTGGCTCAGGGCACCTCCCCCTCTTGATTTCGTCCCCTCTGGTGGCACGTGTCTCCGAGCGCTGGGAGTGACTGAGAGCCGCAGGGCTGACCGAGCCTCTGTGCGGAGCTCCGGGAGCTGCGGGAGCAGTGGGCGGCAGCAGGGTTATGTTCCGTTCAGCATCTGGCGTGAGAGTTTGCCAGTCTCCACCCTCATTCCTCACTGCGGTTTTCCTTTTTTTTTTTTTTTTTTTGAGACGGAGCCTCGCTGTATCGCCCAGGCTGGAGTGCAATGCACAATGTTGGCTCACTGCAGCGGGGCTCTTGGGTTCAAGCGATTCTCCTGCCTCAGCCTCCCTAGTAGCTGGGATTACAGGTACCCTCCACCATGCCCAGCTAATTTTTGTATTTTTAGTAGAGACAGGGTTTTGCCATGTTGGTCAGGCTGGTGTTGAACTCCTGATCTCAGGTAATTCGCCTGGCTTGGCCTCCCAAAGTTCTGGGATTACAGGCGTGAGCCAGCATTCCCAGCCCTTCACTGCCATTTTCAAGGCTGCTGGTTGCATTAGGGACGTGTGCCTGAGAGGCTGGGGGACCCCCACGTTGCCCCTGCTGCTTTGCTGGGCAACAGCATGGATGGTGGAGAGCTGCAGCCAGAGTCTGGTGAGATGAACAGAGTGGCCAAGCTTGTTACCAGACTACTCTGAGCACTGCTTTCCTGACCAGATGTCCATCTGCAGCTGCCCTGTGGACTTGGGGAGTGGGCAAGCAGTCAGCTCTGTCCGCGGGGTCTTTTCTCCATCTCCCAGGGCTGTGTGTGCCCTGGCTCGGCGCTGCCTCCCATGTGCTCCCGTGTCCAGGGTCACCCTCTCCTTTGTGGTTTGGAAACTGCCCTGCCTGGCCTACGGCCCGTGGCTCCGGCTGAAAGCTGGGACCCCTGGAGATGGGTGGCTCAGCCCAGCCTGCTGGGCCCACTCAATGCCATCTTGGGCCTGGCCACAAGTAGGTCAGATGCCAATTCAGTGAGATGCGGGGAAGACGAGGGAAATGACTTATCAAGAAAACAGTCTTAATTATGGCTCTTTTACAAAAAAAAAACACCATGAACCTTCCCGAAAATCAAGTGCAGCCTGTGCTGGTTGTGTGAGCCGTGGAAGGCACGGGAAAGCCAGGAAGAAGAGCGCCCCCACGCCCGGCCCGCAGCATCTCGCTGGCTTCGTGGTGGCCTCTCCTCATCCCAGACTTAGAGGCGTGACCAGGCCGGGGCATCTTTCCTTCCTTGTGTTGTGGGGGCTTGGGCAGGCCCTGCTGCCGGCCTTATGGGCAGGATAGGGGCCCTGCCTAGGTTGGCCCAGGCGCTGTTCTAAACCTCCCCAAGGTGACCTTGCTGCCTTTGTCTCCGTGAGCCTAGGAGTATATCCTGAATTTTGTATGATTTTGTGTTTCCCATTTTCCCATGTTCCTTAATTTTTTGTTGTTTCTGCATCAGGGTGGAGGCTACCGAGCCACATCCCTAACACCAGCAGTGAGCTGCCAAGGCCCTTGCGCATGGGCTAGGCACTGTCGGGGCCTGGGCTGGCGCCACGAGTAGCCCCCGCACGCGCTAGGCCTATCTGGAGCACGTGACTCACTTGAGCTGGGAGCACCAAGACCTTTGCCTACATGTGTGGAAGCGAGTCAGGCCACAGCAAGACCTGAACCCTGGTGGGATTTGGAGGTCCTGGTTTAAGACCTTGGCACTTCCTGTGGATGTGGAAATCTCCCATTGAAAGCACTCAAAGAGTGCAGTGGTGAGAGCAGCACCTCCACACGCCACTGCCTCCCTGCCCTGGCGCGGATGTCCCTGACCTTCCCCTCTGCCCAGACAGGGCCTGTTTCTCAAGGAACCACACCAGTTAGAAGGAATCCACGGGAAGAAATGGCCGGAGAGCTATAAGGCCAGCCACAGAGGAGCCAGTTTTGGAATTTCCCACCAAAGGTTCAGCCTGCTGCTCACCCTTCAGCCTCTGGTGCCCCACGGCTCAGCTGGGTTCTAGGGGCTACGTGGTCTCAGGGCAGGCCATGCAGGGCTCTGCAGTGTCACTCTGGGAGAGGGCTGTGGAGGCAGCTGCAGGCCCAGTGTGCCGAGTCCACAGAGTCTGGATGTGTCCTACATAGGCCCAGAGGTTGTGGGGCTCAGAATTGAACCACGTGGGAGGAGTGTAGTGTGGCAGGGGCCCCATATGAAGCCCGCTGTCCTGGAGGCACTGGGGCGGCGGCGGGGGTGCAGAGCGGCCGATAGCCTCCAGAGGATCTGGGTGACGTTTTCATGTGTGTTTTCCTAGAGGTCTTACAGTTTTGAGGACAGAGGTCCAGGGCACAGTGGCCTCACCTTGGAGTACACAGAGCCAGGCTGTCTCCATACAGAGAGACTTAAACTCACCTAGACCTGGGATGGTGGCTGGTCAGGGTTAGGCTGTAGGTGGCAGGACGTGGCCACACCATCAGGGGTTTCCTGAGATGCCGCAGGCTCAGGTCTGTTGGGGAGAGGCCTGGGTCACCTGGTGCCTCTGAAGCCTCCTGATGTGACCGGGCCTTGGTGGACCTGCAGGAAGTGTCGGCTTCTCACGGAGGACTCATCGTGCTCTGCTCTCTTTAGGACGAAACAGGTGCCTATTTAATCGACAGAGACCCCACCTATTTTGGGCCCGTGCTGAACTACCTGAGACATGGCAAACTGGTGATTAACAAAGACCTCGCGGAGGAAGGTAAGCCGACTTTTGAGCATAGGTGCCTTAGCTTTGGGGGCAAGGGCCTGACAAAGGTGCCACGGGCTCCACTTAAGACGCAGATGCCTGCAGCCTGGGCCCCCAGGGAGGAGCAGGCCCTGTACTCTGAAGCTGGGGCCTACGTTCTGGTGCTGAGGCCACGGGCAGCGGCGCAGCTGCCGGACAGGGAGGTCTGGGGACCCTGTGACTGTGGGGTCCTCCCCGGCTGCAGCTCCTTGGAGGGCTCCCTCTGTGCAGGCTCCAGCTGGCGACACAAGGGGGCGAGGGGCTCCTCCCTGCTGTGACTGAGGTGGTCTGAGCAGGTGTGTGAGGCACATGCCCGGTGATGCCCACGGTGTGGCTCAGGGCCCTGGTTCCCTGGCCTGCTCTCCCTCAGGGACAGCCCAAGGGTGGTATCTCTGTGCCATCACCTGGACTGTGCCTGCTGCTGCCAGCTGCCGTGTTCCATTCTGAGTGGTGGTGGTGCAGGGACGGCACCCACACGCGTGGGCCCAGGCTGGCCTGCCTGTGTGCTGTAGTGCTGGCTTGGCTCAGAACAGCCCGAGACCTTGCCATGAAGACTGAGGGTTTCTGGGCACCTGCGTGCAGGCGTGGCCCTGCTCCCCGGCGTCCGTGTCTGTGCATCGGTCTGTACTGAGCAGCGCCTCACTCCGTTTTTGCTCTGGGTCTCTGGGCCTCGGCATCTGCCTGCCTCCTCCGAGTTCACGCGGGGCGCGGGGTGTCGGGAGCTGTGGCCCAGCCCTGCTCCCGCTCTGAGACTGTGACCCACACTGCCCACTCCTGTCTCTTTGGCAGGCAATATCTTTCATATGCGCTCTCTCTGGTCGCCTGGGCAGCCCCTTGTGTTCTGCCATGGAGCCGTTTGAGTCCAGGCTTCACTTTATCTCAGTCTGCCCCTAGTGGGATTGGCTCAGAAACAGGCGCTAGACACAAACCGCCTGGGCTCGCTGGCCCGCCTCTAACCCGCCTCCGACACGGCCACTCGCCCTCGGTGCTGGGCAAGGGGGCTGTGCGGGACCCGTGCAGGGCTGGGAAGCCTGTGACTCTGAGGCTCTCATCTCTATCCTGTGTGGCTCTGTGCTATGTAGGTGGCGGGGTGTTGTCCTGAGCTGCCATGTCCCATGTGTGGGTTCGTCTGGAGACCACCCATGAGGAAGCCCTGAGGCTAGACCTGTGGAATCTGCTCTTAAGGCTCTTAAGGGAGGTGTGCAGTCCCTAAATGCGGCACATTTAGGATGGCAGACTTTGGGAAGAGCTGGAAGTGACCCTCTCAGCCAGGCACAGTCTTCCCTTTGAATGGGGTAAACTGAGGTGCCAGGTGACTGAGACATATGCACAAGGCTGCAGGCCTGAGCCCCACACAGCACCCCACCCAGTGGCGTGGCAGTGAGCAGGTTCCCAGCAGGAAGCCTTGGCCTCCAGGCTTGGAGGGAAAATGCCAGATCCCACCCCTTGCATGCCGTGGCCTCAGTTTAGGCATGCACTGAGCTGCATGTAACCAGCGACTCCATACCTGGTGGGCCACTGGAGGTTGCTCGAAGTTGCCTAGGGTGACCTGAGCTGGAGGTATTTAGTCCACACGTCGGCCCTCTCGCCACAGCCCCTCCACCCATAATCCTGGAACCCCGCAGGGCTAACGTGTCTGCAGGAAGCCTGTTAGGATGGGGCCTGAGCAGCTCACGGTGGGCCGAGCCATGGGTCCTCATTGCAGGGGATTCTTTGGTTTCGTTTGGTTTAGTATAGACAATTTATTTTTCTTTATTCCAGGAGTATTGGAGGAAGCAGAATTTTACAATATCACCTCGTTAATAAAACTTGTAAAGGACAAAATTAGAGAACGAGACAGCAAAACATCACAGGTAAGAGAAATAACTAAGGCTAGAAGCTTTTATGGCTGGTGTGAAGGAATGGCTCCTTCTTACTCCCCCGATCGGCTGCCTCCCACATGAGTCCTGCAGTCTGGGGCTCTCCTGCCCTGAGACCCTTGTCCTCTGTCACCACCCCAGTGCCCGCCAGCTCCGTCTACAGCCTCGCCCCAGGGTCCCTTGAAGGATCCGTTCAGCCTGCCCGGCCCAGCCTCTGGGAGCCCCCAAAGGATGGTTGTAAGGGAGTTGGGCATGGGAGACGCGTGGAGGGAAGGAGGGCCCCATGAGGGCTGGTCTGGGAGACCCTGAGGTGGATGGCATCTTGTAGGGAGCAGAGGGTGCCAAGGGCCTGCAGCTAGCATGACTGGAGGGAGACAGCAGAGGGGTCATGTGGATCTGCACAGGCGTCAGAAGGACCTTGGTTTTATTGGGAAGAGGGGCGAGTCGCCACAGACAGACCTCTCACACCTAGCGCAGCCCTTCTGCAGCCCGGGGAGCCCAGGTTGTTGGTGGGCTGTGCCCAGTACCTCCTGTGGAGGGGCCACTGCTGGGCCTTGGGCATCAGTCTTGTCCCTGAGAGCTGAGCCTGCCCCGGCCCCAGCTTAGCATCCTTGGGAAGGCACCAGGAGTGGGTGTGGGCCACACTGTGGCTGTAGCTGCCATCAGAAGTCTCGGTCCACTTAGAGCCCTGGGCCCTATGCAGAGACTCCTAGCCTGGCCGCTCAGGGCCACTGGCCACCTAGCGACATGCCCAGTTCCCCCTCCTGCTGGAGTTCCCTTGGCACCACTGAGGGATCTGGTGGGGCTCCTTATCTGTGGGGCAGGAGCTGTGTCCCACACCCTGGGTCACCTTGTCCAGCCTGCTTTTTTCCCTGTTGTGTGACCGGGCTGTGTGGGTGCTCCCTGCCTCAGTCTACCTGCCCGTATGACGCAGGTGGGTGAGAAATGGTGCAGGTGGGAGAGTCCTTGCAGTCCAGTCTTGCTGTGACACACAGTAGCATCTTACTGTCTTGCAGAAGAAGGCACTCGGTTGTGTGACCTCGAGGCCACTGTGTGCCTTTGTCACTCATACATCCCTGGCATGAGTCACCATCTTAAGGTCAAGGACCAAGGATCCCTGAACCCTTTCTCACTGCTGTGTTTCCATCCAGCTCTGTCTGCAGCCGGAGTCCTCTGTAATGACTGTGTCTGGGACATGGGGCCGCCCTGCCCACTGGGGAGCAGCTCCATGCAGGCGGGTGGCCCTGGTGGCTCACCATCACTTCCAGGACCACAGCTGCCTAGAGGGGCATAGCAAGTGTGCCAGGCAGGTGGGGGATTAGGAGGTGGATGGAGTTTTGGGAAGCAGCTCAGCCTTGAGGAGGCCTGAGTCCAGGCTGCTGCGCAAGTTCAGGAGCCTTTTCTGGTAGCCGGGAGTGAGCTTTGTCTGCCACTGGCTCTCAGGGCCCTGCCTGCCAGAGCCTTTCCTGACCAGTGAATTCAGGGCTGCATGGTTCCTGCGTGCGGAGCAGAAATGGACGCTCTCGTGTCGTCATGTGGAGCCACAGGTGCTCTTGGGATTTCAGGAACATGACTCATTTTATTTTGGAACTTAGAAATAGAAATATTTTTGGAGGCGAACGAGGAAGCAGAAAACAGCAGCTGTTCGGGCCGCGTGTTTTGATTTTGTGGATGTGCTCAGGGTTGCTTTGGGCCTCGTGCCCTGCGCTGAGAACTGGAGAGTGAACCTCAGCCTCCCTGGGTCACCTGGGCTGGGGCCACAGGCAGCAGCGGGACATGGGTGGCCCGCCCTTACTTGTGCCCATTGTTCTTGCAGGTGCCTGTGAAGCATGTGTACCGCGTGCTGCAATGCCAGGAGGAGGAGCTCACGCAGATGGTGTCCACCATGTCTGACGGCTGGAAGTTTGAGCAGGTGAGGGGTCGTGGCCAGGCTGGCGGCAGCCATGCTGCAGCTGAACTTGTACTCACAGTGGCTCAGGGCTCAGTGCTCCTGGAAATGCAGACTTCGCTGCTGGCGTCTTCCTGCAGTTCCGGGGGTGCTCACGACAGTGGCCTGCGCCCTGTTTCCGCTGGAGGAGCCGTGGGAGTTCGAGTGTGGTGGGCAGAGGTGTCTCAGGCTCTGCCCCGTACCTTTCCCTCCTCCCTGGCCTGCCTCTTCTTCCCAGCGCTGCACTTTCTTCACATCACCTGGCACCTCTGTGTGACCAGGGGATTGGTGTCCCCAGAGCCTCCTGGCAAGCCCACCACTCAGTGCACGCCTCCGTCCCCCACAGCTCACTCCAGTGAAGCATATGGAGGCCCTGATGCCCTTCTCAGGCTGCCTCCCTTCCTGCCTGTGCTGGAAGGTGCTGCTAGGCCCCCGTGCCTTCTTTCCACCTTGCTTTACCAAGCTGTGGCGGGTGGGGTCTGATGGGTCTGTGCAGGGCGTGCCTTCTTCAGCAGCTTCCATGGGAGCCACCTGAGTGCTGCATGGGCCACTGTGCTGTGGCCTTGTGGCTTGTCATCGGGGACCTCAGGACACATGAGGCATGGCCTCTGAGTGGGGAACCCTTGCCCACGGCCTGGCTGCCACTGTTCCTGGTGCTAGGCAGACACTGAGGGTGGGGACAGTGACCTTGCCCAGCCCTCCCTGTCCTAAGAGTTTCCTCTGTCACTTGCTTCTGTCTGGGGCAGATCCTGTCCATGACCCAGTGGCCCTGCCAGGTTGTGGGAGTGACAGGCTCAGCCAGTGTCCCTCTGAATGAAAGCTACCTTTTCCTTTGAGTCTTTCAAAATAATCACATTGTAGGGTACTCTGAGCCTCCCCTTAAAATGTCGCCAAAGACATTTGCATCCCACCGTCCACCCTGAACCCCTAGGCTGGGGGCCGGGGTGACTGTGGGTCTCTGTGCTGACAGGGCAGCTGACCAGCAGCCTGGGCCCTGCCCTGCACTGGCGGCTGCATGTTTCTCATGCTCTGACCTCACCAGAATCGTGCCAGAGGCTCCCATGGGAACAGAAATCTCCACTGCTAGGCAAGCCCCACCTCCCCGTTGTCAAGAGGCCCTGGGAAGCTGTGTCAGCAGCTCGGAGTCCGTGAACAGGGCTATCCCCATGTGGCACCTGTGCTCTTCTTGCAGCTGTCTTGTGACTTTTCTGTCTGGGAGGGAGCGATGTGTCTTGCCCGTAGTGGGCACCTCCCTTCCGGGGCGGCTTCAGGTCTTTGCCCTTAGCGCTTCTGGGTGGATTCCGAACCCATTGCAAAGAACGGGTGTCCTCCCCGTTCCTTGATTATGACCTGCTTGGCACGCTTCATCCCTTGGCGACCCCTTCTCCCAGTTCATGTAGGGAAGCTGCTGGGCTGACCAGCTGCCCCGGCTGTGGGGTGGGACCCTGCGGGGTGCTGGGAGGTGGCCAGACCGGACCTAGGGTCTCCAGTGGTCAGCAGGGGATTGCGAACAAGGCTTGGGAAGTGGCTGGGGTGCCTGTGAGGACACAGGGGCTCCGGTGGGCATGGCCATGAGTGCTCCCAGGGATACCCTTAGCTGCTCGGGCCCATGCCAGCACCCCTGTGGCCGCCTCACTGGGCTGGGTCCACTGTTGCCCACTGGGTCAGCCGCCAGCGGCACAGGAACAGCAGCTAACTGCGGGTTGCTCTCCCGGCCATTGGTCCAACTGTGCAGGTCATAGTGAGGCCAAACTGTGAGTGCCACCCAGCTGCTTTTTGGCTTGGTGGTGTGCTGCTGGCATGCTTTTTGTGATTTGCATATTGCATTTTAATTTTCCCTTTAAAAGCACAGAAGTTCCTAGGGGCCCAGATTAGCCAGCCATGGGCCAGATGCCTGGCCAGAGAGACAGGTTGGCCCTGGGCCTGCATGGCCTGGCCTGCCTGGTCACCTGGAGGGAGGCAGGTTGGAGTGGCCCAAGGGTGTGCCCAGCAGGCTGCAGCAGACCCACCCTGGCCGAACTCCTGGGCAGCACAGCTCCTCCAGCGGCTTTTGGTCCAGTCAGCGGGCCCCAAGCTCTTCCCTCCAGGCTATCAGAGCTGCCCTCCACTCTCCTCCCGCTGCCCCTCTCCCTCCACCCCAGTTCAGGGACCCTTCTGCGCCCCTCCCCCTGGGGCAGCGGCCCCTTTTGTCCCAGCTGGAAGCGCCAAGGAAAGCTCAGGGTCCTCGCAGAGGACGAGTTCGCCCCGTGCCGTGCCATGGTGTGGGGGTGCCGCACGTGTGCTCGTGCAGGCGTTCTGGGGCTTTGTTTTCCATCCATTTCCTCAGGCGTCGGCAGTCTTTGCTGCGGCTTTCGCAGTGGCAGGCACGTCCTGAGCCTGGGCCAGTCAGCCTGGCTGCATCTCTCTCAGGCTTCAATGGGCTGCATCTCAGGCTGTGTCTTCCCTTGCAGCTGGTCAGCATCGGCTCCTCTTACAACTATGGGAACGAAGACCAGGCGGAGTTCCTCTGTGTGGTGTCCAAGGAGCTGCACAACACCCCATACGGTACAGCCAGTGAGCCCAGCGAGAAGGCCAAGGTGAGAGCTGGGATGGCCCCGGCCTGGGGCAGGCTTGGGTGGGAAGGCTCTTGCCCTCTCAGAGCTTCCTCCTCTCCTGCCATTCTCATCAAGCCCCCAGTGTCCGCCCCTGTGGCCTTGCTGACTGGTCAGACGCATGGTCTCCCGTGGGACAGGGTCTGTCAACACAGGCTCCCAGTAAGCTCCTGCGACCTCCCAGCCTGCACACACAGCTGCTCCTGGAAGGGGCCCCTGGGCCTACTGCAGGGGCTGTGCTCTTAGGAATGCCACTGAGGGCTGTGTCTCAGGGGACCCAGGGTTCTCTGTTCCCAGGGCACAGCCTCTGCTGTGTGAGTGAGGACTTGGGACGCTGAGGCCTGGCTGGCATAGGGATCTGGGCCATCCCTGAGTGCAGGGGTGGGCACCCTGGCTCAGCCACTGTCTGGGCCTCATCTGTGTTGAGAGGAGGGTGTCCTGCAGGCCCTGGGATTCTCAGGCTGCACAGAGTGGGCCCTGTGTGGCACCCAGCCTGGCAGCACTGGCGCAGACTCTGCGGGGGTTCAGGCCCTTCTGTTTTCTGTGGGGCAGGCAGCTGGGGTGAAATTCAGGGACCCCTGCCTCATTTGCTTTCAGGTTGGCCCCGTGGCCCTGCCCACAGGTGACCCATTCTGGTGGCATTTCCTCTGGGCACATTCTTAAGGTTGAGACTCCAAGATGGACAAATGTGACCATCTGAGCAGAATCCGGCCTTGGCCTGGGCCAGCTCCTCCTGGCAGGACTCCCGGACCTCAGAGCCAGGTGGTGGCTGGAGAGCCCTTGGCTGGGGTCTGCATGGGTCTGGGAGAGCCTGGGTGGTGGGGCAGGCTCTGTGGGGAGCCAGCCTGGGGTGAAGGCTCGGGGCATTGGCAAAGGATGTTGAGTGGGTGCCATGAGAGGCCAGAACTGGAAGGTTTTTAACTGGTGGCATTAAACCAGGGACACCTGGGCAACCGCAGACTCTTGGCTGGGGGCCTCTGGCCAGCCACCAGCAGTCCAGGACTGTCCCTGTGAGCCTCTCCGAGTCGGCCTTTGGAGGTATGCCTTTGGGAACAGAGGGGCGGGGCCACCAAGCACGTCTCCTGGAGGCCTGTGACCCGGTCACTGCAGCCTTTCCACCACGGGCAACTGTCCTGGCCCAGAGCCTCCCTTGCTGGCCGCCGGTTGCCCTCTTGCTGTGGGCAGAGGGCAGTCCTGCTCCACCACTGTTCCTCGAGGCCGGGGCAGTATAGGGCTAGGACAGGCCCTGGCTCGTGACAGCCAGGGTGGAAGCTGGGGTTTCACTGCCAGGCTTGGAGATGCTCTTCCATTTGAGTCTCAAGCCTAGGAGGCAACCCCTGGAGCTCAGTCACAGGGAGGCGCTTCTCTTCCTCTTGGAGCAGTCGTAGGGCTCTTTTCTAAATGGTTTTATTTTTAGAAGTTTTTTATTTCTGAGCTTAGTTTTTATAACCAAGCTCCCCTGGGCTCCTATCCCTCAGGTGGCTTGGCAGCTGCAGAAAGGACACGCTCTGTACTGTGAGGAAGCTCCAGGCATGACCCCAAATCCATTTGTGGTTGAGAATGTGGCCCTATTTCATTTTCCAAAAATACCTGCTCTGAAGTGGGGCAGCTGTGGTGGCTTCTTGATGGGGGTGGTGTCAGCAGTGCCCCGGAGGCAGAGCTCAGGCCAGGGCCTCAGGAGGCCGTGGGGAATTGCTGGGGCCACAGCTGGAGGACTGTGATGGGGGCACCCGAGTGTGGCTGGGCTGCACAGGCCGCATGGTCTGCAGGCCCTCGTCCCTGGTGTCCCTGCAGCATGTGTGGCCTGGTGCTGCTGGGCAGCTGTCCACACTTCAGTCAGCGGTGGCAGGAGCAAGGGGTTGCACTTGTTGCAGGCGAAGGTGGTCCACACATGAGCACACCTGCTTCCCACGCCAGCCCCTCAAGAACTTGTTAGAAGGACGCGCAGAGCTCACAGAGCGCTTGAACTCGGGGCTGCTGTTTATTCCCAAGGAACAGAGAGACAGGTTCAGATCAGCAAGGGCGGGCGCCTGGGCAGAGGCCAGGGTCTCCCCCGGCGTCGAGCAGTGCCCGGGCGGCTGAGGAGGGGGTTTTTGGTGTTTTTGGGGCTCCATTCCATAGCCACGCTCGATGGGTAGGTCCGCCGCCTGCCACCATGGCTGATCCCAGTCTTACCTCCTGTCACCCAGGGCCCCACCCTCTCTCCCGCAGCAGTGGGGCCAATGCAGTGGGGTCCACAGAGCCCAGGCAGCAGAGGCCCTCCTATCAGGCCAAGATCTGCGAGCTAGCGCCATCTGCCAGGAGTGGGGCCGGAGGCCAGGCGCCTCTGGACAGGGTTCAGCCCCAAAGCATGTGGTGGGACAGGACCAGCCCCAGATCACGAGATGCAGCTGCCTCACACAGGGAAGTTTCACCTCTGAGATGTGGCAGAGCCCCTGAGCCTGTGTGTCTCTTCATGGCGTGGCCTCACTGGAGGGTCACCGGGTGTGGGGGTTTGGGCCCGGGGTAGCCGCCCACCCGCACTGTCCTGACAGCCTGTCTTCTCCCCTGCTGCACGCTGCACGCCGCCAGAGTGACGACGAGGACGAGGGGCACCCAGGGAGTGGCTCAGATTAAGTGTGAATGTCATGGTGAGCTCCGTGGCCTCCTTGACCCCATGGCCCCAGCTGACCCTTGCTGCAGACCCTCCCTGTGTGTCTGTCTCTGCCCCGTAGTTGACAAGAGCCCTCCACACTCCACGCCAGCTGTAGATCCGAAATAGCACTGTCTGGGGGGCGGTGGGGCTGTTGCTGTGGGGGCAGACGCCCAGGGGCAGTATTGGGGCGTTTGTTGGGATGACTGGAGGGTGCCTGTGGCAGGCCAGGCTGTGGACGTCAGTAGTCGCGAACACAAGAGCCCTTCCTGGAGGCTGGGCAGGGAGTGCCACTCCTGCTGGCAGCCCTAGTGGGTGATCTTGTCTGGCTCAGGCCACAGGCTCAGGGCCAAGGGGTCAGGACCACTGCAGCAGACAGCAGACCCCGATCTCAGCTGCCAAAGCCCACGGCATCCCTGCTGTGCTCAAGCCTCCCAGACCAGCGTGTCCTGCAAGCTCCTCAGCCACCCGTGCCTGCCTTCCTGTGGGGTGCCTGGCCATGGGGTACAGCCTCAAGGGCCCCCTGGTTGGTGTCTGCAGTTGGGCCTTCCTGTGGAAGATGGCTTAGGGCGAGAGTGTGTCCAGAAGACGTGGGTCTCAGCCTGGGGTGAGAGTAGACAGAGTAGCTAGTGCTGCCCCGGCCAGTCTTGGGAGGGTGAAGGCCAGCACTTTGGCTGCAGGTCTCCAGGGGGTCTCCTGCCCGCATCAGGAGGGAGCTGTTGGGGCTCCCGGATGCTCCGATGCCACGCTGCTCGTGGCCTGTCCACTGCGCTGCTTAGTTTTACACAGGGCTGGTGGGGGCTTGGGAGCTGCACTGTCTCCCTGAGTCAACTCCAGACATCCCAGTAAACTTGGGTATCACCCTGGCCCAGGGATGTGCTGGCCTGCGGGATGGGCTCCTCCGAGGCACTGGAGAGTGAGTGGGAGCCTCGAGCTGGAAGTGGCCCAGGGCACTGAGCCTCAGGTGCACCGTTGGGGGTGGAGTATTGGAATTAGGCTGAGCAGCTCAGGGGACATGGCCTCCGGGAGCCTTCGGAACAAGCCTGGGGCGGCATGCACCTTTCACCACTGCCCTCTTTCTGGTCAGTGCAGCATGGCAGTGACCTTTGGGAGGCTGTGCCCGGCGAGGGCCCGGGCATTGCTGCCCCACCTGGTGTTTCGCAGCCCTCACGTGACACATGGAGACAGCCGTTGTGGGCCACGCACAGTGAGGCTGGCTTGCTCCGAAGCTCCCTGCCCGGAAGCGTGGGCTGGTTTCCCCTCCACATGGTCTCTGGGGCTGCCGTGGCTCATTTTGGGAGTTCAGCTCAGCGGCATTGACCAGCACCTGAGCCTGTTCTCAGGGGAGCCCAGGCCGACTTGGGGGTGGCCTCGGGGGGTTCCTGGATGCTGGTGAGGAAAGTAGGGAGGGTACCCCAAGGAAGAGTTCTGAGGAGGTCAGAGGGTGGGGAGGGCAGGGGCCGAGGGGCGGTGGACTCTGCAGGGCTGCCGTGGTCCAGATGAGGAGGGGTCCCCACAGCGTGATCTGCACTTGGGGTAGGCCTCTGAGGGCTGGCCGGTGTTCCATGGGGCAGCCGGGAGGGGCCGGCATACGAGGTGGACTGGCCAGGCTGAGGTGCGGGGCCGAGGGCTTGGGCAAGGGGCATCTCCAGGAGGGTCTGGGTGTCGGGGTGGGGGTGGGGGCTGCAGTAGGCATAGAGGAACGGAGGGAGACAATCGGGGAGCGGGGACTGCTGAGGGACCCACGGGCCGAGTTGCATTTCATGTCTGAAACCCAGGACTGAGTGGGTGAGAGGGCCAGGAGTCAGCACTTTTGGGTGGGCCTGGGAGGGGCTGCCGTGCACAGTGAGCACTTCCTGTGTGGGGCCTGGAGATGTGCCGGTCACCCCGGTGAAGGTCCTGGGCCTGCCAGCTGAGTCCCCAAGAGCCTGGCCGGTGCTGCTGGGTTCTCAGGGCCCCCCGAGCTGACCCCAGGCCTGTGGGCTCTGTTCTCTGGAGCAGGCGCCTGGTCAGGGCCACCTCCCTAGCCCAGGGCCCAAGTCCTCATTTTATGCATTTGGTGTTTTTCAGATTTTGCAAGAACGAGGTTCAAGGATGTAAGGGACATAGTATTGACAGCTGAAGAAATGATTTACGTTTTCCCAAGATGTAATGAACTGCCATGTCCAGGAAGCTTGGCTGTGAGAAGAAACCTGCTTTTGATCATTTTTCTAGAGATCTGGGTGTGAATCCTTTTTTGCCTCTGAGGTGGGTGGTGAGAGACGGGCCCAGCTGTCCAAGGCCAGACGTCCCCAGGTGGGGGGAGCGCAGCGGCCGGGTGGGCACTGCCTCTCGGGGGGGCCTCGATCTGTTTTTTCCAAGTGCCACATGGGACTGAGGCAGACGCTCCCAGTCAACCCGCTCAATACTGAAGATGGTGTGAAGGAAGCGTTCTTGGTGCTACACAGTCTGGAAAAGCAGCCTGGGCTTCACTGGCAGGAAGCGGCCGCAGCCGCATCGGTGTCCAGCGCGTCGTGGCCTCTGGTCCAACCGCCAGGCCCTAGTCTCAGTCAGGGAGTCTGCTCTGCCTCCCAGGCGGGATCGCTGGTTTCTCTCAACCTCGCAGAGCTCCTGACACAGGTGGCTTCTACGTCGTCACTACTTCCCGGTGTCATTCCGAGGCTGGGCCTTCTTCTGACACAGGCTCCAACCCCGCCTGACCAAGCCTGGGATAGTCAAGGCTTCTCAATTTGTATTTTCCAGGCGAGAGAACTTTGTACCCCTTTTCCGTGTGGATAGACTCCCCAGTGTTTATACTCTGGAAATGCCCACAGGGCTTGCTGCGTGCAGACTGATCTGTTCCACCCGTTAGCGTGAGGTAGCAGTGTCGCCTCGTCCCTCCCACTGCGGGCTCACGGGGAGCTGGCGCCTGTCAGTGCCTTGTTGCGCCTGGCATAGAGGTTGAGCTGGAGGCCTTTCCACTGGCTTCTGGAGCTGAAGGTCTGGGTCACGGTGAAAATTCGGGATGTTTACAGAGCATCACAAATGCCTCTCTCTCGCCGCTCTCTCATTTTCTTTGTGTAACTATGCAGCCTTTCCTCTCTTTCTGGGATGTTTGGGACTTTACTCGACCTGCACGGGCTCTGCCCGACATGCCGTGGGAGCTGCTGGGATTCCTTTAGAAACCGCTGCCCGCATGCTTTGAAAACAGACCTTTCTCAGCTGGCTGTGGGGACCTGTCAGAGTCTGGGGACCTGGTGTGCAGGGCAGGCTCCAAGCGCTTTGCTTCCGGACCTCAGGCTTCCCAAGGGGCGCTGTGCAGACTGACCACCGGCCTCCCGCCTGCAGGTCAGAGGCTCTGACACTGTCTGGTTTCCAGTGCTTCTGGAGACTTCCTGCCTAGGCCTCATCCTCTTCTTTGCCAGTCACCTGATTAACCAGTTCTCCAGCATTAGGACTTACCTCCTCGTTTTTGTAAGGTCTCTTGTATGTTGTTACATGTTTGGCTTAAACAATTTATAAAAGCCTTTCTAGAAGGCAGACTTAGCCACGGTCGACCCTGTCCTCCCCAGCAGAGCCCGGGAGGACGACGGCCGCTGGGGCTCCTGGGCATCCTCTCTGGGGAGCTGCTGGCCGCTTAGCGTTGTTTGACTTTTGACCTTGACATAGTAGATAGGCTTGTGGTTTTTTTAATTTAAAGATATTAAGACTTAATTCACTAAAATTTATTCTGAGGGGATATTTATACTTTTATACTTTTTTAGGTATTGTATTTTATCAGCTTACAGTTTAATGCCTAAGTTTCCCCTGAAAATAGCAAATAAAATTGTGTATTTATGAATGAGCGTAGCAGCTGTTAATGGTCTTAAGATGCAGGGAAATGCCAACCCGGGTCGCTTGGACCAAGGTGCTGCCTCTCCAAGCCGCCCAGCCCCACTGGCCGCCACGGCTCACTCGGGGCTCTGCCTCTCAGTCGATGACCGGGGCAGAGCCGGGCAGTCCACGGGGTGCTAGCTTGGCTGGGGCCACTGGATCAGAGCTGCACAGCCTATCCCTGCATGCTGCTCCGCCTGGACACCTCACCTGCCTCCAGCAGATATCATACCCCCATCCTGGGGGACTAGAGACCATGTACAAGGGCCTTTTTTTTTTTTTCTTTCCTTAAGAGACAAGGGTCTTGCTACGTTGCCCAGGCTGGTCTTGAACTCCTGGGCTCAAGTGATCCTCCTGCCTCAGCCTCCCAAGCAGCTGGGATTCCAGGCGTGAGCCATTGCGCCCGGCTCAAGTGATGTTTTTTTTGGAAGTCCTGATACCTCAAGTCAATGTCCACCTCTCCTCCCTCACTTTAGCCTGCAGCCCAGGTGGTGACAGCAGGAGCTTCCTGAGAAGGTCCTGGGGTCCTGGCACCCCCTCCCCAGCTGCTATGACTTCCCCTGGTGGCTGCTCTGCGAACTTGGTCCTTGGACTCCCTGCCCCCCTGCAAGGAGATTCCCATTCATGGTGTCCCCCAGGGCCTGGCTGTCTGAGGTCACAGAGCCTCAGGCTGTAGTGGCCTTGTCCATCCTGTTTCCAGGTGTGTGGCTGGCCCAGCCTGACCGCAGCACCCTAGTGAGGGGTGGAGTGGGTGACTGGGCTTCCAGGAGCCCAGCATGAGGCCGGCACAGGGGTTGGGAGCAGGGGAGAGACCCAGATTCTGCTCCAAGGGGTCTTCCCGCTGCCTGACTCCCACCAGGAGCCTGGCTAGGCCTTGCAACCCCTTGACCGGGTAGAGTTGTGGGCACTTGGGAGAGGCCTCAGCATGGCAGGCATCCCTAGCCAAAGCCCGGAGCAGGTCTCCCATCCAAGCAAAAGGCTGGAAAGCAGACAAGCCGTGCAGTTTGGATCCTGAAGCCGAGGACGCTTAGGGCCGCTGGGTCTGCTGGGCAGGGAGGGAGCCCTGTTCCTCCTCAGACCTAGGGCTCCGGCATAGCCCACCCACTGTGGGGGCTGGGGCCCCGCCCCACTCCAGGAAGCCCAGTGTGAGGGCAGAAGAGGAGGCAGGGGCGGGGCACGTGCAGATGCCTCGCGTGGGTGCCCATCCCCCCAGGCTTCCTGCAGAGCCCATGACTGGAGCCCTCCAGCAGCTGGCACCACCCTCGACATCCCTGCATTTATTGGTGTCCATTCAGCAGGGACTTCTGGCACCCTCCTTCCTCCTAGAGCGCATGGCAGTGGCTGGCTGGGGTAATAAAGAGCTGGCCCCACAGTACGGCCACCAAGGCCCTGATGTGGCGTCTGTGAGGGGTGGTGACTTCCGGCACCTCTGCACCCTGAGCTATGTCCCCCAAGATGGGTCAGTTTGCCCTCAGACCAGCCCTTCCTCCCCAGCGTTCCCAGGCCTGGGGCTTGGCACAGGGAGGCCCAGCCTGTGGCTGACCCCTCACCGCAGTTCACCGCTCCCGAATGGAGCCCACAGACTTCTTTCCCGGCGCTCCCGCTGTGTGTGTGGTGTGTGTGTGTGTGTATATGTGTACGTACGTACTGGCTGTACATGGTGTGGGTGTGGTGTGTGCCTGTGTGCGCATAGTGTGTGTGGCATGCACATGTGCTGTATGTGATGTGTGGCATGTGGTGTGTGCCTGTGAGTGGCATGGGTATGGTGTGTGTGTGTGTGTGTGCGCGCGCGCACATGGGCCAACTGAGCCTGGGGATGAAGGCTGCCGCCCGCTCTGCCTGCCTCCCTGGGAGCCACAGAACGTGCACAGTCCTGTGCCAGGCTCTCCCTCGAGTTCCTCCTGGAGCTGGCAGGGGCCCTGCTGCCGCCCACCTGGCAGATGGCTCAGAGCCCTGCTTGGTGGCAGCGTGCAAAGTCTGAGCTGCACCCCCGCCCCAGGGTGGAAAAGCGACCTGTGGCAACCTGGACTGGTCCCTTCCTAGCGTCCTTCTCACAGCGTGCTTCGTGGGAGCTGTTAATTGCATGGAATAGACCTGTTTTCCCTTCTTAACCCCTAGTCTCTGCAGAGAGTGTTTTCTGCTCCCCTCCCATGGGCATCCGCCTGTTGACATCCTGGGTCTGGGTGGGATCTCAGCACAAAGCAGGGGCTGCCCTCCTGAGACCTTCTAACCTGTAGCCTCCCCCTGACCATGGGGGCATGGGGCTCCTTGCACAGCCCAGAGCAGGGTGCAGGTTCACTGGGGGCTCTCCAAGGCTGCGAGGCCTGGCCAGTCCCTGCTCGGCTAGGACCACCCAGTGCTGCTGCTCCCCGGGCCTGTCTCTCCCTCTGCCTGGGCTTTGTGCATCTGCTCCACCATGGGGCTGTGCACACAGGCCCCCTAGACCTGCCCGCCCGCCCCTGGGCTGGATGAGTGCAAGAAATGGCCCACGGGGACCACTGGGCAGCCCTTGGGGAGGTGGGTTGGGCCCAGCGGGGAATTCCTTCTGTTTTGCTCCCCATGGTGTCCCCAGGGCTGGTCCCCAGCAGCTGCTTGCTGAGTGGGTGTTGGTTTGATTCCTCGGTGAATACCCCGGGCCTGATTTCTTCCTGGCACTGTGCAGGCCACAGTGCCTGTGTGCATGTGCACAGGTGTGTGTGGGTGTGATGTACTCGTGCGCATGTCCAGCCTAACCCCCTTGCCACCACGTGCTGCTCTGGACTCCGGCATGGGGGTGGAGACTGAAGAATGGGGCAGAGGAAGAGGAGCCAAGGGTCAAGGGGAGACACCAGGACACAGAGACAAAGGGTGCCAGGAGCAGGAAAGCACAGGTGTGGGCACCCACCCGAGGGGACAACTGTCACCACTCCTGCTGAAGTGGTTAAGAGAAGTTGGGTGGCACCAAGACATGGGCAGCCAGAAGTGCAGGCTTGGGAGGCTGAGGTGCCCCTGCCCAGCCAGCCCCTCCATGCCCTCCTCTCCCCCAGGTACGGCTCCTGCATGGCCCTGAGGGCCTTTCCACATGTGTCTGTCGCTGTCCGCAGTGTCCACCCTGGGGCGGCCTTCGAGGTGAGGGAACAGAGGAACAGGTGGCAGCAGGGGGCCTCCTGTGCGAGGCGCCTGACAGGGGTCCCATGCTCTGGTGCCGCCCTCCCCTCAAACACCAGCTGCAGCTCCCTTCCGCTGATTCAAAGATGACCAGAGCCCTCCACATCTCCCGCCTGGGCCTTGTTCTGCAACTCACAGCTCCTCACCAGCTGGGGTCGCCCAAGGATCCCCACGTGGGCAGCTGGCACACAGGCTGGGTTTTTATTGGAGGAAACATAAATAAAATAACGGTATTTGAGAGGGGAGGAAGGAGCACTATTTACAAATGAGTCTGGTGGGGCTCAGAGGTGCAACAGCAGCGCTGGGAGAACCAGCAGGATGGTGTGGGCAGCCAGGCTGGGTGCAGAGCTCTGCTCAAGGGGCTCCTGGCCCCGAGGGTCTGGCTTCTGGCCGCCCGACCTCGCTGGCTGGAACTGCAGTGTGGGGATGACCTGATGGATCCAGTTGTGGTGGGCGGTGACACGGATGTAGACACCTGGGCGGTTCTGCCGGGCGCAGCCTTCACCCCAGCTGATCACCCCGGCCTGCAGCCATGACTGACCCACGAGGCACACCAGAGGGCCGCCCGAGTCGCCCTGTGGGGGATGCAGAGGCACTGTCAGCCCACCTTGAGTTCCCGGAGACTCAGTTGCAGCCGCACAGGAGGCATGTAGCTCCACACTGGACTCCTCTCCATCCCAGAGCCTCCATGCCTGGCTCCCCCTCTCCTGCCAGTCGATTGACTAGAGTGCCTATTTTTTTAGTGTCCCCAGATCAACTAGGGGGTGTGTGCGTTGAAAATGCAGTTTCCAGGCCGGGCGCAGTGGCTCAAGCCTGTAATCCCAGCACTTTGGGAGGCCGAGACGGGCGGATCACAAGGTCAGGAGATCGAGACCAGCCTGGCTAATACGGTGAAACCCCGTCTCTACTAAAAAAAAATACAAAAAACTAGCCGGGTGAGGTGGCGGGCGCCTGTAGTCCCAGCTACTCGGGAGGCTGAGGCAGGAGAATGGCGTAGACCCAGGAGGCGGAGCTTGCAGTGAGCTGAGATGCGGCCACTGCACTCCAGCCTGGGCGACAGAGCGAGACTCTGTCTCAAAAAAAAAAAGAAAATGCAGTTTCCTGTGCCCCACCCCAGAACCACTGACTCCTGGGATGGGGTCCAGGAATCTGCTTTTTCTTTTTTGAGACAGAGTCTCACTGTCGCCCAGGCTGGAGTGCAGTGGCGCGATCTCTGCTCACTTCAAGCTCTGCCTCCCAGGTTCATGCCATTCTCCTGCCTCAGCCTCCCAAGTAGCTGGGAGTACAGGCACCCACCACCACGCCTGGCTAATTTTTTGTATTTTTAGTAGAGACGGTTTCACCGTGTTAGCCAGGATGGTCTTGATCTCCTGACTTCGTGATCCGCCTGCTGCAGCCTCCCAAAGTGCTGGGATTACAGGCATGAGCCACCGCGCCCAGCCCGGAATCTGCTTTTTCGAAGCAAGCTGCTCAGCTGGTGGAATGCACAGCCCATGGAGCAGGGCATGATCCCACCCTGCCCTGGGCCCGGAGGCGGGGACTGAGTCCCCGTGGACACCACATTGCTCCCACCTTGCAGGCGTCCTTCTTGCCCTCCTCAAAGCCGGCGCACAGCATGTCATTCTTGATGGTTTTAGGTTGATAGCCAAATTCGGCGTCTTTGCTGTAGAGCAGGTTGCACTTGGGCGTGTCAATGATGGGCACAGCGAGTTTCTGCAGGATCCGCGGGTTGGGCAGGCGGTCTGGGGAGGGTCAGAACGGCCCGGGGCTCAACAGACTTCCTCATCAAGAACCCACGGCCTCGGGAACCACCACTCCTTCCTGCCTGCCCTTTCCTCATGTTTAGACTATCTCTGGCCTAGGGCACTGTGGGGCAGACATCCTCCCTCCTTCCAGGCAGCAGGCTGGGCCCTTTCTGTCCCCATCTCCCTTCACCCCCTCTTCCTTCTGGGTCTGCTGCTGCTCCCCTCAGCCCCACCTATGTGAACAGAGACCGGGTGTGTGTATTAATACAGCAACAGGAAGACTGTGGGTTCAGAGTGGCCCCGAAGCCGCCCTGGGCCTTCTTGAGGCACATCCCTCATTATTTCCTAGCCGTGTTTCCTTACCTTGTTCACTGGAGCTGCCCCAGCCAGTGACCCAGCAGTTCATGCCCGTCTCAAAGATCACCGAGGGGTCGGGCAGGCACACGGGGAGGATGTAATTGGTGAAGGACACTGGTTCCTCCAGCTCCACCAGGGCCACGTCGGCACTGGAGGCCATGCCCTGGTACAGGGGGTTGCTCTCCACCCGCCTCACCCGGGCATACACAGCGTGTGGCCCTGGCTGCACTAGCTGCCTTGCCCCCAGCAGGACCTGGTACAGGGACGTCTCAGAGGTGCTGGCGGGAGAAGCAGAGAGGCCGTGTGAGGCTGCCCCTCATGTGGGGACAGGCCCGGGAGGGGCTGGGGCTCCTTCTCTGGCCACCATCGTGCCCCACACCTCTCTCTGCATGCTGTCTTTGAGAGCCATCTCTACGACAGCCAGGTGTAGCAGTGATGCATGTTTACATTGAAGCCAGACTGCCCTCCTCAGATTTCCACCTCCACCCCTGGCCGCTGTGTGACCTTGGGGAAGTCACCTAACAAGTTCTCTGTGACGCAGCTTTCGCATCTGTGCTATGGGGACAGCCACAGTGCCTACCCGAAAGGCTGGCTGGGAGAGAACCACCCTCCAGGTGCAGCAGGGCCAGCACCACCTGTGGGCCTCTGGCAGGTGACCTGCCCTCTCTCAGCCCAAGTTTCTGATTTTTTTTTTCCCCCTAGAGACAGAGTTCTCATTCTGTCACCCAGGCTGCAGAGCAGTGACACAATTGTCGCTCATTGCAGCCTCCAACCCCTGGGTTCAAGCCATCCTCCCACCTCAGCTTCCTGAGTACTTGGGACCACAGGCACCACTGCACCTGGGTATTTTTTTTTTTTTTTAAGTAGTACAGATAGGGTCTTGCTATGTTGCCCAGGCTGGTCTTGAACTCCTGGGTTCAACTAATCTGCCTGCCTTGGCCTCCCAAAGTGCTGGGATTATGGGCATGAGCCACCGTGCCTGGCCATGAGTATCTGAATTTAAGATGTGGGTTTTTTGTCATGATACTCTTTTAAAGATCAAGAAGAAAAAAGAAAAAAGAAAAAGATGTGGGGTTTAAAATAATTAGAGCTGTGGTGGTGAGGTGTGAGGTGAGGAACTTGAGACACACAGAAGGTGTGGGGCCAGGTGGTTCATACATGGCAGAGGGCTGGGTGGCCTGGCCTCTGCTCAGGGCTTTCTGGGGTGGCTCATGTGGGTGAGGGGAGGAAGGGCCATTCTGTCTGGTCCTTGGGCTTTGTGAGCAGAGTTCCTCCTGGGAAGAGTGTCGTGGAGCTGAGGTGTATGCGGGATGGGGAAAGGACAGGACAGGCCGGTGTGCAGAACCTGCCGGCGGCTTCCGCAGGGACCCACAGGGAGTGGGTGGAGGGGATGGAGGGGGTTGGAGGCCGTGCGAGGCGCCTCCCGCGGGCGGGAGCAGCGGTTGCAGTTGGAAGTTAGCCCTGGGGTTGGACCTAAGGGAAGCATCTGGCTGGAAAGGAGGCGGGGCTGGACCAGGAGCCCCCAGGGAGGTCACCCGCAGGACTTGGCGCGGCGGGCGCTGTCCGCGGTGCTGAACCGGCCGCGCGCGGGGCGCTGTCAGCGCTGCGGGCGGGGGCAGGGGCGGGCGGACTCACTTGGGGAAGCAGTGCGCGGCCGTCAGGACCCACCGCTCCGCGATGAGGCTGCCCCCGCAGAAGTGGCTTCCGTTGCGCTGGATGCTGACTTGCCAGGGCCACTCGCCCTCCTGCGCGTCCTGCCCGCCCACCATTCGGTTCAGCATCCTGGTGTGCCCACAGGCTGGGGGAGCATGGGGTGTGGGTGGGGGCGCTCACTGGGGCTGGTTCCATGGCCGAGGCTCAGCCCTCAGCCTCACACTCCAGTCCTCGGCCCTCCTGCCCCTGACCTGCCCGAAGACCTTGGGGAAGTCCGAGGCCTGAGCTTCTGGGCAGCCTGGGATACAGGCAGACCCTCCCTAGTTGCCCCCTGAGTCTGGCTCTCCTTGCGGGGAAGGGCAACCTAACAGCTGCCTCGTGGGGGCCACAGAGACACTGAGATAACCCGGGAAGGGTCTTGTCCTAGGGCCTGACCCAAACAGGCACCTGGAAGGATGGAACGGGTGTCATGCCCTCTGCAAGGGAGCCACCCAGAGGGGGCCGGTCACTTTTCAGGGTGATCCTCAGACCCCGCCACCCTTGTCCTGCGCTGCGCCTCAATGCTCTGTGCTGGCCATCCTGCTCCCATGTGGACCTTCCTCCTCCTCTCCTTTCTGGGCTCCAGTTCCACGCAGCCCCCACTTTCCCCTCCTCTGGAATTCTCCAGTGCCCTTTGCGTTCCAAATTCCCTCTCGGTGTGAGTGTCCCTGTTTCAGTCCAGCCGGCTCCTGTCCCTCCCACCCCAGGGCCTTGGGTGCTTACCTGTTGCTGCCTTGGCCACCTGAGACCCTGGAAGTGAGGAGAGGGTGATCAGCCAGGCCAGGTGCAGCCTGGCCTACCCTCCCCAACCATGCAGCCCCTCTCCACTGACCCTCCCCTGCTCCGGAGGACTCCAGAAGGACAGTCCACAGAGGGACCTCACAGGAGAGCCCAAGGGCCTGCAGTTTCCCCCCAGGGCTGGCTCTGCCATATGCTCAGGCCCAGGCCCATGGGCCAGAGCTTATCTGCAAGGGTGGATGCTCCTTGCCACATGGGGAGCCGGTCAGGAGGTGCCAGTGAAGGGATCCCCAGGCTAGATGTCCCCTTCTCATCCTGGCAAGGGTTCTCTCTCTCCACACTCCCCACCCATCCTTGTCTGGAAGTTTCTGGGGAGGGTCCAGCCTTCAGCCCTGACACTGTGGGGTTGGCCTTTTCTCCTGGAACAGCTTGGAGCAGAAGAGGCGCAGGAACTGTCTCTGCATTTGAGCTGCCCAGGCTCTCTCACAGTCTGCTCCAGAATGGGCAGGTCTTCTTCCCCAAGTCTCACTTTGGTCCTGAGGCTGAGGCCTGAGCCCCACAGGCTTCTCCCTGGCCTCAGGGGGGTAGAGAAGGTACAGTGGTCTGCATTGGCCACCAGAGATCAGCCTTGTCAAGATTCCAGAGTCCCAAGAGCTGACCCCTCTCCCAGGCATGCAGCAGGCTCTGCAGGCGAGACCCAGGACCCCCTGCTGGACTGTGCAAGGGGGACTTTGGGGCGGATACGGTGAGGGGCCAGGAAGAGAAGTAAGGTATGGGATCGTTCAGGGAAACCAAGGATGGGACATTGCCTCCCACACCGAGGACACAAAGGACCTCTTGCTGGGCCTTTAACCAAACACTGGAGCCTCTACCCCAGCTTGGAGACCCCAGTCAGGACCACAGTGTACAGCCCCAGGGGTAGCAAAGCCTGGAACTGCCTGGCCTTGAGTCCTCTCACCACCCCTGCACTCCGTGCGTCTGCTTCTGTGGGGGCAGATTTGCCCGTAGCTGGGCGGGGGGTTAGAACAGGCACCTCCCCACATCTCGGCCCTCAGCTTCCCCTTAACCTCCAGTGCCTTCTGGGACCCAGCCTGGCTGCTATGGACCATGTCTTCGCTCCGCCTGGAAAAGATAACCAGTTCCCTGAAGTCAAGGGGCTGTGGGGACAGGAAGTGGCCATGGAGTGCTCAAGCACCCCGAGGGTTTTTACGGCATCCTCTTCCTTCCTGTCTGGCTCACAGTCTGGGGGGCACCTTCCCCAACACCATTGGTGGGCAGAGACACCCCTGGGGGGTGCTGGACAATAAGGCAGCAAGCTGCGAGGGGGCAGCTGTGGATGGGCAGGAGGAGGAGGTAGAGAAGGTGCAGGGCAGGCAAAGGGGTCCCCTGCAGATGCGGAGTCAGGAGCAACGGGAAATGGAGAGTCTGCCCTGGATGCTCTGCTCATTAATTTGTGCTAATTAGGTGCCCTTTTAAAATGCAAACACCCCCAGGAGGGTTATTCCCTGACCCCCCCCCAACCCCGACCCCTTGCTCCTTCCAAGCCTGAGGATCCTGCTTGCGGAAGAGCGCATACTGTCAGGCCTTCTCACCCTCTGGGAGTCTGCAGAAGCTGTGTCTCTATGCTCCCGGCCTGAGCACTGCCCCCTCCAGCGATGCCTCCTCCCCGTGCAGATCCTTCCTTCCTGAAGTAACCCTGTACTTCTCATTTAGGCAGAGTCTTCTGGCCTGTGAGTGCTTGCTCCCCTCACCCCACAATCTGGATGCCCTTCCCCTAGTCTCTGTAAATCCTAGTCGTCTTTTTTTTTTTTTTTTTGAGACAAAGTCTCACTGTGTCACCCAGGCTGGAGTACAGTGGCACAATCTCAGCTCACTGAAAGCTCCGCCTCCCGGGTTCATGCCATTCTCCTGCCTCAGTCTCCCAAGTAGCTGGGACTACAGGTGCCCACCACCACGCCCAGCTAATTTTTTGTATTTTTTAGTAGAGACGGGGTTTCACCATGGTCTCGATCTCCTGACCTCGGCCTCCCAAAGTGCTGGGATTACAGGCGTGAGCCACGGCGCCCAGCCAAGTCCTAGTCTTGATCTAGAGATCAAGGCCCAACTGAATGCTGCCTCCTCCAGGAAGCCTTCCTTGCTGCTTGCATTGTCTATCTTGGAAGCCCCATATTCTCTCTCTAGCTCTCTGTCCTTCTGATGGGAGCTCTGCCTACAACACCCTGGAGCCAGAATCAAGTCTTATCTTAGCCCAGGAGCTCCAAGAAGGCAAAGGCTGCGTCTGGGGGACCTGAGCTCAGGAAATGTGTGGAGAGACACAAGTGTGGCTGTGGGGGCTGATCGGAAATGGGTGATGTGGAGAGCTGAGCCCTCCAGGGTGGGCGCCTTGTGGGGGCTGGAAGCAACAGACAGGGGTGCCGGGGATGTCGGGAGCATTGTTTGGGGCCTGGGCCTGTGATTCGCTGGTAGCTGGTGGGGATGGTGAAGCCTAGGACTCTAGTGGGTGCCAGCCAAAGACCTGGTGGGGGTGCCACCCTGGGGCTGGGGGTGAGGACGCATCCAGGAGTCCAGCCTCTGGTCATAGCTGTTGGTGAACCAACTGCTAAACTCATTGCCCAAGAGTTTTGGCAATGACCTTGGTTCCTCACCCCGCTCAGGGGCAGTCACTGCCTTCCACCTTCTGTGCAGATGGCTCGCTCAGAAGGCACCATCATCCTTGTGCTGGGAGGCTGGGGGGGATGCGGTGGGGGAGGCCGGGCCAGAGGGGCCACTCTGGTGCCCTCCTGCCCAGGAGAACTAGGAAGCCAGGAGTCCTGGCTAAGCTGCAGCCTGGGATGACCCGACCCAGCCCTGGGAGGTGACTTGAGGACAGGGAAGTGTGGTGGCTGCCGGGCTGGCCAGGCTAGCCCAGGAATGTGAGAGGGTTTCCCTGACAGAGAGTGTCCTGACCTGCAGGGAGGACCTGGCAGGTGGGGCCCCCTGGTTGGCACCTGCTATCCCTGACCCAGGACTGGGAGACGGCACAGTGGCGCATTGCCAGTTCCTCTGTCAGCAGGGGATAGGGCCCTCTGCCACCTGCACCCCCTGCCCCCAGCTCTCTATTGAGCCCGCAGCCAGCCTGCTGGGGCTTCCAGGCACAGGCAGCAGCCCTGGCTCGGCCACCCTCCCACCCCAAGAATGATGGTCCAGGCACTTGGAGCCTGAGTTCACATCCTGCACATACGAGGCTTCTGTCCTCACCTAGAGAATGGGGGGAGAGGCTGGAGAGAATGAAGTGGCAGGAAGCAGGGAGCCTGGCCAGAACTGGCACACCAGAGCCCACGGAGAGGCATGGGAGGAGGCCTTGCCCAGTTATGGCAGTGGGGTCCTCTGCGGCCTGTGTGCACACCTCCCACCCTGCCCTCCCCACTTTGGGCTCCCCAGTTGACACATCTAGAGCCTTCCCACCTGCTCAGGGGCAGGAGGGATGGCCTGTCCCACAGCCCTGGCCTGTCCCAGGGAGTAGGGGGCTGAGCTGAAGCCTCAGGCAGTGCAGCGGGGCCTGTTGGGCGACTGCAGCTCCCCGACCCTGCACCTTTGTCACTCACCAAAACACAGCAGCAGCAGGAGCGGCACCGCAGCGGGACGCCTCATGTCCTCAGGCCTGGCTGGGGCACAGGGCTGGGGTCGGCGGTGGCAGAAGTGTTGAAGCAGGAGCGAGGTGCAGGCTCCATGAAATGGAGTTTTATGCTGGAGATGAGCACAGGCCCGGCTATGCTGCCCAACCCGTTGGCCCGGCCTGTCCAGCTCCTCTCCTCAGGAAGGAAGCGCCCAGAGCCGACTCCTCTGTGACCTGGCCCTGAACCCTGAGACCCCCGGGCAGACCCCTCAAGTCAGCGCGGCGCGGGGTGCCGTTGGCCTTGGTTCCTGGACCCTGAACACCCAGCAGACCCCAAGCTGACCGCGGTGCACGCGAAGTCCGTCCAGCTTCATTCATTATTATTATTTTATTTATTTTTTTAATTTTTTGAGGCGGAGTCTTGCTCTGTCGCCCAGGCTGGAGCGCAATCTCGGTTCACTGCAAGCTCCGCCTCCCGGGTTCAAGCCATTCTCCTGCCTCAGCTTCCAGAGTAGCTGGGACTAAAGTCACCCGCCAACATGCCCGGCTAATTTTTTGTATTTTAGTAGAGACGGGGTTTCACCATGTTAGCCAGGCTGGTCGCGATCTCCTGACATCGTGATCGGTCCTCAGCCTTCCAAAGTGCTGGGATTACAGGGATGAGCCACCGCGCCCGGCCTCATTCAGTATTTTATTGAGCGCCGACGGAACACAGTGGGGCTGGGCAGCGCTGGTGGGAAAGTCAGGGACAGGGGTGTTTGTGGGGCCAAGGGCAGGGGAGGCAATGGGACATGGGGCGGGGTCCGGGGTTGGCCCCAGCGACACTCCTCCCGGGACACCAGGCCCCAGAAGTCCCCCAGGCGCGCGTCAGCCCGGCCCAGGTGGCCGACACTGGCTCCGGCTGCCGTCCCTCGGGTGGGACGGGTGCTTCCCGGCACCAGGCGGGGCGGAAGCGGCTCCGGGAAGGCCGGGCCGTGGTGACAGTCTCGGTGTTGCCGCCTGGCTGTGGGCGCGGCGCCGCGGCATAAGAGACTCGGGGAGGAAGTTATTTGGGGCACGGAGCTGACGTCAGAGCCAGAGTGGGGCCGGGCCGCGGGGTCGGGGGCGCCGGGCCTCAGTTTCCCCGCCGGCGCCGGGGGTGTACTCGTGGGCGGGGCGGGGCCCGGGCGGCTCCGGGCGGGGCTAGGGGGTGAGGGCGTTCCCGCCTCAGCCTTGTCCGCGCGCGTCGTGGTGCTGCCCTCTGGTGGGCGCGGGGCGCGGCGCAGACGTCCGGGGCGCGGGCGGGGCTCTCCCAGCCTCCTGGTCGCGGCTCCGGCTCCCTGAGCAGCCCTCCCTAGCCCTGCCCTCCCACCTCTCCGCCTCCACCGCCCCCTCCCACCCTCCCCGCCCCTCCCGCTCTAGTCCCTGGAGTTCCCGGGTCGGGGGTGGGAGGCGGGCTGGGCAGTCCCTGGGGGGCTGGAGGGAACGAGGGAACGAGGGAGGGCGGAGTGGGAAGAGGAGACTCCAAACGTATTCATTCATTTATTCATTCATTCAGTCAATCATTTCTGAACGGATTTGAGCCCAATACCGTCCCAGGTTTGGGGAATACAGACGTGACTCAAACAGACCTCACCTCACAGTGTGAGGGAGAGGACAGGACATCATTTAGCAGATAATCTCTAATTATAAACCGCGATGGGCCAGGTGCAGTGGCTCACACCTGTAATCCCAACACTTTGGGAGGCCAAGGCAGACGGATCACCTGAGGTCAGGAGTTCGAGACCAGCCTGGCCAACATGGTGAAAGACAAAATACCCCATCTCTACTAAAATACAAAATTAGCCGGACATGGTGGTGGGCGCCTGTGATCCTAGCTACTCAGGAGACTGAGGCAGGAGAATCACTTGAACCCGGGAGGCGGAGATGGTAGGGACACAAGATTACACCACTGCACTCCAGCCTGGGAGACAGTGAGACCACGTCTCAAAAAAAAAAAATTAATAATAATAATAATTATTATTATAAACCACAGAAAGTGTTTCAAAGTGTCTGGGTGACCACATTTCTCCAGCACCCGATGGTCGGGTCACTGGTGGGCTCTCAGAGGCAGTCTTAGAGCCTCTCAGGTAACTACTTCCTCTTGGCACCTTTCTCTGTTCCTTGGTGTCTGCTCCCTAACCCTCCTTTTAAGCCCATTCTTCTAAGGGTGGCTCCGCCTTAAATTCAAGCAAGTTGGCCGGGCACGGTGGCTCAAGCCTGTAATCCCAGCACTTTGGGAGGCCGAGGTGGGTGGATCACGAGGTCAGGAGATCGAGACCATCCTGGCTAACACGGTGAAACCCCGTCTCTACTAAAAATACAAAAAAAAAAAAAACCTAGCCGGGCGTGGTGGCGGGCGCCTGTAGTCCCAGCTACTCGGAGGCTGAGGCGGGAGAATGGCGTGAACCCGGGAGGTGGAGCCTGCAGTGAGCCGAGATCGGGCCACTGCACTCCAGCCTGGGCCACACAGCGAGACTCCGTCTCAAAAAAAAAAAAAAAAAAAAAATTCAAGCAAGTGACAAAAGTCAAGAGGACAACAGGGAAAGCTGGGCTCTTGAGGAACAAGGCACAGCCACGCCGGCGATTAGAGAATCAGGAACCCAGACTCGCCTCCATGTCCCTGTGCCTGGAGCCCACGGACCCAAGGCTGAGAACAGGCCCCTTCCTCACAGCAACCACCCAACAAATGAAGAGGGCGTTAAAATCCAGAAAGATTTTTATGGTTTTTTGTTTGTTTGTTTGTTTGTTTTTGAGACAGAATCTCACTCTGTTGCCCAGGCTGGAGTGCAGTGGCACAATCTCGGCTCACTGCAACCTCTGCCTCCCAGGTTCAAGCGTTCCTCCTGTCTCAGCCCCTCTAGTAGCTGGGATTGCAGGCACATGCCACCACGGCCAGCTAATTTTTGTATTTTTAGTAGAGACAGAGTTTCGCCATATTGGCCAGGCTGGTCTCGAACTCCCGACCTCAGGTGATCCACCCGCCTCAGCCTCCCAAAGTGCTGGGATTATAGGCGTGAGCCACCGTGCCCAGCCTGTTTCCACCTTTTGGCTATTGTGAATAATGATGCTTGAACTTGGGTGTACAGATATCTCTTTTAGACACTGCTTTCAATTCTTTTGTGAATATACCCAGAAGTGGAATTGCTGGATCAAATGGGAATTCTTCATTTAATTTTTTGAGGAATAGGCAAAATGTTTCCCAAATTTTTAAGAGAAAATTAATGACTAAATATTGAAGATAATCCAACTTCTAAAAATGCCCTTAATTATTATTATTATTATTAATTTTGGAGACACAGTCTTGCTCTCTCACTCAGGCTGGAGTGCAGTGGTGTGATCTTGGCTCACTCCATCCTCTGTCTCCCAGGGTCAAACAATTCTCCTGCCTCAGCCTCCTGAGTACCTGGGATTACAGGTGCCCACCACTACACCTAGCTAATTTTTGTAATTTTAGTAGAGCCAGGGTTTCACCATATTTCCCAGGCTGGTCTCAAACTCCTAACTTCATGTAATCTGCCTGCATTGGCCTCTCAAAGTGAGATTACAGGCATGAGCCACTGCACCTGGCCAGCGGCCCTTAGTTATTAATATTCAAGTCCATTCTTTTTTTTTTTTTTTTTTTGAGACGGAGTCTCACTCTGTCGCCCAGGTTGGAGTGCAGTGGCCGGATCTCAGCTCACTGCAAGTTCTGCCTCCTGGGTTTACATCATTCTCCTGCCTCAGCCTCCCAAGTAGCTGGGACTACAGGGGCCCGCCACCATGCCTGGCTAATTTTTGTATTTTTAGTAGAGACAGGGTTTCACCGTGTTGTTCAGGCTGGTCTTGAACTCCTGACCCCAGGCAATCCACCGCCTCGGCCTCCAAAAGTGCTGGGATTACAGGCATGAGTCACCACGCCTGGTGGTTTTTTTTGTTTGTTTTGTTTTGTTTTGTTTCTTTAAGTTATAGTATGTTCGTTTTTTGTTTTTTGTTTTTTGTTGAGACGGAGTCTTGCTCTGTTGCCCAGGCTGGAGTGCAGTGGCATGATCTTGGCTCATTGCAGGCTCCGCCTCCCGGTTCACGCCATTCTCCTGCCTCAGCCTCCCGAGTAGCTGGGACTACAGGCGCCCGCCACCATGCCCAGCTAATTTTTTTGCATTTTTTTAGTAGAGACGGGGTTTCACCGTGTTGCCCAGATTGGTCTTGAACTCCTGACCTCAGGTGATCCACCAGCCTCAGCTTCCCAAAGTGCTAGGATTGCAGGCGTGAGCCACCGCGCCGGCCTCTACCTTTTTTTTTTTTTTTTTTAATATAATGTATTTAATTGTAGGCTTATAAAATTTATTTATTTATTTATTTATTTATTTTTTTATTTTTATTTTTATTTTTATTTTGAGACGGAGTCTCGCTGTGTCTCCCAGGCTGGAGTGCAGTGGCGTGATCTCGGCTCACTGCAAGCTCCGCCTCCCGGGTTCACGCCATTCTCCGGCCTCAGCCTCCCAAGTAGCTGAGACTACAGGCGCCCGCCACCACGCCCGGCTAGTTTTTTTTTTGTATTTTTAGTAGAGACGGGGTTTCACCATGTTAGCCAGGATAGTCTCGATCTCCTGACCTCGTGATCCACCTGCCTCGGCCTCCCAAAGTGCTGGGATTACAGGCTTGAGCCACCGCGCCCGGCCTAAAATTTATTTTTTAACAAAGACGTCAAAAAGTGTATTTAACACCCAGCTTGCAAAACGTCTGAAAATTTAACCATGCCCTCTAGCGAATCCAGCGCTGTCCTCAGATGCGGTTTTTGACGGTGCTCATTTTACTTCGTCATGTTTGGGGCTTTTAGTGGTCGGGACACGCAAAGCCAGGAAGAGGAAAGAGGCCAACGGGAGAAGAAAGCCGGGCTCCAGTCCCTCACGCGGCCACCGGGGGGCGACAGACACAGGCCAATGAGCAGTTGGGGACCGGAGGCGCCCGGGCTCGGCCGCTAGGCCTCTTCTCCTCCCACAAGGAGGACTGACACGCTTTTCCTGATGTTTTGGGCATGGCCTGGCACAGGCGCGGCGGCAGGGGTCTGGGGTGCCGAGGGGCCGCGCCCTGCCCGAACTTAGGTCCCTGGTATTGACTACCAACGCTGTCCATCCGCAGTGCCCCAAGTGGCCCCGGACACCGCCCAGGCTCACTCTGGCGGCCGCCATAACCCCTGCCCGGCAGCCTCTGCGGCCGGAAGTTGGCTCGGCCGGTCTTCCGGGCATCCCTCGGGCAGTTAACTGCATTTCTGCTGGCTGGGTATCCGCGGCAAGTTGAGATCATTAGTTGGCTGAAGTTAATTAATCACCGGACAATTAGCTTATATTTTTCCTGATCCTAAGATCAGCTGGATTGGTGAGGAGGAACTAGAGACAACAGCTTCCTTCTGAGTCACCTTGAGGCAGCAGCCCCTGGGGAAATGCAGGGAAGGAGAGTACCCAGGCTTCCTGGAGGGGTTGGCCCCAGGGCATGCCCTGCTTGGGCGGAAAAGCTGGAGTTTAGATGAGGAAACCTGTATTCTCTAGACCTCCTGCCAACTCTTTGCCTGACCTTGGGCAAAACATTTAACTCTCTGCTGGGCCTTGGTTTCTTTAGCAAACACTGACGCCTGCCTCTCCGGCCCCCCCGCCCCACCCCCATCCCCTGCTTTTTAAATGTTTATTTATTATTATTATTTTTTGAGAGTCTCCCTCTGTCACCAAGGTTGGAGTGCCGTGGGGCAATCTCAGCTCCCTGCATTCCCCTTTCTTGTTGGCAGACAGTGCCCACCTCTTCAGGGAAATTTACTCCAGTGCTTCATCCTACCTGATTGGACACAGCCGACCATGTTGGTCCTGGTCCCCTTATCAAATGCTGGCTCCTGGAAATAGCATTAAAGCAAGCAACTGATAAGACAAAACTGGGCTGTTGCTTATCATGCTAAGGGGAAGCACGTCTTGAAAGAGTCATTGTAGAGTGGAGGTGGGAGGGCAAAGTTGAGATATTGAGGTTTTGGGGTTTGGTTTAAGGCAGGTCCTTTGATGTCGGACTTAATCAGAGTTGGGTGAGGATCATGTTATAATAGTTTTAGGATTGTTGGTCACAGTAGTTTAGTATTGGTGGTCACAGAGAAGTGAAGACTTCAAAGACTCTTGGAGCTTTCTTTGATGCTACCTGTTGAAGAGCTGTGTGGTTTTATTAATAAATGGATTTTCGGCCGGGGGCGGTGGCTCAAGCCTGTAATCCCAGCACTTTGGGAGGCCGAGATGGCCGGATCACGAGGTCAGGAGATCGAGACCATCCTGGCGAACCCGGTGAAACCCCGTCTCTACTAAAAAATACAAAAAACTAGCCGGGCGAGATGGCGGGCGCCTGTAGTCCTAGCTACTCGGGAGGCTGAGGCAGGAGAATAGCGTAAACCCGGGAGTCGGAGCAGGGAACAAGGTGGGGCTCACCCCAGGCAGGGTGAGGCACCTCCTCCAGGCTTCCAAAGCCCCCCTGGGGGCTGTCCCAGCAGCCACCCCCAGAGTTGGTGTGCAGTTCCAACTCCATCACTCACCCAGCAATCTTGGGCAAGTCACTTAACCGTCCTAAGCTGCCTCAGTTTCCTCATCTGCAGAGTGGGAATAATAAGGACATTTGAGGATTAGGTGAGGCAATGCATGGCACTCCTAAATGTTTGCTCTATTCTATAGATATTACATTTATATAAATATATTTATCATATACATATTCACTGCTATGATTTTTTTTTTTTTTTTTGAAACAGTCTTACTCTGTCACCCAGGCTGGAGTGCAGTGGCGCGATCGCAGCTCACTGCAACCTCTGCCTTCCAGGTTCAAGCAATTCTCCTGCCTCAGCCTCCGAAGTAGTTGGGACTAAAGGCGCCTGCCACCATGCCTGGCTGATTTTTTTTCTATTTTTAGTAGAGATGGGGTTTCACTATTTTGGCCAGGCTGGTCTTGAACTTCTGACCTCATGATCTGTCCGCCTTGGCCTCCCAAAGTGCTGGGATTACAGGAATGAGCCACTGCGCCCAGACGCTATGATTGTTTTTAATTCCCCCCCAGCGGTAGCAAGGGCCCTGCTGGAGGCTTGTTGATTGAACTGGTGAAGGGGCACAGGCTCCTGTCTCTTTGTAGAGGAGGAAGCCTGCCCTGCTTGGGTGGGAATGTCAGAGTGTCCCAAGTGTGGGGCGCTGCAGGGCACTGAGTCAGGGAAGGTCTCACAGGATTCAGCCCCGGCTTGCCATTGCCGCAGCCGCTGGGAAGGAAGAACCGAGAATCCACTCCCAGGCCAGGACCCGGCCCGGCACAACCCAGTCCAGCAGCTCTTTGAATCCTGGAAGCCCCAGCCCTTCCCGGGGCTCCTCCTCTCTCAACCCCGCTGCTTGGCTGCGCCCTGGTGCCCATGGGCTCCTCCCCTTCCCAGGACTCCAAATGAGGTGAGTCCTCAGGTGTCTGAATGGCAGGGCTGAGGCCCGCCTGCAGAAACGACAGGAGGGCGGCCACCAGGAGGCCACCAAGGTCGCCACTCACCTGATTCACAGCTTTCGGGAAGTGGGTTAACGGGATTCCCGAGCCCCGGGTTGCGCCAGGTCTCTGGACTGAGTCACAGGGGCCCGGGCCCCTGCAGGTGGGTGCCCTTACTGAGCCTCGGGCACCCCCTAGATCCCTAAGGCCTTAGCACCCCCCAACACTCAGTACCCCAGACTTCACCACTCCAAACCCAGGCCCTCCCCAGCCCGGAACCCCTTCCTTTCAGTGCCCTGGGACCTTTCTCTGCCCCTAGACAGTCAATGTCAGGGACCACTGGGCCAAGCCCCCTCCCCTGCCCTTCCGGAGGCCACATCCTGGACCCACAGCTGGAGCCTGGGGTCTTAACTAGAGCCCCCCCCAGGGCCCTGTAGCGGCTGGCTTCCTCCCCGCAGCCCCGCCCCCTGCCCATGACCCACAGCCAGAGTGGCCTCGGGAGCCACCTCGAGACTGGTCTGACGGCATTCCGCCTCCCGGGATAAAACCTGGGGCGACCTGCAGGGAACCTACACACCCTGACCCGCATCACCCTGGGTCTCTCGAGCCTGCTGCCCGCTCCCCCGCCCCACCAGCCATGGTGGTTTCTGGAGGCCCCGCATCCCTGGGTGGGGGCTGTCTTGGCACCTTCACCTCCCTGCTGCTGCTGGCGTGGACAGGTACGTCCGGAGGCTGCTCCTCCCTCCTCCCTCCCACCTCCTCCCTCCCTCCCTCCCTCTCTCCCTCCCCGCCTTGCCTCTCTCATCTCCTTTCTGCTTCTGCTCTCTGTTTATCTCTGGCTCCTTAACTGCTCTCTGCCTCGGTTTCTTCTACGGCTGTGAGGATTAAGCAGAAAACGCAGCAAGTACGAAGCGCGCCTCTGTCTCTGGTTACTGTCGGCGTCGCCATCGCCTCCTCCTTCTCGCCTCCGTGTTCTCCCATCTCCTCATCCTCTGCGGCTTGCCTCTGGGGCAGCACCGTTTTGTTTTGTTCCTGCGGCAGGAGGTCAGGGGAGGGCACCAGTGGCAGCAGCGTCCAGGCCCGAGGGGCTCAGGCCTGTGCCTCCCTCGGAGGAGCCGGTCCTGGTCCTCGGTAGGCAGGCTGGACGGGAAGCTGCGGGAGGGCAGGCTCACAGCTGTGCAGCCAGGGCCTGGCCAGGCCCCAGGAAATGCCCCGCCAGGAGGGGCCCTGGGGTTGAGAGACTTGAGGGGCTCCCTGGGCACTGGAGGCCTAAGGGTTCCTCACCACCAGGTACTCAGGGAGACCCCTCCTCACTTGGCGCTGGGGACCCTCCTTACTGGGCACTGGGGGACCCTCCTCACTGGGTGCTGGGGGACCCTCCTCACTGGGCACTGGGGGACCCTCCTCACTGGGTGCTGGGGACCCTCCTTACTGGGCACTGGGATCCCTTCTTACTGCGTGTTGGGGGCCCTTCCTCACTGGGCATTGAGGGCCCCTCACCACTGGGTCCTGGGGCCCCTCACTGGCCTAACTGTTTCCTTCTCTTGCCCTCAGCCACCCTCAATGCGGCCAGGATACCTGGTGAGTGGAGCTGGCAGCTCTGACAGGAGGGAGAGGGGAGGAGGCCCAAACTCAGGCAGTATTTATGTGTCCCTCCCCTGGGCACGGGTCAGAAAGGGGCTGGAGTGAAAGGGGGAGAGAGCCCAAGGGGAAGGGAGGCAGGAAGGAGACACCAACGCAAGGAGAAAGGCTTGAGAGGTGCCAGAGCCAGAGGAGAGAGAGAGAGCCAGGAAGGTGAACAGAGCGGAAAGCAGGGTAAGGAAAGGCTGTGGGAGAGACCAGGTGCAGCTGACAGGGAGGGAGTGGGAGGGCCAGGGCAAGGGCCAGGGGAAGACCAGCAGAGAGTGAGGATGGAGGGAGGGAAGGGACTGGGAGGTGGGCGGAGCTTGGGGTGTGGGTTGGGTTGGGGTACAGGTGGAGCTTAGTGTGTGGGTAGAGCTAGGGGTGTGGGTGGAGCTTGCAGTGCAGGTAGAACTTGGGATGTGGGTGGAGCTTGGGGGCATGAATGGAGCTTGGGCTGTGGGCAGAGCTTGGGGTGCAGGCCTAGGGATTGGGATTCCGAGGGTGGGTTGTAGGAAGCTGGAGATAACAAAACTTGACCGTCCCCTCCGGTTCCCCCAGCCTGTGGGAAGCCCCAGCAGCTGAACCGGGTTGTGGGCGGCGAGGACAGCACTGACAACGAGTGGCCCTGGGTCGTGAGCATCCAGAAGAATGGGACCCACCAGTGCGCCGGCTCCCTGCTCACCAGCCGCTGGGTGATCACTGCTGCCCACTGTTTCAAGGAGTATGTATAGCCAGCCTGGGACACTTGATTCTCCAAGGCCCTAGGCTTTGTGCCCCAGGTCCTGGACTCCCTTCACGGGCTCTGCTTCTGGGCCTCTGTTCAATCTTGGTGCCCCTCGATTCTACCTAGAAGCCTCTCCTGCCTTCAGGCACCTTCACACCCCTGCTGTTCCCCCAGGTACCTCCTCCCAGACCCTCCTGGCTGATCCTCCTCTTCCCTTTCCTTCCAGCAACCTGAACAAGCCATCCCTGTTCTCTGTGCTGCTGGGAGCCTGGCAGCTGGGGAATCCTGGCTCTCGGTCCCAGAAGGTGGGTGTTGCCTGGGTGCAGCCCCACCCTATGTATTCCTGGAAGGAGGGTGCCCGTGCGGACATTGCCCTGGTGTGTCTCGAGCACTCCATACAGTTCTCGGAGCGGGTCCTGCCCATCTGCCTGCCTGATGCCTCTATCCACCTCCCTCCAAATACCCACTGCTGGATCTCAGGCTGGGGGAGCATCCAAGATGGAGGTGCGGCTTCTTTCTCTCCAAAGTGGTTGGGGGTGGATGGGGACAGAGGATGGCAGATACTTAGGGACACAGACACCATGAGCAACAAAAGGTGGAGGCCAGAGGCACAGCATGACACAGATAGAAGAAAAGATGGGTTGCAAGCCAGAAGAAACCTCGGTGGGCAATTTCAGGCCATTTCTCTTTTCTTTCTCCTTCTTCTTCTTCCTCCTCTTTCTCATCTTCCTCCTCCTCCCCCTCCTCATCTTCCTCCTCCTCCCCCTCCTCCCCCACCTCCTCCTTCTTCCTCTTCCTCTCCCTCTCCGTCTCCTTCTTTTCTTCTTCTTCCTGTTTTTTTTTTTTTTTTTTTTTTTTGAGATAGGGTCTTACTCTGTCACCCAGGCTAGAGTGCAGTGGTGTGATCATAACTCACTGCAGCCTTTGCTCCCAGGCTCAAGTGACCCTCCCACCTCAGTCTCCCAGGTAGCTGGGACTACAGGTGTGCACCACCACACCTGGCTAATTTTTGTATTTTTTGTAGTGACAGGGTTTTTCCATGTTAGACAGTCTGGTCTTGAACTCTTGGGCTCAAGCAGTCCACCAGCCTCAGTCTCCTGAAGTGCTGGGATTACAGGTGTGAGCCACTGTGACCGGCCTCATTTCTACTTCAAAAGTATCTTTAGCTATGTTTTGAGGCAACAGCCAGACCCGTGAAGCTATTCAATTCATCGATATAGGAATGGCTGAAAGGAGGTGTGTGTGGGACTAAGCTGAATACAGGGTGAATATAAAAAGAGGTCTGATTCCAGAGTGGGAACAGGCACCACCTGGTGGCAGCATGCCATAATTGTGGGCAAAATTCTAAGGAGAAAATGCAGCCTCCTTAATTGTAAAATACAATTTTCAAACCACCTCTGGAGGTTTGGAAAACATCATCTTGAAACTCAAACTAGATTACATAAAGCAAGAAGCAGGGAAGCAGCAAGAGAAAGGTAGATGACAGATCGACAGGCAGGTGGATGATAGAGACTGGGCTAAGGAAAAGAAACATACAGGCAGAAATGAGGATACAATGAAGACCTGGAAGAGAGAGTTTGAGAGAGAGAGATAGAGACTATGTAAGAACAAAGTGTAAGACAGATGAAAATTTAACCAGATTCCAGAATAATTAAGAGAAATGACACTAGCTCAGGTGTATGGGGATCCCACTGACTCTGAGGTTTCAGCCTCCCCATAATCTCTGTAGGGGCTTCTTCAAGAGCTAGAATTGCGGACTTTCAGTCCACAATCTGCAGACCACAGTCTGTAGACCAGCTCCAGGCAAGGTGTGGGGATCCCTCAGGTCCTGGTAATTTTCAGCATTGAGAAGACATTTATTGAACACTTCCTCTATAGCAGTCCCAGTGCTGGATGAAGTAATGCAGTGTCTGAGACAGGAAAGGCTCTAACCATCTGTGGATATCAGAAAATTTATTAAAGAGGCAGGCAGTGTCTTAGGTTTCACATTCATGTTCTGATTCAGCAGGGCCAGAGGTGGAGACCTGGAATTTCGATTTTCTGAAGGCATCTTGGGAGAGCCTGGTAGAGCTAATCTGTTAGCCTTTGAGCACCGCTGCTGAGAGGAATAGTGGTCGGGGGGATAGTCCTTTGAGGAGGCAACGAGGAGGGAAGACCCCCAAGCCTGATTCTGTCCTCCTTCCTCTCAGTGCCCTTGCCCCACCCTCAGACCCTGCAGAAGCTGAAAGTTCCTATCATCGACTCGGAAGTCTGCAGCCGCCTGTACTGGCGGGGAGCAGGACACGAAGCCATCACTGAGGACATGCTGTGTGCTGGCTACTTGGAGGGGGAGCGGGATGCTTGTTTGGTGAGCCCCCCCCTCAAGCCCCCCACCCCTGGCCAGGAGGACCTCGAGAAGGAGCCAGCATCAGCCCTGTCCCCACTGGGCATCACCACCTCTCCCTGGCCTCCTCCCCAGAACTGGCTGTGCCTGACAGCCCCCGGTCCCCATAGAACCAGCCTCAGCCTGGCTCAGCCACTCACTTATTTGTTCAGACATTAAACTGGGCATCCAGCTGCACCACCTTGCCCTCCGGGAGCTTGCATTCCCTTCAGGGGGTTTCCCATGCCTCAGTACCCAGAGCCAGCTCTAGCTCTGGGACTGTCTGGAAGACAGTCAGATAGTGCAGCAGCAGCACCTGGGCCTGGACGTCTTAAGGCCTGGCCGTCTTAAGGCCTGGCTGCAGCTCCTACTCTGTCGCCAGGCACTTCTCTTGGGTGGAGGTCAGGTCCTGTCTCCCCCAGGAAGGAGAAATGGGCTCCCGGGGCTCATCTACTCCCTGACAGGGCACGGGCCCTGGATTCTGCCACCCACTGTGCCACGGGGGTTCCTAACCTCGCCTCCTCTCTTCAGGGCGACTCCGGGGGCCCCCTCATGTGCCAGGTGGACGGCGCCTGGCTGCTGGCCGGCATCATCAGCTGGGGCGAGGGCTGTGCCGAGCGCAACAGGCCTGGGGTCTACATCAGCCTCTCTGCGCACCGCTCCTGGGTGGAGAAGATCGTGCAAGGGGTGCAGCTCCGTGGGCGCGCTCAGGGGAGTGGGGCCCTCGGGGCACCGAGCCCGGGCTCTGGGGCGGCCGCGCGCTCCTAGGGCGCAGCGGGTCGCGGGGCTCGGATCTGAAAGACGGCCAAATCCAGATCTGGATCTGGATCTGCGACGGCCTCGGGCGCATTCCCCCGCTGTAAATAGGCCCAACTACCTCTGGGGGCCCGGACGGCTGCTGCGGAAAGGAGACCCCTCCCCGCCCCGCCCGACGGCCTCAGGTCCCGCCTCCAAGGCCTCAGGCCCCGCCCCACGACTTCCGGTCCCGCCCGGGGCCCCATTGCTTTTGTGTTTATAAAAGTTAATGATTTTTATAGCTATTTGTAACCCTGCCCACATATCTTATTTATTCCAACAATTTCAATAAATTATTTATTCTGCAATGTCTGTTTTTCCCATGCCTGGGGACACTGGAAAGCAAGGGTCCAGAGGGAGTTAAGGTAGGGGGTTGGATGTTGGCCTGGCCAGAGACTGTGCCATCCTGTCCACCTGGGGCTCACTCTGACCCCTGCTTCCACCTACGGTTCAGCCTCCTGACCCCTGACCTTTGCAGCCTGGGCCACCCTCCCTTTTATCCCTCTCCCAACCAGGGCAGGGCAGCCGATGGAGAGGGGCCAGAGTCTAGAGGCCTGGGAGACCCAGCTCTGCCGCTTCAGGAAGGGGAAGAGAGGGATTGGGAACCCCCAAACTGTGCGTTGGATTCCAAAACAGGCTGGTGAGGAGAAACCCAGCCCCATGGGAGTGGGGTGCTACCTCTCCACCCCCGGCCAAGTCCCCCCTTCTGCTTTCCCCACCACAGGCCTCAGGGGCCTCAGGATGGCAGAGCTGAGGGTGGTGGTGGAGGGAGGTGCCCAGGTGAGCCCCATCAGAGCCCCGTCTCCGTAGGCAGGCTGCTGGGTCCTCATCCCCAGAAGCCGATTCGTCGAGCAACTCACCGCGAAGCTCTAAACTCCCCACTTTGGAAGAAGCAGCGGACAGTGGCAGGGCAGGCCTCTGGCTCTGTGGGCATCAGGAGTTGAGTCACCCCACCTGTCCCCATGGGAGGTGGGAGTTTGGTCCCAGGCCAAGAGGAGGGGTCTGTCTGGCTTCCTGCCTACTTAGAGATGCAGATTAATACTCTGTTTCCCCACAGCCACTCATCTGCAACCCGCTCTGGCCTCCTGGACCCAGGGTCCTCATCCCAGCCTGCCTGGGTTCAGGCCTTCCCCAGCATTCCTGTAACAAGTGGGTATGTGGTTAGAGGGCTGTGCTGCTGGCTTTGGTGAGTATGTGATCCTCTAGTAGCCAATGCAGAAGAGATTCACCCAAAGCGAAGTCAGGAAAACAACCAGGTCCAATTGTGCTGAAGAATGAGACACTATGACACCACCATGAAATGTCTCCGTCCAGAAATGATGAAGGACATGGCCAACTTTGGAGAAGGCAACACAGTTTTAGTTTTTTGTTCTGTTTTGTTTGGAGTCCTTTGTTGGAAGTGCAGTTCTAAAATATTTGTTCATACTGTCTTGCTTGCCTTATTTATTTATTTTTTTCGAGGCAGGGCTTGCTTTGTTGCCCAGGCTGGAGTGCAGTGGTGTTACCCTGGCTTACTGCAGCCTCTACCTCCCAGGCTCAAGTGATCCTCCCACCTCAGCCTCCCAAGTAGCTAGACTGCAGGCGTGAGCCACCATGCCAGGCTAATTTTTAAATTTTTTATAGAGACAGGGTTTCTCCATGTTGCCCAGGCTGGTCTCCAACTCCTGGCCTCAAGCAAACCACCCGCCTTGGCCTCCCAAAGTGCTAGGCTTACAGGTGTGAGTCACTGGCCCAGCCTGATTACCTTCATATGATTATCAGATCACAGTAAATGCTATGGGGTTGTTTTTATTAAAACAACCAACCAACCAACCAACCAGAACTGCCCTGCTGTTTGTTAGAGTGACCGGCCCAGGGAGTGCTGGGGTGACTCAGGTGTCCCAGGTAGCAGAGCCAACCCCCACGGCCCCTCCCTTTGTGACCTGGTCCCCTCTTGATGTAACCCTATGTTCTGGGTTCCCTTACCTCCTCTGTGGGCTTTAGCCCCTCCCCTCTCCAGTCCTCATTTGCTGGCCTCTCTCCCTCACTCAACTTCTGCCCCTGCTCCTGGACTGCCCCCTTCTGTCTCTGAGTGCCCCCTTCCTCATTTCTCCACTTCCTTCCCCTGCTCCTGTCCTGGAGTCTCTCCCTTCAGTGTCTCCTTCGACCCCGCCAGCTCTGCCCCCCTTCTCTGTGCCCCCAGACCAGCCCTCTCCTGCCCCTCGTCTTCCTCTTTTTCCTCTCCTCTCCTCTCCCTGCTCCTGTCCTGTTTCTCCTCCTTGTCAGCTCTCACTCTCTGACCCTCAGTTTCATGGGTGCATGTCCCTTTACCCCATCCCTCCACAGGCCCTGGTGCACGTGCATCTACTCTGCATCTACTCCCTCTAATAGGGTCCTGACAGAAGCCCCTGACAGAATGTAGCGCCTAGAGTGGGGGCAGAGAAGCCGCCCCGTAAGCGGCAGGATTCACCAGGGAGGGTGGAGATTTCTCTGAGTTGGGAGGTCGCCTCCAGGCAGCCTTGAGTTTAAGGGAGCCTCTCATGCCTTCCTTAGTGGCTCCATGGGATCCCAGGGCCCTGAGGGACAGGCTGGGGGTGGAGTGGGAAGTCAGCTCTGGCTCTGAAGTGCAACAGGACTTCCAACGATGTCCTCTCCAAACCACGGTGGGGTTCCAGGAGGTGGGTACAGAGTCTTTCCAGCCGCTGTCGGGCTCAGGCAGCACGTGCAGCTCCCTTTCCTTGGGGACCCTTCCCTTGGGGGTCCTGCCAGCTCACAGTGTGTGCACCCTACTCAGAGTCGGGCCAGCCCATGTCCCCAAACTTTGCTGGACATGCTGAGTCTATGGCTCACAAAACAGCCCCCTTCTCCCCGGTTGGAGCCTGGCCCAGGAACAAGTCCCACATGTGAACCATGTTGGGTGGGAGGACCTCGCTACCTCCGCCCCACCAGCATCACCTGTCTCTAGGGGCTGCAGAGACCCGTAGGCCTGGCTGTCTCCTCAAGAGGGAATCCCACATGTTCCAGTTGTACTGGGCCCCCGTGGCCGGCTATACGCCCATCCTAGACTCCTGGGCAGATGTCTCTGGCTCCTTTTTCACCTCTCCGACAGAACAGCCTTTTGCAGAGCTCTCCCTACCTCCCTAAGAACACCGATGGGGACCGTCTGACCTCTGCGACAAATGTCATTACAGCAGGAACTGCCTTAGCTGCAGGCTGTGAAGTCTGGCTACTCCTTCCTCAAATCATGAGCTCTTGAGGGAACTTTCTCCTATGTCTGGGACCTCCTAACTCTTCTCCACTTTGCATCCGAAGCAAGCATTTAAAAGCACATGCTTAAATACATGACTTCCCTCCGTGGCAGGCTCCTTTGGTTGGCTAAGCCAACCCCTATTTCAACTCTTCTGTTTGCTTCTTCCACCTGGAAGAGCTAAATGTTCATTGTCTCCTGCACGGTCACATGTGCCTGTGGGACTAAGTGTTGGCCAATGAGATGGGTGGCTTCTTAGGAAGATTGTTTTTCCCTGATAAAAGGAACATATTCAGCTGGCGTCATCCTTTCTCTCCTTCCTCTTTCTTCTAGTACTGAACACACATGCAATGCCCAGATTTCAGCAGTCATTTATGACCATAAGGCTACAACCTGACATGCTAATGACAGTGAACCACGATTCAACAGCTATGGGTGTGATGGTGAGGTCAAGATGCTGCCCTAGCTCTACACAGACTGCCTCCTTCCAGGCTTCTTGTTTTGTTTGTTTGTACCAGTACCAGCAGGGATGTTGCCCTGATGCAGCTGGACTTCCCCTTGCAGGCCTCTGATTTTTCCAGAAAAGTCTATCAGGGGGTACACACCAGTTAACTGTCTCCTGGTGATGGAAGCAGCTGTTGAGGATTATTCCCTAGACCAATTAATCCATTAGATTGCAACATGGTGATATTCCTGGTCCAGTAGTAGGAATTCCTCCATAAAGACAAACTTTTCATCATCTATTTATTTTTGTTGCCCCTTTCATTCTATTTTTAAAAATTTTTATGTTTTGGCACCTATTTATCCTCAAAATAATGAACTGTTTCCTTAGCATACTCCAAAAATGATAAAGGAGGTATTTTTTATAATATTATGAATTCACGGTTTTTTTTTGAGAAGGAGTCTTGTTCTGCTGCCCAGGCTGGAGTGTAGGCTCACTGCAGCCTCTGTCTCTGGGTTAAAGCGATTCTCCTGCCTCAGCCTCCTGAGTAGCTGGGATCACAGGTGCCAACACCACGCCCAGCTAATCTCTGTATTTTTAGTAGAGATGGGGTTTCACCATGTTGGCCAGGCTGGTCTCGAACTCCTGACCTCAGGTGATCTGCCCACATCGGCCTCCCACAGTTCTGGGATCACAGGCGTGAGCCACCGCACCTGGCCTTATTTTACGTATTTAAATCACTCCAAGTTATTGCCCACAGTGATGCTCCCATCGTCGGCCAGTGGGAACATCTTCTGGTTGGCTCCTGAGAGGGACCACTCACTTTCCAGACCCTCCAGGACCTGAGGCCAGGCTGAGATGATGCTCACAGGACTCGCATACTGACCGGAACCCCGCCTGATCGCACGGGAAGTCCACTGGAAACCCTCGTGGAGCCCACCGGAAGTTTAGCGAAACACCCTCAACTTCCGTAAGAGCGCAGGAAGTTTGACAGAAAACCGCCGGAAACGGACAGAAAGGAGTCCCTGCGACCCCGTAACCTCCTGTGGCGCCCCCTGTTGGCAGAGTCGTAGCGAGGCCGAAATGAGGTCCGCGACGTGGCTGAGTGAGCATCCCGGCTGCCTGTGGATGGGTGGGTGTGGGGCTGAGAGGCGACGACAGTGGGGAGCTTCCTCAGCGATCCTGGGCTTCTCGGGTCAGGCCGACTTCAGTGCGGGCTGGAGGCCATGCACAATACCAAGCGCATGGCGTGGTCCTCAGCTGCCTCGAGACTGGCTTCACCTCTGCTCCTGGCCCTGGGATGGGGGCCAAAGGTTTTGGGCAGTGGCAGCAGCAGGAGGAAGTAGTACCTGGAAAACGTGTCTCCTGATTCGACCCTTCCTGTCTGGAGGGCTGGGCTGTGGTTTGTTCCCATAGCAACGAACAGGGCTCCCCTGGGCACCAGCCCCTTAGATACGGTGTGCCCCGGGAGGGCGCTGCAGGAGCTACAGGTCCCTCTGGTGGGAAGGGAGGCGGGAGGTGGGCTGGGGCAGCCCGACTGGCCTGCGTGGATACACTACACTTCCTGGTGGGGGACAGGGTGAAGAGGGTTGGTCCCCACCTCTGCCTTGAGCAGAGCTTCCAGTAGGTGAAGCAGTGGGGGTCTCCTGCCTGCCGGAAGGATGGGTGGGACTTCCACATCTCAGCCCAGTAGGGTGGACTGACCGGTCCTCTGACCTCTGGCTCCTTGGAGGGACTGGCCTGAAGTGGGCCCTGGCATCCCCAGCCTCCTCTAAACCACCTCCCTGGAACATGTGGGACAGGAACCCAAGTGGCATCTGAGGAGGGCAGGTTCTGCCAGGCACAGAGGGCTCCAGCGTGATTGCCACTGGTTAATGACCTGCGCCCCCTGCCCCCCCAACCTCTGGTGCCGTCCAAGGACTCTGACCCCAGTGCAGTGTCTGTAGGGAAGAGGAGCCATGGGGCTTCGGGCAGGCCCCATCCTGCTGCTGCTGCTGTGGCTGCTGCCAGGTGAGGGGTGCGCCTCTGTCTTCTCCTCCCTCCCACCCCCTGCCAGCCTGTGTGCTCCCCTTTGCTCTCTTGCTTTCCAGGGGCCCATGGGGATGTGCTGCCTTCAGGTACTGTAGACGTCTCATCCCTGCACTCAGCCAGCCCCTACTCCTGGCCAGGGAGGACTGGCCCCAGGGGACATGCAGAGGCCCTTGGCCCCGGGAGCCTCATCCCTGGACATCAAGGGCTGAGGGATGTCAGAAGGTGTTAGGGTAAAGAGTGAGACTGGTAGGGAGGGGCTTTCTGAGAGAGAAGAAAGCTGAGGTCTCCCACCTGCCCATCCCTCTGCAGAATGCGGCCACTCCAAGGAGGCCGGGAGGATTGTGGGAGGCCAAGACACCCAGGAAGAACGCTGGCCGTGGCAGGTTGGCCTGTGGTTGGCCTCAGTGGGGCACATATGTGGGGGCTCCCTCATCCACCCACGCTGGGTGCTCACGGCCGCCCACTGCTTCCTGAGGTGAGTGGCGCTGGGTGGGGGTGCTCCTCGCCCCTCCCCTCAGCGGCTGCCTGCAGCGGGCCTTGTGTTTCCGTTCCCCTCTCAGGTCTGAGGATCCCAGGCTCTACCGTGTTAAAGTCGGAGGGCTGACACCCTCCCTTTCAGAGCCCCACTCGACCTTGGTGACTGTGAAGAGGCTCCTGGTCCACTCCTCATATCGTGGGGCCACCACCAGCGGGGACATTGCCCTGATGGAGCTGGAATTCCCCTTGCAGGCCTCCCAGTTCAGCCCCGTCTGCCTCCCAGGACCCCAGACCCCCCTCGCCATTGGGTCCCTGTGCTGGGTAACAGGCTGGGGGTCCACCCAGGAGAGAGGTAAGGGGAATATGCATTCACCAGCTCCCACTCCTAGCCAGGGAGGACCAGCCCAGGGACCACGCAGAGCCAGCCTGAGTGGTCTCCACAGACCTTGGTCCGAATGTTTATCTTCTCTCTCCTCCCACCCCACCCTGAAGCTGGGAACACTTGGGGCCAGGAACCATACTGTCCAGACTGTGGGGCTCCTCTTGGCCAAGATGACCACCATATTAGATTTTGGGGATCTTGAGCCAGTGTCCAGGATTGTGCCCATGGTGGGATGAATAAGCCAAGGCTAAGAGGTCATGAGATAAGCCAGGGTCATGGGAGAGGATCTGGGCTTGAGCACTGCTCCCTGACCCCACTGTCTCCTGGTTTAGGAGTTGGGACGGGCAGGGTGGGTGGGCAGAGAAGAGGTAGGAGGTGCAGCCTGCCACCATCCCAGGTGAGAGGGAAGAGGCTCACCTGATGGGGACGAGGCTCGAGGTGGGCTCAGGCTGGCCCCCGCATCACATCCAGCCCTGGCGAGTGTCCTTCAGGAGGTGGCTGTGCCCCTCCTGGACTCGAACGCGTGTGAGCTGATGTACCACCTAGGAGAGCCCAGCCTGGCTGGCCAGCGCCTCATCCAGGACGACATGATCTGCGCTGGCTCTGTCCAGGGCAAGAAAGACTCCTGCCAGGTGACTGCAGCTCCTGGTCACCCCATGCAGAAGTGTGGGCTCTTTAGGCTCACCGTGTCCTGGGCTCTGTCCCCATGTTCCCCCCCTCAGGGTCTCCAGAGGGACCAGAGTCCTTGCCTGGCTCCTTGGCCTCAGCAGCAGATTCTTGAAGGCACTTGGGGCCCAGGCGTCTCCCTCAATGCAGACCTCATGGGGCCCTCCCTCTCTCTCCCCCAGGGTGACTCCGGGGGGCCGCTGGTCTGCCCCATCAATGATACGTGGGTCCAGGCTGGCATTGTGAGCTGGGGATTCGGCTGTGCCCGGCCTTTCCGGCCTGGTGTCTACACCCAGGTGCTAAGCTACACAGACTGGATTCAGAGAACCCTGGCTGAACCTCGCTCAGGCATGTCCGGGGCCCGCCCAGGTGCCCCTGGGTTCCTCTCAGGCATCTCTGGGTCCCATCCAGGCACCTCCAGTTCCCACCCAGTGCTGCTGCTTGAGCTGTTGACCGTACGCTTGCTTGGGTCCCTGTGAACCCTGAGTCATGGAGTCCAGGGTCCCCCTTCTGGTAGGATTGATGGAATCTAATAATAAAAACTGTAGGGTTTTTTTAATGTGTATTTTATGTCTTTGCTTTTCTAGTAATTCATTTTTATGCTTTACAAAAACATCTGGCTGTGGTAGGTTGGGAGAGCATGGTGCCTGCCCCAGGCAGTGTCTGCGGAACATCTTCATCATTAGGGTCACGGTGTCCAGACTTGCTCAGGACGGTCTTGGGCGATGCCTATCCTGTGTTGTTAGATAAGATCCCTGTCCCTCTCAAAAGTGTCCCAAAAGTGGGAGGAAGAGTTATATAGTCACTGTGACTCAGCCAGTGCAAGAGCTGGAGCTCCTTGAAGCCCACGGATTTTCAGTCTCAGGCATTCTTGTGTAGTTGCCATGGCCACCAACTGTCCAATAATAGGCCTTGTTCTCCCAGCTCTGGCCCACGGAGTGTCCATGCCCTCCCCCACCACCCTGCCCTCTGCTGACTGCAGCCAGTGGGGGCCCTGGGGGCTGTTTCAGGCGTGAACCGGGGCTTTGAGGCCATTGCCAGTGTGGTGGGCAGCGCCCTCTGCCTGTGTCTTAGAAGCATGGGCAAAGCAGTGCCTGGCAGAGCCAGTTCCACACTTGCAGGGAGGGGTCCATTTGGAAGCTCGCAGCCTGTGTCAGTTTAAGAAACTCTCCCGTCTCTGTGAGACAAGGTGGCTGGGCTTTCACTCCAGTTTGGCACCAGGTCTGGGGGAAGGACCCTCTGCTTGGGTAGGGCACAGTCGGGCCAGCCTTTGTCCCATCGCTACTCCCCTGCCCTGGAGGTGGCTGTTGGGAGCACCCCATGGAGGAGAGGGGCTTTGAGGTCGCAGGTGAGTGGGCAGTGGAGCTGTCACCCCAACGCCTCAGCCCTCCCAGGGAGCACCCTCAGCTGGGTGACCTCTTAGAAAAATGAGGTTGTTCTACTGCACTAGAAGACTGGATGCTCTAGAATCATCTCTCCTTTTGCTGTGGGCCCACCTTCATAAGGTCCTGTTCTCCCCTGACGGCCTCGTCTCCTTCCAACCCCTCTGCCTTCATCCCAGGATGGACGGCGTCCTGGAGGGACTCATTGGATCCGCCAGGAGCTCAGCCTCCTGGGTGGAAGTTTCTGGCCTCTCAGCTTCTCTGTTTTGTCTCACAACTTTCTCTTGCTCATTACTTTCATGCGTTAGTTTGCTAATGGATTCTCCGGCTCTTCACTCATAAATAACTCCTTCCAGAAATCCAGTGAGGAGGGAAAGTGACAGATTAAAACAAAGTCCTCACTTCTAGATTTCTGCTTAAATGTTAGAGTCGGCAGTCCCTCCTCACACAGGCCCGAAGCACCAAGGATGTCTCAGAAGCGCTAAGCCTCCCTCCTTACATATCAGCCCCTTCAGTTTTTCTCTCTCCTTTTTTCTCTTTTTTTTTTTTTTTTTTTTTTTTTGAGACGGAGTCTGGCTGGAGTGCAGTGGCTCGGTCTCAGCTCATTGCAGCCTCGACCTCCTGGGCTTAAGCGATCCTCCCACCTCAGCCTGCCTGGGCGTACACGTGCACACCACCACACTCGGCTAATTTTTGTATTTTTTTTTTTTTTTTTTGAGGCGGAGTCTTGCTCTGTAGCCCGGGCTGGAGTGCAGTGGCCGGATCTCAGCTCACTGCAAGCTCCACCTCCCAGGTTTACGCCATTCTCCTGCCTCAGCCTCCCGAGTAGCTGGGACTACAGGCGCCCGCCACCTCGCCCGGCTAGTTTTTTGTATTTTTTAGTAGAGACGGGGTTTCACGGTGTTCGCCAGGATGGTCTCGATCTCCTGACCTCGTGATCCACCCGTCTCGGCCTCCCAAAGTGCTGGGATTACAGGCTTGAGCCACCGCGCCCGGCCGGCTAATTTTTGTATTTTTAGTAGAGATGGGGTTTCACCATGTTGCCCAGGCTGGTCTTGAACTCCTGACCTCAAGTGATCCGCCCGCCCCAGCCTCCCAAAGAGCTGGGATGACAGGCGTGAACCATCATGCCCAGCCCACCCCTCCAGTCTCTTCCCCAGATGACCATGACCAGGGCTGCTATGCCCTCAGCCCTGTGCCAGGATCCACTCCCATCCAGGAGGCCCCTGTCCAGGCTGTGTGCCTGTCTGTGTGTGGATGTGTCTGTGTGTGGGTGTGTATTTATGTGTGTGCCTATGTATGGATGGGTGTTTGTGTGTTTTTATGTTCATGTGTATGTGTGTGTGTGTACGTGTGTGTGTACTTGTGTGTATCTGCGTGTCTATGTGTCTCTGTGGGGTAGGTGTGTGTGTATGTGTATGTGTCTGTGTGTGTGGGTGTGTGTGTGGGTATTTGTGTCTGTGTATGGGTGTGCATTTGCATGTGTGTGTATGTGTGTTTCTGTATGGATAGGTGTGTGTGTCTCTGGGTGTGTGTGTGTGGTGGGTGTGTATTTGTGTGTGTATGTATGTATGGGTGCGTGTGTGTGTCTCTGTGTGGGGGGTTAGTGTGTATTTGCATGTATGTGAATGGATATTTGTGTGTGTGAGTGTGTCTCTGTGTGGATGGGTGTGTATTTTTTTGTGTGTGTGTCGGTGGGTGTTTTTGTGTGTCTCTGTGTGGGTGGGTATTTTTGTGTGTGGGTGGGTATTTGTGTGCTTGTCTGTGTGTATGTGTATTTGTGTGTGTCTCTGTATGAGTGGGTGTGTATTTGTGTGTATGTGTGTCTGGGTGTGTATTTGTGTGCGTGTGTGGGTATTTTTGTGTGTATGTTTGAATGGGTGTGTATTTGTGTGTGTTTGTGTGTCTGTGTGGTCCTCAGCATCCCCCACATTTCCTGGCAGTGGACAGCACGAATGCTCCTCGACCCCCACTGGCAGGGGAAGCCTGCTGAGCCTCTTTTCTCTCCGAGGTGTCTGACACCTGCCAACGGTGAGTTAGAAGGAAGGGGCCTCAGCCAACAGCAAAAGCCACAGGAGGATTTTTCCCACCTGACTTGGGCTGTGGTGCACACACAGCCCTCTTTGTCTTCTCTTTCTCTGGCCCCTGACACAGGTGCTGTTTGTGGAGGACTTAGGAGACTGGTGCTTCTGCTTGTGAAGCCCCTCCTGCCTGGGGCTTGCTGGAAACACACAGAGGGTTCTCCTGGTGCCTGGGCCGGGGGCTGGGTGCAGGTCCGAGAGGGTGGTAGGTGCAGACGTGAGTCCAGGTGGCATCCAACGTGCTCCACTTCCTCCAGCAGCTCCTCTTTTGTTTTTTTTTTTTTTTTGAGACAGAGTTTGGCTCTGTTGCCCAGGCTGGAGTGCAGTGGTGTGATCTTGGTTCACTGCAAGCTCTGCCTCCCAGGTTCACACCATTCTCCTGCCTCAGCCTCCTGAGTAGCTGGGATTACAGGCACCTGCCTCCGCGCTGGGCTAATTTTTTGTATCTTTAGTAGAGACGGGGTTTCTTTTTTTTTTTTTTTTTTGAGACGGAGCCTGGCTCTGTCGCCCGGGCTGGAGTGCAGTGGTGGGATCTCAGCTCACTGCAAGCTCCGCCTCCCGGGTTCACGCCATTCTCCTGCCTCAGCCTCCCGAGTAGCTGGGACTACAGGCGCCGCCACCTCGCCCGGGTAGTTTTTTGTATTTTTTTTTAGTAGAGACAGGGTTTCACCGTGTTAGCCAGGATGGTCTCGATCTCCTGACCTCGTGATCCGCCCGAGACGGGGTTTCACTGTGGTCTCAATCTCCTGACCTCATGATCCACCCGCGCCAGTCTCCTAAAGTGCTGGGATTACAGGCGTGAGCCACCACGCCCGGCCCTTCGAGCAGCTCCTCTTAGGCCCCAGCTGCCTGGCCCACTCTGACTGCATGGCAGCCAGCACCAAATGTCTCTCAGTAGGACCCCCAGCTTGCTGGTCGGCGTGTCTGTGGGCCCAGTGGAGTGCAGGAGGCCTTGGGACTAGTGACGCTGTTTAGAGACAGGTCAGGGCGGGAGCTGCACAGTTCAGTGTTGTGTAGGAGGAAACAATTCAAACGCCCCTGCAGGGCTGAGCTGGTGTGGGGATGAGGAAGTGGCCACAATGGACTCAGGTGTTCCGGAAGGCTGATAGGCTGACTTCTGTCCCAAGGCCAGAGCTGCCCAGGATTGGGGAATGTTTGGCCAAGGGTGAGAAGCAGGAGCAGAGGCAGGGACCCAGCACAGGATGAGCAGTTCCTTCCTCACCCTGGAGCCCAGGGTGCGGGTCTGGCACGCACCTTGTCTCTGAACTTGTAGTGAGTCGATGAAAAGGAATTTTCAGGATCACAGCAGGCTCTGCCAGCGGCACTGTGGGCATGTGGACCTCGGAGTTACAGGACAAGAAAATCACATGTTGTACGGCGGCTGAAGTATTTGGGCACTTGGGGACCCTCAGGAAAGAACCTCCCCACACAATGATGGGACTGGGCCAACACCTGAGCAGGAAGTGGTAGGACTGTGGGATTGGGGTTTAAATTCCATGACTCACTCACTCAGCCTGGGCTTCCTTGTCTGTAAAAAATGTGAGATTAACACCCATCCCAAGGATGTTTGTGATGATTAAATGAAGCAATACTTGTGTAAGCACTTGCCATTGCGCCTGGTCCAAAATCGGATCATGATGAATGCTAGTGTCTTTTCTTTCCTTTCCTTTTCTTTTTTTCTTTTCTTTTTTTTTTCTTTTCCTTTCTTTTTCTTTTTTCTTTTTCTGAGACAAGGTTTCACTTCTGTTTCTTAGGCTGGAGTGCAATGGCGTGATCTCAGCTCACTGCAATCTGTACCTCCTGGGCTTGAGCAATTCTCCTGTTTTAACCTCCCAAGTAGCTGGGACTACCACACCCGGTTATGTATTTTTGTAGAGGCAGTGTCTTGCCATGTTGCTTAGGCTGGTCTTGAACTCCTGGGCTCAAGTGACCCATCTGTCTAGACCTCTCAAAGTGCTGGGATTACAGGTGTAAGCCACTGTGCCTGGTCCTGCTAGTGTGTTTTCTATCCATCTATCCACTCACCCACCCACCCATCTACTGACTCATAAATTCATCCATCCATCCGTTCATCTACCCACTCACCCACCCACCTACCCACCTATCCATCCACCCACCCATCCATCCATCCACCCACCTATCCATCCATCCATCCATCCACCTATCCATTCATCCATCCACCCACTCACCCACCCACCTACCCATCTACTGATATCCATCCATTTACTGACTCACCCATCCATCCATCCATCCATCCATCCATCCATCCATCCATCCCCTCATCCCAGAAAAAAAAGATTCAAATCACAGGAGACTTACTAGCACTCTAGTAATACTGGCACACATACACAAAACACTTCAGCAGAAACTGGTTTCCATGAGCAGCGCTTGGAACGCAGTTCTTTTCCTTTCCTTTCCTTTCCTTTCCTTTCCTTTCCTTTCCTTTCCTTTCCTTTCCTTTCCTTTCCTTTCCTTCTTTCTTTGAGACAGAGTCTTGCTCTGTCACTAAGGCTGGAGTGCAGTAGTGCAATCTCAGCTCACTACAACTTCCACCTCCCGGGTTCAAGTGATTCTTCTGCCTCAGCTTCCTGGGTAGCTGGGACTACAGGCACACGCCATCATACCCAGCTAATTTTTTTATTTTTAGTAGAGACAGGGTTTCACCATGTTGGCCGGGCTGGTCTTGAACTCCTGACCTCAGGTGATCCGCCCGCCTTGGCCTCCCAAAGTCCTGGGATTACAGGTGTGAGCCACCAGCGCCCGGCCAGGACCCAGTTCCTTTCATCACAAAATTTCTCATTACTATGTAAACCTCATTACATTCTACCTATCTCCCAGCCCTCTCAATCCTCAGCTTCAAACACAGTCCTCTGGAAGCACTGAGATCTAGTTTGTTTTGTCTCTTTTTGTGTCTTTCAAGTTGCTCTGCACTTCTCTTTTTGGACTCCTTGGTTTGTCTTCAGAGAGACTCTTTCTTCCCTAAGGCAAACTTCAATCGCTGAATGTCCCATTTGTCAATCTTTAGCATATCCAAAATTCATTTTAAAATACTGGGAATAGACATGTCAAAATGTCAGCAGTGTATCTCTGGGTAGTGAGAATTCTTTTTTTTTTTTTTTTTTTTTTGAGACTGAGTCTGGCTCTGTCGCCCAGGCTGGAGTGCAGTGGCCGGATCTCAGCTCACTGCAAGCTCCGCCTCCCGGGTTTACGCCATTCTCCTGCCTCAGCCTCTGGAGTAGCTGGGACCACAGGCGCCCGCCACCTCGCCCGGCTAGTTTTTTTTTTTTTAAACGCCTCAGCCTCCCAAGTAGCTGGGATTACAGGCACACAGCATCATGCCCAGCTAATTTTTCTATTTTTGTAGAGACAGGGTTTCACCATGTTGTCCAGGCTGGTCTTGAACTCCAGACCTCAGGTGATCCACCCGCCTCGGCCTTGCAAAGTGTTGGGGTTACAGGCGTGAGCCACCGCACCTGGCAGGGAATTCCTTTTAAATTTAGCTGTCTTTCCTAAAATGTCTGCAGTTTACATGCATTGCTTTTGTAATTGGAAGCATAATGCTTAAAATGACATTTCTGTTAAAAAAAAAAATTAGCCAGGCATGGTGGCATGCACAGGTAGGCCTAGTTGCTTGGGAGGCTGAGATGGGAGGATAGCTTGATTTCAGGAGTTTGAGACCAGCCTGGGCAACACAGTGAGATCCCAGCTCCACATAACATTAAAAAAAATTAGCCAGGGGTGGTGGTGCTTGCCTGTGGTCCCAGCTACTCGGGAGCTGAGGTGGGCGGGGTGGTGCAGTGAGCTGTGATTCCACCACCGAACTCCAGTCTGGGTGACAGATAAAGACTCTGTCTCAAAAATGAAGAAAGAAAGGAAAGGAAGGAAGGAAGGAAGGAAGGAAGGAAGGAAGGAAGGAAGGAAGGAAGGAAGGAAGGAAGGAGGGAGGGAGGGAAGGAAGGAGAGAAAGAGAAAGAGAGAAAGAGGAAAGAAAGAAAGAGAGAAAGAAAAAGAAAGAAAGAAAAGAAAAGAGAAAGAGGAAGGAAAAGGGAAGGAAGGGAAGGAAGAAAAGAAATAAAAAATATCACAGCATCCCCTCCCTGGCTGGATAACCCTAGAGAGTTTGGAGACCAGGATCCGAGAGGGAAGCAGCTCAAATAAAATAACCCATGCCATAGCCAGGTGTGGTGACTCACGCCTGTAATCCCAGCACTTTGGGAGGCCGAGGCGGGCGGATCACAAGGTCAGGAGATCGAGACCATTCTGGCTAACACGGTGAAATCCCGTCTCTACTAAAAATACAAAACTTAGCCGGGCGTGGTCATGGGCGTCTGTAGTCCCAGCTACTCGAGAGGCTGAGGCAGGAGAATGGCGTGAACCCGGGAGGCGGAGCTTGCAGTGAGCTGAGATCGCACCACTGCACTCCATCCTGGGCGACAGAGCCAGACTCCGTCTCAAAAAAAAAAGAAAAAAAAAGAAAAACCCATGCCGCAAAGGATGGCAGGCACAGACCCCGGCTCAAAGGTTTGGAGATTTGGGGAGCTGGAACTGCTCCGGCACCCCCACCAGATGCACAGGGTGTGTGAGGGAGAGCAGCAGCCTCCCAGGAGGGGAGGGCAGGCCAGAGCAAGTTGCCCACGCTCCTCACAGCCACAGTGTTCCTTCCAGGCCCACGCTGCCCCGGGTGCTGTATCTGCCAGCTTGCCAGGCCTCATGCCGTAGGCCAGAGCTCTCAACCTTGACCTACTGAGGTTTGGGACCAGATAATTCTTTCTTAGAGAAGAAGGTGGGGGGCTGTCCTGTGTCTCGCAGGACTCGTGGCAGCATCCCTGGTGTCCGCCCACCAGAGGCCAGGAATACTTCCCCCACCCCCATGTCACAACCAAAAGTGTCTCCAGGCAGGGCCCAAAGTTCCCCAGTGCGGCCTGCAGTGCCCGGGGGAGTCCCCAGCCCCCGGGGCCCTGCCGGCACTCAGCCCTGGCTTATGGCAAAGTAGGCCTGTGTGTGGAAGTTGTGGGGCCCAGAGAGCCCTCCTGCAGGCTCTCTCCCCTGCTCCCCTTTCTCTCAACACAGACCTGCTCCTCCAGAAATGCAGGGTCCTCCTTCTACACTGGGGCAAAGAGCAGGGGAGAGTCAGGGGACCTGCGTCCTCATGGGGATCACAGCCTCATGAAGGGGTGAGTGGGACTTGGGATTCCTGAGCTCGTTCCTCGTCATTTCTCCACAGAGGATTTCAAACCATGGGAGCCCCTGGAACCGCCCCATCCTCCCCTCCCGGTCTTTACCCAACACTCCCCCCATCTTGGTTCCTCTGGCCTGACCTGGGCACCCCCACGTGGAGCCTGAAATGGCACAGGCTTGGGTAGAGGGGGTGGAAGTCCTTATCAAGGCTGGAGAACAAGTGCGTGAGATTCAGAGAGAAACCTCTGGAGGAAGGCTCCTCTCCAGGGTCGTCCTGGCTTCCTTGGGTACCCTCGGTAGCAAGTGACAGAAACCCTCTCATATGAGCAGGTGCTGAAAAGACCTGCCCTGCCTTCCCCTGACTGGAGGGGTGCAATTCCGTCTCCCGCATTGGTCCTCTGCTCTGTCCAGGAAGCGCCAGGCTTTTCCGACAGGCCCAATCCTGACTGCCCCCACCAGTTTCTGCCTCTTGGGACCTATCCTTCTCCCAAAGTGCCCAAAGTATCTTGAGTTAGGGTCACCAAATTTAGTAAATGAAAACATAGCAAGCCTGGGCAACATAGCAAGACCTTGTTTCTACAATCAACAACAACAACAACAACAAAACCCAGGCACGGTGGCATGTGTTTGTGGTCCCAGATACTCAGGAGGCTGAGGTGAGAGGATCACCTGAGCCCAGAAGGTCAAGGTTGCAGTGAGCCATGATCGCACCATTGCATTCCAGCTTGGGAGAAAAAATAAATAAATAAAAGAAAAATAAACACAAGAGAAAGAAACTTACTAAAACACAAATTTTAAAAGAATTAAATAGAACCCTGAGAAGTAAAAAGTAGTTGATGGAGCTGTTGGGCTGGACAGAGGGGAGGTCCCCAGCTGGCCCCAGGGACTTCTCATTCCTCTTGCAGAAAGGAAAGGGGCTTGTCCTGCAAAGCAGCTGCAGATTCGCTTATCAAAATGTTTTCTTTTCTTTTCTTTTTTTTTTGAGATGGGGTCTCGCTCTGTAGCCCAGGCTGGAGTGCAGTGGCATGATCTTGGCTCACTGCAACCCATCCTGGGTTCAAGCGATTCTCCTGCCTCAGTCTCCCGAGTAGCTGGGACCACAGGCATGTATCACTGTAGCAGGACAAGCTGCAGACAAAACTCCTCAGACACCGGGGTAAAGAAGGAAGTGGTTTATTTGGCCGGGAATGTCGGCAGATTCGCGTCTTAAGAGCTGAGCTCCCCGAAAAAAGCCTTTTTCAAGGCTTACAACTTTAAGGGGTCCGCATGAAAGGGTCGTGATAAATCGAGCAAGCGTGGGAAACGTGACTGGGGGCTACATGCATCAGCTAACAGAACAAAAAGTTTTACAATGCTTTTTTCATACAGTGTTTGGAACGTACAGATAACACAAGTAGTTTAGGTCAGGGGTTGATATTATTATTATTACTTTTTTTAACTCCTAGGACCGAATGGTGGTGCCAAGGTTGTCTGGCTATTTATCTTACTTTTTTTTTTTTTTCCAACTTTTTGCTTTTTTTCTGCTCTTGTGAACTAGGCAAGGTGCGGGGAGGAGGGCAGCAGGAGTAGTAGTGGTCTCCTTCCTTACCACCATATCCAGCTAATTTTTGTATTTTTGGTAGAGACTGGGTTTCACCATGTTGGCCAGGCTGCTCCGGAACTCCTAACCTCGTGATCCACCCCTCTTGGCCTCCCAAAGTCCTGGGATTGCAGGTGTGAGCCACCGTGCCTGGCCCAAAATGTTTTCTTAAATGTGTTCTGTGCCTGGGCTTTGATTATCAACATGTTGAATGGCACATCTGATCACCATAATTTTGAAGTGGTGACGGCTGTAAATTTCAAGGTGTCTGTGACAACAGTATTTGATGTGGTCATTTCATGGGTGTTGCATGTGAGGTCACATTCATACCCGAAGGAAACATGAAATTTTCAGTCAAGGGCAATAAAAAAAAAAAAAAAAAAGAGGTAATTTTCCCCCCATCTCAGTTCACAGATTCTCTGAATTTTGATTTCTGATTTCCAGGTTAAGAAGTGGCTCTCAACCAGCATTTAAAAATAAACAAAAATAAAAATAGAAGTAGAGAAGAGAAAAAAACGCTAGTGTGTATTTCATGCAGAAAGATGAAGCTGGGTTGTGAAATCTTTGCCTAGGTCTGGTGTTCAGGGGCCAGACTTTGCAGCTTGGCCACCTCAAGGTGAACTTCCAACTCTACCTCTAACTGCTGTGTAGGACAAGTGACTTTGCACTCAGTGCCTCAGTTTCCTCATTTTGCAGAGATAATTAAAGTCCTGTCCTTCAATTGTTGTGGGTGGGGACTTTGGGTGGAGCCCCTGAAACAGGACCTGGCCCTTCCCCTGATCACTGACTGTTTGTTGCATTAGATGATCACTGACTGTTTGTTGCATTAGATGATCACTGACTGTTTGTTGCATTAGATGATCACTGGGTGTTTGGCTGTTGCATTACACGTGTTGCTTCCTGTGTCTCAAGTAGGATCAATTTCTCTCTGTGGATCATGGTCCCAAAGGGCTGAAAACCCTGTCTCTGGAGGCCCCTGGAGCTCTGATCTTGGCAAGTGCCGACGTGGACTTGGAGGCTTGGGAAGGGGACATGAAGAATGGGCCAGGTCTAGGGCTTATACTGATTTCCTGTTGCTACTGTGACAAATTACCACGGTGTGAGGCCTACTATCTCCAGCCATCTGCATCTCCTGCCTTTGCTCATGTTGAGCCCTCAAACTGTAATGCCCTCCTCCCCTTGTCTCCACTTGGCCAACTGTCCCTCATCCTTTAAGACTTACCTCAGACATTGCCTCCTCTAGGAAGACTTCCCTGAAGCACATCCCCCTCACCTCACCTCTGGGCAGGTGCCCACACACAATGACCTACATGTGTCCCCAACCATGCAGATGGCAAAGTGAACTGCCACTCTCTGCCTCTGCACCAGCCCCCACCACGGTGTATACACACTCAGCTGAAACCTGGCCTCTTCTTTACACCCCCCAGTGCCAGGAGAGCCTGGTGAGGACAAGGCCTTGGCAAACATTTACTGAGTGAATGGGTGAGTGAGTGGCTTCCCTGAGGCCCCTTGAACACTCAGAGAAGCCTGGGACTGAGTGGCCAGAAGAGGCCCGCTGGATGGGCCTGGGGTGAGGGACAGTGGGGAGTGGTGGCCTTGAAGCCTGACTCTTCAAAGATTGTGGGACTGGCACAGAGACCCACAGCACCCCTGAGGGGGTGGTGCTGCTCTCTTTCTGTCCTCGGCAGAGTCACCTTTGCCCTATCCCTCATCTCAGTTCACTGGGCTCCAGCACTGCGGCCTTTGTCTCCAAGGAGCAGGGGAGGGTTTGGTTGTACCCCAGATGCAAGGACCAATCCTGGATGCACTGATTTTGCAGAAGCTTTATTTATTGGTGGATTCAGGTTCAGCGTCCCGACTCAGTTACTCCAGTACCATCAGCCACCACCACCCAGATGGCCTCAGCTCAGATGGCCCCGTACCCCACCCTAGAGACCCGAGGGTGCCTTTGATGGTCATGTGACAATAACTGGCGGTTCAGTGGTCGGCTCCTCTAGTGGGTAATTCCATTCAAAGCCAATGCTCTTGATGCCGAGGAGTCCATATTGGCCATAGATGCCCACCAGCACCTGCCCCTCTTGGCTGGGGTAGGCAGAGAAGATCTGGCCATCGAGCTTCCCAAAATAGAAAGTGCGGTCCTTGCTGGTGTACAGGACCATACCCCGGAGGAAAGTTTGGAAGGCGACAAAGACTTTTGTGATGTATTCATCTGGCTGCAGGGTGACTTCCTGGGTATTCCCACCTGAGGCGCCCTGTTTCACGTCCCAGGTGTCTCCAAGTTTCACCTGGACACTGGGGGAGAGGCAAAGCTTTGGACGCCCAGATCTGGGATGGCCCAGCACATCCCGGGTCCTCAGCGCCCCCACCCTCCTTCCCAGGATGCAGAGAGTCCAGCGCCATCAGAATTCGGGTCCCTGACACAAACTCACTGGTCACCAACCCTGGTTCTACCACTTTCAGGCCCTGTGATCTTGAGCTCATTACTCAGCCTCTTCGGACTTAGTTTCCCCATCTGCAAAGTGGATGTGATTTTTGGGAGGAGTCACTGAGGTCCAGGCGAGGAGAGCTCCGCGCAGTGCCTGGTCCACGTGACTGCAGAAGGCACCAGCTGCCGTCACTGTGGCCCACATATGAGCTGCCTCTGGCTGAGCCTGGACCTCCCCAGCCTTAGTCCCTCTGAGCAGAGCAGCTCACAGACCGAGGGGCAGGTGACTTCCCACACTCACCAGCACTTCCCCGACGGGGCTTATCTGCATCCCTCCCTCACCCTGCCGCTGTCCTAGGACGCACCCCTCCGGCTCGCCATGCTCACACAGTCTCCTCTGCTGTTGGGCTTCTCTCCCCTCTCCCAGGACCCCAGAACTCCTAAGTGCAGGGCAAAAATCCATCCCAGACCTCCAGCAGAGACACCTCGATATGAAGGAAATGGTCCTGGATTTCTGCCTCTAACACTTCTGCTGACTCATGTTCAGTCAGTGGTCCACTCTGACCCTTACCTCCTGTCTTCTCTGACAGTAACCGGACAGACTTTTCCCTGACTTTCCTATCAGGCATGGGGACGGAGAGGTCATTTTTGGTTGAGTTGAGCTTGGGTTGAAGGGAGAAGGTAGGGAGGACGGTCTGACCTCTGCTCAAGCCATGAAGCATCGGTGGGAGCCAGGCATGCGTGGGAAAACTGGCTACAGGTGCCTACCGGCTGCCCCGAGTTCCTAAAACTGTGGGATGGGTGGGGACATGGCCTCACTCACCTTTTCACCAGGAGAAGACCCACAGACACCCGCAGCCCTGTAATTTCATGGTCGTAATCTTCAGTGGTGGTGAAATACTTGCCTCCTCCAGGGCCGTACATCTCTGCAGAAAAGAGAACAAAAGGAAGAAAATCCCCACGCAGTGATATGGGGGCAACCTCTGCCAGAACAGGGGACCCCGCCCCTCCAGGCAGACAGGATGGTTCTGTGACCAGAGTTAGTCTGGGACAAGGGCTGGGTGAGGCCCTGGCTCTCCTGGAGGGAGGCAGGGGAGGTTGAGGGCAGACTCCACCGACTTACTCCCTGCCCAGGTGGGGCCCCCCAGGAGGGCAAGTGTGAGCAGCAGCAGCATGGCCTCTGGCCGGCGCATCCCAGGGCTCTGTGGGAAGAAGAGAGGCCTCCTGACTCCAAAGCAAGGGCCGGTGTGGCCTCGCTGGGCCCCACCCATGGAGCCAAGCACCTTACCTCGCCTGTGACTGGGTGTCTGATTGTGTTGGGCACCCTTCACATCGCCTTTATACTCTCCTGGGCCCTCTGGGCCCCCATCCAGAAGGAAGGAGCAAGGGGCCACCAGGGGGACAGGAAGGAGCTGGCCGTGGGGCTCTTCCTGGGGGAAGGCCCAGGGCCGGCCTTGGGGAGGCTCCCGGACGTGTGGCATTTGCTGTCTTGGCTCTGCAGCCTACATAAACAGAGCTGGGGACAGTGACAGGCACTTCACGATCACCTCTGGGCTCTCTCAGTCAACACTGGTGCCGACCTGGATGGCAGAGTTGGGGAGAGGCTGGCTTATTGGCTTCCACCCGAGGGTAACAGGTCAAGGGTCCACAAAAGCTCCGTGGGGCCCACTGCCACCGTGGGCGACCTGGAGTCAGGGCCTCCTTCAGACTCAAGCAGCACCTGGTGCCTGGCAGGCTTCCTAGGACCCAGGCTGAGCTCGATGCGGGCCCCAAGAGAGCTTGAATGGACCACCCAGCCCTTTGTGTCCTGTGCCCTGTGCAACAGGTGCCCCAGGCACTGGCCCTCAAGGCACTGCCCTTGGAGGCTGCCTGGGTTTCTCCTCTGTGCTGCATCTGGGTGGAGCGGGTATGAGCCAGTGTTCAGGGGCTCAGAGATCATAGGAGGGAAGGACACCAAAGGTGCAGTCCTTGCCACGATGGGAGGCAGAGGGCCTGGGGAGGGCGACCCCCCAGGCTGGTGTTTGGAGATGTCTCATCCCAAGGACCCTGAAGGACCCAGGGCATTGGGAGTGAGCTGGAGTCTGCAGAAGAGGTGGGGTGTCGGATAAGGATCAGGGGAGAAGAGATAAAGGCTGTCAGATGCCCTGCAATCAGGGGACAGATTGCAGCTCAAACGCAGTTCCATGCGTGTCCTCAGGACACCTTTCGTGTGTGTTCCAGGGACTGAAGCTCTGCAGGGCCCGTGACCACTCGGAACAGCCACAGAGCCGTGATCACCAACACAGGACCCTGGAGCCAGAGGCAGGTCCAGCCCGGCTTCCTTATGTAGCTGGGCTGGGATCTGCAGGCACTTGCTTCACCTCTCTGGGCCTCTGTTCTGTGTGGATAACAGTAGATCCTCCCCTTGACGGTGATGTGAGGAGCTGAGATCCTCCCCCCGGGGCCAGTTTCCCTGACCCTTAGACTTTATGCCTTGGGGGAGACTGTACCACGTTAATTTTTGGAAAGAGCAAAAGCTGACAAATCATAGACGCGTCCACCTGGAGATGCCGAGAGCCCCAGTGGTGGATCCCTGGCTTTGGAAAACTTGGGTGGAGACAGTGGGGGACGCTCCCACTGCACACCCATCCCCCAGGGAAACAGGGTGGAAGACCAATGTGTCTGGACCCCACATGCTTCCCAGGCAGAGGGGTGTGGAGAAGGGCTTTGCGCATGCACAGAATGACTCTGGAAGTGCTGGCTCGCCAGGAACGGGGACGCTGGTCTCAACAGGATGAGGGTGGGCAGGGGCTGCGAGAGGCGCAGGACTTTAATGACTTGAACCAGGGCCTGCGCCAGGGGTGGCGATATACGGCCCAGCCAACCACCACCTGGGCACCTCTGCCCAGCCCATGAGCAAAGAATGTCTCCTACATGTTAACATTCTTAGGAAACATTCTAAAGAACGATGTCTTGTGGTCCATGAAAATTATTTGAAATTCCCATGCCCCAGTTCATAAGTCAAGCATCATTGGCCCACAGCCGCCGTGCGCTCATTGGCATGTGGCCTGTGGCTGCCTTCATGCTTGCACAGAAGGTCACATGGCTGTGACAGAGACCTGCAGCCCCTGAACCTAAAATTCTACTATCTGGCCCTTCACACAAAATGTCCACCCACTCCTGGTCAATACCTATTCCCAAAGAACCACCATAGCCCTGTACCTGGTGCTGGATGGCACAGTCAGGAAGGGGGCTCCCCGTGACCCCCCAGCCCTGACGGGGCAGGAGCAGAGCAGCACATTAGCCTTGGCACCTGGCCCTTGTTCTGGCGCCTGTACCATCTCCCTGGAGAGGCTGATCAGGGCTGGGTTCCTACTGACTAGTGTTTCAAGGTGAGGCCCCAGTTGCACCTCTCTGCACCCCCTCAAGCGCTCCTCTGGTTTCGAGGGAAGCAGACCCCAGGCTGGGGGAGGGTAAGAGGAGCCCCTCTCAGGAGGAACCTCCTTCAGGGAGGTGGAGGTGGAAGAGGCCAAGCCCTTGGCCAGCACAGCTCTTGGAGGCAGGAGCTCAGAGGTGGCACAAAGGGGCTGTGTTCTTGCCCCAGCCCAGCCTGAGGGCGCCTTTCCATGTTTTGCTGGCAGTGCAGAGGCCTTCTTTCTAACTCCAGGCTGACAGGGTTTGGTGCCCAGAAGGAGAGTCATCTGGGCCAGGACTCCAGAAGCACCAGCTGGGGTTGGGGGCACTAGGAGGCAGAGACAGTATACACTGGAGGGGAGGTTAAGATGGTACGAACATGGGGATCACACATGCTCATTCACACACGTGCACTTGAAGATGCATGCATACACATGCAGCCAGACACACACTGCCCAGCCTCTCATGCACGCGGGGGGCATGCACACACGACACCCCTCTTCACCTGCATGCCTGACCTGGGGAAGAAGCCCACCTGGTGGGAGGCACCCCCTCTCCCACCCTCCATCTGCCCTGGCCCAAGTGCTGGCCCTGAGCCCGCGTACAGGGAGACTCAACACAGGCCCTTTGTCCCTTGGGATCAGGGCTCCCAAGAGAGGGATTTACTGAGCATTTATTTCCAGCCCTGGGCACACCCAGTCCTCATTCTGCCAGGAGAGGGGAACAATGAGGCCTTCTCCTGCCTGCAGAGGTGGCCCCGGGCCGGCTGGTCCTTGTGTGTCAGGAGTCAGGTTAGGGCCACAAGCCCCTGGACTCCCTGCCCTCCAGGTGTGGGACTTGGGAAGACCCCTCTGTGGCTCTGCAGCCTGAGGCACAGCAGACAAGAGGGTCTCCATCTGCAACCACTCAGTGGGTGGGGCCTCCCTGTGGCCTGAGGGCCAGGCTGAGCCTCTGCAGGAAGCCCCCAGCCTCACTGGAAGCAGGAACATGAGTTCCTGGCTAGGATCTCCGGATAGGACTGGCCTCACCGAGACTCTGAGCAAAGTCAGGAGCTGTCTCCTCCCAGGGCCTTGGCGGCTCCCTGGGACTCAGGAACCAGAGGGAAGGTCCTGCTGCCTGGGGGAGGGGCAGGATCAGAAGCCCAGGGGCCTTTACCCCAACCCCAGCAGGTCAACACGGGCTATGCATGTGGACTTGCCCTTGAACGGCTGCTGCTGGGGAAGGAGGCCCTGAGGGAAGGGCGCAGCCTTGTGCTCCTGAAACCACAGCTCCCCCCGCATGCCTGTGGCACACTCACTGAGTTCCCTTTGGTGCCACACCTGCACTAAGCATTTTTTTTTTTTTTTCAGAGACAAAGTCTGTCTCTGTTGCCCAAGCTGGAGTGCACTGGCTCGATCTCAGCTCACTGTAACCTCCACCTCCCAGGTTCAAGCGATTCCCCTGCCTCTGCCTCCCAAGTAGCTGGGATTACAGGCACCCACCACTACGCCTGGCTAATTTTTTTTATTTTTAGTAGAGATGGGGTTTCATCATATTGGCCAGGCTGGTCTTGAGCTCCTGACCTTGTGATCTGCCTGCCTCGGCCTCCCAAATTGCTGGGATTACAGGCGTGCGCTATCACACCTAGCCTCCGCTAAGCATTTTATCTGCACTTACCCCAGAGAAACTCAATACTTTTATTGGAAAACCAGGACACATAACCACACATTTTGCCTAATCTTTCACGTAATTCACCTTCCACTAGTATTGATGTCGGGCTCAGCTTTTGCACCTGCCCCGGTAGATTCCGTGATAAGTGACCTGAGCAGCCTGGCCCGGCGCCACACTCCGACCCTGTTCCTGACTGCACCTCACGAAGCCACTCCCAGCGTCGGTTTCTCTATGAGTAAACAGGCCCCTAGCACACCCCAGCGCCTGAGGCTGTTGGGAGGGAGGAGCGAGACAATGTTTGTGGCCACCAGCCGTCTGCTGGGGAAACCAGTCCGTGTTATTGAGGTGATATGGTTTGGCTGTGTCCCTGCCCAAATCTCATCTTGAATTGTAGTTCCCATCATTCCTACATGTTGTGGGAGGGACCTGGTGAGAGGTAATTCAATCGTGGGCAGTGAGTTACCGCCATGCTGCTGTTCTCGTGATAGAGAGTGAATTCTCACAACATCTGCTGGTTTTATACAGAGATGTTCCCCGTTTTGCCCGGCACTTCTCCTTACTGCCACCATGTGAAGAAGGACGTGTTTGCTTCCCTTTCTGCCGTGATAGTAAGTTTCCTGAGGCCTCCCCAGCCATGCTGAACTGTGAGTCAATTAAACCTCTTTCCTTTATAAAATACCTACCCTCAGTTATGTCTTTATTAGCAGCATGAGAATGGACTGATACATGAGGACCAGCCCGGACGAGGCCCTCGATGGTGTCAGACACTAGAATAGCCCCACACTGGTTTGAGTCAGTTGCTCGTCTCCTTCCCAGAAGTGGTTGAGCCCTCCCTGGGAGGCTGCAGAGGGAGTAGCCCTGTGGGTGCGTCACTGGTCTGGGAGGCCAGTTCCTGACTGCGGCCCCCACTGTGAGCCATGTGGAGGACCTGGAATTTTTGAGACTCGAGGATGGACGGTCCAGACGGACCAAGATGGCGGAAGCTGAGGATGGGCCCTGGGGAGCTGTCCTCCAAGGACGAAGCCAACAGACATTTCCCCTACATTTACCACCCAAATTCAGACATATTGGAGAGTAAAAGGTGACAGTGACACCCATGCACTCCCTGCCTCTCCTGTCCTCAGCATTCTCCTGTGTGGGTGTCACTGCATTTGTCTATGTCCTGGACCCTCCATCCACCCATCGCTTCATCTTCTTTCCTCAGACATATCAGGTGCTGACCTCAGTTCACTTCCCCTCAGTCACTTCTGCATGCGTGTCATTAACCAGACTGTTGTGGGTTTGGACTTTTCCTAATTTGAAGCACAGTCTGCATACAACGAAATCACAAATCTGGAAGTGTATATTCACAGGTTTAAAAAATATTTATGAATTCCCGGACCACTTGGCTGGGCTGCAGCATCTGGCAGGAGGCCTGGGGCTAACTGCTCACTTGAGACCAGCCTGCAGAACAAAGTGAAACCTTTTATCTACAGTAAATAATTTTAAACAGCTTAGCTGGGTGTGGTAGTGTGGGCCTGTAGACCCAGCTACACTCAGAAGACTGAGGTGGAAGGAGCCCAGGACTTCAAAGTTGCAGTGAGCTAGAATCACACTACTACACTGGCTCCAGTCTGGGTGCCAAAGCGAGACCCTATCTCTTTAAAAAAAGAAAACAAAAAAAGCTATGCCAGGCACGGTGGTTCACGCCTGTAATCCCAGCACTTTGGGAGGCTGAGGCGGGTGGATCGAGAGGTCAGGAGTTTGAGACTAGCCTGGCCAATATGGTGAAACCCCGTCTCTACTAAAAATTACAAAAGTAGTTGAGCATGGTAGCACTCCCAGCTACTCAGGAGGCTGAAGCAGGATTATTGCTTGAACCAGGGAGGTGGAACTTGCAGTGAGCCGAATGGCGCCATTGCACCCCAGCCTGGGTAACAGAGTGAGACTCTGTCTCAAAAAAAAAAAAAAAAAAAAAAGAAAAGAAAAAAAAAAGGACAATGGGAAAACTGGCTGAAAGCTGTTGTAGCCATTGAGTAGCATTTCATGACTGGGTTGAAATACAGCAGAAGACAAGGCCAACTCTATAAAAGGAACCACTAGTACAATTTGAACAAAAAGTTGTGTTAGCGATATCGCCAAAGTTACCCACTAGGTGGAGTAAAGCATGTTTTTAGGTCCAGTTCTGTTAAGTTACCCAAAGCAGTTACTGGCTGTAAATCTTTAATTACAGATTATCCTGTCAAGGGAGAAAGGTGGGCCTTAAGAGAGGTAAGTGGACCACCATGATATGGAATCTCATTTTGATGGTCTTGGGAAAAGCTGCAGTATGAAGCCGGCAATTTTGCAGTTAAAGTGTCTCTGGTTATGGCCTTGGATGGTTGGTGAACTCTCAGTGTGGTCCACACATCAGGCACAATACTTGTCCCTTGATATTTATGTTAAGTTGTTTAGTTTTAGCTCACAGGGCATTTATGAAAGAACAACTTACAGTTTTAATAATTCCATAGGAGAAAACTGGATTGGAGGGACTTAGAATTTAGGGTCTGATATAGTCTACAGGTAGATGATAAAACTGGTCTATAAACAATTTAAATATGACATTCCAAAGCCTTTGTAATGTTACAGGATCTCTGGAGTATTGTTTTTCTGGCTGGAAACCTGTGGCTGCTGGCACCTTGGCCCAAGTTTTGCTCGGGCCTGCTGGGCTCATTTCACCCACTCAGCCTGGCAGGCTGTGCTCGGCTCACACTACCGGCCTGGATCCCGTGCCTCCAAGTGAGACTGCGAGCCGCCTGTGGAATGGCGAGGGGTGTGTGAGTGAGCATGGGCCCCAGCCACTGTGCAGTCATACATGCCAGCTGCTGCCACGGGGCAGGCAGCTCCAGGTCCCGGCATGGGCGCCACCTCTCTGCAAGGCTGCAGCTGGACCGGGTGCACCACAAGCAGCTTGGCTGGCACCAGGGAATGTGGTGGCACCTGGAAGCTTGGAGATGCCAGGAACCACAGAGCCCCAAAGAGGGAGACACAGACCTGGCTCAGGGAGCTCCCAGGTCTGGGCTCCCCTGAAGCACTGCAGCTTTTCTCTCCTTCTCTTCACCGGAAATGTGGCGAGCAAGGGCCATGTTCAGCCCTGTTTGTGTTACAGCTCCTTTATCTTCGCCATTTCATGGGTCCCGAGTTCTTGTCCTGTGACCAGGAAGAACGAGGTATGCAGACAAGTGGAGGGTGAGCAAGGCAAAGAGGAGCTTTACTGAGTGATAGAACCAAATTTTGGGTAAAGCAGTTAGAGTCAGTTACTACTATAGTGGTTGGACAAAGAATAGTTGTTAACTGTGAAGATGTGACAAAATTATGTGAGGCTTAGAATGTAAGAGCTGTTCTTTAAATGTCTGTGCAGGATTCTCTTGGTCTCAATTTCTCACCCTTGAAGGTAGAGTGTTACCTTTCCTCCTGGTGTAGGGAGAGTCTTTTACATGGACTTTTCATCCTTTGCTTTAAAGAAACAGCACAAAGGTCAAAATGATTTTTTTGAAAACTGCTGTTTTCAAGTGTCTTTACTTAAATAGTCAATATGCCAGAATACTGAGGAGTTTGGAGAAAAGAGAATTTAGTTTAGAGAGGGATAAAGAAGAGGTGTAGAAATGGGACAGGAAGGCTGCAGACAGGAAAGAATCTCAGCTCGCTTTAAGCCAGTGTCTTGTGGAGAGGCAATTTTGAATCAGAATGCGCTTAGAACTTCAAGAAACACATGAAGTATGCCACTCATTCAGATTGCTTAATTTTAGGCTCACGGTCTCATAATTTAGCCCTAAAAGACAATTTTGGGGGAACTCAAAAGACCCCCAGTGAAGCGGTGTCATTGTCTGGGGTAAATACCCGAGGTTTGTTGCCTCATGCCAAGGAAATCAAGGACACAGACACATGTGGAGTGAGATTAACAATGGAGGTTTAGTAGAAGAAAGAAAGAGAAAGGAGAACAGTTCTGTCTCCAGTGAAGGAGAGGGGTTCCTGAGTGGGACTTCTTGCCCCTGGCAGAGTGCACAGGGTTTTATAGACAGGCTTGAGGAGGCGGTGACTGATTTACATAGGGCCCAAAGATTGGCTGGACCAGGTGTGACGTTTACATAGCGTGCGGGGAAGCTGGTTACCGCACCCTAATCTCTTATTATGCAAATAAGGTCTCTACTTGGCCAGCGCCACGTTGCCTGCTCCTTACTGTGCATGTAGTTGACAATGAAAGAGGAAGATGGAGCCACCATGCTGGACGTGCCTAGTCCCCAGTTAGCCTTTTCCTACGACACAGCTGCTAGCATTCACCCATGCAAGCTTCTAGCTTGCTTGTCTATATCTGCAGCTCGATTTTACAAGCTGCTCTTTGTTAGAAAAGAAAATAACTTGGGGGCTGCGTTTCATTAGAAAGAAAACCTGGGGCTCACGCCTATAATCTCAGCACTTTGGGAGGCCAAGGGGGTCAGATCACCTGAGGTTGGGAGTTCCAGACCAGCCTGAACAACATGGAGAAACCCCGTCTCTACTAAAAATACAAAATTAGCCGGGCGTGGTGGCTCATGCCTATAATCCCAGCTACTCAGGAGGCTGAGGCAGAAGAATTGCATGAACTTGGGAGGTGGAGGTTGCAGTGAATCGAGATCTCACGACTGCACTCCAGCCTGGACAAGAGCAAAATTCCATCTCAAAAAAAAAAAAAAAGAAAGAGAGAAAGAAAGAAGAAAACCATACCAAGAACTTCTTTCCCCTCGCTATCTGCCTAAATAATCTCTTCTTAACTCCTATATCACCAGGAGGGCCATAAAGGATCCGAAGTAGCTTAGGTGTACTCTGTCCCTTGATTTGAAAGCACCTCCAGCCTCAGTCACTGAGCCACAGCCAAGGACTTAGCAGCCCCCGCTTCGAATCCTCTCACTCCCCCACACTCTGTCCCCCTCACACTGCTTTCTCCTGCCATGCCACTGCCTTCCACAGGCCATTTCCACCGAGGAAAAGGAATCATCTTGTACGTCCACTATCTAGATTCTCCACTCTTTCCACCCCTTTGCTGATGTAAGTAAGAGTAATGACCTGCTCCCTGCAGGCACTGAGGATTAGATCCATGCAAGAATTCAGCAGAGAAACAACAGGAATACCCTTAGTCCTGTCTAAGGGATCACTAACGATTACAATAAAAAGCAACTAGTGAAGGCATTTAAGAGGAAATTTGCCTGCAATGGGACGGTAACTGAGCATCCAGAATACAGAGAAGCCATTCAGCTACAGGATGACCAGTGCAAGAACATATGCCAGTGCCTTGTAGAGGTAAGACTGGCTAAGGACGATCGACTGATGGTTCAAGGGTTTTAACTACTTGTGGCTCACTGAAACTTAAGTGAGGATTTCCTCGTAATGAGTAGAATTTCCCTTCTTTCCCTTGTTACAAGTTTAAAAACCTCACAGTTTGTCTAATGTAACCATTTGGGGTCTGCTTTTAACTTGGACTAGTGTAATTCCTTCATGCAATAAACTGAAAAAATAAAAATAAAAAAATAAAAACATAGCTAAGGGAGGACTATGATTTTCAAACACGGAGCCAGCTGGAGTCCCACAAGGGGAAGCATTATTGCCTACTCCCTGGGTGCCCAGAGCCTCACCTCAGGGCTGCGCCAGCTCTGGGGCATCCTATGCCCCAGGACTACTCTCAACATGGTGGGGGGCGTGGTCAAGAGAGAAACGCCCACCCTGGTGTCCTTGTCCTCAGTGGGCCAATGCTGAGGCCCCCACAGGATTGCACCCCAGTTGCCTAGAATGGCACCCTCTGTGTTTATGCAAGCTCATCAGCGTTCCCTCCCTCCCTGCCTCAGTTTCCCCACTTCCTGCAATCACCTCCCAGATAAACTACCTGCACCCATGTCCTGGTCCTAGGTCAGCCTTGGGGGAACCATAGTAAGATCAGGATGTCTGGCGTTTCTGTGCTGGATCCTTAGGGGGTGAGGGATGTCAGGATCATTTCCTCCAATGCACACACCCCCACTCCAGGCTTCTCAGCTCCTGGCACCCTGGAACTACTCCTGTTCCATTGCGGGGCATGATATGAGTCTAATTTCAGCTACTCAGGAGGGTGAGGCAGGAGGATCGAGATCAGCCTAGGAGTTCAAGACCAGCCTGAGCAACACACAATTCTCTTTCTGATCAAAACAGAACAGATGTGGGTGTGAGCCAGGGGCACAGACAGGCCGGCTGCACAAGAGAGAATGAGCTGTCCATGAAGCCACCGCATTTGAGGAATACTCTGCAAGGCATCAACTGGAATGTATTTATTACCAAACAAGACAGAAGAGAACCAGGGCCTGACTTAGCAGTGGCCCCAGCCTGCACGGGCTTGGGTAGGCTCAGGCTGGCCCCAGGAGTGGGAGAGCCCAGAGAAGAGGGAGAAAGAGCAGCGGCCAGGAGGGGTCTGGCTGGGACATGCCACTCTGGGCCATCAGCTTCTGGATCCACCCGAAGTGGTAGCTGACATTGGTGTAGACACCGGGCCGATTGGGCCGACCACAGCCCGCTCCCCAGCTCACGACTCCAATCTGATACCACAGTCCATTCTTGTTACAGGCCAAGGGTCCACCTGAGTCACCCTGGGGAGCAGCGGGACTGAGATCAGCCTGGGGCGGAGTGAGTGGGGCAGGGGAGAAGCCGAGAGCAGGAAGGGCTGTGGGGCTGGGTAGACTGGGTGCACATCCTTCTCCTCCCCCTGGCAGCGGCCAAGCCTCCGTTTCTGCATCTGCAGAGTGGGGCAACAGTGTCCACCTCCTGGGGTTGGCACAAGGGTCAAATAAGGCACAGGGACACAGGTTGCTTTCCTGGGCTGGGAGTGGTGGCAGGGACACTCACAAAGCAGGAATCCTTCTCGCCTTGGGCATCGCCAGCACAAACCATGTCTCCAAAGATGTCCGTGCGGAAACTGTACTTGAAGAAGAGGTAGTTGCACATAGAGTTGTTTATGATGGCGACCTGAACTTCCTGGAGGGTATAGGGAGATGGCAGTTCTGTGGGGACGATAGAGGGAAAGAGAGAGACACCAACCTGAGGCCCCTCTAGGGAGGGATGGCATAGGCTGTGGGAGTGGGGGTCCTAGGGCACCCACTGTGCCTGGCAGGTTCATCTCCATTACCCCCAGCTCCAGCCCAGACCCCAGCACAGCAGAGGCCCTCAGCAGCATCACGAAGGCCCCAGCGAGAGACAGGCTGTCAGAGCTCCCCCAGCCTCACTTTCCCTATCCGTAGAATAGCAACAATGGCCCTGCCTGCGCCCACGGAGAGATTCCTTAGCAAAAAGGAGCAGGGGGAGGGGCGAAGGCAGCTGAGATGGTGTTTTTTTTGTTTTTTTTTGTTTGTTTGTTTTTTGTTTTTTGTTTTTTGAGACGGAGTCTCGCTCTGTCGCCCAGGCTGGAGTGCAGTGGCGCGATCTCGGCTCACTGCAAGCTCCGCCTCCTGGGTTTACGCCATTCTCCTGCCTCAACCTCCTGAGTAGCTGGGACTACAGGCGCCCGCCACCGCGCCCGGCTAATTTTTTGTATTTTTAGTAGAGACGGGGTTTCACCGTGGTCTCGATCTCCTGACCTTGTGATCCGCCCGCCTCGGCCTCCCAAAGTGCTGGGATTACAGGCGTGAGCCACCGCGCCCGGCTGAGATGGTGTTAAGATGAGCACCCAAAGCCAGACCTGGGGGAGAGGCAGCCTGGCTGCAGCCCTGGCCTCAGTAGCAGCTGGGCGCTTTCAGGGCCTGGGCACAAGCTTGTTGCGGCGCTCTTAGGGCCCCCCCCCAGTACCCCTGGGAGGCAGCAGTCATCAGGACCCACTCCCAGATAAGGAGAGTCAGGGGGATATCACCCCGCTGACCCCCGGCAAGGCACTGGGGAAGTCTCAGAGCCTGACAGGAACCCACACCTGTCCAATTCCTGCCTCAGAGTCCCAGCCAGCACCTTGTACTGCACAGGATGACAAAAGACAACAAGGCCCAACCTGCAGGCAGCGCTTCCCATCAGCGGGGTCTCTCCTAAGCCCTTGGGACTAACAACCTGGGAACTAGCCTATGATGTGGAACCATCATTACCCTGTTTCACAGGGGAGGAAACTGAGGCACCGTGAGATGAACAGCTTTGCCCAAGGCCTCCCAGTCAGCGCAGGGCAGAGCAAAGGTGCATACCAGGCAGGGGGCTCCAGAAGTGCCTGCCCCCCGCCTCCCCTACACTGTGAGTTGAGGCGCAGCCTGGGGTTGGTGTGACCTGTCCACTCTGGGCTGGGGAGAGAGGGTGGCAGAGGCAGCCTGGCCGTGCCCCCGGCTCACACCCACTCATCTTTGCAGCAGGGGCCCTTCTCAGGGAAGGGAAAGGATCCTTCCTCTAGAGGGAGGCGGCTCCAGTGCTGAGTTTCCCATTCCCGCTTCCAACTGCCGGGGTGTGACCTGGGGACATCCCTTACCCTCTCTAAGGCAAGGGGCCCTGACTTCTCCATTTATCAGTTCTTGGCAATTTCCATAACCCTCTCAGTTTTATCATCTGTAAAATGGGTATAAAAACGTTACCAACTTCATTCTTAGGTGAGCTCCAGGAGGAGGAGAGGCCACGCCTGCCTCACTGCTGGGTCCCCATGCCTAGAACAGTGCCAGGCACACTGCGTGTGCTCAAGGAACCACGTTTGTTATTGTTACTACTGTTGTGGGATGATGCAGGGACAGGCCAGACAGGGGAGCAGAGGGAAGGGGATTCCTAATACAGGGAACACACCCAGTCGGGGGCTGCCAGCCCCAGGGCTCCTCCAGATGGTGGGCCCACTTCTTTCAGGGCATGTGTGTTGGGGGACATGCAGGTGCCAGGGCAGGCCCACCAGAGAATCCCCAGAGGGGTTTCCGTGGGAGCTGCGGTTGAGCATGGCTTGAAAACTTATGGGGAGAGGAATGGGCTCAGTGCTGCAGGAGAATCGGCCAGAGCTAGGGTGGGTGCAAGAGGCTTGGAGAGGCAGCCCGGGAGCCTGATGCCTGGGGCATTGGTGAGCACCGGGGGAGGTGGAAAGATGCAGCAATAAATTCAAGTCTGACGTTTATGTCGCCAAGTCCTCCAGAACCCCTCCACCACCCCACCATCCACAGGCCTGTACCAAGCTGGCCTCTCTCTCACACTCTCCTTCTGGCCCCCACAGCCCCTGGAAGGGAGAGACTGGGTGTTTGGTCCCTGCCCTGGCAGGTGAGGAGAGACTGCGCACAAGAGGGGCGTAGCCTGCACTCCCAGACCAAGCAAGGGGCTATTGCGCCTGTGTAGGGGAACAGGTGAACAAAGACAGTTCCTCCCTGACCTGCCTGTCCCCAGCCTCACCCTCATCCTCTTTGATGTTCCCCCAGCCGGTCACCCAGCAGTCTGTCCGGTTCTGAAACTCAAACGTGGAAGCCTGGAGACAGATGGGCTGGATGTGGTTAGTGTAGGTGACAGGTGCAGACAGCTTCACCAAGGCAATGTCATAGGGTGAATTCCCCAGGTAGCGAGGGCTCAGATAGATATTCGACACGAAGTAACGGGTGTAGTAGGCCTGCAGGCTCCAGAAGGATGGCATGGAAGTCAGCTGGCCAAACTGGATCGTCCACCCAGAGGGATCACTAAGGTCACTCTCTCTGGTAGAAGAGAAGAGAGCAATCAGGGGCCCTGGACGGAGGGCTGGCTGCCTGAGCACAACTGGGGCCCAGTCCAGGAGGGGAGACTGTGGCATTGCTACTACTTGCTAACACCCAGGGTCCCCTGTAGAAATGAAAGAGCCCAGAGAGATCACAACCAAAGTCCTAGGACCTGCTCCTGGAGCAGGAGGGTGGGGTCTTGTCATCTCCCAGAGCTGTCCCAAGGACCCTTGCATTAAGCCAAGGCCTCCAGGGGCACCCCCATGCAGCCCAAGGAGGAATGGGCAGATGCACCACGGCAGTGTGGGCTTGGCAGGATGGAGTCCACATAGCGTCCCGGGCGTGCTCGCCTTGGTTCAGTGCTCCACACTGTACTGCACGTCCACCAGGAGGGGGAATGAGGGTGGGATGGATGGTGGTGAGCTTTGGGTTAAAAGAAAAAGGGAGAGAATACCCAAAAGTGCGTGGAAATGTTCTGGAAGAACATTCTGGAAGAACCTGAACAGAGTTCCCTCCCGGAGACCCAAAAGGAACTGGAATGGGTGTAACTGGCTGCAGCAGAGCCTGGGGCTCAGTAGAACACCAGGTGGCATCCACGCACCACATTCACGCCCAAGTGTGGCATCAGACCATAGGTAAAGTTAGGTGGCACTCCCTGCAGCCCTGCTCCTGCCCGTCCCCACACCCCTCAGTTCGCACCCCACTCACTCTTCAAAGCAGTGCGCCGCAGTGAGCGCCCAGCGGTGGCTGAGCAGACTCGCTCCGCACACGTGGGAATCCCACAGGCGCAGGCTCCCCTGCCATGGCCAACGCCCGAGTTCAGCGTCCAGTCCACCCACGATGCGCGTCGTGATGACCCGTTGGCCGCATGGTCCTCGGATGGTCAGAGGAACTGCTGAGCCGCGGGAGGCAGCCCCCCAAGCCCGACCTCTCCCTTTCTCCCATTCAACCCAGCCAGGAAACCACGCTTTTACCCACCCAGTGTCCCCTCGCGTGTGTAGAGCAGGAAATAGGTGACACTGGAGACCCTCCCACGTGCTCTGCAGGGCCTGCCCATCCCCCTCCAGCGCCCATTGGTTACTTTCCACACCAACAGAGTTCTCGATCCCGGGGGCGAGGCCGAGAGAGCAGTAGAGGCCCCCCTTCCCCTCCCCCCGCCCCCGTGCACCTCAGCCCAACGGCCCCGGCGGGCATCACGCATCCTGAGCGCCCTACCTGACGACAGATCCACCTCATCTGACTCTGCAGGAGACAAGAAGTGAGCTCCCCGCGGCCTCCACCTCCCGTCCTCCCCATCGTCCCCCCTCCCCCGTCCCGCCAGCAGCGCCCCGAGCTCACCCGGCTTCCCGAGTCCCGACAGCGCCAGCAGCAGCGCCAGCAGCAGCGCCCCGCGCGCGCCCATGGCCTCCTCTCCAGCGGCCTGGCGCCTCCTCTGCCTCCCCTCGCGCCGGGCCGGGGGCGCCCCCTGGGGGCGGGGCGGGGTGGGAGCTCTGCCCTCTACTCCCAGCTTCACACTCCTGGGCCCAAGGGCTGTTTGGGGACTCTCAGCCCTGATAGCGCCCTGGCTTTCAGCTCCTAGGGCGGATCTTCAACCACACTCCCTGATGTGGCCCAGACCCAGTGGACCCCACAGTCCCTTTCTTGTCTGCAGCCCAGGGGTCCTGGCTGCCCGCTTGGTGCCCGGTGTCCTTCACCTACCACCTCCTCCAGCACCAAGGGCCTGGCCGTGAGCCAGGAGTCCCCTTAAAGCCTGGGGGCCCCTGAGGGCCAGGTGGGGCCTAGCAGCATGGCTGGTCCTTCATGAGACTTTCTTTTTTTTTTTTCCTTTTTTTTTTTTTTTTTGAGACGGAGTCTCCCTCTGTCGCCCAGACTGGAGTGCAGTGGCCGGATCTCGGCTCACTGCAAGCTCCGCCTCCTGGGTTTACGCCATTCTCCTGCCTCAGCCTCCCGAGTAGCTGGGACTACAGGCGCCCGCCACCATGCCCAGCTAGTTTTTTTGTATTTTTTAGTAGAGATGGGGTTTCACTGTGTTAGCCAGGATAGTCTCGATCTCCTGACCTCGTGATCTGCCCATCTCGGCCTCCCAAAGTGCTGGGATTACAGGCTTGAGCCACTGCGCCCGGCCCATGAGACTTTCTTGGGAAAACAGTGCTCTTGGGCCGGTTCCACCCAGAATGGGGATCCTGCCAAGTCTCTACCCAGGCCGTACCCACTGCGGGCTCCCACTGGGCTTTCTTCACTCCTCTGAAACAAATTTTTTTGTTGTTGTTGAGATGGAATTTCGCTGTTGTCGCCCAGGCTGGAATGCATTGGTGTGATCCCAGCTCACTGCAACCTCCACCTCCCAGGTTCAAGCGATTCTCCTGCCTCAGCCTCCCAAGTAGCTAGGGTTACAGACACGCACCAGCACACCTGGCTCATTTTTGTATTTTTAGTAGAGACGGGGTTTCGCCATGTTAACCAGGCTGGTTTCCAACTCCTGATCTCAGGTGATCCACCCCCTCCGCCTCTCAAAGTGCTGGGATTACAGGCATGAGCCACCGCACCCGGCTGCAATTCCACTTCCGAGTATACACCCAAAAGAACTGAAAGGAAGGTCTTCAAGATATATTGGTTTTTGTTTTTTGGGGGGGTTTAGTTTTGGGGGTTTGTTTTTTGAGATGGTGTCTTGCTCTGTTGCTCGGGCTAGAGTGCAGTGGCGGGATCTTGGCTCACTGCAACTTCTGCCTCCTGGATCCAAGTGATTCTCCTGTCTCAGCCTCCAGAGTAGCTGGGATTAGAGGCACCCACCACCATGCTCAGCTAATTTTTGTATTTTTAGTAGAGATGAAGTTTCGCCGTGTTGGCCAGGCTAGTCTTGAACTTCTGACCTCAGGTGATCTGCCCTCCGCGGCCTCCCAAAGTGCCAGGGTGAAGGTGTGAGCCACCATGCCCGGCCTTCAAGAGATATTTGTATACCCATGTTCATAGCAGGATTATTCACAGTAGCTGACATGAAAGCAACCCGAGAATCCATTGACGAATGAACGGATCAGTGAAAATGGGAATGTACAATTACATGCCACATAATGAGGTTTTGCTCAGTGATTGACCACACAGGTACACGACAGTGGTTCCATAAGATTATAATACCATATTTCGATTGTACTTTTCTATGTTTAGATACACAAATACGTATTATTGTGTTAGAGTTGCCTACAGTGTTTAGTATGGTAACAAGCTCTGTAGCTTTGTAGTCTAAGAGCAATAGGCTAGACCGCCTACCCTGGGTGTAGCAGGCTATGCCACATAGGTATGTGGAAATGCACTCTGTGATGTTCCTGCAATGTTGACATCACCTAGCCACGCTTTTCTCAGAAGGTATACTTGTTGTTAAGTAATGGATGACTTTCTGCTGAACTAGACATTTAAAATGATTAAAGTGGGCCGGGCGCTGTGGCTCTCACCTGTAATCCCAGCACTTTGGGAGGCCGAGACAGGCAGATCACCAGCTCAGGAGTTGGAGACCAGCCTGGCCAATATGGTGAAACCCCATCTCTACTAAAAATACAAAAATTAGCTGGTGGTGCTGGTGGATGCTGTAATCCCAGCTACTTGGGAGGCTGAGGCAGGAGAATCTCTTGAACCTGGGAGGTGGAGGCTGCAGTGAGCCGAGATAGCGTCACTGCACTCCAGCGTGGGTGACAGAGCGAGACTCGGTCTCAAAAAATTAAAAAATAAAATGGTTAAAGTGGTTTCATGTTATGTGTATTTTATCGCAATAAAAAATAATGTTTTAAAACCTGTGAATAGGCCGGGCGTGGTGGCTCACACCTACAATTCCCACCAGTTTGGGAGGCCGAGGAGGGTGGGCCCCTTGAGGTCAGGAGTTCGAGACCAGCCTGCCCAACATGGTGAAACCCCGTCTCTACTAAAAACACAAGAATTAGCTGGGTATGGTGACTGGTGCCTGTAATTCCAGCTACTCAGGAGGCTAAGGCAGGAGAATCGCTTGAACCAGGAGGTGGAGCTTGCAGAGAGCCAAGATTATACCACTGCACTCCAGCCTGGGCGACAGAGAGTTCATCTCAAAATAAATAAATAAATAAATAATAAAACCTGTGAATATACACTTCCAAATTTGTGATTTCATTGTATGCAAATTACGCTTCAAAATGAGAAAAGCCCAACCCTACGACAGTCTGGTTAATGACACGCATGCAGAAGTGTCTGAGGGGAGGTGAACTGAGGTCAGCACCTGATACCACCTGATATGTCTGAGGAAAGAAGATGAAGCGATGGGTGGACGGAGGGTCCAGGACATAGACAAATGCAGTGACACCCACTATATATCTATCAGTTATCAGGAGTATTTGCTAAAAATCTAGATTCTTGGCCGGGCGCGGTGGCTCAAGCCTGTAATCCCAGCACTTTGGGAGGCCGAGACGGGCGGATCACGAGGTCAGGAGATCGAGACCATCCTGGCTAACATGGTGAAACCCCGTCTCTACTAAAAATACAAAAAAAAAAAAAACTAGCCGGGCGAGGTGGCGGGCGCCTGTAGTCCCAGCTACTCAGGAGGCTGAGGCAGGAGAATGGCGCAAACCCGGGAGGCGGAGCTTGCAGTGAGCTGAGATCCGGCCACTGCACTCCAGCCCAGGCTACAGAGCAAGACTCTGTCTAAAAAAAAAAAAAAAAAAAACAAAAAACAAAAAAAAAACGCTTAGCACAGAGTGTGGCACCAACAGGAACTCAGTGAGGGCGCAGGCGGGCGTGCGGGAGCTTCGGGTTTCAGGAGCACAAGGCTGCAGTGCCTTCCCTCAGGGCCTCCTTCTCCAGCAGCAGCCGCTCAAGGACAAGTCACAGGCACAGCCCGGTGTTGCCCTGCTGGGGTTGGGGCAAAGACCCCTGGGCTTCTGATGCTGCCCCTCCCCCAGCCAGCAGGACCTTCCCTCTGGTTCCTGAGCCCTAGGGATCCGCTGAGGCCCTAGGAGGTGTCAGCTCCTGGTTTTGCCCAGGGTCTTAGTCAGATCAGTCCTACCCGGAGATCTGAGTCAGGGACTCAGGTTCTTGCCTCCGGTGAGGCTGGGGGCTTCCCGCAGAGGCTCAGCCTGGCCCAGGGGCTGCAGGGAGGTCCTGGCTGCTGCATGGGTTGCAGATGGAGACCCTCTTGTCTGCTGTGCCTCAGGCTGCAGAGCCACAGAGGGGTCTTCCCAAGTCCCACACCTGAAGGGCAGGGAGGCCAGGGACTTGTGGCCCTAACCCAACTCCTGACACACAAGGGCCAGCCGGCCCGGGGCCACCTCTGCAGGCAGGAGAAGGCCTCATTGTTCCCCTCTCCTGGCAGAATGAGGACTGGGTGTGCCCAGGGCAGGAAATAAATGCTCAGTAAATCCCTCTCTTGGGAGCCCTGATCCCAAGGGACAAAGGGCCTGTGTTGAGTCTCCCTGTACGCGGGCTCAGGGCCAGCACTTGGGCCAGGGCAGATGGAGGGTGGGAGAGGGGTGCCTCCCACTAGGTGGGCTTCTTTCCCAGGTCAGGCATGCAGGTGAAGAGGGGTGTCGTGTGTGCATGTCCCCCGCGTGCAGGAGAGTCTGGGTGGGCGTGTGTGTCTGGGTGCACATGTGTGAACGAGCATGTGTGATGCCTGTGTTCGCGCCATCTGAACATCCCCTCCAGTGTGCACTGTCTCTTCCACCAAGTCCCCACAACCCCAGCTGGTGCTTCTGGAGTCCTGGCCCAGACGACTCTCCTTCTGGGCGCCAAACCCTGTCAGCCTGGAGTTAGAAAGAAGGCCTCTGAACTGCCAGCAAAACATGGAAAGGCAGGTCGGGCATGGTGGCTCATGCCTATAATCCCAGCACTTTGGGAGGCCAAGGTGGGTGGATCATAAGTTCAGGAGTTCGAGACCAGCCTGGCCAACATAGTGAAACCCTGTCTCTACTAAAAATACAAAAAAATAGCTGGGCATGGTGGTGGGCGCCTGTAATTCCAGCTACTCTGGAGGCTGAGGCAGGAGAATCATTTGAACCCGGGAGGCAGAGGTTGCGGTGAGCCGAGATCACACCCTTGCACTCCAGCCTGGGCCACAGGGCGAGAGTCTGTCTCAAACAAAACAAAACCAACCATGAAAAGGCGCCCTCAGGCTGGGCTAGGGTGAGAACACAGCCCGCTTTGTGCCACCTCCAAGCTCCTCCCTCTGAGAGCTGTGCTGGCCAACGGCTTGGCCTCTTCCACCTGCACCTCCCTGAAGGAGGCTCCTCCTGAGACGGGCTCAGCTGCCCACTGCCCGTGCCTGGCCCTTACTGCCCCTGAAAGTCAGAGGAGTGCTGGACAGGTGGTGCAGAGGGGTGGAGCAGAGGGGTGGGAGCAGAGGGGTGGTGCAGAGGGGTGGGAGCAGAGGGGTGGGAGCAGAGGTACTGTGGGGGCCTCACCTTGGCACATCAGTCAGTGGAAGCCCAGCTCTGACCAGCCCCTCCAGGGAGACGGTGCAGGCGTCACAACCAGAGCCAGGTGCCAAGACTAAAGTGAGACTCTGCTCCCGCCCCATCAGTCTCTGGCAACTTCTGTTTTACTTTCTGTCTCTACGCTTTTGGTTCCTCTAAGTACTTCATATTTGTGAAATCATACAGTGTTCTTCTTTTGTAACTGGCTTATGTCACTGAGCACAGTGTCTTCATGGCTCATCCAGATTGCAGTATGTGTCACAATTTCCTTCCTCCCTCTTTCTTTCTTTCTCTTTCTTTCTTTCTTACTCTTTCTTTTCTTTCTTTCTTTTTCTTTCTCTTTCTTTCTTTCTTTCTTTCTTTCTTTCTCTTTCTTTCTTTCTTTCTTTCTTTTTCTTTCTTTCTTTTCTTTCTTTCTTTCTTTCGTCTTTCTTTCTATTTTTTTTGACACAGTACAGTGGTGAGATCTTGGCTCTCTGCAGCCTCAGCATCCCAGGCTCAATGTAATCCTCTTACCTCATACTCCCAAGTAGCTGTGACCACAGGTGTGAGCCACCACACCCAGCTACATTTTTATTGTTTTGTTATTTTATTTTTATTATTTTTATTTTCTTTTTGAGACGAAGTTTCACACTGTTGCCTGGGCTGGTGTGCAGTGGGGTGATCTCAGCTCACTGCAACTCCGCCCCCCGGGGTTCAAGTGATTCTCTTGCCTCAGCCTCCCAAGTAGCTGGGATTATAGGTGTGCACCACCATGCCCAGCTAATTTTTGTATTTTTAGTAGAGACGGGATTTCACTATGTTGGCCAGGCTGGTCTCAAACTCCTGACCTCATGATCTTCCCACCTCGGCCTCCCAAAGTTCTGTGATTACAGGCATGAGCCAACCGTGCCCGGCCCATTTTTATTTTAAATTTTTTGTAGAGCAAAATGTTGTCCAGGCTGGTCTCGAACTCCTGGCCTCCAGTGATCCTCCTGCCCTGGTCTCCCAAAGTGTTGGAATTATAGCTGCGGGCCACCCGCGCGGCCCCCCTAGTTCTCTTGTCCTCCTCCCCCTCACTAAGACAGCCAGAACAATGAATAAACAATTAACTTTCGTTTTTCTTTTTTTTTTTTGAGACAGAGTTTTGCTCTTTTTGCCCAGGCTGGAGTGGAATGGCGTGATCTCAGCTCACTGCAACCTCCGCCTGCCGGGTTCAAGCGATTCTCCTGCCTCACCCTCCAAAGTATCTGGGATTACAGGCGCCTGCCAACATGCCCGGCTAATTTTTTTTCTTTTTTTCTTTTTTTTTTTTTTTGAGACGGAGTCTCACTCTGTCACCCAGGCTGGAGTGCAGTGGCGTAATCTCCACTCACTGCAAGCTCTGTCTCCCAGGTTCACGCCATTCTCCTGCCTCAGCCTCCCGTGTAGCTGGGACTACAGGCGCCCACCACCGCACCCGGCTAATTTTTTTTTTGTATTTTTTTAGTAGAGATGGGGCTTCACCAGGTTGGCCAGGATGATCTCGATCTCTTGACCTCGTGATCTGCCTGCCTCGGCCTCCCAAAGCGCTGGCATTTTAGGCGTGAGCCACCGCGCCCGGCCAACAATTAACTTTTAATCAAAATAACTGAGGAAGAGCACCAGAGTGCTTTAGAGGAGTAACAGAAACCTGGAGAGCAGAGAAACTCAGGATGGCCGCATGAAGAACAGAAGGAAACACTGGGCCTGCACCCCAATCCCCAACTAGGATCAGCTGGGAATGAGGCAAGGAGGTCAGCAAGGGGATCCCAGGAGCCCCACCAGCACCTTGGACACCTACAGCCCTTATCACTGGCGTCCCCTGTCTTCACAGGCACTAAGCCCAGGCAAGGGGGCTGCCTGAGGCCACACAGCTGAGCTCCCTACAGAGGAGTCCACAGTGAGCCCATTTCCTGTGGTCATGTGGCTACCGCACTGCACCATTGTTGAACTGGAACTACGGCCAGAGCATATCTTGCCCTGGGATTGAGTAGCCACAGTTGCCCTTCATCCCTGAGACTAAGCCACCACTGAACCACCTCAGCCTGGTGGCTTCATACCCCTCTACTGAGCCGTGAGCAGCAGTCACACCCTTGCTCCTGGGGCCAAGCAGAGGTAGAGGTGCTCCACCTAACCTTCCCCCTTCTCCACTCAGGCCAGAGCTGAAGCCACAACCTGCCTCCCAGGAAAACAGCACCTTGGCTGCTCAGAGCAGAAGTTGGAGAAGCGTGCTGCATTCCAGAAAACGGTGCTGGGCTACCCATAATAGTCACATTCCCCAGGCCTAAGCTAAAGCAGTCCACTTCCCCCAGGAGATCACTGCCCTGGCTGAGCTGAGCAGCTGTGAATCTCGGGGCTGACCTGATGTAGTAGCTCGCATCCCAGGGAAACAGAGCAGTGGCTGAGCTGAGACACTGCCCTATGGGCCAGCTCCAGCACCTTGCCTCCCCGGAGCCAGATTAGCCTCCTAGAGATGGAGCTGCGGAGATAGCCCTCTCCCTGGAAAGTGGAGTCTCCCTGGGCTGCTCCCTGCCTTCCCCTGCAATGTGCTGTTTCCTGCCACCTCCCTCCCCAACAGGGCCGAAATGACAGCTGTGCTCTGCCATTCTGCCACTGTATCTGGCCTCATGAAGTCTGGGATACTGCCAAGCCCCACCATCTCGGGGCTTAGAGTTGCTACTGCATGGAGCTTCAGCCCCTGAACCCTGAGTAGCGCTGAGCCCCTAAACCCTGAGTTATGCTGAGCCCCTGAACCCTGAGTTATGCTGAGCCCCTGAACCCTGAGTTACGCTGAGCCCTACTGGCTCAGGTCCCGGAGTGGCAGCCATACTCTGATCCCCAGGTTTAAACCTGAGAACAACACATCTTCCCCAGAGTTGGGCCACTGCTCTGCCCTGTCCCACAGGGTAGAATCACAGCTACAACCCAGCCCCCTGGGCATGACCTGCTAGGGAGTGCATCAGAGGTACAGATCCTGGCTCTGTGGGCAACGCACATTCAACCCTGCCACAGAGAGTAAACCTGCACCCAATGACCCAGGCCTTGCCTCAATTTGTATGCCAGGCCCTGAGCCTAGGACCCCAGCTCCACAGCTACTCCAAGCACCTGCAAATGAAAGCCAGTGCCACTGCATCTTCTTGTAGGCCATATCAAACTTGACACCAAAAGGTGCCCTTTGGCTGCATATCCCCATTGTAGGGAAAATAAGAATAGGAGGATCCCAAAAGCCCTTGACATCAAGGACATTAACAAACACTGCCACAAATCTCTACAGCCTGGGCCTCGAGGCACCCACAGTTATTGCTGATGCTCAACACAGCTGAAGAGCTGCATGGAGACCATATCACTGCACCTATCTGGAAACACGGTCGCCACACCATTTCCAACCAGCACACTATGACCCAACTGCAGGTAAAAGTCTATCTCTGGCCGGGCGCGGTGGCTCAAGCCTGTAATCCCAGCACTTTGGGAGGCCGAGACGGGCGGATCACGAGGTCAGGAGATCGAGAGACGATCCCGGCTAACACGGTGAAACCCCGTCTCTACTAAAAAATACAAAAAAATAGCCGGGCGAGGTGGCGGGCGCCTGTAGTCCCAGCTACTCGGGAGGCTGAGGCAGGAGAATGGCGTAAACCCGGGAGGCGGAGCTTGCAGTGAGCTGAGATCCGGCCACTGCACTCCAGCCTGGGTGACAGAGCAAGACTCCGTCTCAAAAAAAAAAAAAAAAAGTCTATCTCTACGAAAGCCACTCTAGAAACTCTGAAAGAGGCAATTGTTCCACCAGATGTACAGACATCAGTGCAAGGATACAGGAAACATGAAGCAGCAAGAAAATTTGGCACCAAAGGAACATAACTGTCTAGTAACAGACCCTAATGGAAAAGGAAATCAGTGAACTGTCAGAAATAAATTCAAAATAATGATTTAAGAAAACTAAATAAGGCTGGGTACAGTGGCTCACAGCTGTACTTTGGGAGGCCAAGGGGGGGGTGGATCACCTGAGGTCGGGAGTTCAAGACCAGCCTGATCAACGTGGTGAAACCCCGTCTCTACTAAATACAAAAAATTATCCAGGCATGGTGGCACGTGCCTGTAATCCCAGTCACTGCGGAGGCTGAGGCAGGAGAATCAAACCATGAACCAAATAAGCCCCTTTTCTGTATAAATTACCCAGCCTCAGGTATTCCTTTAAAGCAATGTAAGAATTCACTCGGCCGGGCGCGGTGGCTCAAGCCTGTAATCCCAGCACTTTGGGAGGCCGAGACGGGCGGATCATGAGGTCAGGAGATCGAGACCATCCTGGCTAACACGGTGAAACCCCATCTCTACTAAAAAAATACAAAAAAAAACTAGCCGGGCGAGGTGGCGGGCGCCTGTAGTCCCAGCTACTCAGGAGGCTGAGGCAGGAGAATGGCGTAAACCTGGGAGGCGGAGCTTGCAGTGAGCTGAGATCCGGCCACTGCACCCCAGCCTGGGCGACAGAGCGAGACTCCCTCTCAAAAAAAAAAAAAAAAAAAAGAATTCACTAAGACACCCCCGAATTCTCCAGATCCCTCCCTGCCCATCACCCTTGGTGTCTATTCATTTGATGCCTGGAGGTGTAGCCTCTGTCTCCCATGGCCTGTGGGGAGTGTGGTTCTGGGCAGGGCAGATGCCAGCATCCCAACAGGGCTTGGCCATGGTAGCAAGAGCTCTGAGTCCTCTGGACTCTGACTGTCCCCCAACCCATGTGGATTTCCTACCCAAAGTCCAAACCTGCCTGCCTATTCCCCACATTCCCCCAGACCTCTGCTTCTTTCACAGGCAGCCACACCACCCTGTCCTTATTCCATCACCCCACCCCAAGGTGCTCCAGCTGACTCTCCTTCCAGTTGGCTCCTCCAATCCCAGTTCCACTCTCAGTCTCTACCTTTCCTCTTGCCTCGCCAGCATATGGCAATGGAACCCTGGGGCCCTGCTGTCACCCACAATGGGCCACTCTGGGATGTGGACATCGCCTTTTATCTCTGAAGTCATTCCCTCTGGCCAAACTCCATCTCTAGGCCAGGCACAGTGGCTCACGCCTGTAATCCCAGCACTTTGGGAGGCCAAGGTGAGAGGATCACGAGGTCAGCAGTTCCAGACCAGTCTGGCCAACATAGGGAAACCCTGTCTCTACTAAAAAAAAATACAAAAAAATTAGTTGGGTGTGGTGGTGTGCACCTGTAATCCAAGCTACTTGGGAGGCTGAGGCAGGAGAATCACGTGAACCGGGAGGTGTAGGTTGCAGTAAGCCAAGATGGCGCCATTGCACTCCAGCCCAGGCAACAGTGCGAGACTCCGTCTCAAAAAAAAAAAAAGTCCATCTCTACTTCACTTGTTCAACTTTACTGGAATGTCCCCAGACCTATAGGAAAACAGCCTTTTGTATGGCAAGAGTGACGCCGTCTTGAAGTGAAAACCCCATGATGACCATGTTTCGCTCAGGCATACCAAGTGGTCCCTGTCACACAGATAACTCCTCAGAAAGATGCCTCTCTCACCTCCCCGGTGGTCAAGATTTTGCTAGAACGTCTGAGGCATAACCAATTGCACTTGTTTTACCAAAAAAAAAAAAAAAAAAAAAATCTTGTGATACAAAGAATACTTTCTGCAGGGCAGGTGTGGAGATCTACCATCTCATGGACAACCAAGGCATCACTTCAGTTTGTAATGTCTTATTAAATGTTTGTTTCTTAGACACTGGATTTCTCAGCCTCTTTTTTTGGCCTGTTGGCTCCCTTGGCCTTTGAGGATAGGTTTGCATGGACCCACTTACCTGCAGAACACCCTCAAACTTAGAAAGGGCGTCGCTGGACTCACTTCCTGTCCCTCAGAACCAGCTATATCCACTCCAGTCCTATCTTGGAATCTGCCCACCCTTTTCCAGTTTCGATCTTCTTCTATGTGGACAGGCCAGGTCTCCTCGGCAGGAAGAGCCTCCCCTGACCCCAACACATGCATGGGATGGGGGATAGCACGTCCACTGGATCATGACACTCCCTCTACAATTTGGCAGGACTGGCAATTCCACTTGCTAATAGGTCAGCCACCCACTGGTGAGTGATGTGGTCCTGAAGGGTGGGAGGACGTTGTAGGCAGGGACCACCTGTGACTGCCTACCCTCCATGGTTTGAGGAACCAGGGCCCCTCTACAGCCTTCCTCCCAAGGCTAACAGTGAGCAGGGAGAGTTTGCTTCAAGTGGATGCATTTTCAAAGGCGCAGAGGCTGTGGGGTGGGGATGAGATCAGGGGCTGTCTAGGCCAGAGCTTCTCGCACCTTCTTGTGCTCACAGCATTTTTGGATCTTGGCAAAATGCAGATCGCTTTCCCAGTTCAGGGAGCCTGCAGCATCTACCTTGTTGGATTGGTTCCTTGGCCAAGCTGATGCTGGGGTCAGGAACCTCAAAGCAGGGGGAAGACATACCCCCCTTCCCCATGTCAGCCACCTTATGGTGCTGCTACAGCCCCTGCCTGGGTGCCCACAGCCTCACCTAGGGGCTGCTACAGCTCTGGGGCATCATACTATGCCCCCAGGACCTCCCTCAACATGTGGGGTCAGGGGGCAAGAGAGAAACACTCACCCCTAGTGTCCTTGTCCTCAGTGGGCCAATGCTGAAGCCCCCACAGAATTGTGGCTCAATTTCTCCCAGTTTGAGCAAATTCATTGGCATTTGTGCCTTTCCTGCCTTGGTTTCTCCACTTTCTCGTCTTTGCTTCCTGGGATCACCTTCCAGATAAACTACCTGCACCCATGTCCTGGTTTTAGGTCAACTATTGGAGTGACCAAAATAAGATCAGGAACATCTGGCATTTGTGTGACTGGAAACCCTGGGATGGGAGCACTGAGAGCATTTCCTCCATGGTACCCCAATCCATGTCTTCCCACCCCTCTGACACACTGAAGTACTACTGTTCTTCCATCAATTATCTTCCCGATTGAAATAACCAGAGGGTCCTGCTGTTTGCAACAAAAACCTGGATAACAATTTAGGAGTTCAGGTGGGGTCTTGGCCTGGACTGGACATGAGTGAAGAGGAGGGAGTTGTCCATGAAGCCCCTTAGGTCCACAGAAAGCTCTGCAAGGCATCAGCTTGAACATGCACACATATTTATTGGCAAATGGGACAAAAGGGGCTGGAATCTGATCCAGCAGGCAGTCCCAACCCTGTCCCTGAAGTGCCCACTGCCCAGGGGAGGTGAGCCAATCCTATGGTCCCCACTGCAGCCTCACAGTTTCTAGTGCACTCAGAATGGCTGCAGGAGTCAGGGAGCCCATAGCAGAGCAAGGAGCAGCAACAGCTGGGAGGGGTTTGGCCTGGGTGCACTGTGGGACATCACCCTCCGGATCCAGTGGAAGTACACACTGATGTTGGTGTAGACACCAGGCCGATTGGGTTGACCGCAGTCTATTCCCCAGCTCACGATTCCAACCTGATACCACAGTCCATCCTTGTCACAGACTAAGGGTCCACCTGAGTCACCCTGGGGAGCAGCATGGGTGAGCCCAGCCTGGGGCAGAGTGGGTGGGGTAGCAGACAGGCCATGAGAGCAGGAGGGGCTGTGGGGCTAGGCAGACTGAATGCAAACCTTACTCCTTCCCATAGAATCAATCAAGTTGCAGTTTCTACACTTTCAAAGTGGGGCAACAGCCTCCAGGGGTTGGTGGGTTAATCAATGCAGGCAGAATTTATGAAAAATGAAAAGCACATTTTGTAGGCTCAAAAACTAAGACTGCATTGGTTTTCTCATAAGAAATCCAAGCAATGGGTTGGGAGTGGTTGGGGAGGAAATGGTAGTCGCTCTCAGGTTTGGAGCTGGAGAGGGTGGGATTCCCTGGAGGGGTAGAGGCACTCACTTTGCAGGTGTCTACACTGCCATCCTCAGCACCAGCACAAAACATGGAATCCTGGATCATCCTACGGCTAGAGGGCTGTTCAAACAGGTAATTACATCTGGTGTTGTTTAAGATGGTGACCTGCACTTCCCGGAGGTTGTAAGGAGGTGGCAGAGGTCCTGGAGATAGGACAGAGAAAGGCAGCACCCTTCACCTCTCCTCTGCCATCTGGAGCAGGGAGAGGAGAAAGGGCATGTATTATAGTGGTGGTGGGGGATCTCTGACACACCCACAGTACCCAGCATTGCTCTTGACTCCCCAGCACCCAGTGCATCAACAGCAATCAACAATATCACAGAATAACCCAGTGGGTGGGCCAGGCTGTTGCAGGGCTCCTGAAACTTGGTTTCTCTATCTGTAGAATGGAGATGATAGCCCCTGCCTGAGTCAGCAGAGAGATTTCTCAGTAAAGCACAGCAGGAAGAAGGGCTACAGTAGATGAGAATGTTTATGATTAACACACTACAGCTGTGGGATCCAGGTCAAAACTTGCCATATTTGATGAAAGACGTGAACCCACAGATTCAAGAAGCTGAGCAAATTCCACATAGGTTAAACACAAAGAGATTTACACCGAGACACGTTATAATAAAACTAACAAAAGATAAAGGGAGAATCTTATGAACAGGAAGAGAGAAGTGATTCATCAAGGACAAGGGATCCTCAGCAAGATGAACAGAAACAGTCAACCAAGAATTTTATATCAGGAAAAAAATGAAGAAGAAATTAAGACATTCTCAGATAACCAAAAGCTGAGAAGATTTGTCATTAGTCGACCTATCCTACAAGAAGTGGATAAAGGAATCCTTCCAGGTAAAATGAAAGAACACTAGAAAGTAACTCAAAGTCGGACAAACAAATAAAGAGCCCTGGTTAAGATAACTACACAGGCAAATACAAAAGTTAGTATTATTGTAGTTTTGGTGTGTAACTCCTCTTTTTCTTACATAATTTAAAAGACAAATACATAAAACAATAATTATAAATATAGGTTAAAGGTTACACAATGAATAAAGATGTAAATTGTGACAATAACAACACAAAGTGGAAGAATGGAGCCGTATAGGAACGGAGATTTTGTGAATACTATTGAAGCTAAGTTGGTATAAATTCAAAGTAGGTTGTTATAAGGTTTAGATGTTAATTGTAATCCCTAGAGCAACCACTAACAAAGCAAAATAAACACAGAGAAGGAAATGAGAAGGGAATCAATATGGTACTCTAAACAGTCGGTTAAACAAAAACGAGGAGATAAGAAACAAAAGAAACATAAAACATAGGTATAGAAAAAAGATATTATGAGATCTAAAAACCAAATAACAAAATGGCAGAAGTAATTCTTTGCAGATCAGTAATTAATTACTTTTAATGTAAAGGACTTGAATGCTCCAAATAAAAAGCAGAAACTGATATAACGGCTTTTAAAAAAATCACTGGATCCAGATCGGTGCTCCTTATAAGAGATGCACTTTAGATCCAGTGAAACACACAGGCTGAAAGTGAAAGGTTGGGAAAAAGTTCCATAAAAATAGTAACCAAAAGAGAGCTGAGGTTGCTATACTATGCCAGACAAAATAGAGTTTAATACAAACTTGTTATAAGAGTCCAAGAACAACATTACATATTGATAAAACAATCAAATCATCAAGAAAATACACCAATCATAAGCATCTTCATACCTAACAACAGATCTCCAAAACATATAAAGCAAAATTGACAGAATTGGCAGAAGAAATAGACAGTTCTACAATAATAGTTGGAGATGTTAATAGCTCGCTATTAATAATTAATAAAACAGCCGGGCGCAGTGGCTCACACCTGTAATCCCCTCACACTTGCCTTCCCAGGGTGAGGCAGGCAAATCACAAGGACAGGAGTTTGAGACCAGCCTGCCCAAGATGGTGAAACCCTGTCTCTACTAAAAATACAAAAAATTAGCTGGGCATAGTGGCAGGTGCCTGTAATCCCAGCTACTTAGGAGGCTGAGGCAGGAGAATCGCTTGAGCCTGTGAGGCCGAGGTTGCAGTGAGCCGAGATCAAGCCACTGCACTCCAGCCTGGGCAACAGAATGAGACTCCATCTCAAATAATAATAATAAATAGATAAAACAAGCAGAGAGAAGATCAATAATAATAGAGCTCTAGAACAACTCCATAAATCAATCATTCCTAACAGACAGAATAGGCCACCCAAACAATAGTAGAATATAGTCTTCCAAAGTGTAAGCAGAACATTCTCCAGGATAGACAATATGTCAAGTCACAAAATAAGTTGCAGAGAATTAGACAAGGCTGAAATCATACAAAACATCTTTACTGATCACAAGGGAATGAAACTATAAGTCAATAACAGAATGAACAAGGAAAAATTCACAAATAAATAGAAATTAAGCAACACACTTTTGAATGACCAATAGGCCAAATAAGAAATCACAGGGAAACTTAGAAAATACTTTGAGATGAATGAAAATGAAAACACAAAAGATAAAAACTTATGAGTTGCAGCAAAAGCAGTTCTCAGGAGGAAATATTAGCTATAAATGCCCACATTAATAAAGAAGGAAAATCTCAAATCAGTAACTTTACATTTTAAGGAACCAGAAAAAGAAGAAACTAAATACAAAGCTAGCAGAAAGAAGGGAATAGTCAGGGTGTGGTGGCTAACGCCTGTAATCCCAGCACTTTAGGAGGCTGAGGCAGGCAGATCACCTGAGGTCAAGAGTTCGAGATCAGCCTGGCCAACATGGCAAAACTCTGTCTCTACTAAAAATATATAAATTAGCTGGGTGTGGTGGCACATGCCTATAATCCCAGGTTCTAGGGAGGCCGAGGCAGGAGAATGGCTTGAACCCAGGAGGTGGAGGCTGCAGTGAGCCGAGATGGCACCATTGCACTCTACCCTGGGCGATAAGAGCAAAATTCCATCTCAAAAAAAAAAAAAAAAAAAAAAAAGGAAGAAAGGAATAAAGAGTAGAATGGAGGAAGACAAACTAGAGGGTAGAAAAACAATAGAGGAAATCAATGAAACCAAAAGTTGGTTCTTTGAGAGATCAACAAAATTGACCATGTAAGTGGGGACATTACTACTGACCTTACAGAAATAAAAATGACTATAAAGGAATACTGTGAGCAATTGTACAACAACAAATCAGGTAACCCAGAGGAAATGAAAAAATTCCTACCTGGAGATACACAAACTACCAAAACCGACTAGAAAAGAAACAGAAAATCTGCACAGACTTATGATAAGTGAAAAGATTGAATCGGAAATTTAAAATCTCCCAACAAAGAAAATCTTAGGCCGGGCGCGGTGGCTCAAGTCTGTAATCCCAGCACTTTGGGAGGCCGAGACGGGCGGATCACGAGGTCAGGAGATCGAGACCATCCTGGCTAACACGGTGAAACCCCGTCTCTACTAAAAAGTACAAAAACTAGCCGGGCGAGGTGGCAAGCGCCTGTAGTCCCAGCTACTCGGAAGGCTGAGCCAGGAGAATGGCTTAAACCCGGGAGGCGGAGCTTGCAGTGAGCAGAGATCCGGCCACCCGCACTCCAGCCTGGGTGACAGAGCGAGACTCCGTCTCAAAAAAAAAAAAAAAAAAGAAAATCTTAGTTTCAGGTAGCTTCACTGCTGAATTCTACCAACATACGAAGAAGAAGTAACACCAATCCTTCTTGAGCACTTCCCAAAAATAGAAGAGAAGGAAACACTTCAAAATTCATTTCATGAGGCCAGCATTATCCTGCACACCAAAGCCAGACAACAATACCACACACACACAAAGGAAAACTAAAAACCAGTATCTCTTATGAATATGCATGTAAAAATCCTCAACAAAATAGGGCAAACCAAATCCAGCAGCATATTAAGGGAACTGTATACCATGACCAAGTAATACTCATCCCACAAGGGCAGAGTAGTCCAACATTTTAAAATCAGTTGATAAGGAATACTACATTAATAGAATGAAGGAAAAGCCACACAATCATCTCCATTGACACAGAAAAGGATGTCACAATACTCAACACGCTTTGATGATGAAAACGTTTCGCAAACTAGGAATAGAAGGAAACTAACTCAATGTAATAAAGACCATATAAGAAAAGCCCACATCGGGCCAGGTGTGGTGGCTCACGCCAGCACTTTGGGATGCCAAGGTGGGCGGATGATGAGGTCAGGAGATCGAGACCATCCTGGCTAACACGGTGAAACTCCGTCTCTACTAAAAATACAAAAAATTAGCCGGGCATGGTGGCGGGCACCTGTAGTCCCAGCTACTCGGGAGGCTGAGGCAGGAGAATGGCATGAACCCGGGAGGCAGAGCTTGCAGTGAGCCGAGATCGTGCCACTGCACTCCAGCCTGGGCAACACAGCAAGACTCCTTCTCAAAAGAAAAGAAAAGCCCATGGCAAAAATCATACTCAATGGTGAAAAACTGAAAGCTTTTCCTTCAAGATCAGAAACAAGTCAAGGACACCCACTTTTACCACTGCTATTCAACATAGCACTGGAAGTGTCACCCAGAGCAATTAGGCAAGGTAAAAAATAAAAGTCTTCTGAATTTAAAAAGAAGTAAAATTACCATTGTTCACAGATGACATGATTCTTTTTGTAGAAATCACTAAAGATTCCACAAAATTGTTAGAACCAATGAAGAAACCCAGCAGTTGCAATATGCAAAATTAACATCTAAAAATCAAGATGACCAAAAAAAAAAAAAGTAACAAAAAAACTCAGGCTGAGCACGGTGGCTCACGCCTGTAATCCCAGCACTGTGGGAGGCAGAGGCAGGTAGATCACCTGAGGTCAGGTGTTCCAGACCAGCCTGGCCAACATGGTGAAACCCTGTCACTACTAAAAATATAAAAATTAGCCAGACATGGTGGTGCACGCCTGTAATCCCAGCTACTTGGGAGACTGAGGTAGGTGAATCACTTGAACACAGGAGGCGGAGGTTGCAGTGACCTGAGATCGTGCCATTGCACTCTAGCCTGGGTGACAAGAGTGAAACTCTGTTTCAGAAAAAAAAAAAAAATTGACCACTCTGAGCAACAAAGTGAGACCCCCATCTCTACCCACCCCCCCAAAAAAAATAAATTAGCTGGAACCCGGGCGTGGTGGCTCACATCTGTAATCCCAGCACTTTGGGAGGCCAAGGTGGGTAGATCACCAGAGGTCAGGAGTTCGAGACCAGCCTGGCCAACATAGTGAAACCCTATATTGATACATCCCACAAAATGAATCTTGGAGACACTATATGAAAGAATCTAGACCCCTAAAAAATCATATGTTGTATGTTCCGTGTGTATGGAACAGAAAAAAAGCTCACGGAAAAAGGATATAAAGAAAGAAAATATTTTCATATAGCTATACAACTTGTTTGTGTCTTGAAATAAGGTAGCTGCTATTACAAAACAGTAAAAAAGTTAAAATAGTAATAATTTTTAAAAAGTAAAAAGTTTACAGTAAGCTAAGTTCCACTTGCTATTAAAGAAAGAACAGGTTTTGGGGTAAATTTGGTGTAGCCTCAGTGTACAGTGTTTATAAAGTCTACAGTAGTGTGAAGTCATGTCCTAGACCTTCACATTCACTCACCATTCATCCACTTACCAACAGCCACTTCCAGTCTGGCAAGCTCCACTAATGGTAAGTGCCTAGGGCACAGGTATACTGTTTTTATCTTTTTTTTTTTTTTTTGAGATGGAGTCTCCCTCTGTCACCCAGGCTGGAATGCAGTGGCACTATCTTGGCTCACTGAAACCTCTGCCTCTCACGGGTTCAAGTGATTCTCCTGCCTCAGCCTCCTGAGGAACTGAGATTACAGGCACCTGCCACCACACCCGGCTAATTTTTGTATTTTTAGTAGAGACAGGGTTTCACCATATTGGTCAGGCTGGTCTCGAACTCCTGACCTCAGATGATTCATCTGCCTCGGCCTCCCAAAGTGCTGGGATTACAGGCTCATCTGCCCAGCCTGGTTTTTATCTTTTATGCCATATTTTTACTGTGCCTCTTCTCTGTTTAGATACGCTTAAGTACCTAAGTACTTACCAGTGTGTTACGACTGCTCTGGTACTCAGCGCAGTAACAAGCTGCACAGGTTTGTAGCCCAGGAGCAAAGGGCTAGACCATACAGTCTGGGTATGTAGTATTACTGGCTCTGCCATCTGGGTTTGTGTAACTACACTCTATGATGTTGACATAATAGTGAAACTGCCTCATGATGCATATCTTAGAACATACCCCGGTCATTAAGTGACACAGGACTGTAGGCTAAAAATCACTGAATTGTGTACTTCAACACTGAACACTTGAACATTTTATGGTTTGTGAGTTGCCTCAATTTTTAAAAATCGTTGCCTGAGGTTTCTGTCACCAGGTCCTCTCGAACTCCCCCTCACTCCTTCAGACCCCGGGCAAGCTGGCCTCCCTCTCACACTGTCCTGCTGGCCCCCACAGTCCCTGGAAGCGGGGAGAACTGGGAGTTTGGTCCCTGCCCTGGCAGGTGGCACTGAGAGCAGAAAAGCAGGTGAGGAGAGAATGAGAGCAGGAGGGGTGCAGTTGCACCCCCAGACCAGGGAGGGGCTGCTGTGCTTGTGTAGCGGGAAGAGGGGTAGAGGGTAATGTCCACCCCAGACCCCCATCGCCCCACCCGGTCTATCCCCAGCCTCACTGCCACTGGGGCTGATTAACCCCCAGCCGGTCACCCAGCAGTCCGGCCGGTGCACGAAGGTGAAGGTGGAGGACTCAACGCAAATGGGCTGGATGTACACATTGTAGGCGACAGAGGAGGCCAGTCTCAGCAGGGCAATGTCATTGTGTAGAACCCCAAGGGTGTCAGGGTTCACAATGATGTCCTGCACTTTGTAACGATTGCTGTAGGCCCGCAGATTCCAAGGAGCTGGCCTGGAAGTCAGCTCGCCCAACTGGACCGTCCACTCGGAAGGATAGTAGTGCCTGGCAGAAAAGGAGAGAGGGCAGGGAGCCCTGGAACTGGGCGCTGGCCGCCTGAGCACGCTGGAGGCCCAGTCCCTGAGGTGGAGTGGCTACTGTTTGCTCATCCTGGAGGCCATTATCAAGTCTGCGGCCCCGACGGCCCCTAGACTCACTTTCGGAAGCAGTGCGCAGCCGTGAGCACCCAACGGCGGCTAAGCAGGCTCCCTCCACATCGGTGGCGTCTCCTCAGGCGCAGGCTGACCTGCCATGGCCAGCGCCCGCGCGCGGACTCCACTCCGCCTGCCACCAGCGAGTGAATTTCCCGGCGGCCGCAGGCCTCTGGGATGGACAGACGCACGCGGCTGAGCTGAGAGGGATGGGGGTGGGGCAGGCCCGCCCCGCCAGGCCTTGCCCCAGGGTGCGCGCAGCGAGGGGCTCCCCGGGGAACCGCGCGCCAAGAAGGTGACGCTGGGGACGGTCCCACCCCCAGGGGCCATTAGTTACTTGAGAGCATCACGTTCTTGGGACCCGGAACAGAGAGCAGTAGATGGGCCCCGGTGCACCCGGGCCCAGCCACCCTGGCAGGCATAGCGCGTCCCGGGCGCCCTACCTGACAAAAGCTCCGCCTCATCTGACTCTGCAGGAGACAAGAAGTGAGCCCCCCGCAGCCCCCACCTCCTGTCCTCCCCGCTGCCCCCCGTCCCGCCAGCAGCGCCCCGAGCTCACCCGGCTTCCCGAGTCCAGCCCGCGCCAGGAGCAGCGCCAGCAGCAGCGCCCCGTGCGCGCCCATGGCCTCCTCTCCCGTGGCCTGGCGCCCCCTCTGCCTCCTCTCGCTCCAGGCCCGGGCCGCCCCCTGGAGGCAGGGCAGGGTGGGAGCTCCAGCTTCATCCTCCCAGACCGGGCCCCAGGGCTGTCTGGGGACTCTCAGGCCTGGCAGCGCCCTGGTTTTCAGCTCCTACTGGCGGGTCTTCAACCACATTCCTTGATGTGGCCCAGACCTGGTGGACCCCACAGTCCTTTTCTTGTCTGCAGCCCGGGGGTCCTGGCTGCCCGCTTGGTGCCCCCTGTCCTCCACCCATGACTTCCTCCAGCACCAAGGGTCTGGCCCTGAGCCGGGAGTCCCCTTAAAGCAGGCAGGCAAGGCCTTCCTGAGGGCGGGGTGGGGCCTGACAGCGTGGAACCTGCTGCTGGCAATGCTCGTCCTGTACAGACCCGCAGACTGTGCACCGCCCAGGGGCTCTCAGCCCCACTCCCTGCCTGCTGCCCTGCAGGGCCCACACAGCTACCTGGAGCCCACCGCGGGCGTCTCCCGCCTTGTGGGAGATGTTTCAGGGAACCAAGGTAACCAAGCAGGCCCTACAGTACTAGATGTGAATGGGCCACTGAGTCCAGGTGCGTAAGACCTCCTGCAGGGCTCCCGCTACTCAGAAAAACCATCACACTCATGGTTAGGGTTTAGAGTTTACAGAGTGAAAAAGACTTAGGTTAACATCAGCAAAGTAAAAGACACACAGGGCAGAGTGCAGGAGAGACCAGGAGGAAGGCTGCAGTGAGCACTCCAGGGGAGGCCTATGCATGCCCGTCATTCTCCCAGCATGGAAGTGTGACAACCAGGGACGCTGGCCTGAGCCTTGGCAGCAGGGTTTTACTGGAGGTTGGCGGTGCCTGGAGCAGCTGCATGACTGACGCTAGTTAGTCAGCCTCCAGCCCCTCCAGAGGTCCCCTGATACCACCTGGCTCAAGGCCCTGCCATCAGTCATGTTGTGAGCATCAGCTGTCTGGCGGGGCCCAGGGATCCAGGTATGCAGAGGCATTCTTATCAGGCAAGACATTCAAGATCTTAGAGGTTTGGATGTGTAGCATCTGAACACCCCAAGTCTATTGAGTTAACCGTCTGCTATAAGGCTACCCCGTGGCTCTTATAGCAAAAGGATCATATTTTTCTGAGTTTCCATGACTAGGAATGCAAATAATAGCATGGCTGGGCTAGGCGCAGTGGCTCACGCCTGTAATCTCAGCACTTCGGGAGGCTGAGGTGGGCGGATCACTTGAGCTCAGGAGTTCAAGACCAGCCTGGCCAACATGGTGAAATCCTGTCTCTACTAAAAATACAACAGTTAGCCAGGCGTGGTGGTGGGCGCCTGTAATCCCAGCTACTTGGGAGGCTGAGGAAGGAGAATCGCTTGAACCCGGGAGGCAGAGGTTGCAGTGAGCCAAGATGGTGCTACTGCACTCCAGCCTGGGTGACAGAGCAAAAACTCCATCTCAAAAAAAAAAAAAAAAAAAAAGAATAAACTATATAAACTATGTTCTAACTGCAACAAGGTTTTTCTTTTTCTCTGGCAGTTAAGCAAGTGCTGGCCTAGAGATAAGCAATATTAAAACAATTACAACTCATCCATTGACAGACACTAGATAACTGACTTCCCTGTTCCACAAGCCACAACTACAGCTTTGATTGGACAAGAAACTGATTTCAGTCACTTTCTCCTGATAAGAGGCCTCCAATCAAGGGTTGGTTCTGACTGGTTTCCAGAGGCTGTGCGCTTGAGTGCTTTGATGTCCTGAAAAGACCTTTTGATATATAGGACTTAATGTAATGCATTTAAATGTTAAGTTGCCACCCCAGTGTGAACATGGCATTAATGCAACATGCGTGCTTGCTTGTCACAACTGCGTGCAACTCCCTTTTTTTTTTTTTTTTTTTGAGACAGAGTCTTGCTCTGTGCCCCAGGCTGGAGTGCAGTGGCGCGATCTCGGCTCACTGCAAGCTCCGCCCCCCGGGTTCACGCCATTCTCCTGCCTCAGCCTCCCAAGTAGCTGGGACTACAGGCGCCCACCACCACGCCCGGCTAGTTTTTTGTATTTTTTTAGTAGAGACGGGGTTTCACGGTGTTAGCCAGAATGGTCTCGATCTCCTGACCTTGTGATCCGCCCGTCTCGGCCTCCCAAAGTGCTGGGATTACAGGCTTGAGCCACCGCGCCCGGCCGCAACTCCCTTTCATAAATATAGTTCCTCCTATATCCTGTTGAGTATGTATATGTGGCAACTGCTTCAGAATAAATTCTTGTCTTATCCCCTCCTCCCTCGAAGTACCTGTTAACAGTCTCTGCCGGATGCTGCACTTATGGCCTGCGGAATGGCCAGCCTGCAGGCTGCAACCATTTGTTTATTTATTTATTTTTATTTTGAGACAAAAGCCTTGCTGTGTCACCCATGCTGGAGTGCAGTAGCACCATCTTGGCTCACTGCAACCTCTGTCTCCCGGGTTCAAGCGATTCTCCTGCTTTAGCCTCCCAAGTAGCTGGGATTACAGGTGCACACCACCATGCCCAGCTAATTTTTGTGGAGATGGGGTTTCACTATGTTGGCCAGGCTGGTATCGAACTCCTGACCTCAAGTGATCTGCCCACCTCGGACTCCCAAACTGCTGGGATTACAGGCATGAGCCACCACACCCTGCCTGCAACCCTTTATGAGAAATAGCCTCCTTGGGCTGGGCACGGTGACTCACGCCTATAATCCCAGCACTTTAGGAGGCCAAGGCGGGCAGATCGTGAGGTCAGCAGATCGAGACCATCCTGGCTAACGTGGTGAAACCCCGTCTCTACTAAAAATACAAAAAATTAGCCAGCATGGTGGCAAGCGCCTGTAATCCCAGCTACTCAGGAGGCTGAGGCAGGAGACAGAGCGAGACTCTGTCTCAAAAAAAAAAAAAAAAAAGAAGAAATAAACTCCTTTCCAAATTCATAAACCTTATGCTTTTTCACTTGACACTAGGAAGACTGGTTCCCTTCCTCCCCAGTGAGACACACACAGACATAGGAAGCTCTGTGGGTCTCAGCCTCCCTCCCATTGTGGGGGCAGCAGGGTGCCATGGACGCACAGGGGACCTGGGGCACAGGTAAGAGCCACGATCTGGCTCTGGCCATGGACTGTGGCCATGTCACTTCCACCCATGACTTTGCTCTTCGTGGCTTTTCAAGTCTTAGGTCAAAAGTGGCATGGAGGCCAGGCGCAGTGGCTCACGCCTGTAATCCCAGCACTTTGAGAGGCTGAGGTGGGCGGATCACGAGGTCAGGAGATCGAGACCATTCTGGCCAACAGAGTGAAACCCCATCTCTACCAAAAACACAGCCGGGCATTGTGGCAGGCGCCTGCAGTCCCAGCTACTTGGCAGGAGAATGGAATGAACCTGGGAGGAGGAGGTTGCAGTGAGTCGAGATCACACCACTGCACTCCAGCCTGGGCGACAGATAGAGACTCCGTCTCAAAAAAAAAAAAAAAAAAAAAAAGAAAAGAAAAGTGGCGTGGAGTGGTTTGAATACATGTCCCCGAAATTCGTGTCTACCTGGAACATCAGAATTGACCTGATTTTGAAACACAGGCTTTGCAGATGCAATTAGTTACAATGAGGCCACAGGGCATCAGGATGGGAGTGTCTCCCAAGAGACAGAAAAGAAGACCTGCATGGGTAGGGCAGGGAGCTGCAGACCCCAGGGCCTGATGGGAGGCTCCTTTGCCAAGCACACCCCACCTGCCCCCTTGCCACTCACCTCTCCCCCTGGGGCCCAGCAGGCTGGAGGGGGGCCGAGGGTGCCTGAGTCTTGAGGGGAAAACTTTTTATTCAAAGACGTAAAGCAGCTAGGGGAGACCCCAGATTCTCAGCAAGAAGAACTGATGCCTCTGCTGTCTTTCTCTGACCACACAGATGGCAGGAACCCTCCCTGCCTTGCTAAGGGGCAGCCGTGGCCCTTGCTGTCTGGATCCGGGCCTTACAGAGGCCGTGCAGGCAAAAAAGAAGAGCCGTCAGCCTGGGGCGTCAGGGAGACGGGATGCAGTGACCCTTCCTGACTCCTCAGATTTTTCCGCTCCTCATAAACTCCCCAACCTTTCAGATGCCCCCAAAACCTAGGGACACCCCCTTCCGATGGGCTTATGACCCCTGGAGACAGGTCTCGCAGGACACTCTGGCTTTCTTAGCAGCCCTAGATGTTTGACTTAAGTTGAGGTCATAGTTGGAGAATATTCTGGTGCTACTTCCATTTTTCTTACCTATTCTTGTGCTCAAATTAATCTCTTGATTTCATTAAGAGAAATGTGAATTATTAATTTGAGTATTTAGAATATTTTTTGTTTATGGATATCTAAGAACTCTAATGGGGATACAACAGCTTCTGCCTCTGCCTCTCACATGTTCTCGTGGAATGTGACTTTTATCAGTGTAAAATACGCCTATATTTCATACTTAAGACTGCTAGCTTGGGTCTTGTTTTATCTGATGTTAATATTTCCACATCTGCTTTCATTCTGCTTGCAAATTGTTTCACCAATATATTTTTGACTCAATATAAAAATAATAGAAAGACATTTCTAAAAAATTATTAACTACCTCATTAAGCTTCTACTTATTGGAATACATACATTGGAACACACTCTCTGGAATACTTGAAAAATCGTAAAGCATTCCCATTAACAGCACCATCAATGTTTGTGACTTCAGAAGAAACCAAAGTTTCATGTGACTCACAGATGCCTTTCAGGGATGATGGCACATAACAGTGGCTTGAGATTTATTTTGAGTTTGGTCTCAGAAATGGTGTTTGAGAATTCCTAGAATTCCTAGGTCAGAGCAGTGAGTTTCACAATAATATCATCTGAAGACGTCACAGCAGTTGTCATTAGCATAATCACCATCATCCATGAGCTGTTCTTTAAAACTCACACCCAGGCTAGGCAAGGTGGCTCATGCCTGTAATCCCAGCACTTTGGGAGTCCAAGTTGGGCAGATCACTTGAGGTCACGAGTTCGAGACCAGCCTGGCCAAATGGTGAAACCCCATCTCTACCAAAAATGCAAAAATTAGCCAGGCGTGGTAGCACGCACCTGTAATCTCAGCTACCTGGGAGGCTGAGGCAGAAGAATCACTTGAACCCGGGAGGCAGAGGTTGCAATGAGCCAAGATCACGCCATTGTACTCCAGCCTGGGCAGCAGAATGAGACTCCATCTCCAAAAATAAAAATACCAAAATTTTTTTAAAAACAAATGTTACTTTCTAAGAAACTGGATATGTTAGCCTCTTTCTTCAGCTTCTCAACTACCTTGAACTTTGGGGTAACTCTGCATAAACCTGCTCACCACAAAACACCTACCAGGACTGAATCATGAAGAAATAGAAAATCTGTAACTCAACCAGGCACGGTGGCTCACACCTGTAATCCCAGCATTTTGGGAGGCCAAGGCAGGTGGATCACCTGATGTTAGGAGTTCAAGACCAGCCTGGCCAACGTGGTGAAACCCAGTCTCTACTAAAAATACAAAAATTAGCCAGGCGTGGTGGCGCACGCCTATAGTCTCAGCTACTTGAGAGGCAGAGGCAGGAGAATCGCTTGAACCCGGGGGTTTCAGTGAGCTGAGATCTTGCCACTGCACTCCAGCCTGGGTGACAGAGCGAGACTCCGTCTCAAAAATAGAAAAAAGAAAATCTGCAACTGGTAAGGATACTGAATCAGTAATTTTTTTAAAGTCCCAATAACAACAAAAATACCAGGACCAGATGACTTCACTGGTAAATTCTACCAAACATTTAAAGAAACCTTGGCCAGGCGTGGTGGCTCACACCTATAATCCCAGCACTTTGGGAGACCGAGGCGGGTGGATCACGAGGTCAGAAGATTGAGACTGTCCTGGCTAACATGGTGAAACCCTGTCTCTAACTAAAAAACTACAAAACCAAAATTAACTGGCCATGGTGGCAGGCGCCTGTAGTCCCAGCTACTCGGGAGGCTGAGACCGGAGAATGGCGTGAACCCAGGAGGCGGAGCTTGCAGTGAGCCGAGATCGCACAACTGCGCTCCAGCCTGGGTGACAGAGCAAGACTCCATCTCAAAGAAAAAAAAAAAAAAAAAGCCACAGGCTACAGATCAATACGTCCCTGATGAATATTGATGTAAGCTGGGCGAAGTGACTCATGCCTGTAATTCTACCTGTTTGGGAGGCTGAGGCGGGAAGATGAGTTGAGCCCTTGAGGAGTTTGAAATGAGCCAGGGCAACACAGCAAGACTCCTTGTCTAAAAAAAATTTAAAAAATAGCCAGATACAGTGGCATGTGGCTGTGATCCCAACTGCTCAGGAGGGTAAGGAAGAAGGACTGCTTGAGCCCAGTAGTTCCAGGCTACAGAGATCACGCCACTGCATTCCTGCCGGGGTGACAGAGAGAGACCCTGTCTCTTAAAAAAAAAAAAGTTAAAATATTGATGCAAAAATCCTCAACAAAATACTAGCAAACCAAATTCAATGGCACATTAAAAATATTTTATACCATATCCAAGTGGGATTTATCCTTAGGATATAAGAATGAGTGAACATATGAAAATCAAGAAATGTTAATGAAATATTCCATTATTAACAGAACAAAGGACAAAAATCACATGATGATCTCAACTGATGGAGAAAAAGCATCTGACAAGATTCAACACCCTTTCATGATAAACAAACTAGGAATAGAAAGAAACTAAGCCAGGCATGGTGGTTCACACCTATAATCCCAGCACTTTGAGAGGTGCAGGCAGGCCAATCACTTGAGCCCAATAGTTCTAAACCAGCCTGGGGAACATGGCAAAACCCTGTCTCTACAAAAAATACAAAAATTAGCTGGCCATGGTGGCACATGCCTGTAGTCCTAGCTACTTGAGAGGCTGAGGCAGGAGACTCACTGGAGCCTGGGAGACAGAGGCTGCAGTGAGCTGTGATAATGCCATTGCACTCTAGGCTGGGCAACAAATCAAGACCTCATCAAAAAAAGACAGGAAGGAAGGAAGGACCTTAATACAGTAAAGCCCACAGCTAAAATCATACTCAATGATGAAAAGCTGAAAGCTTTTCTTCTAAGATCAGGAACAAGGCAAGGATGCACGGTTTTACCACTGCCATGCAACACTGTACTGAAACTTCTAGCCAGAATAATTAAAAAAAAAAAAAAAAAGGACGTGCAAATCAGAAAGGAAAAAGTAAAATATTTCCATTTGCAGATGACATCTTGTTTGTAGCAGTCTCTAAAGATTTCACACAAAAAAACTATTAGAACTAATAAATTCAGCAGTTGCAGGATACAAAATTAACACTCAGAAATCAGCTGTGTTTCTATATGCCAACAATGAACAATCCAAAAATGAAATTAAGAAAACAGTCCCAGCCGGGCACAGTGGCTTATGACTGTAATCATAAGTTTATGATTCAAGCAGAGAACTGCTTGAACCTGGGAGGCGGAGGCTGCAGTGAGTTGAGATCGTACCACTGCACTCCAGCCTGGTGACAGAGTGAAAGCCTCTCTCTCTCTCTCTTTTTTTTTGAGACAGAGTCTCACCGTGTCGCCTGGAGCACAGTGGCATGATCTCGGCTCACTGCAACTTCCACCTTCTGGGTTCAAGCAATTCTTGTGCCTCAGCCTTCCGAGTAGCTGAGATTACAGGCACCTGCCATCACGCCCAGCTAATTTTTGTATTTTTAGTAGAGACGGGGTTTCACCATGTTGCCAGGCTGGTCTCAAACTCCTGACCTCAAATGATTCACCCATCTCAGCCTCCCAAAATGCGGGGATTACAGGCGTGAGCCACCATGCTTGGCCAAGACCGTGTCTATTTAAAAAAAAAAAGAAAGAAAAATAAAAAAGTACAACTATGGCAGGGCTGCAAAGGAGGCAGGAGGAGGTGGCAGAGCAGAAGGCTGAGGGACAAGAGGAGTTGACTATGCAGAGAGGGATTTGAGAGACTTCTGGGCAGCGAGCACTGTGTGTGAGCCCAAGAGAGAACTACAGGGCCCTGGACCATCCAGGCCCTGGTCCTCCATGGGACTTGAGAGAAGGCGAGGCCCTGTCTCCTGACCCTCCCATCTTTTTTTTTTTTTTTTTTTGAGACGGAGTCTCGCTCTGTCGCCCAGGCTGGAGTGCAGTGGCCGAATCTCAGCTCACTGCAAGCTCCACCTCCCAGGTTTACGTCATTCTCCTGCCTCATCCTCCCAAGTAGCTGGGACTACAGGCGCTGCCACCTCGCCCGGCTAGTTTTTTGTATTTTTTTTAGTAGAGACGGGGTTTCACCGTGTTAGCCAGGATGGTCTCGATCTCCTGACCTCGTGATCCGCCCATCTGGGCCTCCCAAAGTGCTGGGATTATAGGCTTGAGCCACCGCGCCTGACCAGACCCTTGCATCTTGCTCTGTCCTGGCCACCCCAGACCAGAGTGCACCGGTCCCCAAGGTCAAGTCTCCCCCTGCCTCTGGTCAAATAAGGAGTGCCACCAGCTTTGAACCAGTCCCTTTCCACCTCCAGCCACTCCAGACCCCAGATCTGGAAGGGGGCTGGCCATGCTGGGGTCTCTGGGTGGAGCTGTCTGGCTAGGCCTGGGGTCTGAGATGGGATTTCTGGACAGAACAATGGAGCTCAGAAGCTCCAGCAAGGTGTGCTCTGCAGGGAGCCCAGGTCAGGTTTGGAGAGAAGCTGCCTGGAATCCTGCAGAGCTTCCCCACCTGACCGCAGCCCTTCCCAGCACCCACCCGCACCACTGCTCTCCTCCAGCCCCCAGTTCTAGCACCTTGGCCCAAGGCAGGCTTCCTTTCAGAAACCCAGCGGCCCTTTCCTGCCACCTCCAAAGCTCTGCTCAAAGCATCTTTGTTTGAGGCTCCGGTAAAGCCACAGCCCCGCCTTGGCCCTGTTAATTACTCCTTGGCTGAGCCTGGCTCTCTCCTGGCCCTTTAAGCCCGGAGGCCCTCCCCCAACTCATCAGGAGAGGGCACCAAGCTGTGAGGGTGAGAGCAAGCCAGGGGCTGCGGGGGCAGGCAGGTGCAGCCAGCAGGTGAGGATGAGGGAGGAGATGAGGATGAGTGGGGGTGAGGATGGGGGAGGAGGTGAAGATGAGGGAGGGGTGAGGACGAGTGGGGGTGAGGATGGGGGAGGTGGTGAGGATGAGGGAGGGGTGAAGATGAGGGAGGGGAGTGAGGAGTGGGTGAGGATGGGGGAGGGGAGTGAGGAGGAGGGGGTGAGGATAAGGAAGTGGGTGAGGATGAGGGAGGGGGTGAGGATGGAGGAGGGGGTGAGGATGGGGGATGAGGATGAGGGAGAGGGTGAGGATGGGGGTAAGGATGAGGGAGGGGGTGAGGATAAGGGAGGAGGGTGAGGATGAGGGAGGGGGATGAGGATGGGGGAGGGGGGTGAGGGAGGGAGTGAGGATGACTGAGGGGGGTTAGGCTCCAGGGCTTCTGTTGAGGCCAAGGATGCCCAAATATCTAGGTGGTGGTGGTTGCATACCTGAGGCCTGGGCAGAAGGAAGAGTATACAGCCTGGGCCACCAGGATAAGTCCAGGACCCAGCAGGAGGTGAGGACAGACAGAAGGACCACAGAGGGTGTAAGGGGCTGGGGTGAGGATTGGTGCCCCTGGGCCAGGACGCTCCTCTCTTCTCCCTGCTGGCTCCAGACCAGAGTCCAAGCCCTGGGCAGTGCCACCTTTACTCAGCCCAGCCCTGAAGACAGAATGAGAGGGGCTTCCTATCTCCAGATCCTGCTCCTTCTGGTGCTGGGTGAGTGGGGACACGGACTGGGGGGTAAGGGCCGCAGACACCTTGGCTCCCAGTTCTCCCATCTCACTGCTCCCTGGGCCGGGCTCCCTGGAGCATTCTTGGGCTTTCTAATCTTGATTCCAAGGGCTCAATCCTCTCTGCCACTGACCTTGACCTCACCACACCACGATGTGCTTGTCGGTGTCATGCTCATACTCCCTTCCCCCCTGCACCTTCACAGTGCTCTGGGAAGGGTTAAATAAGATAATAGACGGCATGAAAGCCTGGCACAAGGTCAGGGCAACGTTATGTTTCACTCTCCTTCCTCATCTCTGGCCTCCCCTCCAACCCCGTTATTTGACACCAAATCTATAATCTGGTCCCTTCCCTGCTTCCTCCTCCAGGAGCTGCTGGGACTCAGGGAAGGAAGTCTGCACACACCAGCCTCCCAGGCCCCAGGTCCTCAGCCAACCCTCACCGCCCCTGCTCCTTTTGTAGACTGCGGGCAGCCCCGCGTGTCCAGTGGGATCGTAGGGGGCCGGGATGCACGGGACGGAGAGTGGCCATGGCAGGCAAGCATCCAGCATCGTGGAGCACACGTGTGCGGGAGGTCGCTCATCGCCCCCCAGTGGGTGCTGACAGCAGCGCACTGCTTCCCCAGGTCAGCGCTCACCGAGGGCCCAGGCGGGGTGTGCAAGGAAGGCAAGGCCCGCGGAGGACCGGGCGTGGCCTGGCAGAGGCGTTGGGGTCGAGGCGGGCTGGAGGGGGTCGAGGACCAGGTGCTGGACGTAGCCTCCCGCTCCTGTCTTACAGGAGGGCACTGCCAGTTGAGTACCGCGTGCGCCTGGGGGCGCTGCACCTGGGCCCCACCTCGCCCTGCACGCTCTCGGTGCCCTTGCGACGGGTGCTGCTGCTCCCGGACTACTCCGAGGACGGGGCCCGCGGTGACCTGGCACTGCTGCAGCTGTGTCGCCCGGTGCCCCTGAGCGCTCGCGTCCAGCCCATCTGCCTGCCTGTGCCCGGCGACCGCCCGCCGCCCGGCACACCATGCTAGGTCACTGGCTGGGGCAGCCTCCGCCCAGGAGGTAAGGCAGGAGGGCGGGGCTCCGAGGCATCGGGGAGCCCCTATCTCCTCCTCCAACTGACCGGAAATCCCAGTCCCTCACTGCCCCAATCCAGGACCCAGCGCGGCTTCTCGGGAACCAAATCTCCTCTCTCTCAGAACTCAGCTTCTCCCACTGACCCCGGCTCCACGCCTGCCTTTCAGAGGTTCCTCCTCTTCCCCCAGTGCCCCTCCCAGAGTGGCGGCCGCTACAGGGAGTAAGGGTGCCGCTGCTGGACTCGCCCACCTGCGACCGCCTCTACCACGTGGGCGCGGAGGTGCCCCTGGCAAAGCCCATTGTGCTGCCTGGGAGCCTGTGTGCCGGCTACCCCCAGGGCCACAAGGACGCCTGCCAGGTGTGCACCCCACCTCCCCAGCCTCCGGAGTCCCATCCCTGGGCCTAGCACCCTGCCTCCCTAAACTCCAGGACCCAGGACATACCAACGAAGGCTCAGGGTCCTGGCCCCCAACCCAGAGGCACCACCCCAGGGGTTTGGAACCCTGAGAACTGTTCTGAGGTCCTGGGAGGGCTGAGACCTAGGCTCCTCTTTCTCCTGCAGGGTGATTCTGGGGGACCCCTGACCTGCCTGCAGTCTGGGAGCTGGGTCCTGGTGGGCGTGGTGAGCTGGGGCAAGGGTTGTGCCCTGCCCAACCGTCCAGGTGTCTACACCAACGTGGCCACATATAGCCCCTGGATTCAGGCTCACGTAAGCTTCTAATGCTAGCCAGTGAGGCTGACCTGGGGCCAGCTGCTGGGGTCCCTCAGTCTCCTGGTTCATCCGGGGACCTGCCCATACCCCACATCTCTTCTGCCTTGAGGCCAAGATGCCTAATAAAGCTAAAGGTCACCCCCAACCCCCACCTCCTGCCTCCTCTCCTCTTTGGGGCTCACCAGATCTGACTCCACCAACCCTCATCCAGGGATCTGCCATGAGTCCCAGGGGGTGACACTCCCCCCTCCCTTCCTGGCTTGTATTTACTTTTCTCGGCCCTGGTCAGGGATGGGTGCAAGGCACGCAGCGGTGGGCAGACCAGCTGCTGCCCATCTGGCCTGTGTGCCCATCTTTTTCTGGAGAAAGTCAGATTCACAGCATGACAGAGATTTCACACCAGGGAGATCCTCCATAGCTGGCTTTGAGGACACGGGGACCACAGCCCATGAGCAGCCTCTAGGAGCAGAGAGCAGCCACTGCCGACAGCCAGCAGGGAATCGGAACCCTCAGACCCACAGCCGCAAGGAACTGGATTCTGGCAGCACCCTGAAGGAGCTGGGAAGTAAGTTCTTCACCAGCCTCCAGATAAGAGCCCCGCCGGCCAATCCCTTCATTTCAACCTAAAAAGACCCTAAGCAGAGAACCTAGCTGAGCCACCCGGACTCCTGACCTACAAAGCTGTGACTTAATAAATGTGTGTTTTAAGCTGCTCCATTTGTGCTGACATTTATACAGCAATAAAAACTAATACAGATTTTGCTCCACTGTGATGGAGGTGTCCCAGCGGGAAAGGTGGGCTGGCCAGCGTGGCCACCTCCCCATGTACTCCAAGAGGCTGGGCACTTGGCATCAGATGCTCAGCCGAGGAAGGGTCAGGAGCCCTGGGGCAGGCCCAGATTCTGTTCTCATTGTTTCTGGCCACCATTCACTCCCAGAGTGAGCCTGGGGCCCAGGTCACCCTACTGACTCCTGCATCTGGACGCCAACAGCCTTGCCCACCCTTGGGGTCCCCTTCCAGCCTGGTACCTGGCATCCTGTCCCCTCTCTGCCATGTCCTTGTCTCCAGAGCCAGGACCACCCATTTCAATATATAGAGGTCAGTTTCCACAGCTGAAGAAGGAAAAGAAACAAAACCTGGAAAACTCAAAACCTACTCTGGAGCTGACAGCGGCTGTCGGCAGAAGAGAAGGGAAGACAAGGGAAGGTAAACTTCCAAGGCGCAGCCCCTTTAGGTCCAGGCACAGGCCTGAGCCATTGCTTCCCTCTCCTTTTCTCCTGGGGAGCCGGGGAAGTGGGCTGTACTAGATGGTCACGGGTAGGCCGGGCCAAGTGGGGCAGGAAGGGTGCTCAAGGCTGCTCTGTCCCCCAGGTGGAGAACACACCACACTGCAGTACATATTGGCCACCGTTGGTGGGGTCATCAGGGACCAGGTGCCCAGGACGTCAGGGCATGGCTGTGGCAGGCCAGCCTGCAGGCCCAGCTAAGGAGGCAGAAGGGAGTGGAGCTGGGCAGGGAAGGGAGGATCATTAATGAGAAAAAAATCACGGCCCCTAGTCAAGCCCTCACCAGACATCATGCAGAGGGAGGGCTTTATTCCATCAGCTCATTGAATCCCACAGGAGGCTCTGTGAGGTGGCTTGTCCCCATTTGTCAGATGAGAAAAACAAGTCCCAAAAATCACACTGCCGGCAAGGTTGGTAGACTGGGACTGCAGCCCAGGCGGTCTGATTCTGGGAAAAGCAGAGGTCCTCCACTCTCTCCTACCCCAACAGGGCAGCCTCCCCACACCCCTCCTTCCGGCCTGCTCCTGGCACAACAGCCTGTGGTGCCAGACGGGCGGCAGCTCTTGTCAGCCCCGTGCCACTGACGCCACAGGATGGGGCCCGTGTCCCCCTCTGTAATCTGAACTGATAACACCTGCTCTCCCATGGCTGTTAGCGGTCCAGATGTCGGCCAAGGCGGTCACTGTTATGCCTGCTGAGTGTGTGCACTGTGCCAGGTATGTACATGCTCTCAGCAGACCTGAAAGCCCTCGAAGGAGACACTCATCTCACAGAAGGGAAACAGGTCCAGACAGGTTAGGTAACATGGCCATGGGCCCACAGCTGGTAAGTAGTGGAGCCACATTTGAACTCAAATCCCACACTAACAGTTATGTTATATCCCTTTTGGGGACAAAAGTACCTATAAAACACTCTACAAATAAAGCACATTGCTAACTAGTGGTCATGAATAACTACTACGTATAACACAAAAACAAGGAAAGTAGGCCAGGCACAGTGGTTCATGCTTGTAATCTCAGTGTTTTGGTAGATCAAGGCAGGATGATTGCTTGAGGCCAGAAAATCGAGACCAGCCTGGGCAATACAGTGAAACCCCCAACTCTACAAAAAATTAAATTAGCCAGGCATGGTAGCCCATGCCTGTAGTCTCAGTTACTCGGGGGGGTGAGGTGGGATCACCTGAACCCAGGATTTCAAGGCTGCTGTAACCATCACGCCACTGCACTCCAGCCTGGGCTAGAGAGTAAGATCTGTGTGTAGGGAAACTCTCTCTCAAATCATGTTTTTCCTCTATTCCTGTTGCCAGAAAAGAAGGTCCTGATCCAGACCCCAAGAGAGGGTTCCAAGAGAGGGTTCTTGGATCTCACGCGGAAGGAATTCAAGGTGAGCCACAGAGCACAGTGAGAGAAGCAAGTAGATTAGAAAGGACTCCATCACAGAGCAGCGTGCTCAGAGAGCAGGGGGAAGAACTCACCATCTTTGGTTAGTGTCTCTGCTTATAAGAAACTACAGGCCAGCACGGTGGCTCACGCCTGTAATCCCAACACTTTGGGAAGCCGAGAAGGAGGGGATCACTGAGGTCAGGAGTTCGAGACCAGCCTGGCTAACATGGTAAAATCCGTTTCTACTAAAAATATAAAAATTGGCCGGGCGCGGTGGCTCAAGCCTGTAATCCCAGCACTTTGGGAGGCCGAGACGGGCGGATCACGAGGTCAGGAGATCGATACCATCCTGGCTAACACGGTTGAAACCCCGTCTCTACTAAAAAATACAAAAAAAAACTAGCCGGGCGAGGTGGCGGGTGCCTGTAGTCCCAGCTACTCGGGAGGCTGAGGCAGGAGAATGGCGTGAACCCGGGAGGCGGAGCTTGCAGTGAGCCGAGATCTGGCCATTGCACTCCAGCCTGGGTGACACAGCAAGACTCCGTCTCAAAAAAAAAATTAGCCAGGTGTGGTGGCTCACACCTGTAATTCCAGCTACTCAGGAGGCTTGAGGCAGGAGAATCACTTGAACTCGGGAGGCGGAGGTTGCAGTGAGCCTAGATCACGCCATTGCACTCCAGCCTGGGCAACAGAGTGAGACTTTGTCTCAAAAAAAAAAAAAAAAAAAAGAGAGAGAGAAACTACAAGCAGTGGTAAATAAACCTGGAATGTGCAGATGTGCTCACTGAAGGTCGGGGCTTTTGGTGCCATCCGTGACTCTGCATCCTCTGCCTTAGCCTGCTTACTGACGCTATCTTAGCAGAGCGGGTTGCATTCTCAGGACATGTGCCATTCTAGGGCCTTGTGGGAGATGTCCTGTACGGCCATAAACATTTTGTAATCATAATTGGCGGCCAGCTTAAGAGGTGATCATTTTAGGCCGGATGTGGTGGTTCCCGCCTGTAGTCCCAGCACTTTGGGAGGCTGAGGCATGAGGATTGCTTGAGCTCAGTTTGACACCAGACTGGGCAACATGGCAAAACCCCATCTCTACAAAAACTGCAAAAATTAGCCGGATGTGGTGGTGCATGCCTGTAGTCCCAGTTACTCCAGGGGCTGAGGTGTGAGGATTATTTCAGCCAATATCAGGTTACTGCACTCCAGTCTGGGTGACAGAGGGAGACCCTGTCTCAAAAACAAAAAGAATGTGGCTATTTTCAGACAGCAGGAGCCTTATAGATGCCTTGTGAGTGCTTAGCTACACATTTTAAGATGGATCACTCTAGTTGTTTTATTAAACTAGAGCCCTGGTAAGCAGAGGTCCCCAACACTCTCATACCAAAACCACAATTATCAACACAGAAGACTCCTGTGACAAACAGTTGTGGGGTTCCCCCCACACACACTAAGCACTGGACACCAGCAGGGTGTCCTCAATTCAATTCCAACACTATCTGCCCAGCGCCAGCCTCAGGTCCCACAGGTTGGGGCTCACAGGACTGCCTCCCCATTCCCCAGCTGCAAGTTTGGGCTCCGGAACTTTCGACCGACTGGCTTCAGGTTGGCGTTCCCATGACTCTCCTCTTTGGGTTCAATTAATTTGTTAGAGCGACTCAGAGAACTCAGGGAAAAACATTCACTGGTTTATCATAAAGAATGTTACAAAGCATCAAGATGAAGCAAAGTGCAGGTTGAGGTGCTGGGGAGGGGCCCGGAGCTCCCATTCATCCCTGTGGTGTCACCCTCTGGGGACCACACGAGTTGAGCTATGGAGAAACGCTCCAAACTCTGTCCTGTAGGGTTTTGTCAGCATTCCTTTCCCAGGGAATAGGGCGGGGCCCTCTCTGGGGAGAGTCTTAAGACTCCCAATCAGAAAGACCCAGGGAAGATTCGAGTCCTGCTTTGGGGCACGTGAAAGAAGACAGATTGTTTCCCTGGTCTAACACACCTGAAAGACACAAGGGCCTTCCCCATCATAACACAACACCCTGTCTGCGGTGGGGAGTGAAGGAGATAGAAGGCAGACGGACGCTGGGCATGGTGGCTCACGCCTGTAATCCCAGCATTTTGGGAGGCTGAGGCAGGCGGATCACAAGCTCAGGGGTTTGAGACTAGTCAACATGGTGAAACCCCGTCACTACAAAATATAAAAAAAATTAGCCGGGCATGGTGGTGCATGCCCGTAATCCCAGCTACTCAGGATGCCGAGGCAGGAGAATCCGGAAGGCGGGGACTGCAGTGAGCCACGATCACACCATTGCACTCCAGCCTGGGTGACAGGGCAAGACTCCGTCTCAAAAAAAAACAAAAGGTAGATGGGAGGGAGCAGAAGACAGGCTGCAAGGCGGATTCTCAGAGTGAAGTCTGTGAGGCGAAGAGGTGAAGGCCAGTTGAGGAAAGGGGCCTAGGAGGACACTCCTGTGTGGAGCAGTAGGCGCAGCCAGCCAGCTCCTCTCCACCACTGGACGCTCCCATTCCTTGTAAAGGCCCTTAAGGAAGGAGAACCTGGTCTCCACAAGACCACACTTCCAAAAGTGGAGACCCCAGGCTAGGCCAGTGAGTGGCTCTGCTCCCGGAAAATCCCTCCTGACCCCATTCCCACCGCAGGAGGTAACACTGCACTGAATGACACGACGGCCTGCCATCTCTTCATGTAGTTAGCAGACAGGGAGGACAGCGTCGTGGGGTGTGCGGAGACCCCCTCTGGGGGCAAGGACTCATGCTGGGTCCAGGTGATCTCTGACAGCAGACAGACACCATTCACCGCGCCAGCTGGGGAACTGTGCCACTGCTCACTGAGGATCAGCGAATGAATGCAATTGTTGTTATACTTATGAGCTGATGCGCGGCGAGTACAGGCACACTCCCCAACGTCCTAAGGGCTCCACACTGTGTATCCCCACTTCACGGATGGGAACAACCAGGTGGAGGCCCTGGGCTTTGCCAGTAGGAGCTGGGGTTTGAACCTAGTGTTCTGCTCTCTGGAGGACAGGCACCATCCTTAAGAGGATGGTGACTCCAAGGCACCACTGGTTTCTGGTGGACATCCTGAGCTGGGGCATCAGCTGTGACGGCCCCCACAGGTAAGGTGTCTACCCCTGGTCTCTGCCGATAAGGCCTGGATGGAGTAGGGATCCAGGCATCTCCCTGTGGAGATGGCCCCTCCTGTACCTACACCCTTTGACTTCCGGGTGGGCTGCTGCGCTACCTGAGAACTTCCTGGCTCCCACTGTCCACACCCTTCCTTCACTCTCCCTCCACAGAGGTACAGGATTTAAAGTTGCCAGTTCTATGTACATAAAGACACTGGGATTAACTGGAGACAGCATCTCACTCTGTGGCCAGGCTGGTGTGCAGTGGCACGATCTCAGCTCACTGCAACCTGCGCCTCCGGGTTCAAGCAACCCTCCTGCCTCAGCTTCCCGAGTAGCTGGGACCACAGGCGTGCGCCACCATACCCACCTAATTGTGTTTGTATTTTAGTGCAGATGGGGTTTCACCTTGTTGGCCAAGCTGGTCTTGAACTTCTGGGCTCAAGTGATCCACCTCCTTCAGCTTCCCAAAGTGCTGGAATTACAGGTGGGAGCCACCACGGCCAGCCAGACACTGGGACTAAGAAATACATCTTTTTTTTTTTTTTTTTTTTTGAGACGGAGTCTCGCTCCATCGCCCAGGCTGGAGTGCAGTGGCGCAATCTCAGCTCACTGCAAGCTCCGCCTCTCGGGTTCACGCCATTCTCCTGCCTCAGCCTCCCGAGTAGCTGGGACTACAGGCGCCCGCCATCACGCCCGGCTAATTTTTTGTATTTTTAGTAGAGACGGGGTTTCACCGTGTTAGCCAGGATGGTCTCATCTCCTGACCTCGTGATCCACCCGCCTCGGCCTCCCAAAGAGCTGGATTACAGGCATGAGCCACTGCGCCCAGCCAAAATAAATCTTTTTAGCCTGGCCAAGAGCTCTTCCCAACAATTACCTGTCCAATGCCTCACGACACAAGTCATGGAGCAAGACAGGTTCTGCAGGGACTGGGATGCTGAGGACCCTGGGAGCAGGGGTAGGGGCTGCAGTGAAGTCACAGGAGGGAAGGGACACAAGTCAAAAGTAACAATAACTAGAATTACAGCTTAGAAAACACAAATGCAGCTCTAAGACTTGCCGAGATTCTACGCAGCGGCACCCCCCACGTTCCGCCCACTCTCAACAGCCGTCAAAGCGCAGCTCGGACTGCAGGGCGGTTTGGCGTCCAGGGTCACTCTCTGGCTCCTCTCTCGAACGCCGCCTCCGACACCCGCCCAGCACGACCCAGCCTGGGGTGTCTCTCTGCAAGGGAGAGGTCAAGTGGGGGACCCTCGGTCTCATGTAAATGCAACTTGGGGCGATGCAGGATAGTGTCCAGCATTCAGGAAAGGGGGCCTTGGTGGAAAGAGCAGCCAGCCAGGAAAATCAAGTCTCTAGGCCTTTTCAGAGCCAAAATGCAGCCAAGCGGGAAGGCGAACAGGCGCCCAGGACCCCTGGGGCAAGGAGCTGCCCCTTCCCTCCTCCTGGGGAAAGCAGTAGCCAACCGCTCCCGTGCCTCCTAGCCCAAGGAGTTCGCCTGGGCCACCCCTAAGCCCAACAGCAGCCCCCAGGGCTCCTCACAGGTCATAAGCCCCTCTGAGCCGCGACAGTCCTCGCATCCAGGTCGGGGCAGGGAGCGGGGGCGACTGTCCCCAACACGGCGGCCAGAAAGCCCAAAATGCGGAGCCTGCCCAAGATGGCGGTCACGACTATCCCGCGACAACGCGGCCCCGGGCTCGCTGTGCCCGAGCCTGGAGCCTGCCGAACCGCACTAACACGGGGACCTCGCCTCTGCCACTCCCGAGAGGGCGCCACCGCCTCCGACGGCCATCCCTGGGGTGGAGATGGCGTCCGCACGCCCGTCGGCACCGCCCGCCGGCACCGCCCGCTTCCAGATCACTTAAAATGGCGGCGGCTGCGGGGTGACACGGGGCGGGGCAGCGCCGGGGAAGGCGGGGCGGCGCGGGGCATGCCGGGCCACGCGCGGGCTGCCGGGAACGGGGCGGAGCGCGGCCGCGCCGGCGCGTCGAGGGGAGAGGCAGCCGCCGCGATGGTGAGCGGGCGTGGGGGAGGGGCGGCCGGGCCGGGCCGGGGGCGGCGGGGGGCGGCTGGGCCGCGCGGGGGGCCCGGGCCTCTTGCTCACGCCGGCCCGCCGCCCCCAGGACGTGTTCCTTATGATCCGGCGCCACAAGACCACCATCTTCACGGACGCCAAGGAGTCCAGCACGGTGTTCGAGCTGAAGCGCATCGTCGAGGGCATCCTCAAGCGGCCTCCTGACGAGCAGCGGCTGTACAAGGTGGGTCCCGCGGGCGGGCCGAGGGGAGCGGGTACCCGGCGACGGGCACGGGGCTGACGCCGACGCTGTCTGCGATGTAAACAGTGGCGGCCGGCGACGCCTGCGGGCGCCCGAGCTGCGGGCTGGGACATCCGTTGTGCGGGTGAAGCGCGAGCTGCGCTCGCCGCGGGGATCTCTGGTCCAGGGGCGATGTTTAGACCTCGTGCTGGGCCCCGGGCGCCGAGGGCACCGTGGCATCCAACCCCTGCAACGGTATCGCCCGCGCCGTGCAGTTGACGAAATTGAGGTTCGGCTTGGTCTCTTAACCAGCCAAAGGTCATTGGCAGCGCCAGGGTTCGAACCACGACCCCTTAATTCCCAGCTTTCTTCGCAGGCCCATCGGAATCACGCTGTCCCCCGGGACACTCCTTGGGGTGGAGGGTGGCGGACTCAGTTAATGCAAAGAAAGTCTGGTCCCACTCGTTCTTCACCAAGCAACCGTTGTTACCTACCTACTTCCTGCTGATGTTCTAGAAGACCCCCTTTCCCCTTGCAAGCGAACTGAGATTATTCAGTTAGAATGGCTTGGGGTTTGGGGTCTGCATTGGGGAATCAGATGCATCAGCCTCCGGTTTACGTGTCCCAACATTGTGAGGTTGTCGCCTAAGTGCATTGATCAGATTCTAGAGCTGGAAACTGGGCAACTGACTTTTAGCTCCAGGCTCAAAGCCTCAGCTCTCATGGTCTCTAAAGGGCTTTCCTCACTGATAACTGCTGGCACTTAGCGAATATTAAATGGCCGTGCCTGTGCATGTCCCATGTGCCACATATCTACTTAGTGCTTTATGTTCCTTCCTAGCTCATTGAAACCCTCTGGTGGCCCTATGAATTGAAAGTCTGGTAATTCCTAGTTTACAGATGAGGAAACTTTGCATCAAAAGGCTCAACTACTAGCCAGCAGCGGTGGCATGGTCCTGTAGTCCCAGCTACTCTGAAGGGTGAGGCAGAATTGCTTGAGCCCAGGAGTTCCACGCTGGAGGGTGCTATGATAGCGCTTATGTAGGGTCTGTGCCACTACACACCTGGGCAACATAGCGAGACCCTGTCTCTAAAATAAAAAAACGTTCGAATGACTTGTCCAAGGTGGCAGAGCTGGGATTGAAACCCAGGTCTGCCTATCTCCAGATTAGCTTGGCTCCTCAAATTAGATTTGCCTGGAGAATTTGGATAAAACCAGATTCTAAACCCTACCCTGGGAGGTTCTGACTTAGAAGTTCTTGGATATAACCCTGGAATCTGTGTATTTGACAAGCAGAGCGGTGGTCCTGGGCCACACTGAGGGAACTCTCTTCCTCCTCTGACTTCCTGTGTAGTTGCTGGTCAGAGGTCTTTGGGACTTGCCCCACATGGGGCCTCTCCCAAGATCCTGCTTCTCTCCTCAGGATGACCAACTCTTGGATGATGGCAAGACCCTGGGCGAGTGTGGCTTCACCAGTCAAACAGCACGGCCACAGGCCCCAGCCACAGTGGGGCTGGCCTTCCGGGCAGGTGAGAGGGGACTGGGCTGGGTGGCAGCCAAGCAGGTTGGGGACACCGTTCCAAAGAGGGTCATCAGGGAACCTGGAGTTGAAACCTTCGGGGCAGTGTCTTCCTCGCCCCTAAAGAGCTGGCAATATCCTTTCACAATGTGTTTGTTTCCTCATTTTTTTTTTTTTTTTTTTTTAAAGAAGCAACCAAATGAGATGCTTATAGAAACCGAAGCTTATTTCCCGAAGCTAGCTCACATTTACAGGCGCTGAGTGCCTGGCTCTGTGCTCTGTGTGTTACTCTGTGTGTGGCTTCCACTGCCCTGTCTCATCCTCTCAGTAGCCCCGGGAGGTCCACATACCATCATCCCTGTTCTGCAGATGAGGACACCACCTTACCGGCAGTCACACAGGGAGCCATGGTTAGGATGCTGGCTGCCGGGCCCTTGCTGGAGTCAAACATCATGCCAAGCTCTATGCTGTGTATCACTGAATCCCTCTGCATCTCTGTGTGGTTGAGATTTGGATTTTGCCTGTTTTCAGGTTCAGTGAAGTGAGCCCTGGGAGGTTAGGTCACCTGCTGGGACTGCCACGTCTAGGATTGAGATCCAGAGCCTGTGCTTCCATCAGCCATACCCCACCCCTGCCCAAGCTTTAGAAACCTGGGGATTAGGGAGTGGTTTACTACTCGCCAGGGTATCTTCTTCCATCCAAGAGAAAGGGAGGGGGGATTTTAAATGTTTTGTCTCTGGGAATTTGAACAGAGGTTATAGAGCTGTGTTTTCACAGCCGTGGACCCAGCAGCTGTGTGGATGGCTGAGAAAACTTTATTCAAGTTATAAAGAATTATTAATATTTTTCTGCCTGTAAGGAAACATAGCAGAGGCTGAAGAGGAAGAATATAGTCCTAGCTCCACCTTTCCGTTCCATAAGTTCAGGCTAGGCCTCAGTCTCAGCATCTATATCCTCTAGCCAGCTACCTTGCCCTCCTGGCCCTCCTGGCCCCGGTTTTCCCTTCTCCTTAAACGGGTGTGATGAGACTGGCTTCACAGCAAGGTGGTATGAGTCCTCATGCACCCCAGGTCTGGCCTGCTGCCAGTGCCCAACAGATAGGAAGCTTCAGAGCCTTTCTGTGGGCTCTTTCTGCCAGATGGTGATGTTAAGAGTTAGGTGCAGGGCTGGCACAGACATACAGGTCGTGCCCTGTACATGGGTGCATTTTGTTGTTGTTGTTGTTTCTGAGACAGAGTCTCACTCTGTTGGCTAGGCTGGAGTGCAGTGGTGCCATCCCAGCCCACTGCAGCCTTCACCTCCCGGGTTCAAGAGATTCTTCCGCCTCAGTGGCCTGAGTAGCTGGAATTACAGGCATGCACCACCACGCCCAGCTAATCTTTGTATTTTTAGTAGAAATGGGGTTTCACCTTGTTAAGTCAGCCTGGTCTCAAACTCCTGGGATTACAGGCTTGAGCCTTGGCTCCTGGCCCAGGGGTGCCTTTCTGAAGAGAGCAAGTGAGTGCCAAGAGCATATCTGGTCTGCTTCCCCCAGAAGTGTCACTTTCTCTAATTTGAACAGTGGTACGCTAGAGGTTTGCTGTGACTTGGAAGATACTGATAGACCCATTTTGCAGGTGAGAAAGTCAAGGCTAAGGAAGGTGACTTGTTTTTCTCCCACAGCCCCTAGTATGGCATGGAATGTGGTGGTGACTCTGGAGCCCAGGTCACATCAGCCCTCTTGCAGGTGAGGGCTATCTTGATGGGGCACAGCATGGGCTGTGAGCTCTTTGCTTCCCCATGGACTGCTTGCAGAAACACACTTCCTGGGTGCAACTCAACCCATCACCATGTTGTTCCCAGGCCTTGAATGGGTGCCCCGCCCTCCACCTCTCCCCTCCCCCAAGCTTACCACTCAAGAAGATAAGACAGTGTTTCAAATCAAATGTTAAAGAGCATTGTCCAGGCTCATCACAAAAGAATGAGGGAGGTAGTGAAGGCACGAATGGTCACAGGTTTGTGGCTTGGAAGATGCATTAGATTAAGCTGCGTCAGTTTCTGAACCTTGGCACAGTGGGCACATTGGGCTGGATTACTGTGTGGGTTGCCTTGTGCACCATAGCATGTGGAGCCGTATCCCAGGCCTCTACCCACTAGACAGCGTTGGAACACCCCACCTCCCCAGTTGTGACAGCCAGAACTGTCATCAGGCATGCCAGCTTTCCCTGGGATGCCTGATCAGTTGAGAACCCTGAGCCAAGCAGAGATGGGTCTCCTAGCTGGAAGAAAGCACAGGAGAAAAGCTGTGGGTTTGTTTGCTGTGTGTTGGGGTGACAGTAGGGACAAGACAGGGAAGGCCTTTGCCTTCCTGGAGCCAGTCAAAAGGGCAATTTGTCCAGTGGTAAGTGCCCCCACGCCCAGGATGTCAGGATGTCTTGACTTTTGGGGGTGGGTGGATTGGAGGTTCATCTGAGGAGGGGACCTGAGTTGGACCCTGAAAGTCCAGAAGCAACCAGCCATTCCGAGTGCTGGGACCAGCAAGTGCGAAGGTCTGAGTTAGGAAAGAACATAGAGAGCCAGAGCCTGAGAGCATGGGAGGCAGAAGGAGAGACAGACAGCAAGGACTTGATGGTATTCAGAGCATGATGGGAAGCCACTGGAAGGTTTTAAGCAGGGGAGGAATAGTCTAGTTGATTTTTTTTTTTGAAACAGAGTCTTGCTGTGTTGCCCAGGTTGGAATGCAGTGGCTGATCTCGGCTCACTGCGAGCTCCGCCTCCCGGGTTCACATTCTCCTGCCTCAGCCTCCTGAGTAGCTGGGACTATAGGCACCTGCCACCACACCCGGCTACTTTTTTTGTATTTTTAGTAGAGACGGGGTTTCACCGTGTTAGCCAGGATGGTCTCAATCTTCTGACCTTGTGATCTGCCCACCTCGGCCTACCCAAGTGCTGGGATTACAGGTGCCTGTCACCATGCCCGGCTAATTTTTTCGTATTTTTAGTAGAGACGGGGTTTAGTGTTAGCCAGGATGGCCTCGAGCTCCTGACCTTGCGATCTGCCCACCTCAGCCTCCCAAAGTGTGTGAAGGAAACAAGGATATACATTCTGGGTGAAGGGTGATGCTGGCTGCAGGTGGTCAGCCCTCAGACTCACTAGTGGACATGGAAGATGAGGAAAGGGGCCCCAGCATGGTCAGTGGAAAGGGCTGGGGACCTTCAGGTTGGGCCCACAGGGGTAGGAGACATTGCTGTGGGGCCATGGGGCAGCTGGAACAGGGAGGTCAGCTCTGTGGAGACCAGCTGTGTGGACGAGTGTTCGCATGGAGATCCCCAAAGCTGCAGATGATCACCTATGAACTCCAAGGACCCAGCTGGGGCAAGAATTGGGATATCCCCTTCCAGCTCTGCTCCTTCCTCCACAGATGACACCTTTGAGGCCCTGTGCATCGAGCCGTTCTCCAGCCCACCTGAGCTGCCCGATGTGATGAAGCCCCAGGACTCGGGAAGCAGTGCCAATGAACAAGCCGTGCAGTGAGGACCCCCAAGAGGCCCATTCCCCCCAATAAAAGAGATTTGGGAGTCTTCCTGGTTGCTGCCTCTTTTTCCCAAACCTCCCTGGGATGGGTCCCACTCCCTGTGGGCTCCTTTTGGGGCTTGTTCTTGGCAGTTCCTGTGCTGTCCTGTCTCCCAGACCCTGGCTGAGAACTTGTCCCAGCCTGCTGCTTAAAGACACCATGGGTACCTGGGTTGCCTTGAGACCCAAGCCATTGTTAGCAGTTAGCCAGCTACACCAACCACTCCAGGGGAAGGGGAGGACTGGGAGGGACACAAAGACCACAGGAAGCCTCAGGGACAACACATTCCAGTTTTAGGCCTTTTTCCTTCTAAGTGCCCCCCACCCCCACACTCTGCATGTCCACTCCCAGGGGCCTCTTGTCCTGAGGACAATGGCCAAGAGCAGAAATACAAGCTGGAGCCTGTGTCCTGGTTTGACAGCACGTTCAATGAGGGAACCCCAAAGTGGACGCACACAGGTCCACCCACACTGGGGGCTGCAATCAGGGAGGGAGGTGGCTGCCCCCTTACCACACCTTTAATAAACAGTCTACAGACCCAGTTCCTGCATTTCTCATTTTTATTTGACAGAAAAAGTTGCTCTTGCTGTACAGATTTTAAAAAACCAAAATGCCTTTAAGAAACGTGAAAAGTTGGGGGGAGGGGTACACAACCTCATGGGGGGCAGTAGGGACCAACTAATTCCAACTCCTGCCCCTTCCTTCCAAGAACACCTTACACAACCTCCAGTCCCAACCACCATCACAGTCACCCCTGGGAACTTTTGGATACAACTGGGGCCATGCCTCCCTGGCCCTGACTCCAGGCTGGGGTGTCCTGAACTGTATCCTCCCCTCCCCCAACTCCCATCTGCATTCCCTCCCACCCCAAACCCCCCAGAACACGTGAACCAGGAAGAACTCACGGAGATTAACATTTCACAGGAACAAAGAAAAAAAAAGGGAGGGAAAGGGAGCCCTTCATCCAAGGGCTGCTAAGGTTCAAAGGAGAGCAGACAAGGACCCTCCCACGGCTCTGCTGGGGAAGAAGGGACACTCCCTGTGGCTCCAGAGCATGGGGTGTGGTGGAATCCCCCAAAGACAATTTATGGAGACCTGCAACAGAAGATACGGGTCAACAGGGAGTTCTGACCCTAGTCCTCAAGGCCAGCTTCTGGGCCACTCCCAAAATAGGGCTGCCACCCACCACCACCACAACTGGCTCCCAGAAGGCGGCCTCAGCCTTCCAGGAGGATGCGCACCTGGAGGAGCGGTGTCTCATGGGCCGAGGGCTAGGTGTCTCCCTCCTGCGCTTGTGGCTGGGGGATCGGCTGTCCCCACGCTGGCCTCTCCGGGAACCCCGCTCACTGCTGCTGCTGCAACACAGGACAGACATCAGGCCACAGAGTGGCACCACCTCAGGCACCACAGATCCACAGTTTTCTTGGTAGAAAGCAGTGGCAGCCAGACAGGGCTGGGTGCTGACACCTGCAGCTGGCCTTACCTCTGCTGGTCCCGTGGCGAGGGCTGAGGCGAGGGACGGCGACGCTCCACAGGCGAGTAGCTGAGGGACCGAGAGTCCCTAAGGGAGTCTATTGGCTTCCGGGGACTGCGGGACCTGGGGAACACAGTAGGATCCAATAGCACCACGCCCTTTCAAGCACAGCGGCCAGCACTCAGGACCACCCACCCAGGTCCTGACCACCAAACCTCACACCACACAGGGCCAGCCTCAGACCCACCTTTGTCCGCTCACTCACCCATCCGCCCGCACACCATCCACCGAGTGCCCAGTGGGCAGGCACAGGGTGCAGCGGGGGATGCAAAGATAAAAGACATTCCCTGCCCTTGAAGGAGCTCAGTGGTGAAGGAAGGCACGCACGGCCCCGTGTGTGGGAAGCAGGGCTGGATGTGCGTGGCTCTGGGGACCCAAGGAAGGAGGACATGGGGCAGGGCAGGGAAGGGGCAGGGCAGTCTTCTCGAAGGTGCTGTTTGAGCGGAGTCTTGCAGAACGAGGAGTTCACCAGGCGGACAAGGAAATTCCAGGCAGAAGGAACAGCATGTCCAAAGGCATGGGCTCTCCTTAAACTGCAAGGCGCTGGGTGTGGCTGGAGCACAGGGCATGTGTGGGGGCGGGCAGGAGGAGAACACAGGGCGGGCAAGGCCCGTTGGTGAAGAGCCTCACACGCCACTCCCGCAGAGGTGGGGCTTTGTCCTGCAGGCCACAGGGCGTCCCGAAGGATTTGTGGAGTGGAGGGAAGTAGCCAGATGTGCGTTTTAGAAAGGTCCCTCTGGCTACATGTGGAAGAGAATGGCGTGGAGGCGGGGAGACAGGGAGGAGGCTGTGGACAGAGTCGGGAGAAGATGATGGTGGCCAGACCAGAGCCCTGGCAGTAGCAACAGGGAGACAAAGCTAGAACCCTGGGACCAGGCTATGTGTTGAGGGAGGGAGAGGAAGAAACCAAGGACCCCCCAGTCCTGGCCTGAGCGCCCCTGTGGATGGCGCAGCCCTTCGCCAGAACAAGGTGCAACAAGCGGGGGAGAGAACAAGCGCCTCTTCCCCCACAACCAGATGCCCAAGGTCACGTGAGACACCCAGCCGGGAGCTCACACCCCAGGGCCCTGTCTCTGGATAAGTCACTCCCCCACCCTCCTTCCATCTCAGGCAAGGCAGCACTCACCTCCGCTCGCCAGGGGGTGGCTTCTTGGGGCTTGCAGGTTTGGGCAAGGCCTGAGGGCCAGGCTTAGCAGGGGAAGGCGAGGAAGAGGAGGAGGAAGAGGAAGAGGAGGAGGAAGAGGAAGAGGAGGAAGAGGAGGAGGAAGAAGAGGAGGAGGAGGAGGAGGAGGAAGATGAAGAGGAGGAGCTGGAACTGGAACTGCTAGAGCGCCTCTTCCGTTTGGCTGGGGTTGGCTCCGGAGGACGTCCCTCTCTAACAGCCTCCTTTGGGGCTGGGGTGGGGCTGGGGACCCTGTGGGAGGAGAAGAGTGTCACAAGGAGACAAGCTGCCCCAGCCCCAACCCTACCTTCCTTGGCCTGGAGGAACGGCAGTGGGGGGAGGGGTGCCTGAGAAAGGCGCTGGGAGCTCTCCTAGCCCTGTAAGCCAGCAATTCTCTGGAGAGCAGTGGTGCGAGCTGACCCAACCTCTGCTAACAGAAGCAACAGGCTGGGGCCCGCAGCATAAGGGATCAAGGTTAAACCTCAAGAATGTCCCTGATGGAGGAATAAGGCCTCTGGGCTCAGGTGTGGAAGCTGAAGCTGGGTAGTCTCCTTCCTCGGAGAGCCGCAGCTTGGGGAGGCCCCTGTGAGTGCAGGTTGGCTGGGGAAGGGGCCGTCCTGCCTGGAGGCAGGGAGAGGGATGGGATGACCTCTGAAGATCCTTCCAGCCCAGGGAGTTCCTCTTGAGGTCTAACTGCCATCCCTCCTGCTGTAAAATTAAGTCCATTTCCTCTAGTTCTGTCCTCTGTAGAGACGGAAAACTTATCATTATCCTCTAGAGAATGAACCTTCGGAGACTTTTATCTGTCCCACTCCTCCTCCCTCCGCCCCCGCCCCAGCATTCTCTTCTACCCCCAGCCTGAGGGTCAAGGTCCCCATACCTCCTCCAAGAGTCAAGCACCTGTGACATGGTTTCTCCCTCCCCACTCCCAACCCATCCCTAATACCTCCCCACTGAAGGATGCTAAAGTCAAGCTCCCTCACCTCTTTAGTGCCACCTCAGGTTGCACAGGAAGGCTAGAGCCCTCCGAGTCGCTAGAACTGGAGCCAGAGGAGGAAGACGACGACGACGACGACGATGAGGAGGAAGAAGAGCTAGAGGACGAGGACGAGGAGGAGGAACTCCGCCGCTCCTTTGCTGGCTGCAGGGCGGCTAATGCAGAAGGCTGCTGGGCCCCAGTAGAGGCAGGTGGCTCCCCCACATCAGAGTGGGGCACCCCGGGGGCAGGGACAGAGAGCATGCCATTGTGGTCACCAGCAGAGGACGTGGTCGTTGCCACCGCCCCAGAGGAAAGGGACTGAGACCCTGCTACGGGGGTGGTCTGGGCAATCAAAGAACGGGACTGGTCTGAAAAAGCAGAAGGCACAGGAGACCTCGGCTGATCCTGTGCTGGAGGGAGAAGAGACTGTGAAGGAGCCTGGCCCATTCTAGAGGAAGGGGAGGGAGCCCGTTCAGAGGTCATTCTAGACTGGCTTGGGGCAGACGGTGGTGTTCTGGACCTGGCTCGGTCAAGGAGCGGTGGTGAGGTTCTGCCACTGACACGCTCATAGGCAGAGAGGGGCACCCTGGGGCTGGTGAGGTTTGCACCAGACAATGTTGGAGCCATCCTAGCACTGGTGAGGCTCGCGGGGGCCAAGGCTGCAGCGGTTCTGGAGCCGGCAATATTCACAGGAGCTGTGGCATGTGCAGACCGAGGACCCACCAGGTTTGCAGAGGCTGGAGCCTGTGGTGTTCTGGAGCTGGAGGGATAGTTTGCAGCAGTTGGTGGGGTGCCAGAGCCTGTGAGACTCAGAGCTGCCAAGGCAGCTGGGGTTCTGGCCCCTGCTAGGTTCACAGCTGGGGCTGTGGGAGTGCGAGGGTCAGCCAGGTTCACAGCCGAAGGTGCCACCGCTGTTCTGGGGCTGGCCAAGTTCATGGCCGCTGCTGCAGCTGGCGTTCGAGTGTCAGCCAGGTTCACTGCTGTTGGGATGGCAGGTGTCCTGGCGCTGGCTAGGTTCATGGCTGCCGCAGAGGCTGCAGGAATCCTGCTGGCAAGGTTGGCTGCTGGAGCGGTTCTGAGACTCATGAGAGGCACCGGGGCTGGAACCTGGGACATTCTTGCAGCAAGGCCAGCAGCAGACATGGACGGAGGAGGCCGAGCAGTGCCAAGACTGATAGCGGTCAGGGCAAGTGCAATCCTGGACTGAGCATGATTTTCTGGCACAGATGTTCTCTGGTGGTCAGGTATTCGGGGACCTGGACCATCCATCATGGAGCCACCGGCTTGCTGCAGGACAGACATGGGTGTTCTAGAGCTGCCAAGGGGTTCAAGCATTCCAGGTGATCTGCAGCGGTCAAGAGGTGTTGGGGACATGCTAGGACGACTAAAGCAGCTCATTCTGGAGCTGTTGAGTGCTACTGGAGGTGTCCGCGAACCAGAATGATTTCTTGTTGCTGGAGGAGTAGCAGATCGTGAACGATCAGAACTACTTCCAGATGCTGAACGCCTGCGGATGGCTGGAGGAGATCTTGTTAAGGACCGTTTGCCCCGAGCTGCTCGTGGAGTACGGGATCTGGAGCGGCGGCGGATAGCAAGTGGTGAGCGACTTCGAGAACGTTTGCGTGGCAACAGTGGCGTTCGAGACCTAGAGCGGCGCCGAATAGCTGGAGGTGTCCGGGACCTAGAGCGGCGGCGTGTCACTGGTGAGGTTCGAGAGCGGGACCTTCTTCGAGTTACTGGAGATGTGCGAGATCGAGACCTCCTTCGGGTGACCGGCGATGTTCTGGATCTTGATCTTCTGCGAGTGATAGGTGAAGTTCTGCTTCGAGATCGCCTCCTGGTTACTGGTGGAGTCCTAGATCTGGACCTTCTGCGTGTCACTGGTGGAGTTCTAGAACGGGAGCGCCGGCGTGTTGTTGGTGTTCTGGACCTTGAACGACGACGGGTTACTGGTGGTGTTCTGGATCTGGATCGCCTTCTGCTCACTGGGGATGCTCTTGACCGGGATCTTCGTCGAGTCACTGAAGTCCTGGACCTTGACCGTCTCCGGCTGACTGGTGAAGTTCGAGACCTGGACCTACGTCGGCTTATCAGGGGGGTTCTGGACCTGGATCGCCGGTGAGTGGCTGGAGAGGCTCGAGATCTAGAGCGTTTCCATGGGGCTGGTGATGTCCGTGAGCGAGAACGCTTCCGACTCGTTGGGGGTGTCCGAGAGCGGCCTCTTCGGCGTCGAGAGGAGGTCCGGGAACTTTCCTGCCGGGCAGGGGACCTTGAGTGATAACCAGAGCCTCCCCTCCGTCGCCGAGTAACCCGTGACCTTGACCGGCTCCTCTGTCTTCGCCGAGAGGTTGACTGAGAAGATCCAGACCTATCTCGACGTCGGGTTGTTCTGGTTTTCTCTCTCCTTGAGCGGGAACGGGACCTCTGCAGTCCACGAGGCTTTGGTGAAGGAGAGCGGCCTCTCCTTGAGGTTGTCTTAGTGCGTGGAGATGAAGCTGAGCGCCGTCGGCGTGAAGACCTTGACTTTTCGACTGGCTCCGGGGAAGACACTGAAGGACTTCTCCGGCGCCTTGGGGGAGTTCTAGAGCGAGTTTCTGGTGAGGATGAGGCAGAACGGCTTCTACGGGAGAGTCTGGCCTTCCTCGTTAGCTCAGGAGATGATCGAGAGCTGCGACGTCGAGGTGGTGTACGAGACTTGGTCTTGGGCTCTGGTGATGACCTGGAACCTCTGCGAGCAGTTCTGGATTTGGGCGGATGTTCAGGAGAGGACTCGGTACTGCTGCTTCCTTCAGGAGAAGGGCCTCTACCTTTGCTTGATGAACCTGATCTGCTTCGTCTGGGAAGGGCCCGAGGGGCTGGAGCTTTAGGTTCAGGAGAGGAATCAGAAGCACTCTGTGCCCTGGGTGCTGCTCTTGGCTTATCTTTCACTTCAGGGGAGGAACCAGACCTACTGCGCCGAGGAGAAGGTCGAGATTTGCTGTCAACCTCTGGAGATGATCCAGAGCGACTCCTCTGCCGAAGTGGGGTTCGAGTCTTGGCTTTAGAATCTGGAGAAGAGTCTGACTCACTTCTTTCCTGAGGGGATGCACTGGGTTTCACATCAAGTTCTTGAGAGGATCCCGAACGACTTCTCTGCCCCAAGGGAGTCCGAGCCACAGTTTTCTGATCAACTGATGATTCTGACCCACTTCTTTCTCTCTGGGGAGTAAGACACTTGTTGTTGAGCTCTGGGGATGATGGAGAACGACTCCTTGGCCTAGGAGTCTGAGGCAAAGCTTTCGGTTCTGGCGAAGAATCACATTCGCTTCTCCCTCTGGATGGTGTTCTAGGTATATCTTTCATTCCAGGAGAGGACCCGGACAGGCTGTGCCTCGAGGGAGTCCCAGACCCATCTCTAAGTCCTGGAGAAGACCCAGACCTGCTTCTCCTTGATGGAGTTCTGGGTAAACCATCTTTCATTTCAGGAGAAGATGCAGAACTACTTCTTTCTCTCGAGGGTGTTCTCGGTACAGCATCAAGCACAGGTGAAGAGACGCTCTGATTTGAAGACATCCCTGCCTTTTCCACTGCATCTGGGGATAACTCAGAACTGCTGCGTCTAGAGGATCTTGTCGATTGTTCTTTCATGTCTAGAGATGGATCTGTTTCCAGCTGATTAAGAAAAGGTCCATTCAAATCTTCTTTAACCTCAGAAGAAAATCCAGTATTCATTTCTGTACCAAGTGGGCCTGAGTTTCTAAATTCTAAAGATGATTCAAAGCTGTTCTCCCTGAGTGGGGAGTTAGACAGTTCCTTATGTTCTGGAGAAAAATGTGGCCCACCCCAAGATGAGGCCACTGCAGGAATTTCTACTGCTTCCAAAGAAGCCTGTGACTGGCTCTGATCAAGCGTCAAAGACACAGCAGGCCTTTCTTCTACTTCAGGAGATGATTCAAAGTTACTTGCAGACATTTCTTTAAGTTCTGAAGACAAATGAGACAGGACTTGGCTTGTGGGTTCTTCAGACTTCTCTACCACCTCCATTAACTCTTCATCTTGGCTTGATGTAGGCAATGCACTATTTTGCTCTTTTGTTTCTGGAGATGACCCAGCACCACTTCTGTCCCTTGACGGGGTTCTAGGTGCGTCTTTGAACACTAGTGAAGACTCAGGTCTATCCTGTACTGGAAAGGGACTAAATTTCTCTCTTTGTCTAGGAGGTGATGCAGTAGCATCCTCCTGAGGGAGTAAGGCCATTTTCTCTTTTGATTCAGAAGTCTCCAATCTACTCTGCCCCAAGAAAGAATTCGAGTCCACTGTAGGATGTGAAGAAGAGTCAGACTGGAACCTGCTCAGCTCAGGAGACATTCCGGATTTCAATGTAGGACTCGCTGACAACTCACCTCTATCTTGTCTTATTGGAGATCTGGATGCCAGCTCAGTGATTGGAGATGAAGACCTGGACTGACCTCCCTTAGGCGATGTTTGAGATTTGCTCTGCAGAGATGGTGATTCTGAGTGACTCTGTCTCACTTCTGGACTTGAAGTATCAGATCTGTGGTCTGGTGAAGTTTGAGATTGTCCTTTCAGTTGCAGAGATGAGAGTCCAAAATAGCTCTCACCTGGTGGTGTGCTAGATTTTACTCCTGCACACAGAGAGAAGGATCCAGGGCAACTCTGAACTAGTGAGTCTTTAGACTTCTCTTGGGGACATGGCGACTTTGATCTAGAAAGACTTGGCCCTGGTGGAGTTTGGGCCTTTACTTTGGGGTGTGGTGAAATAGACCCTGAGTGACTTTGTCTTGGCGGTGTTTCAGGTTTCACTTTGGTATCTGGTGAGGAGGACCTAGAATGACTGTATCTTGGCAACAATCTGGATTCCACGTTGGAACAGGGAGATACTGATCTGCTTCGCCGTGGAGTTGTTCTCGATGTCACCCTACTAGGACTTGGAGAAGAGGAGCCAGAATGGCTTCTTTGCCTTGGTGATATTACCGCCTTCACTTTGGGTTGTGGAGATGATGACCTAGATGGGCTTTGTCTGGGAGGTGTGCTAGATTTCACTCTAGGAGGAGAGGACCCTGAGCAACTATGTCTCGAAGGGGTCCTAGATTTCAACTCAGGGTCAGGTGATGATTCAAAACAGCTCCGTCTTTGTGGCGTTACAGATTGCTCATTGGCCTGGGGACTTGTTATGGACCCTTGCCTTGGTGGTGTTCCAGATTTCACTTTAGAATGAGGAGACGAACTGGAATGACTTCGTCTTGATGGTGTTTTAGATTTCTGTTTAGGTGGCGGAGAAGAACTGGAGCGACTGCGTCTAGGTGGCGTTCTAGATTTAGCTTTAGGTTGGGAGGATCCAGAGCGACTGCGCCTGGGTGGCGTCTGTGACTTTTGTTTAGGGCATGGGGAAGACCCTGAAAGGCTGCGCCTCAAAGACAAACGAGATTTTGCTTTGGACCGTGGTGAAGACAGAGATCTGCTCCGCCTTGAAGAAATGCGTGATTTCTTCATTTCTGGGCTTGAATTGGACCTGCTTCTTCTCTGAGATGTTCTGGATTTGTTCTTCCGGTCTGAAGATGAGCCAGACCTGCCTCTTCTTTGAGGTGATCTAGAGTGAGATCTTCCACGTCTAACTAAGCTTCTACTGCGGGATCTTCCTCGTCTTGGTGTCCTAGATCGAGACCTCCCTCTCCTGGCTGGTGTTCTGGAGCGTGAGCGACCACTGCGTCTAGCTGGGGTTCTAGAGCGTGAGCGGCCACGTCTGGCTGGGGTTCTGGAGCGTGAGCGGCCACGTCTAGCTGGGGTTCTAGAGCGTGACCTGCCACTTCTCCTGGCTGGTGATCTACTACGAGACCTCCGTCGTACTGGCGATCGGGTCCTAGATCTGCGCCTAGCAGGTGTTCTAGACCGAGACCTGCCCCTCCGGGCTGGTGTTCTAGACCGAGACCTACGCCTGGTGGGTGTTCTGGATCGTGATCTCCGCCTGGCAGGTGTTCTAGAGCGTGACCTGCCCCGCCGGGCTGGTGTTCTAGAACGAGATCTGCCCCGAGTGGCTGGGGATCTAGAGTGGGACCTCCCTCGCCTTGCTGACCTAGACCTGCCTCTTCTCTGGGTATTTCTGCTCCTAGACCAGCCTGGTCGCTGAGGAGACCTAGAACGGCCACGTCGCTGGGGGCTTCTAGATCTTCCCCACCTCTGTGCAGACCTGGACCTACGCCACTGGGGAGATCGGGATCGAGAATGACCTCTCTTTGTAGGGGTTCGAGACCGAGATCGCCCTCTCTTAGCGGTGGCAGGGCTACGGGACCTCCCCGTCCTACGGGAAGGGGTATGAGAATGTGATTTATCCCGTTTTGCTCGGCCATGTGAGCGATTCTTGGATGTGGGAGAAGAAGAAATCTCTCGGTGGGACCCCAGAGCTGGAGCAGGTTTAGGACTTTCTGGGGAAGAGCTGGCATGCCGAGAAACTTTGGTAGGTTGAGGGGATGGTGGGCTGCTCTCTGAGGAAGAAGACTGGGGAAGTTTCTCAGGAGACTTAGGTGGTGAACGGCCCCGAGTGGGAGAGGCCTCAGATGGGGGGTTCACTGGCTCCTGGCTTAAGGGGGTTGTTGCAAGTGGTTGTGGGGAGCCGCCATGTCGCTCAGCAAGGAGCGGAGTGGGAGCAGGTGGTTCTGGGCCTGTGCTGCTCCTTTCCGGAGAGGGGCTAGGTCGAGCTGCAGATTTCTAAGAGTGAAAGAGAGAGTAGGGATAGGGATTCATAAACGCCAAGACTTCACATCACTCCTAAGATCCCAACACCCTTTCCAATAACTTTTCTTTTACACATCCCCTGACCACAAGCAATCACTTTCATTCAATAACAAGGAATTATATAAAGAACAGTAGGGAAAACATATGAAGATATGGATAGTCTGAGAATCTTAAAACTGAAAGAAACACTAAACGCAAATAACTAACACACTACTACATTTAACAACAAATACCACTACGAAATGTTATCAAAGCGGAAAAAAATACTTTAAATGGAAAAATAAGCAGTTTCCTAAAGCGAATGGCAACTTCACCTTTTAAGAATAACTCTATTGGCCGGGTGCGGTGGCTCAAGCCTGTAATCCCAGCACTTTGGGAGGCCGAGACGGGTGGATCACTAGGTCAGGAGATCGAGACCATCCTGGCTAACACGGTGAAACCCCGTCTCTACTAAAAAATACAAAAAACTAGCCGGGCGAGGTGGCGGGCGCCTGTAGTCCCAGCTACTCAGGAGGCTGAGACAGGAGAATGGCCCGAACCCGGGAGGCGGAGCTTGCAGTGAGCTGAGATCCGGCCACTACACTCCAGCCTGGGGAACAGAGCGAGACTCCGTCTCAAAAAAAAAAAAAAAAAAAAAAAAAAAAAGAATAACTCTATTAAAGGAAAAGAAACAACATGAATAAAGATGTGAAAACATGATTTGTTTGAAGAGTAGAAAAGCAGACCAGGATGGAAAGAGTACAGGAAATGAGAAAAAGACCAAATTATTAAAAGCCTTAAATGTAATTCAAAAGCAATAAGGAAGCAGTTAAGTTTCTGAGGTCAACCAACTTGTAATTTGGAAAGGTAACCCTGGATGACATGGAAAATTGATGACAGAGGCCAAGAATTTACACTGTAATCACTAAAGCAAGAGGAAATGATTAATGCTTAAAATTAGAAAAGAAAACTACTGAAGACTATTCCAGTGTTTCATTCAAACTATTGGTGGCACCCCAATGGATTAAAGTTTTAGTGAGACACAACGAGCATTTAATGAAAAAAGAAAAGAAACTAGAGGCATTACACGGCGTACACAGATAAAATACAACTTTTGTTCCAGTTCTGTGTATAAACAAGATACAATATAAAACCTATTAGTATCCAGTGAGATTTGATTCTAAAGGGTTCACAATTCAGTCTAGTAACAATACCACAAGTTCTGCAGATACAGTAAGAAAACTGGGAGATCAATGCAGAAAAAATAACCGAATTTATTTTAGTAAGTTACTACCTCTCCCTTTCATGTCACAAGTTTATCCTAAATCTATATACTTGCAATCCAATGAACATCACCAACTCAGGAACATACCTCCTTCTTGTCTTTATCTTTGTCTTCATAAGGGCTGCTAGGCTGTTTTGTAGCAGGCTCCGGGCTACTAGGCCGTTGTGTGTTGGTAGTACCTGGTTCACTAAAAGGTGCATCTTCCTCCCCTCGTCGCCCTGAAGCAGGGGAAGGACTTCGCCCAGTCAAGGCAGTTGTATGAGTTTTAGCTGCAGCACTTCGAGACCTGCAGGAGTTAATTGAGGATGGGGGAGAGGAAGGAAATCAGCTCAAAGGGAGAAGAGGAAACCCCCTCCCCAACTCCCATCCACCTTTTCCAACTGTACAACCCTCTTCCAAAAAGCCTGCTTAGTCGCATAACTCAAATCATTCACTGAAATGCAAGTACAGTCCACTTTGGTTCTTCTCTTCCCAACACAATCCCAAACAGTGTTCTCCCTCTACCCCTTCACTCACCTCCCCCAAACATCCCGAAACCATCCACCCAGCCCACTCCCTACCCGCTTCATTCACAACTCACCTCTGAGCCCACCTCCTTCAGGAAGCCTTCCCCGATTAAGGAAGCCAGGGTAAGGATTCCTTCCTCCCCCAGACACCACGAACAAACCACCACCCCCCCTATTCTGGCAGTCCATATACATCAGAACGAAACAAAAAATAACAAATAAACAAAAACAAAAAAAAAAGAGAAGGGGAAATGTATATGTCTGTCCATCCTGTTGCTTTAGCCTGTCAGCTCCTAGAGGGCAGGGACCGTGTCTTCCGAATGGTCTGTGCAGCGCCTAGCACACCGTGGGCGCTCAATAAATATTAAATTAATTAACCCATCATTCCCTCTCCCTCCCTTCCTCCTGGACTACCCCTTACCGACTGCGGGAAGTATCAGAGGAGGAAGCAGAGTCAGCAGAAGTTGAACGGTGGGCCCGGCGGCTCTTGGGGGCTGGTGTTGTACTTCGAGACCTGAAGGAAGACCACCGCCACAGCTCAGGGTACTGCTGTACCTGCCCTGGATTTTCCTCACCTACCCCTCAACCTTTTACCAGTTAGGGACATAACTGACTCAACCCCTTCCCACTAAGGTGGTGTTCACTTACTTTCTAAGCAAATTCCCCACAAATTCACTCACCGCTTTCGCTTTTTGTCCTTAGATTTACGTTTGCTCTTTGGAGTGGGAGACCTGAGAAATAAGGAAAGATTGTTAAAAGTAACTTTTTTAAAAAAGGAAATAAAACCAAAAGTGAAATGGAAAGAGTTAGGGAATGTTAACAGGAGAAAGATCAAGGTATTGAGCTTCACTTCAAGAAAAAGAAATCACCACTCTACATGCCACTGTGCCCCCAATGAGTTAAAGAGCTCTTACCTATGCTTACGCTTCTTGGACTCGGATTCTGACCTGTCGGAAAAAAGAGAAGAAAAAACATAAAAAACACCTCTGCCTGAATTCAGCAAGCCTTCTCCAATCACTCAAGTACTCACACCTCGTACCTGTGCTTCTTCTTCTTTGAGCTTTTCTTTCTCTCCCGTCGAGGAGAGCTGCTCTCTGACCTGCTAAAGATGGATTCAGAAGCAAGATCATTCTGCTTGGCTTCTTTCCTGGCCCTCCCACTTACAATCTCTCCCCTAAAAAGGTTTCTAAAACACTTGAACATCCTAATAGCACTAATGCCCCAGACCTAAGCCCAGGACTTCTTTCTTTCTTCTCCAACAAGTAACTCCTTAAGTCAACAAACCTCAAAATGAAAAAGGAAATTCCAGAATCCAAAATGTTGCTGGCTGATCTTAATTGGCAACACTGCAAACTCAACACGTCCCCACTGCAAAACTCAGATATTTCTTCAAGGTGAGGCCTCAATGGTAACTCCCTCCTCCCTGACAACTATCTCCTGCTTTGTGGAAGCCAGAACTGTCCACTTCCAGAGAGAGAGTACACCACAGGACTGGTCCTCTGGCTAGCAAAGTAACTTTCCAACTAACTTACCGTCCTCTATCTTTCTTCTTTTTCTTCTTCTTCTGCTTTGGGGTTGGTGAGCGAGAACTGCTAGACTCCCGAACAAGGCTGGGGAAAGATGAAAAGCAGCAGAGATGAGCACTAGGACAAACGTTCCTTTCTTTTCTTTAAAAGACAGTCTCAAAAAAATATTTAAAAAAATTTTAAAAATAGTCTCGCCCTGTTGCCTCAGCTGGGGTGCAGTGGCAGCATCATAGCTCACACTGTAACCTCCAACTCATGGGCTCAAGAGACCCTCCTGCCTCCACCTCTCTAAGTAGCTTGGACTACAGACACGTGCCACCACCCAGCTTTTTTTCTTTTTGTAGAAAGGGGGTCTCACTATATCGCCCAGGCTGGTCTCAAACTCCTGGCCTCAAGTCATCTCCTGCCTGAGCTTCCCAAAATGCTGGAATTACAGGCGTGACCCACTGTGGCTAGCCCTTGGACAAATTTTCTTGGACACCTCAACTTCAGAAAAACAAAATCTGAAGAGTTTGGGAAGAAATCAGTCCACAAAAAGAAAAAAATAGAGCAAGGATCTTACAATCAAGAAAAGAAGCTGACAGTGGTTTCTTGGCCTTGTATACCTGTAAGGTTTGGGAGGCTCAGGAGCCGGTTGTTTAGCTTCTCGGGCACGACGCTGAGGATCAAAAGAGCTGCCATCTACGTAAGAATCACTGATGCCAAAGGCAGCACGGAGTCTTTCATTCTTCTTCTCATTCAATTCTGCCAACTGGTGAGTCTCCGTGACCCTAGAGAAAAGAAGGGCAAAAGTCTGAAGGAAATATAAAGGACAGAGCCATATTCAGAACACAAGTATAAGCAGGAGCCAAATAAGACATGGAAAAGGCAGACGAAAGCAGGAAGTCCCACGTAAGGAAAAGGACGGGAGCGGCAGCCAGCAGCCAGAGTAGAGTCCAGAGTCATCGAGGGAGAGTGCAACACTCACGCTGGCCTCTGCCCTGGGGTCTCCTCCTTGCCCCCAGGGTTCACATCCTTCTCCAGCAACATGAGTCGAAAGGTCGCCACTTTCTCCTGAATTTGCTGTTCCTCGTACCTGAAGAACAAATCCCTTCAGGGTTAAGCTTGACAGGACACTTTCCCCAGTCCCAGGTTTCCATTTCCCTCATTCCCAAAAGGGGCCCTTCCCTCTCCATGCACACACAGAAGTTTTCACTCGCTGTCACCCAAAAGTTCCTTCTCTTCAGTCTAATCTTTTCCCATTATCTTTCTTCCCTCTACCTACTACTCCCGCTAGAACAGTGGATTTTAAATATGCTACACTTCAGGGGCCAAAAGAAAAAAATTAAGCAAGCAGGGTTTCAAGTGCTCCTCCCCAACTTCAACAAGAACGTGCCTTTTATTTCCTGGGATTCCAAAGTGAGGGATACTGTATAAAAGGGTCACCACTGCTGAAGTTTAAAACCACTGCTCTAAAAGAGTTTTCTGCCTTAATGTGCTCCTTTTCCAAAATTTCCCTTCCCAGCCCATGATTCCCTCTTCAAATGTTCTTCTAATTCCTCTTTTCCTGCCCATGCTACTTTCCAAGGTCTCAATCCTTATATCCATTCTTCTTCTTTTCTACCAATGACAACACCTATCAGCTTACCTAGCTCCTCTATCTGGTCTCTGCTTTCCCATCTCTCCCCTGAAACACATTTTTGTTCCTCAACGGCCCCTCCCTTCTCCCATGTGCCTCCATTTAATCCCTCAGGCTCCCATCTATGCCTCAGACACACAGCCTTCTCATTTCCCACTCTGCACTGTCCCTTAACTGTTTTCAATTCTCTAGAGCTCATTTGCCTCCTCCCCTACCACAACTCCTTGCCAGGACTCTTTCAACCACCCTAAGCTCCCTACATCCCACCTAACACCCCCAGCTCTGCACTCATTCAGTGCTTGACTCTCCCCCAGCTCTCCCTCACCCCTGCTCTTCCATCATCTCCTCCAGCTCGAGGCATCGCAGCTCGACGCGCCGCTTGCGCTCGTGGTCCAGGATGTCAGGATTAGGCCGCTTCACCAGGGCAGCCTCCAGGCGCCGCAGTTCCTCCTCTCCCTTGTAGTCAGGCCGCTCACCCCGGCGGCCCCGCACCAGGGACAGGTTGCGCTGGACGTAGCCGTTGGTGCCGCTGCCCCGGGGCGTCGGCAGCCCGATCCCGTTGTACATGGCCCCGTGCCCGGGGGGGGCACCACCGCTCCTGAGGGGGAGCGGGGAGACACGGGTCAGGCCCCTGGCCCCAAACTAACCACTTACCACCCCACACCCAAGTCCCTGCTCTCCTTCATCCCTATTTCAACATTTATCTTCACACTAAGTCTTCACTATATAATACTCCACCATCCTCCTGGTCTGCCAAAAAAACCACTTCTTCGTCCTTCCAAATTTCCTTTCTACCAAATCACAGCCCAGTTCTTACAACCTTTCTCTCAATGCCCTTGCACAGAATTCTAAATAATCCCTCCCTGCACCTAGATTTTCTTCTTTTTCCACCCTAGGCAAACAAGGATCTTGTTCCTCTAAAATCTCTCCACACTGTCCCTTTTCATTTTCCTTTGGCCCCAAAATGCACAAGTAGCATCTTACCAACTACTCTACTTTCTAACCTCTAGTAACCAACCAAGGCCTCCTGGGCACAACAAATACCAGACATAGATCTGTGGCACCCAAGGGCCTCTACTCCATGTCCAAAGACTCTCCCAAAAACTGACCTACGGATTTCAGACCACCCTATATGAATACGAAATAAACTACACAGTCCCTAGGTATCTGAACAGCAGACTAGTTGGTTCAGAATGTGCAGCCTCACACCCCAACTAAAGGTCAGCACGCACATCAGAAACACACATGAACCTTGGATAATCTTCATACACTTCACCTCCCAGGTAAGGGCCATTTCCTTGATTCCAAATATTTAAAGATCCTATCAACCATCCTGATCTTTTATTCCTCCAATTCCTCCAATTTCTTTCCTCTCAATAGGATTTACTACAATTTGCAGTTCCTCCAAGTCTTGCCAGCTGTCAGATATTATCTGCTTTCAACTCTGCTCTATTTAAACACATCAAATCAGTCTCTGTTCCAACCGTTCCCATACCTTCTCCATATTCCTTGCTCTAAATCTATCTAGAAACCCTCTCTACACCCCACTTTCATTAATCTCCAACTGTTGGCCTTCCCCACCAATCCCCTGGATAGCACTTCCTAGTTTTTTTTCTCCCAGCCCTGCCGCTTCCTTCTTTCCTGTGTTAACCCCATGCCTCGTCCCAAGTTCTAGCCTTTCAACTAGTCCCAACCCTGATGTGACTCTGAAAAATTCTCAAGTCCCAGCTTTTCTAGTGAGATTCCTTGGCTACACATACTCTCTTTCTCATCCTTATCCTCTCCAAGATAGTTTCCTAGAACATACACGTATGAGGAAAAACTACCCAGAAAAAACCCTATGGAATAGACAAAGTGGAGAGAGTGATCAAAGACGTAAAAGAACTGGATAAAAGGGAAGGATGCATTTAGAAAATTCCAGAATGAAGAAGCATCATACAAATGTTTGGAAAAATATACTAGTGCATGCACGCACACAGAGTATATAGAAGGGTGCTAGCCCATACTTCCTCACCCTAGACTAAGGATGGGTCCCTACCCAATCCCAGTAGCAGACCCAATATCGAAAGTAGAAGGTGACAGAGGAAACTAAACCTGGAAAAGGCAAGCAAAAATCCAGGAAAAAATGAAAAACATTGTGACTCAAAAAATCAATTTCTCTACACCCCAATCCTCATTTTCATCTTCTAGTTCCAATCCTCCCCACAGTTTAAAACTAGGTCCTTCTTTGCCTCTCCCTACCCCACCAAATTTCTGCTTCCCTTGCAGGCATGTCTTTGACCTGCAATTAATTCTTCAGCTCAACCATTCACCCACACTTCCATACCACCTCACACAAAAATCCTCCCACTCCCTAAGAAGGGAAAAGCGAAGGGAAACCCAGGCCGAGTAAGGTGGCTCACGCCTGTAATGCCAGCACTTTGGGAGGCCAAGGTGGGCAGATTACCAAGTCAGGAGATCGACACTAGCCTGGCCAACATGGTGAAACCCAGTCTCTATTAAAAATACAAAAATTAGCTGGGGGGCGGCGCGTGCCTGTAATCCCAGCCACTCCGTAGGCTGAGGCAGAAGAATCGCTTGAACCCGGGAGGCGGAGGGTTGCAGTGAGCTGAGATCGCGCCACTGCACTCCAGACTGGCAACAGAGGTAGACTCCGTCTCAAAAAGAAAAAAAAAAAAAAAAAAAAGAAAAAAAAGGAAAACCAGTAGGTGCTAAGCAAAGGATATTAGGTCACAATGTTTCGGAGAACTTTTAGGGAATGAGCCACCCCTACCTCACAAAAAAATACGACGACCCCACAGCATCTAAGGGGGTGCTAAGACACGGAAAGTAGGAACATCGACACCACACACAAATCACCAAACCAAACGATTTTATAAAACTCTTAAAGTGGGGGCCATAGACAGCGGATATGCAAAAGTTAACCAAGGTAAAAGCAGAAAATAAAAGGTACAAAGAAAGACAAAAAGACCCTTTTCTGTTGGGAAACTATCAGAGTGCCAAGCTAACAAGGAAGTAGAAAGACATCCTTAAATTCAACATTAAAATATGCAAAAAAGGAAACGGTACCAAAAGGGGACACAAGGGTTGTCCAAGAAAATGGACCTCAGGAAGCACAGCCAGCTCAGCACCGGGGCGCTCCAGCGCGGCTGAGTGGACACAAAGAACCCAGAAAGCTAAAATAGTAGCTTTAGAAGAGCCCTAAGCCCACGCACTTAGGATGAAAGGCAACAAAACATTCTGAAATTTTGATCCAGATTCGTCCTAACTGAAGGCGAGTGGAAACCAAGCTTCAGAAGAGCTGTGTGCCAAATAACGCCTGAAACCAACCAGAAAACTTATATACGAGTCTGGCGTTTTCTTCCCAACGAAGGTCTCCAGAAGCCTCCTTAGTTTTAACGCGAATTCTCGGGAAATGTTAAAAAAGTGTAAGAAAAAAAGGAACAGTTTACCTTACAAATGTAAACTGAATGCCTTCACTTCCTTCACAATTTTTAAGATCTGGGGTTTCTCCCCGCCACTAACAACTCAAAGGCTTGATAGCACAGTCCAAACCATTTAAACCGGGCCCACGGAGTTCAAGGCCCTCCTCGCAGCGCCGGGGGCCTATTTTCGGCCTTGCGGAATGGGGGAGGGGGCTGCGCGGCGTCCCGCAGTCTGGGAGGCCCCTGGCACGGGCAGCCCAACGCTGAAGAGAAGCCCGAGAACAAGAGATCGAGAGCCTGGGGCAAGGGTCCGGGAGCACGTCCCCCGCCGCCGCCCCTTCCCCGCCACTTAAGGGCCGAAAGCGGCAGCTGCGGGAAGGCCACCTCGGCCGCACGTGTGGTGGGGAGGAGTGAAGCCGAGGCGGCGCGCTCCCCCCTCGCCAAGGGCGCTCGCGAACCCCAGTACAGGCGGCTGCGAGCGCCGTTGTCATGGGGGAGGGACGGGGGGGTCGAAGCCCGCGCGCGACAGGAACGGCGAGAAGGGGGAAGGGAGGCGAAGGTGTCCGCGCCAGCGAAGGGCGGCGAGCGCGCGTGCGCGCGGAAGAGCTCGGCGGCCTGGGCCGTTCTCCGCGCGCTTTGGCCTCGCGCCGAGGCCGCCGCCCCTCCCCCACCCGGCTCGCTGGCTCCCTCACCCTCTCACCCGCCGCCTCCGCCCGCCGCCTCCGAGGGGGAGAGGTCTTGCCGCCGCCGCTGCGCGAGCTCCCGAGTCCCTCGGGGCCTGAGGCCGCCGCCTCGCCTCGCCGGTCCGCCCGCCTCAGCCGACGCCGACGCCTCCTGGCTTCCTCAGGGGCCGCAGCGGGCTCCGACTGCGCCACTCGCACCCCGCCTGGGCCGCGATGCACGTCAGCACGACTAACTCCGTGCGTCAGCACGCAAACGCGCGTCGCGGGGCTTGCCGGGAACTGGAGTGCGTCCCGCAGCCTTTTGCGCAGGCGCCGAAACCACAACGGGAATTATCGTTTCTTCAGGCACAAGGCAGGTTTCACCACGTTGCCAAAAGACTAAGCGTCCCGTTGGCCAGTGCAACGAAGAATGGAGGAAGCGACCTAAGACGCCGCGTATTCGGAGGCCTTCCGCTGCCGGGAGGAGCCACAGGGCCTAGCGCCACCTAAGCGGGGCCCGAGCGAGTCTCGCCTCCCGCCGTCGAGGCAGAGCATTCTGGGAGTTGTGGTTCGTACGTGTCGCGGAGCCCGGATGTAATTTCGGCTCTGGGCGCGGCGGCCATTTTGTCTCCCCATGTTGGGAGTCGATAGCCTAGGCACAGTGGTGCTGCCGCTTTTGTGTAAGTGTGGGTTTCCCGAGCGAGCCCGCGGCTGCACAGCAGTCGTCCTTCTCTTACCCGAGAGAAGCCGCCTCAGACCCCAGCCAGCGGGCACCCCCGGAGCCCCCGAGCCTGGCTGCAGGCCCTAGACTTGTACCAGGGGCCCAACCAGCTGCCTGTGGCATGGGCCACGCTCTCCCGATGTAGACTGGACTGAGGCCCGACGGCTGCCCCTGGGGGTGCAGTTCGCTTCGCTTCCGGTAGGGCAGCCAGGCCAGGGTCCCACCGGACCCGGGACGTGATACCCGTGGAGCGGCACATGCAGGAACAAGTCAGGAGAAAAATAATAAGCACCTTAAAGTTTTCCACTTTTCGGTACCGTACTTCCTGTTAATGTTTCTAAACTCGTGATTCTGGACCTGATAATCAGCCCCCGTCCCTCACAGCAGAGTTGTAAGACGCTGGGCTGCTCGGGCACAAGGTCATATCTAGCCCCACCGCTGGCGAGCAGCCCAAGACGTGGGCTTAGCTGTCCTAACCAACTCAGGTGGCCTTGATCCGCAACAGGACGCGGTGCCACGTAATGAACTGTCCGTTTGAGTGCAAAGATTTATATTTGATATTACGATTTGGGCGTGATTTTAAGAGGCAGGGTCTTGCCCAGGCTGTTCTCGAATATGGAGCTCAAGCGATCCTCCGACCTCAGCCTCCCAAGTAGCTGGGACTAGCCGTGCACAACACCCTATCTGGCAATTGTTTTTTTGTTTCTTTTGTTTTGACGTGGTTTCACTCTTGTCACCCAGGCAGGAGTGCAACGGCGTGATCTCGGCTAAATGCAACCTTTGTCTCCCCGGTTCAAGTGATTCTCCTGCCTCAGTCTCCCGAGTAGCTGGGAATTCAGGCGTGTGACACCACGCCCGGCTAATTTTTGTAAATTTTAGTAAAGACGGGGTTTCACTATATTGGCCAGGCTTGTCTCAGTTTCCTGACCTCAGGTGATCTGCTCTCCTCAGCCTCCCAAAGTGCTGATTTTACAGGCGTGAGCCACCACGCCCGGCCCACATCCGGCTTTAACTTTTGTTTTTCACTTGCCCGTGGGAGGATGTACTCATCTCAGATGCTGGAGCCGGGAGACCCTCCCCCCTCCACCCCCAGCTCCTGCAGGAGCTCTGATCGCTGGTTTGAGTGCTTGAACTCTGCATCTGTGGATGGTGCTTCTGTAAGCCGGGCGCACCTTGGGAGTGGCATAGCAAAGTGGCAAAGGCTTTGCCTTACTGGTTAAAGACCCCAGCACCTCCAATGAGACCCTTTCCTGTACCCCCACTGATATCTTTATGAACTGTTTAGTGCGTGCATCAGCACATTTAATGCCCGTGAATAGTGACAAAACATGGTTTGCAGTATCCTAATGGCTGATGATGCTGAGAATCTTTTCATGTGCTTGTTGGCCATTTGTGCATCTTTGAAGAAATTTCTCTTCGTGTCTTTTGTCTATTTTTTTTTTTCTTTTTTGGGGACAGAGTCTCACTCCTAACCCGGGCTGGAGTGCAGTGGCACGATCTCCACGCACTACAATTCTTGTGCCTCAGCCTCCCAATTAGCTGGGATTACAGGTGCACTCCACCGCCCAGCTAATTTTTGTATTTTTGATAGAGGTGGGTGTAGTTTTTTGTAGAGATTGTGTCTCCCTGTGTTGCTCAGGCTGGTCTCGAACTCCTGGTCTCAAACTATCCTCCTGCCTTACCCTCCCAAAGTGCTGGGGTTACAGGTGTGAGCCATGGCACCCAGCCCTAGAATGATTTTTTAATTTCCCTTTAAATTTTATTTGTATTATTCATTGTAGTGCAGTGGATGGTGGTGCCCCAAAACTTCACAACCACCTAGATACTCAGAAGGTGACCTTATTTGGAATAAGGGATTTTGCAAATATAGTTGAGTTAAAGATCTGAAGATGAAATCATCATGAATTTAGGGTAGGTCCTAAATCCAATGAGTGACATTCTTACAAGAAGACAAGAGAACACAGGCACCCGGGGAAAGAGGCCGTAGGAGACCCAGGCAGAGATTGGAGCGGTGCCCATGCCAGGGATCTCCAGGAGGAGCCAGAAGCTGGAAGAGGCCCTGCAGATCCTCTCCCAGAGCCTTCAGAGGGGGCACAGCCCTGTCCACACCTTGGTCTCCGCCTTCTGGCCCCCAGAGCTGTGGGGGAACACACTTTTTTGGTTTGAAGCCACCAAGTTCGTGGTGACTTGTTATGGCAGCCCTAGGAAAGTGACATGCACAGGTAAACTACGTTCACTGCAGAAAACACACAGATCAGCAAAAAGAAAAGAAGCGCACAGGGGCACCACCCCCAGAGACAGCCATCGTTGACATCCTAGTGGCTGTCACCTCGGAGTAATGTTCCTGAAATGCAAACTTCTGAACTGCTTAAAACTCTTCCAGACACCTTCAGGTTGACATCACAACTCCTTCGTCGGATCTTCCAGGGCTGGTCCTTCCCGTGGCTTCTTTTCCCAACGCTCTGTGACAACCCATGACGGGCACACTTGCCTATGCTTTTTCTCCCAGGCAGTGGCTTTGTGTGGGCCTTCAGCTTCCAGTTCCATGGCCTGGTGAGGGACCCTGTGGTGCAAGCCTTTCTCCAGACCCGCCTGGCCTGGGGCCCAGGACTGGGAAGTCTTTGGTGAGTGGAGCCCCTCCCATTTGCACACTGACTTCCCGGAGCTTACATTACAAATAACTAGACAATTACCAGCCAGAACAGGTGCCAGGGAGGATGGGAACAGAGTAGAGGGGTGAGGACCATGTCTGCAAAAGCATCCTGCCCTCCAGAGGGAGTCCAGACCTTCAGGAAGAACAGTTCCCTGGGGTTAATGCCATAGCCTCCCACCTCCCAGCTGCCTGGGAGGGTTTCTCGAATTACCGTTTTATCTGGAGACCCTAGCCCCCATCCATCCCCTCCCACAGGGCTGCAAGCAGTGTCTCTGAGAGGACTTCTGGCTTCCAGGCCCAATGTGTGCTCCCAGCCCTCTGGGCAGGATGGACTGAGGCTGGTCCTCAGCGCAGGCGTGGTGGGGTACACGGCACGCAGAACAAGTGCCTGGGCCCTCTCTGTGCAGTACCCAGACCCCAAAAGTACTTGGCTCTGAGCCCCTGAAACATCTGGTTCCTGTGTCCAGGACAAGCAGAGTGCTGTGAGAAATGGCCTTCCATGTGCAGCTGGCATGTCCCGTGTCCAAGCCCTGTGGGCACCACCTCCTTCAGCGGCTCTTTCTGGCCTTGGTGTAGCACACCTGGTGAGGTCGATACCGTCCAGCCACTCCTTTCTTTCCTGCGGGAGGAGGAGGGATGTTCTCTGTGATGTAAGGATTTAGACAGCGTTCAAAGCACTAATTGGGGCCAGGTGTGGTGGCTCATGCCTGTAATCCCAGCACTTTGGGATGCTTGAGGCCTGGGCAACATAGTGAGACTCTCCCCACCCCTCCAACTCTTAAAAAAACAGAGAAAAGCACTCATTTTATTTTCTTAAGATTCCTATTCTCTTCAAAGAGGTTACAGGCATAAATTTACAAAATTTCTTTGTTTTTGTTTTTGTTTTTTGAGACGGAGACTTGCTCTGTCTCCTGGGCTGGAGTGCAGTGGGACTATCTCGGCTCACTGCAAGCTCCACCCTTCCGGTTCACGCCATTCTCCTGCCTCAGCCTCCCAAGTCGCTGGGACTACAGGTGCCTGCCACCACGCCCGGCTAATTTTTTGTATTTATTTTAGTACAGATGGGGTTTCACCATGTTAGCCAGGATGGGCTCCATCTCCTCACCTCATGATCCGCCCGCCTTGGCCTCCCAGAGTGAAATTTACAAAATTTCAAAGCCTAGCACAATGGCACACCTGTGATCCCAGCTGCTTGGGAGGCTGAGGCTGGAGAATCGCTTGACTGAGGCAATGAGTTCGAGACCAGCCTAGGCAAAATAGCAAAACCCCATCACTACGAAAAGTAAGTAAATTATGAAAATCCAACTGAATTATGACTGCCAAGCTTGGCATTTTTGTATGTAAAACTACCTCTTTAAAAAAAACACATAAAAGATGTATCAGACAAACCCATCACTTAAAGTTATAAAGTAATGAATATATAAAGACATGTTTCCTCAACTGCCTGATGTCTCAGCCCACTCTGCAGCAGCCACTAACAGGAGCCGTAACAGGAGCCCCTCCAGTGCAGCCTCCTCAGAGTGTCCCTGCAGGACTGGAGCCACTCAGAGACGTCCGTGTTCGTGCACTATTGGCACAACTTCATCAGATTTTGTTGTTGTTGTTGTTGTTGTTGTTGTTGATGCAGAGTCTCGCTTTGTTGCCCAGACTGGGGTGCAGTGGCCAGATCTCAGCTCACTGCAAGTTCCGCCTCCCGGGTTCACGCCATTCTCCTGCCTCAGCCTCCCGAGTAGCTGGGACTACAGACGCCCGCCACCTCGCCCGGCTAGGTTTTTGTATTTTTTAGTAGAGACGGGGTTTCACCGTGTTAGCCAGGATGGTCTCGATCTCCTGACCTTGTGATCCGCCCATCTCGGCCTCCCAAAGTGCTGGGATTACAGGCTTGAGCCACCGCGCCCGGCCTTCATCAGATTTTTAAAATGCAGGCTGGGCGCGGTGGCTCACGCCTTAACTCCAGCACTTTGGGAGGCCGAGGCGGGCGGATCACCTAAGGTTTGGAGTTCAATACCAGCCTGACCAACATGGAGAAACCCCATCTCTACTAAAAATACAAAATTAGCAGGGCGTGGTGGCGCATGCCTGTGATCCCAGCTACTCAGGAGGCTGAGGCGGAAGAATCGCTTGAACCCAGGAGATTGCAGTGAGTTGAGATCACGCCATTACACTTCAGTCTGGGCAACAAGAGTAAAACTCCCCATCTAAAAAAAAAAAAATTGCAGCCTGGCCAACATGGCGAAACCCCATCTCTACTAAAAATACAAAAAGTACCCGAGCATGGTGGTATGCACCTGTAGTCCCAGCTACTTGGGAGGCTGAGGCAGGAGAATCACCTGAGCCTTGGGAGGTTGAGGCTGCAGTGAGCTGTGATCATGCTGCTGCATTCCAGCCTGGGTGACAGAGTGAGACTCTGTCCCCGCCCCCCCAGAAAAAAAGCCTAATGCCCATCTACAGGAAATGAGTTAAATTCATTTGAAATTCATTAATTATGAAATTGGGCCCACCTGGATGATGACATGATTAACTTATGAATCACAGAATAAAGAGGAGCTCTGCGGCTGGGTGCAGTGGCTCATGCCTGTAATCCCAGCACTTTGGGAGGCCAAGGGAGGTGGATCACCTGAGGTCAGGGGTTGGAGACCAGCCTGACCAACATGGTGAAACCCTGTCTCTATTAAAAATACAAAAATTATCTGGGCATGGTGGTGAGTGCCTGTAATCCCATCTACTCTGGAGGCTGAGGCAGGAGAATCTCTTGAACCTGGGAGGTGGAGATTGCAATGAGCTGAGATCATGCCACTGCACTCCAGCCTGGGTTACAGAGCGAGACTGTGTCTCAAAAAAAAAAAAAAAAAAAAAAAAAAAGGAGCTCTGCATTCTCCTGGTGCTCAAGGCACCATGTCAGGCTGCATAGTCATCAGGCTGGTAGGTGGGTGCAGAGATCCGGGGGCAGGTGGATGGCAGACACATCCAGGCAGCGCCCGGGAGCCCTGACGGCTTCCCTGCTCCATCTTGGTGACCGTAGCCGGACACCCCCCCACCTCGATGCTGCACCAGGAGCCTGTGGAAACGTTTGTGACTCAGGTTTGGCTCAGGTTTGGCTCATGGGCCAGGATACGATGCACTTCCCCTCAGCAGGGACAGCGCTCAGCACAGTGCCTGCAGCCTTCACACAGTTCAGCTTTTCTTTCTAGGAGCTAGGAAGCTGTCAGCTTAGCTCTCTGTGAGCGGGGTTTTTAAAATTCTGTTTGTCTGCAGTCAGAGCTTATGGTCCCAACACACAAATCCGCACCTATGGGCCTCTTAAGGAGGCACAGGGCCCGAGCCCATCCCTCCAAGTGCCCTTCTGCAAGTAACAAGCACCCACAGCCTCAGGGGAGTCCTCACTCCCCCAGCTCAGCATGCTGCTGTCTGCAGGATTGGGTGCCCGAGGTGCCTAAACCTGGGAAGAAGATCGTCTAGTGGGCTGCATGCCCAGCACCACTCAAGGCTGTAGGTGCAAATGTGGATTCTAGTCCTCGGGGGCCCTGGAGAGGGGACCTTTCCATACCTGGGGTATAGGAGCAGTGGGAGGCAGATGTGGGGAGAGGAGAGCTTGCACAGCCAGGCAGGGGCGGGAAGTAGGGGGCTGAGACACAAGGGAGGCCAAGATGCAGTCCCGCTCCTGCAGGAGTCTCATCGACCCTTGTACACTAAAGACTCCCTCTCCATCTGTGCTGTGCGGGGTTTGCTAGGTGAGGTCTCCAGTGCCTGAAGCCCTGTGTGCCAGGACTGGGTCTACCCCAGAGCCCTATGCACCTTCCAGGTCAGCTCCAGTGGTCAGTGCTCATGTCCTCCTCGGTGATACAAAGCCGCAATTCCTGCCTCCTCTAGCCCCAGCTTCCCTCCAAGCCAATGTGGCTGATTTTGCCTACCCAGGAATACCCCGCGCAGAGACCCCTCCAGGCAGGTGCCTGCGGGGCTGAGGAGGTCTTGTGAACTCCTGAGTGGCCCAATCTGCTGCCCACAGAGAAGGCTGGCTCCAATACCATTACTTGATGACAGACCAGTCACTGTGTTTTGAGCAGAAAATGTTCTAATAGGGAGTGACTCCAAATAGTTCAAAATACAAAGCGTGTTGGGAGGAGTCTGGCTTGCTGCCCTTCCCCCTTACCCATCTCACCCCAGGAGGTCAGCCTGGGGTTGGTTTCTCCCATGCCTTGTGTATCTTTGGACAAACCCCACTGTGGCTGTCTGCCTTCCTTATGGCACAGGCCAAGCTGTGTCGGGAGCATGCTGCACTGCCCTGGCTGGGAGGGACATCTCTGTCACAGCATAATTACATCTGTGATCTGGTTAATGGGGTCACTCTGCCCTCCACAGACAGGTACTAATTGTTCCCTGCCTGTGGTGCCCAGATGCCTGTTCAACAAAACTTTGCTGCCAGAGCGTGTTGCTTTTTTTTTTGAGATTGAGTCTCACTCTCTCGCCCAGGCTGGAGTGCAGTGGCGCGATCTTGGTTCACTGCAACCTCTGCCTCCCGGGTTCAAGCAATTCTCATGCCTCAGCCTCCTAAGTAGCTGGGATTACAGGCACATGCTATCACACCTGGCTAATTTTTGTATTTTTAATAGAGACAGGGTTTCACCATATTGGCCAGGCTGGTCTCAAACTCCTGACCTCAAGTGATCCACCCACCTCGGTCTCCCAAAGTGCTGGGATTACAGGCATGAGTCACCATGACTAGTTCAGGGCATGTTGCTTTTTGCCCCTCTCCCCAAGAAGTTTACGTTTCCCTGTTATAAGTGAGGCTGAGGATCCTCTGTACAAGAGAGGTCGTTTTACTTTCCTTTCCTATGAACTGTGTGTGCAGCCCCCACGTGAGATTCCTGTGGTTGCAACAGCCAATTCCCACAAACCAAGTGGCTATAAACAACTCCAACATCGGACCTGACAGTTCTGGGGCTAGAAGTCCAACAGGGGTCTCACCAGCTGGAACACATGTGCCCCAGGACTGCGTTGCTTCCTGGAGACTCTCAGTGAGAAGCCATGTCCTTGCCTTCAGCTTCAAATGCTGCCTAAGACCCTTATCTCCCAGCTGCCTTCATCCCCAAAGCCAGTAGTGGCAGACACGGCTTTCCCCCATTGCCTCTCCATGCTCTGAGGCTCCTGCCTGACCTTGCACATTTCCAGGCCCTTGTGATCACACTGGGGCCCCAGATCCTCAGGACACTCTCCCCATCTGAAAACCAGCAGTAGCATCCTCCATTCTACCTCGATTCCCCTTCACCAGGGGGTAGTGGCATTCACAAGGGAATCTCCCTGCCGCAGGTCCCTTCATTCTGTTTATTTGGGGTCTTTAGCCTTCCTCTTCTCTTTTTCCAAAAGGCCTGCAAATATCCAGGAAACTGGGTCTGTTTGTCATGTGACCTGCCAAATGTTTATTTCCAGTTGACAGCATCCCTTTACGCTTTACCAATGGTGTTTGTTATTTTTGTTGCAGAAGATTTCAGTTCGTAAGTAGTGAAAGCAATCATCTTGGCTTTGTACCATGCTTAGGAAGCCTTCCCCACTCCCAAACTAGAAAGGAATCCATCCAGATTTTCCTCCACTGTCTGGATGGCCACTCTGGATGTTTCCATCTTTATCCATTGCTGGCACCTGGTGAGGTATGAGGACTGGGGCCCGGCTTTCCCACACTCCCTAGATGCCCCACCCCCTGAATGACTTCTGGCAGCCCATGGGGGCACCATGGACCTTAATGGTGGAGGAGCCAGGGTGAGGTGACTTGGGATGAAGTCCTGTGACAGGGTCACGGGGTCGTACAGGAGGGAGCAGATTTCAGAGCATCAGGGCGGGAGCCCGGTGGGGGTCCTCTGAGGGGCAGATCCTGGTCCAGACACCTACAGAGTGCTGGGGTGGGGGTATCCCGGCCAAGGGGTTGTGGCCAGCAGCAGTTTCCCTGCTCCATGCACCCTGGGCCTCCATTCTGCGAAGGCCTGTGGACATGCTGGTGGCAGAACCACGCGCCTCAGGAGAAGGCTTGCGGTCCTGTCAGGCATTTCCACAACCTTGCCTGGAGAAGCAGAGCCTCCTGCAGCGTCCAGCTGGCCGGCAAAGTTTTAAGGACGCTTTACACTTTTCCTAAATAAGCTGCATACTTACAGTGAAATCATCTCCTTCCTCCTAACACAGCTACGCCATACCCTAGTATTGGCTGCTGCACAGCTCTAGAATGAAGGATAATCTCCAGCACAGAAAATGCAAAGCCTCCCTTCCACGAGAAAGGCGTCTGTGGACCCCTCAGGCGCCATCCATGGGCTGGTATCCCAAGCCCAGCAGGAGCAGCGCTGGGGGACCCTCTGGGACCTTGTACCCCAGAGCCTAGACCCGTGTGCGGCATGCCCGGCCCTCACTATGAGGCCTACACTGGCCACTTCTGCTCTGAGAGCCTTCATGTCTCCCCCTGGCTCCTCCGACCAACCCAGGGATAGAGGGTGGGAGGAGGGTCCAAGGCCTCTGGGAGACAGAACTCAGAGGGGCAAAGTCACTGCCCGGAGGCCACCAGCAGGTCCCTGCAAAGGGCAGAGAGGGCAGAATCTGGTATGGAGCCTGTACTCTGTGGGACAGGGCCATCGTGAGGGTCCAGGCCAGCCTGTCCGAGACCTCTGCTCACTGCTCTAGTCTATCCAGGCCCTGGGTCTCCTGGCCCCCACTCCAGTGGCATCTTTGTGAGGATTAGATTATGGTGCCCTCCCCCCACGCCAGGTGTCCCGGCCCTCTGCCAAGGCCCATGATCCAGCCCTTAGTTGGTTTGGACATGGCACCTGCTAAGCCCAGGCCAGCAGCTCCATGAGCTCCATGGGATGGACTCCCTGCTGCCAGTGTCTGCCTCCTGGGTCTGAGGAATCTTTTTTTTTTTTTTTCTTGAGACAGAGTCTTACTGTGTTGCCCAGGCAGGAGTGCAGTGGTGTGATCTCAGCTCACTGCAACTTCCACCTCTGGGTTCAAGCGATTCTTCTGCCTCAGCCTCCTGAGTAGCTGGAAATACAGGTGCACCACCAACCCAGCTAATATTTTTTTTTTTTAAAGACAGAGTCTGGCTCTGTCGCTAGGCTGGAGTGCAATGGTGTGATCTCAGCTCACTGCAACCTCAGCCTCCTGAGTAGCTGGGACTATAGGCACATACCACCACACCCAGCTAATTTTTGTATTTTTAGTAGAGATGGGGTTTCACCATGTTGGCCAGGATGGTCTCAATGTCCTGACCTCATGATCCGCCCACCTCAGCCTCCCAAAGTGCTGGGATTACAGGTGTGAGCCACTGCGCCCAGCCCTAATTTTTGTGTTTTTAGTAGAGAGAGGGTTTCACCATGTGGTTCTAAGAACTCTGCAGCTTCAAAAAAAAAAAAAAAGAAAGAAACTCTGCAGCTTCGTTTTGTGCCTAGGGCCAGCACGGTGGAGGCCGTGGCCACACAGCATTCCCAGGCAGCTGAAGCTTCTCTGTTGATGGAACAGCCCCGGGCACGTGGCTTGGCTTGTGGTGTGAGGGGTGGCCAGTAGGTCCATTGCTGTAGTGTCACTGTTTACTTCTCCGCACCAAGAAGCTCCACCTGGGACCCCCTGCTAGGGGCTAGAGTCAGAGTTAGCTTAGGGAGGAGGTGGCTTCATCTGAGCTCGAGGGCATTGGCTGGCAGCTTCCTTTGCTTTTCTGTCACGATGTGGTCCCCAGTCCTTGGGACAAACTCACCTGGATCACTGAGGTTTCCCCTTCCTGCTGTCCCTGGCCTGCAAGGGGGCAGAGGAGCCTCGTCCTGAGCTCTGAGAAGCCTGACCCCAAACCTCCCAGAGCTTCCCTCAAGGGGCCCTTCCTAGGCTGCCCTGTGGTCACTACCCTCCCAGGTCCAAGTCTCACCTCCTCCAGAAAGCCTCCCAGGACTGCTGGCCTCAGACACAAAACTCCCAAGGGAAGGCTCTTCCACCAAAAGTCATGGCTGCAGCGATAATGATGAGTTTGGAGAGGACTGCAGACCCTGAGGCGGAGGTTGGTGCAGGGGCTGGACCTGAAACTGGGTTCACACAACAAGCTCAGACTCCTCTTAACATTCCTGGTTGGTGACATTATGGGGTCTTGGATGCCCCCTCCTCTCTGTCCCTGGTACTGCCCCTGCCACCTGAGACTCCACCAAGTTCCTTCCCCACCAGCCACAAGGAAAGCCCGCCCAGCGGCCAGTACTCTGTCCCTTAGCCTCAGAACCAGGAGCATTCTCACCGCTTCGATGTCACAGCAGGTAAAAAATACACAAAATAAAATGAAATATCATGATTACCTGAGAAGAAAGTTCGGCGTAGGCCCATATCACGTGTTTCCAGAGAAGCCACACCTTCGCTATGAAGCCATTCCTGGCATAGAGAAGGGTGGGGCCAGGAAACAGCTGCTATCCAGCCCCTCCAGGCTGACTGAAGCCAGAGTGTATGGGGGCCAGTGATGGAACAGAGGGAGCCTCCTGCCCAGGGCAAGCGTGGGGAAACCATCAGGGGCCCCAGGTGGGTGAGCTGCTCCAGCAGGGACAGCACAGGTGGTGCATGGTCGGGGCTGAGCAGCCGGGTTAGTCGGCGAGGATGAGGAGTCTCTGGGGATGGAGACTGAGGCATGGGGTTCTCAGTTAAGGGCAGGCCTAAGTGCAGCAGGGAATTGTTTGGAGGGAGGAAATCAAGCTTTCCTTCTAGAAAGGGCCACAGGGACCAAAGGGAGAGGGCAGGGACAGCCCCTGGAAAGGGCGGGTAAGGAAGGTGAGGCTGGAGGGGACCCGGGAAGGGATCCCGGGGAGGCAGTGGCCAAGAGCAGGGTGAGGGCCAGTCTGTCCGTTTCCCTGCACCCAGCTCCCAGCTCCCCCTGGGGTGGCCCTGGCCCTGCTCCGCTGTCCCCTGCAGGAGGACAGGCACCTCAGGCTTGTCCTGGCTTGTCCCACAACAGGTCCTCAGCACCCACAGGTCCTGCCTTGGGCTCTGCAGAAGCAGGGAGTGGTGAGGTCAGGACCCTGGGCCACAGAGGAAATGGGCTGGGGACAAGAATGGGGGTTGGGAGACTGACAGCTGTTTTCTGAGGGCCCAGGGAGTAGAGGAGAGGGGTAAGGGGCCAAGGCTTGGGGCTCAGTATGGGAGCAGCTGCAGGGGCTAAGGGGGACAGCAGGGGCAGTGAAGAAGGCCTAGGGTCTGGTAGTTGCAGCAGGCACTCACAGAGGACAGACTGTTTGCAAGGTAGGTCAGGTGACAGGGAGTCAGGAGGGCTGAGAAGGCTCAGGGCCTGACTCCAGAGAGAGCGATTGCCATCCCCCAGGTCCAGAGGGGCCCTGGGAGGAGTCCAGGCAGGGCTGATGCTGGAATGAGTAAGACAAGCTGGCACTCAAGGACTGCAGCCACTGGCCAGGTCGGGCCAGGTGGGACTGGCTGCCTTCCCTGGCCTCAGCCCCAGCCTTCTGTGGCTGCCTCCCGCATCGGAGCCATCAGAAAGAAAGATGTGGGAGGGGCAGGTGAAGGACAGCCTCTCTGATGGCCCCTGATGTGCTGCAGCCTGGGGTGAGGGGCCTTGGGGATGGGAAGGTGGCCTGGGAAAGGCTGGAAGCTGGGAGATGATGGCCCCCAGCACTTGGTCCTGAGGGGCTTTGGAGCAGCTTCCCCGAGGCCTGCAGAGGCAACATCTGATGCTTGAGGAGCTGAGGCCAAGGGGAGGCTCCCCAGACACAAGGAGAAGGGGCTAGGGGCAGCCAGAAGGCTTTGGGCCAGCCTTCCTGGAGGCTCAGGTCCCAGGTGACCCCTCCAGCTGTGTTCCTTGTAAGATCGGGACCTGCCAAGATTTCAGATGTGAGGAAAGGAAGATGTCTTGGGCTTTCTTCCCAGTGTGGCTGAGCTGTCCCTGTAAGGACATGCAGACACTCAGAGGACCTGTCCTCAGGGGCCTTAGGGTGAAGGTCAAGATCTCACCATACAACCAGCTGGGCCCTGACTACTTCCAGCCACCAGGCCCCTGGGACAGGAGCAGGACAGTGGTTATTTCCCCAGTGGGCAGGGGGCTCCAGGTTACATAAGAACAACATGTCCTGTAAGAAGGTGTGGGGATGAAAATGCTTCCCCCTGGGCTGAGATTCCAGGACACCTGAGATGGGGGGACCCCAGCCACATGCTTAGAGCTCTCAGGGAACCTGGAGGGCCCCTCAGCCTCTGTTCCCCTGCTGGGGAGAACAGAGGCCTGGTGGGAGCAATTTCAGGGAACTCAGAGAAACACTGTTCCCCAGAACCTGGAGCTCCCTTTGTGCCTGGCTTTCATTGTGAGGCCCCCACCAGCTAGCTAGTCCTGCTCTGGGAGCCTCCACATGTACCCCTGGCTCCCCCGGCCAGCCTAGGGTTGGAGGGTGCGGTCCCCATGGCCTGTAGGAAGTAGGGCTCAGAGAGGCAAAGTCACCGCCCTGAGGTCACTAGGAGGTCCCGGCAGAGGGGGTTGGGACCTGGCTCAGGGCCTGTTCTCCCTGCTGAGCTCAGTGGGACAAGGCCACCTGAAGGGTCCCACTGTTTTTCTCTGGTCTCTGCCCCAGCATGTGGTGGGACCTTGATTTCCATACTCTCATGTCCCCAGTCTGGGGGGAGGCAGAGGTCGTGGGGTCACCGACATCACCTGGCTCATTCCTCCCCTATCCAGGCTGTCCCATGAGCATATCTAATTTGTGTGTCATAGGAGTCAATAATGTGTTTTGCTGTCGCTCTTGTTCCAGGGATATTGCTCAGCCAAAGGGCCAGCATCCCACTGAAGAAGATCAGAAAGAGGCTTCTGGTCAGCAGGAGGCTCCTGGGGAAGGCCTGGGCTGGGAGTGGGACACGGGTAGGGCTGGGTGGAAGAGTACCAGGCTGGGTCCCCAGTTACAGGCCTGGAGCTGTTACGGGACCCAACAGGCCCCCCAGCCTCCATCCCCGTGCTGGGTTCTCAGGTTTAGTGGGGCAATGCCTGGGCACTCAGAGGGAACCTGACCCCAGAGCCTAGTGACCCCTCTACGGCATGCCTGGCTCTCACCGTGAGGCCTGCACCAGCCAGTCCTGCTCTGAGAGCCTCCTCGTGTGCCCCTGGCTCCTCCTGCCAACCTGGGGGTGGAGGGTGGGGTCCCCATGGCCCCTGGGAGGGAGGGCCCAGAGGGGCAAAGTCACCACCCTGAGGTCACCAGGAGATCCCTGCAGAGGGCAGAGTGAGTTGGAGCCTGCCTCAGGGTCTGTTCCCCTTGAGCTCGGTGGGACAGGGCTATCTCGAGGGTCCCAGTGTTGTTTTCAGGTCGCTGCCCCAGAGTCTAATGGGACACAGCCCCTCACATTCCCAGTCTGTGGGGGACAGAGGTCATGGGTCGCTGACATCCCCTGGCTCATTCCTCCCCCATTTACCCGACAGACCCCTTATCCTCCATCCCCCTGCTGGGTTTGGAGACTGGCTCAGGGCCTGTTCTCCCCTACTGAGTTTGGTGGGATGGGGCCATCTTGAGGGTCTGGGTGTTTTTCTCAGGTAGGACCTGGATCCCCACAGTCCCTCACGTGCCCAATTTGTGGGGTGGGCGTGGGGTCACCAAGGTCACCGGGCTCATTCTTCCCCCATCCAGATTCTGTCTCCAGAGCCTTTGAGGTCACTCCTGACGCTGACATGGCTGTGAAGAGCTGGGTGACAGGCATTACCGCCTCCAAGGTTGCTTTGAGAGGAATAGGTGGGGCATCAGGAAGAAGCCAGCTGCAGGTCAGAAGGGAGCACTGCCTCCCCGGGGGAGCCCCTGGGGAGGGTCTGTCTGGGGGTCCCTAGGGCGGTGCAGAGCTGGAGAGTCAGAGGAAGGCTCAGGATGGGTGTGGGAGGCTGGGGTCAAAGCTGGGACTGGAGCTCGGCTCTCTAAGACCCTGAGCCCCCCTCCCTCCTTTCCTTGCCTTTTGTCACCCTCCTGCGGGCAAGGCCTCTGCTGATGCTGCTTTTTCTCTCCTGTAGCCATCCATGGGAGGGAGCTGTGAGACGGCCTGGCAGGACCGGCTCTCACACCCCACAGAATGAGAGGCTCACCCTGCACAGGAGCATCCTGGGGCAGCAGGCTCAGCACATTTTAAATTTTGAGTATGAACAAAGTAAACTTCAGGGTAAAAAAAAAAACAAAAATTCGCTGAGCACACAATGACTGAGTGTCTGTGGCATACCTGACGCTTTGCCAGAACCAGGCTTCAAACCTCAGGGTTCTGGGTCCTTGGAGGCCCAGCTCCGACCCCACCTCACCCAAGCACCCTCCACCCCCATCACGTACCCCTCACCAGGGCTGCCCAGCTTGGGCCATCTCAGACCACTTGGACTTCCTCCCGAGGCCTCCAGCCCCTCAGGCCTCACACCCTGAGCCCCTCAACCTGGAAAGCAGCCACCGGCCTGTACACTATGGGGGCCTCTGAGGTTTCCACCTCCTGCTACCCTTGGCCTGAAAAGGTCAGTGGGACCCTGCCCTGGACCTCTAGGAGGCTGTACCTTTGCTTCTGCCTCATCCTGTTCTCCAGGGCCCTGTCCCTTTCTTGCTGGGCCCTCCCAGAATGCCCCCCCAGTCACTGCCCTCACTGGCCTAAGTCACCTCCTCCAGGAAGCCTTCCAGACTGATGGCTCCCAGGCACTGAGCATCCCCCAACCTTGCTGAGAATGGTGGACGCCCACCATGGGCCCTCGGAAGCTGGAGAAGCCTGGGTCTCCCTGCAGGGGCCGCCACACAGTTTTCCAACCACTGCAGTTCCACCCAGGTCAATCCCTTTCTTGCTTGTGTTTCCCAAGAATAACTGTGGAACATGCTGGAAATGCAACATCCTGAGACAGGGAGAACAGCCTGAAGCAGCCAGGGCCTAGTTCCTGTCGCTCCAAGAGAAGGGAACATCATGAGTTAGAGAGTGGCCCCCGAAGAAGAAAGCGAGGCAAAAATCCCTGTAAGTAGAGCTCACCTGGGCCAAGGTGAAGACAACCACTGGGGAGACTCAGAATTGGAATATGAGCTCCGTTCAGCCTTTGTAACTGGCTTTTCTTTGAGACGGAGTCTCCCTCTGTCTCCCAGGCTGGAGTACAATGGTGGGATCTGGGCTCACTGCAACCTCCACCTCCCAGGTTCAAACGATTCTCCTGTCTCAGCCTCCTGAGTAGCTGGGATTACAGGCTCCCACCACCATGCCTGGCTAATTTTTTTGTATTTTTAGTAGAGACAGGGTTTCACCATGTTGGCCAGACTGGTCTGGAATTCCTGACTCCAAGTAATCTGCCCGCCTCAGCCTCCCAAGGTGCTAGGATTACAGGCGTGAGCCACCATGCCTGGCTACAAGCAGGCTTTTAAAGGCAAGCGGGCCAGGTGCAGTGGCTCATATTTGTAGTCTCAGCATTTCGGGAGGCTGAAGCAGGTGTATCATCTGAGCTCAGGAGTTTGAGACCAGCCTGGCCAACATGGTGAAACCCCATGTCTACCAAAAATACAAAAAATTAGCTGGGCATGGTGGTGCATGCCTGTAGACCCAGCTACTCAGGAGGATGAGGCAGGAGGATCACTTGGTCCTGGGAGGCGGAGCTTGCAGTGAGCCAAGATCACACCACTGCACTCCAGCCTGGGCAACAGAGCAAGACTCTGTCTCAAAAAAAAAAAAAAAAAGTTTATTTGAAAAAATTAAAAAAATAAAAAAGTTTTTTTGAGGCCAGGTGTGGTGGCACGGACCTGTAATCCTAGCACTTTGGAAGGCTGAGGTGGAGGGATCACTTGAGCTTCAGAGTTTGGGATCAGCCTGGGCAACATAGTGAGACTTCAACTCTATTTATTAAAAATTTTAAAGAGAGAAAAAAAGTTTATTTGAGCATTTATTGCTCAGTGAACCTTCCTATCACAAGACTGTGGGTGACTAGCACTCCCAGGGAGAGCCAGGGGGACAGTTATCAAGCATTTGCAGAAGCAAACCCAGGAAAACAACTCGACAGAGTGGAAAGTCTCTCGTTAGGGCTGGGAGTTTCAGGCTGGCGCCATTTCTAGATTAAATGTGAGGTTCCCATAGGGCAAGGTTTCTTCATGGAGAAATTGAAGGACCAGAGCCACCCCAGCCCAATGGCTTCCCAAAGAGAATTTTTACAAACAACTTTGTCCTTCCAGTCAGCCTATCCGTGATGAGAGATTGGCCAAAACATAGGCATGAGCGCCACTCTGTCACCATCATGGGTGGGTGGTAGTTGTCTCATTCAGGGACTTGAGGTCACAGCGTGAGGCTCTTTGAGGAGAGATTTCTTTTGTTGTTCATCTCATTGTGGTCTCTTCTTTTTTTGAGACGGAATTTTGCTCTTGTTGCCCAGGCTGGAGTGCAATGGCACGATCTCAGCTTACCGCAACCTCCGCCTCCAGGGTTCAAGTGATTTCCTGCCTCAGCCTCCTGAGTAGCTGGGATTACAGGCATGTGCCACCATGACCAGCTAATTTTTGTATTTTTAGTAGAGACGGGGTTTCACCATGTTGGTCAGGCTGGTCTCGAACTCCTCACCTCATGATCTGCCCACCTCAGCTTCCCAAAGTGCTGTAATTACAGGCGTGAGCCACCGTGCCCGGACTCATTGTGGTTCTAATCATGCGCAATTTTGGCTCACTGCAACCTCCGCCTCCTGGGTTCCAACAATTCTCCTGTCCCAGACTCCTGAGTAGCTGGGATTACAGGCACTCGCCACCACACTTGGCTACTAGTTTCTGTATTTTTAGTAGAGATGGGGTTTCTCTGTGTTGGCCAGAATGGTCTTGAACTCCTGACCTCAGGTGACCCGCCCCCCTTGGCCTCCCAAAGTCCTGGGATTACACGCGTGAGTCACTGCACCCAGCCAAGAAACAACTTTTGAATGTAGATGTTATCAACTGCTTTTAGAAAAGGATCCAAACATGGCCAGGTGTGGTAATCTCAGCACTTTGGGAGGCTGAGGTGGGTGCATCACACGTGGTCAGAGAGTTCGAGACCAGCCTGGCCAACATGGCAAAACCCTATCTCTACTAAAAATACAAAAATTAGCCTGGTGTGGTGCGGTGCACACCTGTAATCCCAGCTGTTTAAGAGGCTGAGGCATGAGAATCTCTTAAACTCAGGAGGCGGAGATTGCAGTGAGTCGAGATTGCACCACTGCATTCCATCTAGCCTGGGGTGAGAGAGTGAGATTTTGCCTCAAAAAATAAATAAATAGGGCTGGCACGGTGGCTCACACCTGTAATCCCAGCACTTTGGGAGGCTGAGGCGGTGGATCTCGAGGTCAGGAATTCAAGACCAGCCTGGTCAAGATGGTGAAACCCTGTCTCTAATAAAAATACAAAAATTAGTCAGGCGTGGTGACGCATGCCTGTAATCCCAGTTACTCAGGAGGCTGAGGCAGAGAATTGCTTGAACCCGGGAAACAGGGGTTGCAGTGAGCAGACACTGAGTGGGGTTGCCACTGCACTGCAGCCTGGGCAACAGAGTGAGACTCCATCTCATAAATAAATAAATAAAATAAGTGGGAGAAAACCAACTTCTAGTTTTACACCAATGTACTTTTGACATTAGGGCTCTTCTATAAAACCATTATAATAAATTCATTCAGTTGTAGCCAGTTTGACAAAACATGAAGTTCTTCATTTAAATTTACTCTTTCGCGACCTTCTACAATTTTTTTTTTTTTTTTTTTTTTTTTTTCAGATGGAGTCTTGCTCTGTTGCTCAGGCTAGAGTGCAGTGGCTCAATCTCGGCTCACCGCAACTTACACCTCCTGGCTTCAAGCAATTCTTCTGCCTCAGCCTCCCAAGTAGCTGGGATTACAGGCATCTGCCACCACGCCCAGCTAATTTTTGTATTTTTAGTAGAAACGGGGTTTCACTATGTTAGCCAGGCTGGTCTCAAACTCCTGACCTCCTTATGTGCCCGCCTCAGCCTCCCAAAGTGCTGGGATTACAGGCGTGAGCCACTGCGCCCAGACATTTTTTTTTTTTTTTTAATTAAGAGACAGAGTCTCATTCTGCCACCCGGGCTGGATTACAGTGCTGCAGTAATAGCTCACTACATTATGGTATGGAACTCCTAGGCTCAAGCGACTCTCCCACTTTAGCCTGTAGAGTAGCTGAGACTATAGGTGCATGCCACCACACCTGGCTGTTTTTTCATTTTTTAATTTTTGTAGAGACAGGGTCTCACTATTTTGCCCAGGCTGGTCTCAAACTCCTGGCTTCAAATGATACTCCCACCTCTGCCCCCCAAAGTGCTGGGATTATAGACATGAGCCACCATGGTCAGCCAACTTTCTCATATCCATTTAATTTGTCTTATACTTTTTCCTCTTTCCTCATGTGGAATAGTCACTCTATGTTAGGACAAAAATGATTATCCTTCTTTAATCAAAATTCATCGATATAACTTCCCTTATAAAACATGCCTTCCCTTGCATACAGTGTTGCTTTCCCTATTATTTCTATGTGTGTGTATATGTATGTATATATGTGTATATATGTATGTATGTATATATACATGCATGTATATATACACGTGTGTGTATATATGCGTGTGTATATATGTGTGTGTGTGTGTGTGTATATGTATATATATATTTTTTTTTTGGAGATGGAGTTTTGCTCTTGTCCAGGCTGGAGTGCAGTGGCACCATCTCGGCTCACCACAACCTCCGCCTCCCAGGTTTAAGAGATTCTCCTGCCTCGGCCTCCTGAGTAGCTGGGATTACATGCATGTGCCACCATGCCCGGCTAATTTTGGACTTTTAGTAGAAACGAGGTTTCTCCATGTTGATCAGGCTGGTCTTGAACTCCTGACGTCAGGTGATCCAGCCCGCCTCATCCTCCCAGAGTGCTGGGATTACAGGCATAAGCTTAATAAACATCTAATAATCCTGGCTTATTTCTAGATGTTTTAATTACATATATTGATTAGAATTTTTTACTCTTACTAACCTTAATTTCTTTTCTTTTTTATTTTTTTGAAACAGAGTCTCACTCTGTTGCCAGGGTGGAGTGCCGTGGCGTGATCTCAGCTCACTGCAACCTCTGCCTCCCAGGTTCAAGCAGTTCTCCTGCCTCGGCCTCCCAAGTAGCTGGGACTACAGGCACGCACCACCATGCCCAGCTAATTTTTGTGTTTTTAGTAGAGACAGGGTTTCACCATGTTGGCCAGGATGGTCTTGATCTCTTGACCTCATGACCCACCTTCCTTAGCCTCCCAAAGTGCTGGGATTACAGGTGTGAGCCACCACACCTGGCCTGTAACCTTAATTTCCAGTGAAAACCAGTAAGCATTGTGAAGTGTTTTTTGTTTGCTTGTTTGGTTGGTTGGTTGGTTTTCTTTTGAGACAGTCTTTTTTTGTGTGTGTGTGTAGACAGAGTCTCACTGTCACCCAGACTGGAGTGCAGTGACAAGATCTCAGCTCACTGCACCTCCACCTCCCAGGTGCAAGCAATTCTCCTGCCTTAGCTTCCCCAGTAACTGGGATTACAGGTGCGTGCCACCATGCCTGGCTAATTTTTGTATTTTTGGTAGAGATGGGGTTTCACCATGTTGGCCAGGCTGGTCTTGAACTCCTGACCTTGTGATTCACCCACCTGGATCTCCCAAATTACTGGGATTACAGGCATGAGCCACTGTACCTGGCCATGAAGTGTTTTATGTTAGCTTTTTGCAGATGAACTCCAACTCAAAATTTTTCATCTCTGTAATTACCAGGGCCAAATATATTTAGCTTTGCTAAACTCTATAAAAATAAGACACCAGAGTATATATGTTTTAAATTTATGTTCAGCAATTAGTGCTTCAGTAACTTGACTTACTGTGAAATGACTCAGACATTTGAGTATCTATTATTTAACTTAATGTAACATACCTTTAAGATTTCAATTTGGCTGGGTATGGTGGCTCACACCTGTAATCCCAGCACTTTGGGAGGCCTAGGCGGGTGGATCACCTGAGGTCAGGAGTTCGAGACCAGCCTCAACATGGAGAAACTCCGTCTCTACTAAAAATACAAAATTAGCCGGGCGTGGTGGCGCATGTCAGTAATCCCAGCTACTGGAGAGGCTGAGGCAGGAGAATTGCTTGAACTTGGGAGTCAGAGGTTGCGGTGAGCCGAGATCGCACCATGGTACTCCAGACTGGGCAACAAGAGCGAAACTCCGTCTCAAAAAAAAAAAAAAAAGATTTCAATTTACCAAAAACTGTTTTGTTTTTATTTTTATTTATTTGTTTATGTATTTATTTCTGAGATGGCGTCTCACTTTGTCACCCAGGCTGGAGTGCAGTTGAGTGATCTAGGCTCACCGAAACCTCTGCCTCCCAGGTTCAAGTGATTCTCCTGTCCCAGCCTCCCCAGTAACTGAGACTACAGGCGTGCGCTACCACGTGCGGCTAATTTTTATAGTTTTAGTAGAGACGGGGTTTTGCCGTGTTGGCCAGGCTAGTCCGAAACCCCTGACCTCAGCTGATCCGCTGGCCTCAGCCTCCCAAAGTGTTGGGATTACAGGTGTGAGTCACTGCACCTGGCAAAAAAATATATATATATATTTTTTGAGACGGAGTTTCACTCTTGTTGCCCAGGCTGGAGTGCAATGGCACGATCTCGGCTCACCGCAACCTCCGCCTCCCAGGTTCAAGCAATTCTCCTGCCTCAGCCTCCCTAGTAGCTGGGATTATAGGCATGTGCCACCACGCCCAGCTAATTTTGTATTTTTAGTAGAGAAAGGGTTTCTCCATGTTGGTCAGGCTGGTCTTGAACTCCCGACCTCGGGTGATCTGCCCGCCTCGGCCTCCCAAAGTGCTGGGATTACAGGCGTGAGCCACCACGCCCGGTGCAAAAATGTTTTTAAACTACTTTTATGTAGACATACTTTGTAAAATATAACTATTTTGAAAGGTGTATTTATAAAGTTTTTTTTTTTTTTTTTTTTTTTTTTTTTTGAGACGGAGTCTTGCTCTGTCACCCAGGCTGGAGTGCAGTGGCCGGATCTCAGCTCACTACAAGCTCCTCCTGCCGGGTTCACACCATTCTCCTGCCTCAGCCTCCCGAGTAGCTGGGACTACAGGCACCCGCCACTTCGCCCGGCTAGTTTTTTGTATTTTTTAGTAGAGACGGGGTTTCACCGTATTAGCCAGGATGGTCTCGATCTCCTGACCTCATGATCCGCCCGTCTCGGCCTCCCAAAGTGCTGGGATTACAGGCTTGAGCCACCGCGCCCGGCCTTTTTTTTTTTTTTTTTGAGACAGGGTCTTACTCTGTCACCCAGGCTGGAGTGCAGTGGCACAGTCATGGTTTACTGCCACTTCAACATCCCGGGCTCAAGCAGTCCTCACACCTCAGCCTCCCAAGTAGCTGGGACACAGATGCACACCACCACAGCCAGCTGATTTCATCATTTGCAAAGACTGGATCTTGCTATGTTGCCCAGGCTGGTCTTGGACTTCTGGGTTCAGGTGATCGTCATGCCTCAGCCTCCAAAAGTGCTGGGATTACAGGCATGAACCACCACAACTGGCCCTATTTATAAACCTTTATTTCATTCACATTTACCTGATTCACTTGTTCTTCATAATTATACATGGATTGCCCATGAAAAATTTCATGAGACATTAACCAAAGGTAGCCATTTGATGGATTTCAGGAACTGCCACCCCATATCACCCAAAGATATGATGCTTTGGTACACTGATCATTTCTCGCTAAAAGCACTTGGAAAAATAACAGATGCAAGGCCGGGCGCGGTGGCTCAAGCCTGTAATCCCAGCACTTTGGGAGGCCGAGACGGGCGGATCACGAGGTCAGGAGATCGAGACCATCCTGGCTAACACGGTGAAACCCCATCTCTACTAAAAATACAAAAAACTAGCCGGGCGAGGTGGCGGGCGCCTGTAGTCCCAGCTACTCGGGAGGCTGAGGCAGGAGAATGGCGCAAACCCGGGAGGCGGAGCTTGCAGTGAGCTGAGATCCGGCCACTGCACTCCAGCCCGGGCTACAGAGCAAGACTCCGTCTCAAAAAAAAAAAAAAAAAAAGGAAAAATAACAGATGCAGAGAGAGGCTTTCTCTGCCTAAAAACACATCCTCCATAGGAATTCAGTCCCCTGCCCAACACCATCAACTAACGCTATTTTATTTTTTTTGATACATCAGGCAAGTTTCAAAAATATCACAGAAGCAGAGTAATTTAAAAGTTACCCATGATTCTTCCCAAAGTGTTTTTGGCTTACCTTCCATGACTCATGCACCAAATGATTCCTTTTACTGCTTTTTTTTTTTTGAGACGTCTCATTCTGTTGCCCAGGCTGGAGTGCAGTGTCGTGATCTAAGCTCACTGCAACCTCTGCTGCCCAGGTTCAAGCAATTCTCCTGCCTCAGCCTCCCAAGTAGCTGGGATTACAGGTGCCTGCCACCGCCCCTGACTAATTTTTGTAGTCTTAGTAGAGACAGGGTTTCACCATCTTGGTCAGGCTGGTCTTGAACTCCTGACCTCGTGATCCACCTGCCTCGGCCTCCCAAAGTGCTGGGATTACAGGCGTGAGGCACCGCGCCCAGCATTTACTGCTCATTTTTTTACTCTTAGTTTGGATTTATGGTTGAATAGTCATAAACATCTAGCAGAGACAGCACAAACCTGTCTCACCCCAACCTAGGAAAAACTAGCAATTCTGAAAACACTCCTATTTTTATTTCACCAACAATTTTAAAACTTTATTGACCAGAGATCTCCTTCATGTGAACTTAGAAACAAACTCCACATTTTGGATTAGTTTCAACATTTCTGTGCGTTTTCAGAGTAACTTATAAGAGTGCTCATTTACCCCCGAGCCAATTTGAATACAAGTCCCTTAAAGGACTGTATAAATTGGTTTAGTAATGCCATCCAAAAATATCATATAAATTAACCTATAAACATACATACATTCACAGAAAGACACTCAAACATGCAGACGGAAGCTGACAAACGCTGATTCAAGAGTTACTTATTAGGAGAAATCCGAAGGTCATTCTAGGCTGTTAGTTGCCCTGACATTGCTATCACTGCAAGACTGTCCATTTAGAAGCATTTTTGTTTTGTATCTTGTGCTAAGGTCCTTTGAAACTGTTCAGCTAACATAGATGAGTCTGTAGCTTCCCTCCCTATCTTTTCTCTCTTTCTTTTATGTGTCTACTAATGTGCAGGTAGAGTTCATTTGCAAAGAGAGCAGCGAGGGCTGACTGAATTGACCCAAATGCTGGAACAAAAACGAAACCTCCAAGAGGGCTTTGACATCAGTTATGGGTTCATCCTTCTTTCATCTGCAGGTCTGGTTCACTGACCAGTCAACACAGGTAGGAAACAGTAGAAATTGCCTTCAAAAGTTTGTCGTTTTTGGCCAGGCGTGGTGGCTCACATCTGTAATCTCAGCACTTTGGGAGGCCGAGGCGGGCAGATTACTTGAGGTCAGGAGTTTGAGACCAGCCTGGATGATATGAGGAAACACCATCTCTACTAAAAATACAAAATTAGTGGGGCGTGGTGGCTGGTGCCTGTAATCCCAGCTACTTGAGAGACAGGCAGGAGAATCACTTGAACAAGGGAGGCGGAGGTTGCAGTGAGCCCAGATCATGCCATTGAACTCCAGCCTGGGCGATGGAGTGAGAGACTCTGTCTCAAAAGAAAAAAAAAGTTTGCCATTTTTGTGGCTTTTTTCTGGTCTATAAAGTGACCATATGGTGTCTCATGACTACAGATATTATCTTCAGAAGTGATACTATTCTGCCTCGTACATCCATCTTGGAGCATCTCCAGATTCTATCAACATGTTTATATTACTAAATTCATGATATAACCCTTTAACAAATAGGGCAGATGAAGCATTTCCTATGCCATGCAGCATACCCTTCACTATGGCTGTGACCTCGAGATTTTGACCAAGGCACAGGGTGTTTAAAAAGCCCACTTTGGCCAGGCGTCTTGCCTCATGCTGTCAATCCCAGCTTTGGGAGGCCAAGGCAGGAGGATTGCTTGAGATTAGGAGCTCAGGACCACACTGGACAACATAGTGAGACCAACTGTACAAAAAAATCAAAAAATTAGCTAGATGTGGTGGTGCATGCCTGTAGTCTCAGCTACTGAGGAGGCTGGGAGATTGAGGCTGCAGTGAGCCATGATTGTGCTGCTGCACTTGAGCCTGGGTGACAGAGCAAGACACTGTCTCAGTCAGTCAATCAATAGCAGACGTGATTGATCTGAAGGCCTAACTTTTATAAAAACTTATCTAGGAGCAAGTGCTGTGGCTCATGTTTGTAATCCCAGCACTTTGGGAGGCCGAGGCAGCATAATTACTTGAACCCGGGAGTTCCAGATCAGCCCGGGCAACATAGGGAGACCCTGTCTCTACAAAAAATTTAAAAATTAGCCAGGCATGGTGGCAGATGTCTGTAGTCCCAGCTACTTGGGAAGCTGAGGCAAGAGAATCTCTTGAACCCAGGAGTTAGAGACTGCAGTGAGCTATGATCATGTGACTGCCCTCCACCATCGGCAACAAAGTAAAACCCCAACAAAACTTACCTAGGGATTTCTTCCCTTCAGTGCGGGCAGGTAAGCAAGCAAAAAAGGAGATTCAGAGTAACAGAAAAGGAAAGATAATTAGAATCCCCTACCTGCCGATCAAAACTACAGCCTTTGTTTGTGAAGTGTTTGGGATCACTTTTAGTGTGTGTGTCCCATCAATGAGCAATTTGGTTTGAGTTAAAACATCCCTATTTTGGTCACCAAGTGCCGAGACCAGCTTAGTCGGGGAGACCCTAACCCAGCAGCGTTAGAGTAATTAAAGACACACACACATAAATATAGAGGTGTGAAGTGGGAAATCGGGGGTCTCACAGCCTTCAGAGTTGAGAGCCCCAGTAGAGATTTACCCTCGTATTTATTAACAGCAAGCCAGTCATTAGCATTGTTTCTATAGATATTAGATTAACTAGAAGTATCCCTTGTGGGAAACAAAGGAATGGGCTGAAATAAAAGGATGGGTTTCGCTAGTTATCTGCAGCAGGAACATGTCCTTAAGGCACAGATGGCTCATGCTATTATTTGTGGTTTAAGAACGCCTTTGGCCCGGCGTGGTGGCTCACGCCTGTAATCCCAGCACTTTGGGAGGCTGAGGCAGGCGGATCACAAGGTCAGGAGATCAAGACCATCCTGTGAATGGTGAAACTCTGTCGCTACTAAAAATACAAAAAATTGGCCGGGCATGGTGGCGGGCACCTGTGGTCCCAGCTACTCGGGAGGCTGAGGCAGGAGAATAGCGTGAACCCAGGAGGCGGAGCTTGCAGTGAGCCGAGATCGCGCCACTGTACTCCAGCCTAGGCGACAGAGAGAGACTCTGTCTCAAAAAAATAAAAATATTAAAAAAAAAAAAGAACGCCTTTAAGCGGTTTTCCACCCTGGGTAGGCCAGGTGTTCCTTGCCCTCATTCCTGGAAACCCACAACCTTCCAGTGTGGGCGTCATGGCCATCATGAACATGTCACAGTGCTGCAGAGATTTTGTTTATGGCCAGTTTTGGGGCCAGTTTATGGCCAGATTTTGGGGGACCTGTTCCCGATAACCAAGATTCTAAATTATTTCTGGTAAGATTTACTCATCCCACTAGAAAGATTCAGTTTCCAAGATGGAGACCTAGACTCTCTGGATTGATTGATTGATTGATTGATTTTTTTTTTTTTTTTTTTTTTTTTTGAGACGGAGTCTCACTCTGTCGCCCAGGCTGGAGTGCAGTGGCGCAATCTCGGCTCACTGCAAGCTCCGCCTCCCAGGTTCACGCCATTCTCCTGCCTCAGCCTCCCGAGTAGCTGGGACTACAGGCGCCCGCCCCTGCGCCCGGCTAATTTTTTCTATTTTTAGTAGAGACGGGGTTTCACCATGGTCTCGATCTCCTGACCTTGTGATCCGCCCACCTCGGCCTCCCAAAGTGCTGGGATTACAGGCGTGAGCCACCACGCCCGGCCTGATTGATTTTTTTGAGACAGAGTCTCACTCGGTCACACAGGCTGGAGTGCAGTGGTGCAATCACATCTCACTGCAACCTCGACCTCCCCAGACTCAAGCATTCCTCCCACCTCAGCCTTCTGGGTTGCTGGTACTATAGATGCGCACCACCATACCCAACCTGGTTTTTGTTTTTTTGTTGTTTTTTTTGTTTTGTTTTTTGTTTTTGTGAAAGAGTTTTGCTCTTGTTGCCCAGGCTGGATTGCAACGGTGCGATCTCGGGTCACCGCAACCTCCGCCTCCCGGGTTCAAGCAATTCTCCTGCGTCAGCCTCCCAAGTAACTGGGATTACAGGCAAGTGCCACCACACCCACCTATTTTTGTATTTTTAGTAGAGATGGGGTTTCACCATGTTGGTCAGGCTGCTCTTGAACCCCCTATCCTCAAGTGATCTGCCTGCCTCAGCCTCCCAAAGTGCTGGGATTACAGGCATGAGCCACTGCGCCCGGCCTCTTTTTCTGCATTTTTTTTTTTTTTGAGACAGTTTCACTCATCACCCAGGCTGGCGTGCAATCGCGCGACCTTGGCTCACTGCAACGTCAGCCTCCCAAGTTCAAGAGATTCTCCTGCCTCAGCCTTCCAAGTAGCTAGGATTAGAGGCATGCGCCACCACGCCTGGCTAATTTTGTACTTTTAGTAGAGATGGGGTTTCACGATGTTGGTCAGGCTGGTCTCGAACTCCTGACCTCAGGTGATCTGCCCGCCTCGGCCTCCCAAAGTGCTGGGATTATAGGCGTGAGTCACTGCGCCCAGCCCCTTTTTCTGTTTTGTTTTTGTTTTTGTTTTTTGAAACAGAGTTTCACTCGTCGCCCAGGCTGGAGCGCAATGGTGCGATCTCGGCTCACTGAAACCTCCGCCTCCCAGGTTCAAGCAATTCTCTGCCTAAGCCTCCAGAGTAGTTAGGATTACAGGCGCCCACCACCACGTCTGGCTAATTTTTGTATTTTTAGTAGACAGGTTTTCACCATGTTGGCCAGGCTGGTCTCAAAGTCCTGGCCTCAGGTGATATGCCCCCTTCAGCCTTGCGGTCTTTCAAAGTTCTGGGATTACAGGTGTGAGCCACTGCACCCAGCCTTTTTCTGTATTTTTTTAGAGACAGGGTTTCACCATGCTGCCCAAGCTGATCTGGATTTCAATAAACCATTATTTTCTGTCCTCCTGGAAACTTTTTTTTTTTTTGAGACAATGTCTCGCTTTGTCACCCAGGCTGGAGTGCAGTGGCACAATCTCTGCTCACTGCAAGCTCTGCCTCCCAGGTCCAAATGATTCTCATGCCTCAGCCTCCCAAGTAGCTGGGGGTACAGGCATGCACCACCACACCTGACAAATTTTGTATTTTTAATAGAGATGGGGTTTCACCATGTTGGCCAGGCTGGTCTCAAACTCCTGACTTTAAGTGATCTGCCCACCTTGGCCTCCCAAAGTGCTGGGATTACAGTATGAGCTACCACGTCCCCAGCCTCCTGGAAACTTTTTAACCAAAGGTCTTTAACTAAATCTAGTTAAGTTTCTGTACACCTCAGTCAGAAACAAGAAATCTTTCTACAGGACAGAGTCTCATTTATGTCATGATTTTCAAACCCAGTCCAGGTTTTTTTTTTTTTTTTTTTTTTTTTGAGACGTAGTCTCGCTCTGTCGCCCAGGCTGGAGTGCGGTGGCCGGATCTCAGCTCACTGCAAGCTCCGCCTCCCGGGTTCCCGCCATTCTCCTGCCTCAGCCTCCCGAGTAACTGGGACTACAGGCGCCCGCCACCTCGCCCGGCTAGTTTTTTGTATTTTTTAGTAGAGACGGGGTTTCACCGTGTTAGCCAGGATGGTCTCGATCTCCTGACCTCGTGATCCGCCCGTCTCGGCCTCCCAAAGTGCTGGGATTACAGGCTTGAGCCACCGTGCCCGGCCCCAGTCCAGGTTTTAAAATGTTTAAATAAACTCAGAGATATCAACACAAATTATGAAGTTCATGTATCCAAGTGGGCTTTCCCGGGATGGCCTCCAAATGCATCGTGAGAAGCAGTGAACACAAAGGGCTCAGTGAGGTATCTGCATTTGTTTGCTCATTGCTCCTGGAGGCCAGTATTGGGTGCACTCCCGTGGCTCCCACTTCTGACACCTGACCTGATAAAAGAAAACCTTGGCAGGCACAGTGGTGCTCACCTGTACTCTCAGCTATTCAGGAGGCAGAGGCAAGAGGATCATTTGAGCTCAGGAATTTGAATTTAGCCTTAGTAATGTAGTAAGACGCTATCTCTAAAAAGAAAGAAAGAGACCAGGAGTGGCAGCTGATGCCTGTAATCCCAGCACTTTGGGAGGCCGAGGTGGGCAGATCACAAGGTCAAGAGATCAAGACCATCCTGGCCAGTATGATGAAACCCCGTCTCTACTAAAAATACAAAAAATTAACCAGGGGTGGTGCTTTGTGCCTGTAGTCCCAGCTGCTCAGGAGTCTGAGGCAGGAAAATTGCTTGAACCCAGGAGGCAGAGGTTACAGTGAGCCAGGATCACACCACTGTACTCCAGGCTGGCGACAGAGCAAAACTGCATTAAAAAAAAAAAAAGAAAGAAAGAGAAAGAAAGACAGACAGACTTAGGCACATTTATGTTTTCAAGAGTTTATTTCATGGTGAGACCCTGTCTCTACCAAAAAATGTAAAAATTAGCTGGGCGCAGTTGCGTGCACCTGTAGTCCTAGCTACTCGGGAGGCTGAGGCAGGAGAATTGCTTGAACCTGGTAGGCAGAGGTTGCAGTGAGCTCAAATTGTACCACTGCACACCAGCGTGAGCAACTCAAAAAAAAAAAAAAAGTTTCTTTGACCTCTCAGTGATTTATAGCTCAGGGTAGCACCATAACTTAAGTGGCTAGCACTCCGCTAGGAGGGCAAAGAAGGAACACTTGTATTAAGCATTTACAGAAGCAAAACAGAGCAATTTGATTGGCTGAAGTGAGTATTTCTTAGTTAGAGGTTGACTAGAGCAGTTTCTCGTTTCAACTTACTGTTTATATTGGGCTTTGGTTTGTTCATGAAGCAATTTAAAGTGCCAGAGCCACCCCAGTCGAATAGCCTCACAGTGAGATTTTTCTAAACAAGGCTATATGTTTTAAACACATTTTTTTAGTATTAAGCAACATTGACTCCCTCTGAAAAATCAGAGCATGATCAGGACATTTCTGCATTTCTTGTATTAATTTCTCTCTCTCTCTCTCTCTCTTTCTCTCTCTCTCTCTCTCTCTCTTTTTGACAGAGTCTCACTCTGTCGCCAGGCTGGAGTGCAGTGGTGCAATCTTGGCTCACTGCAATTCTCCTGCCTCAGCCTCTCCAGTAGCTAGAATTACAGGCACCCATCACCACACCTGGCTAATTTTTGTATTTTTTAGTAGAGGTGGGATTTCACCATCTTGGCCAGGCTGGTCTTGGGGTTTCACCATGTTGCCCAGGCTTCTCTTGAACTCCTGATGTCAGGTAATCCACCCGCCTTGGCCTCCCAAAGTGCTGGGATTATAGGCATGAGCCACCGCGCCCAGCCTTGGCTTCAATTTCTGATGCTTTGAGTCAACAGTCACCCTGTGGACCAAGAAACAGAACAGGACTTGGCTTCTGGAGCCTTCTGCTCTAGCATTGTGCCTCACTTTCTGGCCCTATCTTCTCCAACTCTGCGGACCTCTCTTCTCCCTCCTGTGAAAATTGTCAGAATCAAAATGGAGTCACTAATGTTAAGAAAACCCTGGGAAATAGAGCCAGGTAGGCCATGAAGAGTGTTTGTACGCCTGATAACAAGAACCATCACAAATGGGCATCACAACCTTACACAAGAATACTTCCACAAGGACGTCTGCCCAGCAACTGCCTGTCCAACCTTGGACTGGCAACACCCTTGTTATTGACCTTTGTAGCCAGAGATAATTATTCCAAACAATTATCTAATCCTCCTTTTTTCCTTTAAAACCATATGCCGGCCGGGTGCCATGGCTCACGCCTGTAATCCCAGCACTTTGGGAGGCTGAGGCAGGTGGATCATGAGGTCAGGAGTTCAAGACCAACCTAGCCAAGATTGTGAAACCCCGTCCCTACTAAAAGTACAAAAATTGGCCGGGCGCAGTGGCTCAAACCTGTAATCCCAGCACTTTGGGAGGCTGAGACGGGCGGATCAAGAGGTCAGGAGATCGAGACCATCCTGGCTAACACGGTGAAACCCCGTCTCTACTAAAAAATACAAAAAACTAGCCGGGCGAGGTGGTGGGCGCCTGTAGTCCCAGCTACTCGGGAGGCTGAGGCAGGAGAATGGCGTAAACCCGGGAGGCGGAGCTTGCAGTGAGCTGAGATCCGGCCACTGCACTCCAGCCTGGGCGACAGAGTGAGACTGTCTCAAAAAAAAAAAAAAAAAATTACAGCGCACCTGTAATCCCAGCTACTCAGGAGGCTGAGGCAGGAGAATCGCTTGAACCTGGGGGGCAGAAGTTGCAGTGAGCCAAGATCGTGCCACTGCACCCCAGTCTGGGTGACAGAGCAAGACTCCATATTAAAAAAAAAAAAGAAAAATTAGCCAGGTATGGTGGTGCAGGCTTGTAATCCTAGCTACTCGGGAGGCTGAGGCAGGAGATTTGCTTGAATGTGGGAGGTGGAGGTTGCAATGAGCAGAGATCACACCATTGTACTCCAGCCTGGGTGACAAGAACGAACTCCGTCTCAAAAAAAAAAAAAGAAAGCCTATGCCTTCCTTACCTTCCTGAGTATGCACGTAGCTTACCATGACAAGTGAATTCCCATTGCAATGGTCTGTTCCCAAATATCTTTTCTTTTAGGGAGCCTCTCTCTGTTTGTTATTTAGGTTAACACCTCCATCTCATAAATGGGGGCAGGCCACAGGACCCAACCCTCCTGCTTCCCTGGGGACCAATCAGCTCCAACATGGCCACAGCTCCATCGCCAGCCCAGACTACCTTTACCCTCATACCCACTTGCCCTTCTGCCCTAGGAGTCTCAACTTCGACATCCCAGACAGCCGTCCAACCCGGGTTTCAAGCATGAGCTCACTGCCCCGACCCCACTGCACAGCCGAGCTCCCCTTGCCTGTTGATATGGTTTGGATGTCCCTCCCCTCCAAATCTCTTACTGAAATGAGATCCCCAGTGTTGGAGGTGGGGGGCTGGTGGGAGGTGTTTGGGTCATCGGGGAGGATCCCTCATGAATAGCAGGCTTGGTGTCCTCCTTGCGGTAACGAGTGAGTTATCGATCCGAGTTCATGTGAGATCTGGTTGTTTAAAAGAGTATGGGCCGGGCATAGTGGCTCATGCCTGAAATATCAGCACTATGGGAGGCTGAGGTGGGTAGATCACCTGAGGTCAGGAGTTCGAGACCAGCCTGGCCAACATGGTGAAAGCCTGTCTCTGCTAAAAATGCAAAAATTAGCTGTGTGTGGTGGCGGGTGCCTGTAATCCCAGCTACTCAGGAGGCTGAGGCAGGATAATCGCTTGAACCTGGGAGACAGAGGTTGCAGCAAGCCAAGATCATGCCACTGCACTCCAGCCTGGGTGACAGAGTAAGACTCTGTCTCAAAAATAAATAAATAAAAATAAATAAATAAAACAGCACTCTCCTCTCTCTCTCTTGTTCCTGCTTTTGGCGTGTGAGAGGCCGGCTCCCCCTTTGCCTCCCACCATGATTGGAAGCTTCCTGAGGTCTCACCAGGAACAGATGCCAGCACCATGTTTCCTGTACAGCTGCAGAACCGTGAGCCAAGGTAAATCTCTTTATGAATTACCCAGCCTCAGGTGTTCCTTTATAGTAATGCAAGGGTGGACTAAGACAGCGGTGAAAGGGCGCCATTATCCCCCTGGTCTCCACTCCACTTTTTTTGTTGTTGTTGTTTGTTTGTTTTTTTGCAACAGACTTGCTCTGTCACCCAGCTTGGAGTGGTGCAATCTCAGCTCACTGCAACCTCCACCTCCCGGATTCAAGCAAATCTCATGCCTCAGCCTCCCAAGTAGGTGAGATTACAGGCACCCGCCACCACACCCGGCTAATTTTTGTATTTTTAGTAGAGACGGGGTTTTGCCGTGTTGGCCAAGCTGGTCTCGAACTCTTGACCTCAAGTGATCCACCTGCTTCGACCTCCCAAAGTGCTGGGATTACAGGTGTAAGCCACCATGCCCGGCCCCCACTCCAATTTGGCTTCACCCTGAACTCTCCGAACGCTCTTGCTCTGGCTCTGACACAGCATCCTACCCTCCTCACACTCTGTCCCCCTCAGCGGGGACAGGGCCACCACCCTCACTGGGACCTCTTTTCCAGCCTTCACTACCTACCTTCATTTTCCACTCTTTTGTCTGAAGATCTAAAGAGGCGACTTCAGTTCTAACGACCACCAGTGGCTCTAGCCCCAGGATAAAATCTGTTCTCCTTTTGGGGATAGACACAGTGAATCCAGCAGGGCCTTCCAGGCCAGTGACATCCAGCCCCAGACCTCCTGAGCTCTCTCCAGGTTCTGTTCTCTCTACCCAGCTCGCCACTGCCCCACTCTGGCCCCCATCACCAGGCCCACTTGCACTAACCCTTTATTTATTTATTTATTTATTTATTTATTTAAAGACGGAGTCTCACTCTGTCACCCAGGCTGGAGTGCAATGGCATGATCTCAGCTCACTGCAGCCCCTGCCTCCCAGGTTCAAGCGATTCTCCTGTCTCAGCCTCCCAAGTAGCTGGAATTACAGGCGCCCACCACCATGCCCAGCTCATTTTTGTATTTTTAGCAGAGACAGGGTTTTACCATGTTGGCCATGGCTGGTCTCAAACTCTAGACCTCAGGTGATCCGCGTATCACAGCCTCCCAAAGGGCTAGGATTTCAAGCATGAGCCACCGCACCCAGCTGCACTAACCTTTTAGATTCCAGTTTTGTCCCTCCTCTCTGGAAAGCACCTTGGGATGAGTAACTGCCCTGTCTCCTGGGAGTATAAATACACAGGCCACTCAAATGAGGACAAGCAGAGGCTGTTTATTCAGGGCTTGCTACAGCAACTTGTGCTTATTGCTATAGCAATAAGTATAGCACCAGTACTTGAATTCTGCAGAACTCAAAGGCAGGCAGAGAAGAAAGAAACTTCACAGAGGAAAAAAGGGAGGGCTCAGTTATATCCTGAGGCCACAGCTCCCTAGAAGCAGAGTTCCCTATGTGATTGGTTTGGGGAACACATTTGGCTTTCTCTGGTTGGTCTCAAGTTGGAAGTGGAGAGAAAAATAGGGAAGCTAGCTGGGCACGGTGGCTCACACCTGTAATCCCAGCAGTTTGGAAAGCCTAGCAGGGTAGATTGCTTGAGCTGAGGAGTTTGAGACCAGCCTGGGCAACATGGTGAAACCCCATCTCTACAAAAAATACAAAAACTTAGCCGGGCATGGTGGTGCATGCCTATGGTCCCAGCTACTTGGGAGGCTGAGGTAGGAGGATCACTTGAGCCCAGGGAGGCAGAGGCTGCAGTGAGCTGAGATGGTGCCACACTCCAACCTCGGTGACAGAATGAGATCCCGTCTCATTTAAAAAAAAAAAAGAGCCGGGCGCGGTGGCTCACGCCTGTAATCCCAGCACTTTGGGAGGCCGAGGCGGGCGGATCACAAGGTCAGGAGATCGAGACCACGGTGAAACCCCGTCTCTACTAAAAATACAAAAAATTAGCCGGGCGCGGTTGTGGGCGCCTGTAGTCCCAGCTACTCGGGAGGCTGAGGCAGGAGAATGGCGTGAACCCGGGAGGCGGAGCTTGCAGTGAGCCGAGATCGCGCCACTGCACTCCAGCCTGGGCTGGGCGACAAAGCGAGACTCCGTCTCAAAAAAAAAAAAAAAAAAAGAAAAAGAAAAAGAAAAAGGCCAGGTGCGGTGGCTCACACCTGTAATCCCAGGACTTTAGGAGTTGGAGGTGGGCAGATCACGAAGTCAGGAGATAGAGACTATCCTGGCCAACATGGTGAAACCTAGTCTCTACCAAAAATACAAAAATTAGCTGGACATGGTGGTGTGCGCCTGTAGTCCCAGCTACTTGAGAGGCTGAAACAGGAGAATCGCTTGAACCCGGGAGGCGGAGGTTGCAGTGAGCTGAGATCGAGCCACAGCCTGGCAACAGAGCTAGACTCTGTCTCAAAAAAAAAAAAAAACAAAAGAGAAGAAAAGAAAAAGTCGAGCATGGTGCCTCACGCCTGTAATCCCAGCACTTTGGGAGGCCAGGGCGGGTGAATCACCTGAGGTCAGAAGTTCAAGACCAGCCTGGTCAACATGGTGAAACCCCGTCTCCACTAAATATACAAAAATTAGCCAGGTGTGGTGGCGGGCGCCTGTAATCCCAGCTACTTAGGAGGCTGAGGCAGGAGAATCACTTGAACCCAGGAGGCAGAGGTTGCAGTGAGCCGAGTTCGTGCCATTGCACTCCAGCCTGGGCAACAAGAATGAAACTTCGTTCCAAAAAAGAAAAGAAAAATAGGGACACCGCAGTCATCCACCCACTCCTGACTTCCCAACTGTTCTGAGCCAGTAACTGCAGAGGCTGGGGTTTGGCTGCCTAGGCTGATTGTCCCAGATATTGAGTCAGAATTCTCTTGCAGGCCAGGCATGGTGCCTCACGCCTGAATCCATTTTGGGAGGTTAATAGGGAAGGACCACTTGAGCCCAGGAGTTTGAGACCAGCCTGGCTAACATAGTGAGACTGTCTCTCTCTCTCTCTCTTTTGTTTTTTAGACAGAGTCTCACTCCCTTCACCCAGGCTGGTGTGCAGTGGTGCTATCAAGGCTCGCTGCAGCCCCAACGTCCTGGGCTCAGGTGATCCGTCCACCTCAGACTCCTGAGTTACTGCGACTACAGGTGTGTGCCACTACGCCTGGCTAATTTTTTGTATTTTTAGTGGAGACACAGTTTCACCATGTTGCCCAGGTTGGAAGACTGTCTCTTAGAAGAGAAAAAAAATACGGTGGTCTAACTGCTGTCTGTTTATAGATTTGGTCTTTTCCAGATGATGGCCCTCCTTGTTCCTTTGCCTTCCCTCCCATCCAGTCGTAACAGTGGACATTAAACTGGTGTCTTGATGTCCAAGCCCCTTCCCTTGCCTGCTGCCGTCTGCCCAGTGGCCAGTGCACACACATGGCAGGGCTCACAGGGACTGGTGGGTAAAGGAGGAACCAGATCACCTCCAAGGAGAGATGGCTGCTAACTCACCTCCAGGCTCTGCCCCAGCAGCCAGGGCTGCCTGACTTTGTAGAACACTTGACTCTCCAGTAGCAATCATCTGAAAGCCTGAAAAGGAGAAGAAACATAGCCAGGCGCGGTGGCTCACACCTGTAATTTCTGCACTTTGGGAGGCCAAGGCAGGAGGATCACTTGAGCTCAGGAGTTTGAGACCAGCCTGGGCAATATAGGGAGACCCCATCTCTACAGAAAATTTAAAAATTAGCCAGGAATGCTGGTGCATACCTGTAGTCCCAGCTACTCCAGAGACTGAGGTGGGAGGACTGCTTGAGCCCGGGAGGTTGAGGCTGCAGTGAGCCATAATGGTGCCAGTGCACTCCAGCCTGGGTGACAGAGCAAGACCCTATCTCAATAAAAAAGAAGGAAGGAAGGAAGGGAAGGGGAAGCAAAAGGAAGGTTAGGTTCAAACTATATTTATCCCATGATTGAAACCAAAGACTTTAGGAATGAGTGTGCCTGGGCTTTGCGCCTTGGTAATTTGATTCTGAGCTGACATCCACTGAAATAAACATTCCTTCCTCACCTATAAAGGCCAGGACTTTTTCAATACTTAAAACATCTGAGCCGGGCGCGGTGGCTCAAGCCTGTAATCCCAGCACTTTGGGAGGCCGAGACGGGCGGATCACGAGGTCAGGAGATCGAGACCATCCTGGCTAACATGGTGAAACCCCGTCTCTACTAAAAATACAAAAAACTAGCCGGGCGAGGTGGCGGGCGCCTGTAGTCCCAGCTACTCCGGAGGCTGAGGCAGGAGAATGGCGTAAACCCGGGAGGCGGAGCTTGCAGTGAGCTGAGATCCGGCCACTGCACTCCAGCCCGGGCTACAGAGCAAGACTCCGTCTCAAAAAAAAAAAAAAAAAAAAAAAAACATCTGAGTGAAAAAAGACAATGGAGCCACAGAATGAGGAAAGTATCAATATAAAATACACCAGTGAATGTTTTCAACAATGTAACAATTAGCTTAATAATTGACATGCAGTTTAAACAAGTAGTACTTTTAGTGTAAAAAGGTTAGCAAAATATGCAGAAAATACACGTCTAGAGTCAAGAAGCAAAAGATATTTTAGGGCCAGGTGCTGTGGCTCATGCTTGTAATCCCAGCACTTTGGGAGGCCGAGGCGGGTGGATCATTTGAGGTCAGGAGTTCGAGACCATTCTGGCCAACATGGCGAAACCCTGTCTCTGCTGAAAATACTAAAATTAGCCAGGTGTGGTGGCACATGCCAGTAATCCCAGCTACTCGAGAGGCTAAGGCAGGAGAATCACTTGAACCCCGGGAGGTGGAGTTTACAGTGAGCCGAGATCACACCACTGCACTCCAGTCTAGGCGACAGAGCGAGACTCCGTCTCAAAACAAAAAAGACATTTTAGTTTTACTTTCTGGTATTTAAGATGAATTATGTGGAAAAAGTGAAATTACTGATGTTCAAACCATTTTTGAGGGGCAATTTTAATAGATCTGCCACTGTCTTGACCATTCCTTTCTTCTTTTTAAATTGAGATTTAATTCACATGCCATAAAATTGACCATTTTATTTTATTTTGAGACAGGGTCTCATTCTGTCACCCAGGCTGGAGTGCAGTGGTGTGATCTCAGCTCACTGCAGCCTCGACCTCTCTGGCTCAAGCGATCATCCCGCCTCAGCCTCCTGAGTAGCTGGGACCACAGGCGCATGCCACCACACCCACTCTATTTTTAGTAGAGATGAGGTCTCGCTGTGTTGCCCAGAATAGTCTCGAACTCCTGATCTCAAGTGATCCTCCTACTTCAAGCCTTTCAAAGTACTGGGATTACAGGCATGGGCCACCGAGCCCAGGCAGAAAATTGACCATTTTAAAGTGTACAATTCCGTGGCTTTTGGTCTGTTTACAAGGTTGGGCATTGATAATCATTAATTCCAAAATTTTTTCATCACCCCTAAAAAGAAAACTAGTACCCAGCAGCAGTCACTTCCCCAAGCCCCTGGCAACCACTGATCCACCTTCTGTCTCTGAATTTGCCTGTTCCAGACATTTCACATGAATGAACTCTTGTGTGTGGCTTCTCTCACTTGGCATCATGTTTCAAGGTTCATGCACGTCGTAGCATGTATTGTACTTCCATTGCAGGGATAGACCACATTTCATTTAATTGTTCATCATTTAAATGATTAAATGGACATTTGCATCACTTCATATTTGTTTCACTGTCATAAATAATTCAAAAATCCATGTGGCCAAATCCCTGTCACTTGTGAAGTCCAAAGCAGTCAAATTGCCATGAAACTACCAAGTTGAAGGGATCAACAGGAACCCACCCACCGCGTGGGTGCCTTCAGCAGCCTGCACCCCGGCAAAGCTGAGGTGTTTCGATTAAGAAATGTGGCAGGGGCCGGGCGCTGTGGCCCACGCATGTAATCCCAGCACTTTGGGAGGCCAGAGCAGGCAGATCTTGAGGTCAGGGGTTCAAAAACAGCCTGGCCAACATGCTGAAACACCATCTCTACTAAAAATACAAAAAAATTAACGGGACATGGTGGTGCACACCAGTAATCGGGAGGCTACTCAGGAGGCTGAGGCAGGAGAATCGCTTGAACCCAGGAGGTAGAGGTTGCAGTGAGCCGAGATTGCGCCACTGCACTCCAGCCTGGGCGACAGACAGACTCCATCTGGAAAAAAAAAGAAAAAGAGAAAAGGGAGAGGGGTGTACAGACGAACAAAAGGCTGCTCTCTCCTGTGCATGCAATCTCTGCAGTTTTCCTTGGGCTGCACAGAGCGCTGGGCAGGGCCTCATCCGGGTCAGAGCTGGAACCTGGGGACATTCTGGCCGATGCTCTTGGCGGCCAGGAGAGGGCGCGCGCGGACTCAGCGGTCGCCCGACGGCCTCCCCAGGATCTAGGCCGCACCGGCCGCCAGGAGTGCGGTTCTGCCCCGCAGCCTCAGTCCCTTCTCAGAATGGGGAGAACTTGCTGATAATTTTTTTAAACACAAAAGACCATTATCAACTGTATAAACAAATACACTTATGATGATCTGTGTCCCCAAATATTCATGTGTTGAAACTTTTTTTTTTTTTTTTTGAGATGGAGTCTCGCGGAGGCCAGCGGATCACTTGAGGTCAAGAGTTCAAGACCAGCCTGGCCAAATTGGTGAAACCCTGTGTCTACTAAAAATACAAAAATCAGGCCAGGCGCGGTGGCTTACGCCTGTAATCCCAGCACTTTGGGAGGCCGAGGCGGGTGGATCACATGAGGTCAGGAGTTCGAGACCAGCCTGCCCAACATGTTGAAACCCAGTCTCTACTAAAAATACAAAAATTAGGTGAGCATGGTGGCGGGTGCCTGTAATCCCAGCTACTCGGGAGGCTGAGGCAGGCGAATCGCTTGAACCCAGGAGGCGGAGGTTGCAGTGAGCCAATATGGCATCCTTGCACTCCAGCCTAGGTGACAGAGCAAGACTCTGTCTCAATTAAAAAAAAAAAAAATTAGCCAGGCGTGGTTGTGGGCACCTGTAGCCCCAGCTACTCAGGTGGCTGAGGCAGGAGAATCGCTTGAACCTGGGAGGTGGAGGTTGCAGTTAGCCAAGATTTCACCATTGCACTCCAGCCTGGACAACAAGAGCAAAACTCAAAAAAGAAAGAAAGGCCGGGCGCGGTGGCTCAAGCCTGTAATCCCAGCACTTTGGGAGGCCAAGACGGGCGGATCACGAGGTCAGGAGATCGAGACCATCCTGGCTAACACGGTGAAACCCCGTCTCTACTAAAAAATACAAAAAACTAGCCGGGCGAGGTGGCGGGTGCCTGTAGTCTCAGCTACTCGGGAGGCTGAGGCAGGAGAATGGCGTAAACCCGGGAGGCGGAGCTTGCAGTGAGCTGAGATCCGGCCACTGCACTCCAGCCTGGGCGACAGAGCGAGACTCCGTCTCAAAAAAAAAAAGGAAAAGAAAAAAAAAGTCCTTGATGAAGCAACACAGAATTGTTCATTTTATCAATTCTTAGCCACTGAGTACACATCTTTTTGTTGTTGTTGTTAGTTGAAATGGGAAAGAGGAAATACACATATAGCACCTCTGGGCATACAGTTGTCTCTAGCAGAACGGTGTGTGTAACTATTTGAATTGTGCTAATAATTAGCTTTTTTTTTTTTTTGTGGAACACTGTTTTTATTTGGTAGAACCACTGACAAACTGTGGTTATTCAGATGTGGGTATTTGGCAGCCATCTTCTCAAAAATGAGAAAAGTGAGGGCCAGGTGCAATGGCTCATGCCTGTAATCCCAGCACTTTGAGAGGATGAGGTGGGTAGATCACTTGAGGCCAGGAGTTCGAGACCAGCCTAGCCAATATGTCGAAACCCCATCTCTACTAAAGATACAAAAATTAGCTGGGTGCAGTGGCACACGCTTGTAATTGTAGCTATACAGGAGGCTAAGGCACAAGAATCACTTGAACCCAGGAGGCGAAGGTTGCAGTAAGCTGAGATCACACCACTGCACTCCAGTCTGGGTGATGGAGTGAAACCCTGTCTGAGAAAAAAAAAAAAAAAGAGAAAAGTGAGAAGTGAGTCCGTCACTTGAAGGAAAACAACTGACAATATTTGTTGCCAAGGATAAAATTTGCAATTCTAACTTTTGGTTGGGCACAGTGGTTCACGCCTGTAATCCCAGCACTTTGGGAGGCCAAGGTGGGTGGATCACCTGAGGGCAAAAGTGTAAGACCAGCTTGACCAATATGGTGAAACTCCATCTCTACTAAAAATACAAAAATTAGCTGAGCGTGGTGGTGTGCCCCTGTAGTCCCACCTACTCGGGAGGCTGAGACAGGAGAACTGCTTGAACCCGGGAAGCAGAAGTTGCAGTGAGCCGAGATAGTGCCACTGCTTTCCAGACTGGGCAACAGAGGCAAGACTCCATCTTAAAAAAAAAAAAAAAAAAAAAAATTCTAACTTTCAAGCAAAAATTAAAATTTTGGGGCCAGACACGGTGGCTCATGCCTGTAATCCCAGCACTTTGGGAGACCGAGACAGGTGGATCACCTGAGGTCAGGAGTTCAATACCAGCCTGGGCAACATGGTGAAACCCCGTCTCTACTAAAAATACAAAAAATTAGCCAGGCATGGTGGCGGGCACGTGTAACCCCAGCTACTCAGGAGGGTGAGGCAGGAGAATTGCTTGAACCCGGGAGGCGGAGGTTGCAGTGAGCTGAGATAATGCCATTGCACTCCAGCCTAAGCAACAGAATGAGACTTTGTCTCAAAAAAAAAAATTTTTGAAAACTTGTATTTGGCCGGGGCAGTGGCTCACAACTGTAATCCCAGCACTTTGGGAGGCTGAGGCGGGCAGATCACGAGGTCAGGAGATCAAACATGGTGAAACCCTGTCTCTACTAAACATACAAAAAATTAGCTAGGCGTGGTGGCAGGTGACTGTAGTCCCAGCTACTCCAGAGGCTGAGGCAGGAGAATGGCGTGAATCTGGGAGCCGGAGCTTACAGTGAGCTGAGATCGCGCCACTGCACTCCAGCCTGGACAATATAGTGCGACTCCATCTCAAAAAAAAAAAAAAGAAAACTTGTATTTGACACCATTCATTTCACAACCTCCCACTACTTCAAGACTTTTTCAATGAGATTGGTGGCAAAGAGAATGAATGTTATATTTTTATATTACATAATAAAATATGTCAACATTCATAAGATGTGCATTATTCAATGAACCAATATTTTCTGAAAAGTCAGTGCATGATGTTATGAGACTACACGTGGGTACAAGATCCTTCCAAAGTGCTAAAAGACCAATGGATTATTATTATTGTTATTTTGAATCAGGGTCTCACTTTGTCACCCAGGCTGGAGTGCAGGGTGCAATCTTGGCTCACTGCTGCCTCAAACTCCTGGGCTCAAGGGATCCTCCCACCTCAGCCTCCTGAGTAGCTGGGACTACAGGCATGCACCACTGCACCTGACTAATTTTTTTTTTTTTGAGACAGTCTCGTTCTGTGGCCCGGGCTGGAATGCAATGGCATGATCTTGGCTCACTGCAAACTCTGCCTTCCGAGTTCAAGTGATTCTCATGCCTCAACCTCCTGAGTAGCTGGGATTACAGGCATGTGCCGCCACGCCTGGCTAATTTTTGTATTTTTGGTAGAAACAGAGTTTCACCATGTTGGTCAGGCTGGTCTCGAACTCCTGACCTTGTGATCCACCCGCCTCAGCCTCCCGAAGTGCTGGGATTGCAGGTGTGAGACACTGCACCCGACTGCACCCAACTAATTTTTAGATATTTTGTAGAAATGAGTTTTTGCTGTGTTGTCTAGGCTGGTCTCAAACTTCTAAACTCAAGCAATCCACCCTCTTTAACCTCCCAAAATACTGGGATTATAGGCATAAGCCACCTCGCCCAGCTGACCAATGGATTTTAATGTAATCGAATACAAAAAAATGTACTAATGCCACTTTAGATTCCACACTGCAACTAACCTTTATGAACCACCACTTAAGGCTGGGCACGGTGGCTCACGCCTGTAATCCCAGCACTTTGGGAGGCCGAGGCGGGCAGATCATGAGGTCAGCAGATTGAGACCATCCGGGCTAACATGGTGAAACTCCGTGTCTACTAAAAAACAAAAAATTGGCCGGCGCGGTGGCTCAAGCCTGTAATCCCAGCACTTTGGGAGGCCAAGGCGGGCGGATCATGAGGTCAGCAGATTGAGACCATCCGGGCTAACATGGTGAAACCCCGTGTCTACTAAAAAATACAAAAAATTGGCCGGTGCGGTGGCTCAAGCCTGTAATCCCAGCACTTTGGGAGGCCGAGACGGGCGGATCACGAGGTCAGGAGATCGAGACCATCCTGGCTGACACGGTGAAACCCCGTCTCTACTAAAAAATACAAAAAACTAGCCGGGAGAGGTGGCGGGCGCCTGTAGTCCCAGCTACTCTGGCAGGAGAATGGCGTGAACCCGGGAGGCGGAGCTTGCAGTGAGCTGAGATCCGGCCACTGCACTCCAGCCTGGGTGGCAGAGCGAGACTCCGTCTCAAAAAAAAAAAAAAAAAAAAAAAAAAAAACAAAAAATTAGCCGGGTGTGATGGCTGGTGCCTGTAGTCCCAGCTACTTGGGAGGCTGAGACAGGAGAGTGGCGTGAACCCAGGACGCAGAGCTTGCAGTGAGCGGAGATCATGCCAGTGCACTCCAGCCTGGACGACAGAGCAAGACTCCGTCTCAAAAAAAAAAAAAAAAAAACCACCACTTGAGTTTTGATGTAGTATCAAGGAAGAATATCCACAATTATCTGAAAAGGCTATTAAAATATTCCTCCCTTTTCCAAGTATTTATCTGTGTGGGCTGGATATTTTGTGTATTCAACACGAACAACACATCACAGAAGACTGAATGCAGAGGCAGCTATGACGATGCAGCTGTAGTCTCTTAAGCCAGACACTAAAGTGATTTTTTTTCTTTTTTTTTGAGACAGAGTCTTGTCCTGTCACCCAGGCTGGAGTGCAGTGACACGATCTCGGCTCACTGCAACCTCTGCCTCCCGCGTTCAAGCGATTCTCCTGCCTCAGTCTCTTGAGCAGCTGGGATTACAGACTCACGCCACCACGCCCAGCTAATTTTTGTATTTTTAGTAGAGACGGGGTTTCACCGTGTTGGCCAGGTCTTGAACTCCTGACCTCGTGATCTGCCCACCTCGGCCTCCCAAAGTGCTGGGATTACAGGTGTGAGCCACCGCGCCTGGCCAGTGATTTTTATTATTTATTTATTTATTTGAGACAGAGTCTTGCTCTGTCACCTAGGCTGGAGTGCAGTGGCACGATCTCGGCTTACTGCAACCTCCGCCTCGTGGGCTCAAGCAATTCTCATGCCTCAGCTTCCCGAGTAGCTGGGATTACAGGTGCACACTGCCACGTCTGGCTAATTTTTGTATTTTTGATAGAGACGGGGTTTCACCATGTTGACCAGGCTGGTCTCAAACTCCTGACCTTAGGTGATCCATCTGCCTTGGCCTCCTAAAATGCTTGGATTACAGGCATGAGCCACCGCTCCTAGCCACTAAAGTGATTTTTAAAACTGTAAATACTGCCACTCACTGATTCCTTTGGTTTGAAGATACAGATATGCAGTGGGTTAATTACTGCTATTTTTAACAAATCTGTTTTTAAATTTGTCAGTTCAAGTTTTTTTGTTTTCCAAGACAGAGTCTTGCTCTGTCGCCCAGGCTGAAGTGCAGTGGTACAATCTTGGCTTCCTGCAACCTCCCACTGCCACCCCCCACCAGGATTTAAGCAATTCTCCTGCCTCAGCCTCTGGAGTAGCTAGGATTACAGGTACACGCCACCATATGCAGCTAATTTTTTTGTCTTTTCAGTAGAGATGGGGTTTCACCATGTTGGCCAGGCTAGTCTCGAACTCCTGACCTCATGATCTGCCTGCTTCAGCCTCCCAAAGTGCTGGGATTACAGGCGTGAGCCACCGCACCCAGTCATCTTTTTTTTTTTTTTTTTCCTCACTCTGTTGCCCAGGCTGGAATGCAGTGGCATGATTTTGTCTCATTGCAACCTCTGCTTCCTGGGTTCTGCTTCAGCCTCCCAGGTAGCTGGGATTACAGTCGCCCACGACCACGCCCTGCTAATTTTTGTATTTTTAGTAGAAATCGGTTTTCACCATGTTGGCCAGGCTGGTCTCCAGCTCCTGACCTTAGGTGATCCACCTGCCTTGGCCTCTCAAAGTGGTGGGATTACAGGCGTGAGCCACTGCACCCAGCCTAAATTTCTGTATAGTAAATACTGACAGATGTAACCCACGTAACTAAAATTTCTCTGAGCTCCTCAATAACTAACAGTGTAATGATGATGGCAGGAGGCAGACAAATCCCCAGGCAGACAGAGAGAGATCCCATCCCTGGTGAAACCAGCCTTCAAACCAAAGACATTTTAAAAGTGTGAAAACCAAGCTACAAGTCTCTGATAAATCCATGGAACAGACTGAGAAACTCTCTTCCCGTGTGGTCCACTTTCCTCTGACTGATCCCCACCCTTCACCTATTTTACATACACCTACCCTTCCCTAACTGTTTTTTTACGTTGTGATGCCCAATTTTGAGTGCCTTTTTGCAGAAACCAATCAGCATGTACTCCCCCATTCTGAGCCAATAAAAGCCCGGGACTCCAGCCTCACTTGGGGTCTACACACCTTGGCGGGGGGAAATACCCGACTTGAGAGGGTCCCCTCTCTGCTGGGAGCTGTTTGTTCTCTCAATAAAACTCTTCACCTTGCTCACCCACTGGCTGTCAGCATAACCTCATCCTTCTTGGATGCCGGACAAGAACTCCAGAGGGCCTACCGCTGGTAGGAAAAATGCTGTAACACTGTAATTCTCCACCCACCCCCAGAACCCGCTCAGGAAAGAGGAAATAGCAGTGGGTTGGGCCAGCCCTGAAGCTGAGGACCCAAGGGGGCAACGGGATTGAAAGACATGTAACACAAACAGCCGAATGGGTGGGGTGTCTCTTGCACCGAGCCCAGGCCAAGGGAGGCCTGAGCGGTGGTGCTGCTGGCCACGGAGGTCTCTGGCTGGCTAAGCAGCCCTGAAGAATCCTGTGTCATAAGGGGTTCTGAGACCAAACAGTTTGAGAATTGTTGGACTAAGGAATATAAATTTTAAAACCAAGACTTGCCAGGCACGGTGGCTCGTGCCTATAATCCCAACACTTTGGGAGGCCAAGGCGGGTGGATCACAAGGTTAGGTGTTCAAGACCAGCCTGGACAACATAGTGAAACCCCATCTCTATTCAAAATACAAAAAAAATTAGCCAGGGTTAGTGGTGGGCACCTGTAATCCCAGCTACTTGGGAGGCTGAGGCAGGAGAATCGCTTGAACCCGGGAGATGGAAGTTGCAGTGAGCTGAGACCACACCACTGCACTCCAGCCTGGGCGACAAGAGCGAAACTCCGTTTCAAACAAAAACAAAAACAAAAAACAACCAAGACTCTTATCAGCCCACATGACAATACTCTGTGAATTCTCACAATGGCTCTAGAAGGTGGGTGCCTTATCACCCCCGTTTACCGGGTGAAGACACTGAGGCACAGGGAGGGGATGTAATTGCTCAGTCACACAGATGGCAATCGACACAGCAGGGACTTGAACCCAAGCATCTGACCCCAAGCTTGTGCACTTCCTTGGGGACAATTTGGCTACATGTTTAAAAAGCTTTTAAAAATATTTGCCCCCTTTGACCTCTTTCAAGACTCTCAAGAAATCTTTGGCTGGGCGCGGTGGCTCATGCCTGTAATCCCAGCACTTTGGGAGGCTGAGGCAGGTGGATCACAAGGTCGGGAGTTCAAGACCAGCCCGGCCAAGATGGTGAAACCCCGTCTCTACTAAAAATACAAAAAAAAATTAGCTGGGCATGGTGGCAGGCACCTGTAATCCCAGCTACTCGGGAGGCTGAGGCAGGAGAACTGCTTGAACCCAGGAGGCAGAGGTTGCAGTGAGCTGAGATCGTGCCACTGCACTCCAGTCTTGGCAACAGGGCAAGACTCTGTCTCAAAAAAAAAAAAAAAAAAAAAAATTGACTTCTCAGCAGGCAAGGTGGCTCACATGTCTAGTCCCAGCACTTTGGGAGGCTGAGGTGGGCGGATCACCTGAGGTCAGAAGTTTGATACCAGCGTGGCCAATATGGTGAAATCCCATCTCTACAAAAATATAAAAATTAGGCATGATCACAGGTGCTTGTAATCCCAGCTACTCGGGAGGCTGAGGCGGGAAAATCGCTTGAACCCGGGAGGGGGAAGTCGCAACAAGCAGAGATCACGCCACTACACTCCAGCATGGGCGACAGAGCGGGACTCTATCTCAAAAAAAAAAAAAAAAAAAAAAAGAAAGAAAAACTTTGACATTATAGATTCATATACAAAGATATGTATAAGTCATCAAGTTAAAAACAACCAGTAGTCTGTGAATGATTAATAGATAACAGCAAATAAATGAACAAAGGTAGCTGGGCGCAGTGGCTCATGCCTGTAATCCCAGCACTTTGGGAGGCTGAGGCGGGTGCATCACCTGAGGTCAGGAGTTCGATACCAGCCTGGCCAACCTGGCGAAACCCGTCTCTACTAAAAGCACAAAAATTAGCCGGGCGTGGTGGCGGGCGCCTGTAATCCCGGCTACTCAGTAGGCTGAGGCATGAGAATTGCTTGTACCCGGGAGGCAGAGGTTGCAGTGAGCCGAGATCAGGCCACTGCTGCACTCCAGTCTAGACGACAGAGCGCAATTCCCGTTTCTAAAAAAAAAAAAAAAAAAAGTGCACAAGACAATGCCCGGGGAGATAGGATACTGGGATGGGGGCAGCGGGAGCCTTGGTAGCGGAGTCCAGGGTGGGATTCAGAGACCTGCAGAGCCACGGCCGGGAGGGGCAGGGCAGAGGAAGGGCGTGAAGCGCCGCTGACACTCGAACGTGAGCAGGCGGAAGGTGCGGGAGGTCCCAGAGGACCTCGACCAGGACCCTGGAGCCCTGGGGCGGTGGCACATTCAGCGGCCGCTTTAGAGCGAGGGGGACGGGGCGCGGAGCCAGGCTTGGGAGGGCCAAGGGGGCAGGCGGAGTGGTGGCGACCCTGCGGGCCTGGGAGAGCCGCGGTGAGCCTAGGGGGCCGTGCCGGGGCCGCTCTGGCCGCTGCAGCCAAGTGTCCCAGGAAAGCAGGGCCCAGGGCCCCGCATCTCCCTGTGCCCGGAGCCAGCCCAGTCCCACCGCACTGGGTGGCTGGAGGATGACGAGTGTCCCGGGAACCCCTTGGGCCGGGTGAACGTGGTTGGACACCGAGAGGGTGGGGCCCGTGGGCAGAGGTGGGCCCAATGGGCCAGGGCTGAACCAATAACGAGAAAGGATGAATGGACAGGGGCTGAACTACAGGGCGAGGGCGGGACTAATGGGTGAGGGCTGGACCAATGGGCAGGGGCTAAGCTAATAGACGAGGGCAGGACCAATGGCGCGGATGAGGCTGCTGCGTCGTCAAGGATGCAGAGATGAAAGCAAGGCAGTGGCTTCTTTGAGCCTAAAGACCTTCCCTCCGCATGCTCGGTATCGCGACGGGGGAGAGCAAAACCTTTAAACAAATGCTGCAGTTTCCCTCGCAGGGAGCCGGAGTCAAATAGATGAGGAAGCCCTGGGGTCGCAGTAAAGCCCACCCACTGGTGCTGGGAGAACCTCGCCCGGGACCCGGATCCAGGCCGCAGGTCCCCCGAGGCTCCGCCCCTGACGATGACACCCATTCCCGGGTCTCCCCGCCCCCTTACTGAATTTTGGCCCCTCCTCCTCCCTCCGATTGGCTGGACGTCCAGCTATACACCGCTCGGGCAAGACCCGGAGGAGCGGCCCCCGCTAGAAGACAAGGCCCCTGTGACCTTGCTGCGCATGCGCCTGCAGTGACCCCGGCTTGAGGTGACGGCGCGAGCTGAGGCGGGTGCCCTTGGCGCGGAGGTTGAGGGACCCGCCGCGGCGCTGTCGCCGGAGAGGGAGGGCACCGCTGCCGTCGGTGAGGACGGGCCCCGGCGGGCGGGGAGGGTCGCGCGTCCTCGGCGTGGTCGCGTCCCCGGCCCGGCTCTCCCGGGGGTCCCGAGGGCTGCGGGTGCTGAGGAGGGGTCCGCGTCCCGACACTCAGGCCGCCTCCTGTGGGGTCTCCCGCGATTCCCTCCTTGCCTCTCGCCCCTCCTCCCCCACCCTCCCGTCCCCTGGCCAGAGCCTCAACACCCCCACATGAAGGAGCTTCGCACTAGCCCGCCGACCCCTGGCGGTGTCCGCGGCGCCCAGCGCTGCCTTCCCGGCGCCCCCCAACCCCCGCCGGCCCCGTCCCCCGCTTGCAGCTCTGGAGGTCCCTGCAGGGACGGCAGCTACTTGGAGGCGTGAGATACTGGGGCGGGGGAGACACTTGGGACCTCAGGGTGTGGGTATTCTTGGGAAAGGAGAGAGCCGGGAAGCTGGGACCATTTGGGCGCAGCACAGCCCGCGTTTGATGCCGATTGCATCGGGTAAAGGAGGAGTAAAAGAAAGATTCTGAGCCCTGGTGATTAGGGGAAGGAGCTGCCACGACTGAAATTCCCATCGTGGGAAAGGTCTGCACTGCACACCATAGAGTAGCAGTTCTTGGCCTTCTTGGGGCAGGGGTCACAGCCGGTTTTTAAAATCTCCCTGTAAGGATGTGTATTGCACACCTTAGTGTCCCGTCATCCCGTCAGGGGGTCAATCACAGCCCCCCACCGTGGACTGCGTGGAACAGTGATTATTGGGGAGCGGCTGTCCATATCGCCTGGGAACTTTTGCAATGACTTCACCCTTGCCTATCAGCTATTAACATCCCCTAATAAATTCACCGCTGTTTCCGTTACGCGGATGAAACCTGCCGGGAGGGCAAGGGATTTGTCGTCGCGGCTGAGGATGCCAGTGGTAGTGGACATTGATGTTTCTCTCCCTTTCGTATGAAGATGATTCTGTGGGTCCACCATGAGGCACCAGGCAGGGATCTTGTCTTCCAGAACCTCATCAGTAAGGGACTGTAACTTATATTAGTTTCCTGTTGCTGTCCTGATAAATATGGTGGCTTAAAGCAACACAGGTTGGGTGCGGTGTCTCACGCCTGTAATCCCAGCACTTTGGGAGGCCGAGGCGGGCAGATCACAAGGTCAGGAGACGGAGACCATTCTGACTAACACGGTGAAACCCCGTCTCTACTAAAACAAAAATACAAGGCCGGGCGCGGTGGCTCAAGCCTGTAATCCCAGCACTTTGGGAGGCCAGGGCGGGTGGATCACGAGGTCAGGAGTTCGAGACCAGCCTGGCCAACATAGTGAAACAAAAAAATACAAAAATTAGCCGGGCGTGGTGGCGGGCGCCTGTAATCCCAGCTACTCCAGAGGCTGAGGCAGAATAATGACTTGAATCCGGGAGGCAGAGGTTGCAGTGAGCCGAGACTGCACTGCTGCACTTCAGCCTGAGCGGCAGAGAGACTCCATCTCAAAACAAACAAACAGACAAAAAATTAGCCAGGGCCGGGCACGGTGGCTCACGCCTGTAATCCCAACACTTTGGGGGGCTGAGGAGGGCGGATCACCTGAAGTTGGCAGTTCGAGACTAGCCTGACCAACATGGAGAAACCCTGTCTCTGCAAAAAATACAAAATTTGCCAGGCATGGTGGCGCATGCCTGTAATCCCAGCTACTCAGGAGGCTGAGGCGGGAGAATGGCTTGAACCCGGGAGGCAGAGGTTACAGTGACCCAAGGTTGCACCATTGCACTCCAGCCTGGGCAAAAGAGCGAAACTCCGTCTCAAAAAAAAAAAAAGAAAAGAAAAGAAAAAAGAACTCCGGGTAATTCTTTGGAATAGTGAGGTTGTAGAACTGCTGTTCATATGTTAATAGACTCAGTTTACCTTTTTTCTGAATATTTAAAAACTTTATTGAGATAATTCACATACTGTGCAATTTACCCATTTAAAGTATACAGTTTGGCTGGGCGTGGTGGCTCACGCCTGTAATCCCAGCACTTTGGGAGGCCAAGACGGGCGGATCACAAGGTCAGGAGATGGAGACCATCCTGGCTAACACGGTGAAACCCCGTCTCTACTAAAAAAAAATACAAAAAACTAGCAGGGCACGGTGGTGGGCGCCTGTAGTCCCAGCTACTCGGGAGGCTGAGGCAGGAGAATGGCGTGAACCCGGGAGGCGGAGCTTGCAGTGAGCTGAGGTCCGGCCACTGCACTCCAGCCTGGGCGACAGAGCGAGACTCCGTCTCAAATTAAAAAAAAGAAAAAAAAAAAAAGAATTCCTCTTAAGGAAGATTTGTCCCTTCTTCAACATTTTTTTTTTTTTTTTTTTTTTGAGACGGAGTCTCGCTCTGTCGCCCAGGCTGGAGTGCAGTGGCCGGATCTCAGCTCACTGCAAGCTCCGCCTCCCGGGTTCACGCCATTCTCCTGCCTCAGCCTCCCGAGTAGCTGGGACTACAGGCGCCCGCCACCGCGCCCGGCTAGTTTTTGTATTTTTTAGTAGAGAAGGGGTTTCACCGTCTTAGCCAGGATGGTCTCGATCTCCTGACCTCGTGATCCGCCCGACTCGGCCTCCCAAAGTGCTGGGATTACAGGCGTGAGCCACCGCGCCCCGCCCCTTCTTCAACATTTATTTATTCAATTATTTATATCAGCTTGGACTCATGGATATTTATTTTATTATCTGAGTTTTAATCCCAACCACTGGCTTCCAAGGCAGGGCCTCAACTCTGAGGATCAGTTTTCTTTGTAACTGGCATTTCTGACTTCAAACATCTGCTGCCCAAGGCCATTGGCTCTGGACCAGGCCTCCATCTCCCCAGGGACAGAGTAGAGTGATGGGGACACTGGGAAGGGAGATTATTGGGTGGCAATAATAGAGGTCAGGGTTGACATAATTTTTCCTGACTCAGGTCCCAGGTCAAGGACCAAGGACGTGGCTCTGGACAGGTCACTTCTGTGCTAGGTGCAGGCAGGAGGACCAGAGTGGCAGGGTTTTCTCTCTCTTTTATTTAATTAATTAATTTATTTTTTTATAGTGACGAGGTCTCCCTGTGTTGCCAGGCTGGTCTCGAACTCCTGGGCTTAAGTGATCCTCCCACCTTACTCATGCCTCTGACCGGCCAGCTACAATCTCAGGTTGCTATGTCCCCTTCCTTGGGTTACATCATTTGCTAGAGTGGATCAAAGAACTCAAGGAAACAGTGCCAGGCATGGTGGCTCATGCTTGTAATCCCAGCACTTTGGGAGGCTGAGGCGGGTGGATCACTTGAGGTTGGGAGTTTGAGACCAGCCTCGCCAACATGGTAAAAACCCAACTCAACTAAAAATACAAAAATTAGCTTGGCGTAGTGGCTGACACTTGTAATCCCAGCTACTCGGGAGGGCTGAGGCAGGAGAATTGCTTGAACCTGGGAAGTAGAGGTTGCAGTAAGCTGAGATTGCTCCATTACACTCCAGCCTGGGTGACAAGAACGAGATTCCATCTCAAAAAAACAAACTATTTACAGGCCAGGTGTGGTAGCTCACGCCTGTAATCTCAGCACTTTGGGAGGCCGAGGCAGGTGGATCACCTGAGGTCAGGAGTTCGAGACCAGCTTGGCCAACATGGTGAAACCCCATCTCTACTAAAAATACAAAAAATTAGCTGGGCATGGTGGTGCCCATGCTCCTCTCTAAGGGAGACTTAGGAGAATATCTTGAACCCAGGAGGCAGAAGTTGCAGTGAGCCAAGATCACAACACTGCACTCCAGCCTGGGAGACAGAGCAAGACTCCATCTCAAAAACAAAAAACAAAAAACAAAACTTATTTACATTTACCATTTTATTATAAAGGACACAGATGAAAATATAAATGCAACCAGGCGCGGAGGCTGAGGCGGGTGGATCACGAGTTCAAGAGATCAAGACCATCCTGGCCAACATGGTGAAACCCCGTCTCTACTAAAAATATAAAAATTAGGTGGGTGTGGTGGCGCACACCTGTAGTTCCAGCTACGTGGGAGGCTGTGGCAGGAGGATCACTGGCACCCAGGAGATGGAGGTTGCAGTGAGCCGAGATTGCGCCACTGCACTCCAGCCTGGTGACAGAGCAAGATTCTGTCTCAAAAAAATAAAATAACTAAAATACATATATATTTAAATATATAATACATATTATATATATTATATACGTCACATATATATTATGTATATAAATGCAGCAGCATGTGTGGGAGGGGCTCAGTTTCCATTCCCACCCCACTCCCAACTCCCACACACCCCTCCAAGGACTCCATGTGTTCCTGGAAGCTCTGGGAACACTCTCCTTTTGGGTTTTTATGGAGGCTTCATTACATAGGCATGATTGATTGAACCATAGGCCATTGGTGAACAACTTAACCTTCAGGCCCTCTCCCATTCCTGGAGGTTGGAAGTGGGGCTGAAAGTCCCAACCCTCTAACCCTGCCTTGGTCTTTTGGGTGACCAGCCCCACTGAAGCAGCCCAGGGGCTACCAGCCATCAATCAGTACCTAAGCATACAAAAAGACATCATTTTGGAGATTCGAGGAATTTTAGGAATTATATACTAGGAGAGAGGGTCAAAGACCAAATATATATTTCACAATATGAAAGAGCGCAATTTACGTATTTCAGGATTCCCTTCTTGTTACAACTTAATGAGATTTTTTTATTTTCCTGACTTTTCTTTTTGGATAATTAGCCAGTAGTTTAGGTCTGTCTTGTTCCTTTACTATGGGGTTTGAATTTGAGATGGGGCTGACGGCCCTTTTTTTGCGCGGGGGGACGGAGTCTCGCTCTGTTGCCCAGGCTGGAGTGCAGTGGCATGATCTCGGCTCACTGCAAGCTCCGCCTCCCGGGTTCACGCCATTTTCCTGTTTCAGCCTCCTGAGTAGCTGGGACTACAGGCGCCGCCACCAAGCCTGGCTAATTTTTTGTATTTTTAATAGAGACAGGGTTTCACCGTGTTAGCCATGATGGTCTAGATCTCCCGACCTTGTGATCCGCCCACCTCGGACTCCCAAAGTGCTGGGGCATTACAGGCGTGAACTGCCGCCCCCGGCCTCTTTCGGGCCCTTTTCTGCAGCTTAGAGTTGGCCTGGCTGCAGGGCTGGGACTATAGAATGGCAAGGAGGTGCCTCAGGTGCCAAATATTAGGTTGGTGAAAATTAATTGCGGTTTTGTCATTGAAAGCAATGGCAAAACCGCAATTACTTTTGCACTAACCTAATATAAGGAGGCGTGCAGTCTGGGGGTCAGAGTGAGTGTGGAGGTCTCCGGGAAGGGCCGCCGGCCTGGAGCAGGCTGCTAGGTCTGGGTCCCTGCCAGCCTTGCGGGGACGAACTGCTGTATTTTGCAGGAATTTACACGCTGGGTATGCAAGAGGCTGTATGTTTTTTGGACTCTAGGAGCGCTGCGGTCACAGAGCCGTCACGGCGGGAGGCGCTAGAGGACCCGGGGTGGACTCGGACGTGGGGTCAGGGATCCTGGCATTTATTCCTACCCAGACCTCCTGTTCATGCTGCGGAGCGTGGGAGGCGTAGGGAGATCGGCCGCCAGAGGGACGTGCGCCGGAGCCAATCAGCGTGTGAAGCAGGGCGCTATGTGGTTGGGGCCTCCGGTAACCTTTTTCCGCCCTGGAGTGGCTGGCCGGGTCATTGCCACTGGAGGTTCCCGGGGCTCCCCAGGTCTCCGGCATCCCCACATCGCCCTGTGACGCAGATGAGCAGAGCCGGAAGGGCCGCGCGGGAGGAACAGGGGTTGGCTTGCCCGGAGGCGGATTGATAACGCAACCCCGATCCCTGCGGTACTCCGCAGTCATGTGACTCGCTGCCTGGCGCGTTTCTTCGAGTGCCCACCCCCTCGAGAAGGTGCCCCTGGGGTGGGGGCTTCACATCTGCTTTTGTTTAGTGGTCAGAGGACTACAGAGGGGACCTCTCAGGACAAGGCCTGCAACCCCCTACTCCAGCCCTGCATCCTCACTCAGGCCCCTCTCATGGACAGTAGGGTCTTAGAAAACGCCAGGGTGCTGGGCATGGACCCCTCAGACCAGATGCATTGGGAGGGGTCCAAAGAGACCATGAGAACCTCAAGCCCAGGTTGGGGGATTGGCCCCGAGGGAAAAGTGGGCATCCCTGGGCCTTGTCTTGCCTGGGTCCTGGACAGGGGGCTAGGTGGCTGCCCAGGCTGCAATCTTGTGTCTAGGCTAAAACTGTAGGCTGGGAAAGTCCCCATCATCGGCCTACCACCCAATCCCCACCCAAAAGACAGAAAGGCCACCCCACACTGGTGCTACAGCACCTCAGGACCGGGTCTCCAGGCCAACCAGAGCCGGGCGCTTGCCCCTACAAGGTTATAACCCATCCTTTCTGCTTCTCCAGGCCAGAAGCCAAGGAGCCCTCAGTGACTGTGGGATCCAAGACATTATATCGCTGTCCCCACCGAGCCAGGGAAGTGCCAACACCAGCTCAGACAAGGTTGGTGTGAGAACCAGTGGGTCGGGGAGACTGTGGGCCTCCAGACGGGGATGCGACTGGATCTGGTTGTCCCACCTTCCAGGGCCAGCTGCAGTGCTGTGGTCTGCAAAGTGCTGGCAGGTGCCTGGCCCATGTTCCCTGTGACAACACAAACTGAGCTCATGTCCCCAAAGTGCTTAGCTCTGATGCTTATGCCCAGGAACACCAGTGTCAGTTAAAATGGACGAAGTACATCAGATGCTGTGTGGTCATGTGCTCTGTGTCCCCTCTAGCTCTGCCACTCTGGCTGTGTGGATCACCCTGGCATGCCTCAGTGTCCTCAACTGTGACTGGGTCCATAAAAACAGCCTGCTGTCATAACAGGGGTGGGAGGGGGGACTGGAAGCAGTCCACAGGGTGGAAACCCTTTGACTGTGCTCAGCACGTGGGAGGCCCATCGGTAGTGGCTGGGCTCTTAGTCCATTAGTCACTCTGATGGCCCCTTGTGGAGACTGTTTACTGTGCACATTTTCCAGATGGAGTTAGATGGGGGTGACATATCCAAGGCTGCCAGGAGAGGAACTGGCAGAACAGAAGCCTAGTTCCATCAGGGCCCCCGCCAGCCTTGGCTCCAGCGAGCAGTGAGGCAGCCCCATCTGCCCACCTCCCTCCCAGAGTGGTGTCTAGAGCCCCCCAAGGGCTTCCTCCACTGACGGGATTTTGCTTCCTTCCTTAGGACGGAACCGCTGAACTCCAGGTTGCTTGCCTGGGAGTAGGAGAAATCCACCTGCTGGGGGCTGAGCGTGGCCTGAGGGACAGGCCCTGGGTCCAGGGATGCCCCTGCCTGAGCCCAGCGAGCAGGAGGGTGAGAGTGTGAAGGCTGGCCAGGAGCCATCCCCCAAGCCAGGCACAGAAGTCGTCCCGGCAGCCCCCAGGAAGCCCAGAAAGTTCTCCAAACTGGTCCTGCTCACAGCCTCCAAAGACAGCACCAAGGTGGCGGGGGCCAAACGCAAGGGCGTGCACTGCGTCATGTCCCTGGGGGTGCCCGGCCCTGCCACCCTTGCCAAGGCCCTCCTCCAGATCCACCCCGAGGCCCAGCGGGCCATTGAGGCAGCCCCTCAAGAGCCTGAGCAGAAACGCAGCAGGCAGGACCCAGGTGAGGCTCCACAGCGGCCCCCCAGGACAGCTTGGCACCTCCCAGGGTGGCCCCCACAGCCGCGCTGGCTCCATCAGGCCCTTCTCCCTGTCGTGCAGGTCCTCGTTCCCTGACTTTGACTACGTGTGGGGAGCAGTGGCACAGGGGTTAGGGCACAGGCCTGGGCATCCCCCGACCTCCAACCCTGCCTCTGAGCGGCCTTGCCTCTCTGCGTCTGTTCCCCACTCTGGAATGCGCTGCCCACTGACTCCTTCACAAGGGAGCATCTGAGGGTGTGGTGGGGCCCACAGGCAGCTGCTATCAGCTTCAAGGTCTTGGCTTGCAGCTGCTCAGTGAGAGTCTCTAAGGCCAGGAGCTTGATAGGTCACCTTTCCATATGTTCTAGAAAGCTCCTGTTGTCTCACTCGCTGTTCAGTCACTTAGCAACATCCACTGAACAGCAGCTCTGTGCAGGCTGGGCTCTGGAGACTCGAGGCACGCAGGATGAGACCCCCAGCAGACCAAGGCAGTGACCTCTCCAGGACTGCCCCTGCCCTTCCTACCTCCTCTGCCCAAGCAATCACCCCCCGACAAGCCTCCAGGGAGACAGAGCTCGGGGCTCACAGGTCCCGTGGGGGAGTGGGGCTGGGGGTGTGGCCCTAGCTGCTGCAGGCTGGCTGGAGGTGATGGGTCAGGTTCATTCCCTCTGCTTTACTGTGGGAGTGATGAGATGGATGGAGGCACTGAGCGTCTTCAGCCCCGGCTCCCACTCCCCAGGGCCCTTGGCTCTGCCCCTGCTGTGTACTAGACCTTTCTGTCAGCTAGACTTGGGGGATACAGCCAGGTGGGGCATGGTAGCAGAGATGGCATGAGAGCAGGGCTGCCCCTTTCCCTGCACCCAGCTCTCCCTGAGGTGGCCCAGGCCCTGCCCCGCTGTCCCCTGTAGGAGGACAGGTCCCCCCTCCTGGCCCCCCAGCAGGTCCTCAGGTCCACAGGTCCTGCCTCTGGGCTCTACCAGGGCAGGCAGCAGAGGGGGCAGGGCCCTAGGCAGCAGAGGAAATGGGCTGGGTACACCTTTTGAGCTGGAAGTTCCAGAGAGATGGGGCAGGGGGCTGCCCAGTGGGTGGGAAGAAGATGAGTTGGGGTTTCTTCCCGACTAGGAGTGGGCTCTGCCATGCCCTAAGAAGAAGAAAAGTCATAGCAGGTGGCCTTGGCTTGTGACCTCTGAACAGGTGGCCCCTGGGGTCAGCCAGGATACTCAGACTGGCAGCCCATTGTAAGAAAAGGGGGTGCTCTTAGGGTTCCTTCAGTTTGCTGGCAGGGCAGGGACCCTGCCTCACTGATGAAAATTGAGGGGTGGCCGGGCGCGGTGGCTCAAGCCTGTAATCCCAGCACTTTGGGAGGCCGAGACGGGCGGATCACGAGGTCAGGAGATCGAGACCATCCTGGCGAACACGGTGAAACCCCGTCTCTACTAAAAAAATACAAAAAACTAGCCGGGCGAGGTGGCGGGCGCCTGTAGTCCCAGCTACACAGGAGGCTGAGGCAGGAGAATGGCGTAAACCCGGGAGGCGGAGCTTGCAGTGAGCTGAGATCCGGCCACTGCGCTCCAGCCCCGGCGACAGAGCGAGACTCCGTCTCAAAAAAAAAAAAAAAAAAAAAAAAAGAAAATTGAGGGGTGAGTGGCCTGAGGTCACAGAGGGTCACAGCCCCATAGCCTCGCCGGGGCTGAGACCCCAGAATGCCTGAGATGGTGGTGTCCACAGCCACAGGCTTGGAGCTCTCAGGGAACCTAGTGGACCCCTCGGCCTCCATTCCTTTGCTGGAGTCTCAGGCCTGGTGTGAGCAGTGCTGTGGAACTCAGAAGGACCCCGTCCTCCCAGAGCTGGTGGGAGTGCCTGGCTCTCACTGCGAAGCCCCCACCATCCAGTCTTGCTCTGAGAGCCTCTGTGTGTCCCCCTGGCTTCTCCCGCCAACCTTGGGCAGAGGGTGCAGTCCCCACAGCCTGTGGGAGGCAGGGCTCAGAGGAGTGAAGTCACCACCCTGAGGCCACCAGGAGGTCCCTGCAGAGGGCAGAGGGGGTTGGAGTTTGGCTCAGGGTCTATTAGCTCTGTGGAATGAGAGCATCTCAAGGTCCTCCTAGCCCCTTTGAGACTCCTGCTTACTGCTGGGATCCATCTAGGCCCTTTGTGAGAATTGGAGCACAGCTATCTTCTCCAGATGAAAGGCAGAGCAGGGCTCCATCAGGCCCCAGGGGTCCCGCAGGCAGTCACCCTCGAGCATCGACCACCCCCACCTGCCAACTCCTCCGTCCTTCTGTCCCCACCCCAGGTCGAGCAGAGGCGATGGCTGTGGCTTCCCAGTGCTCAGCACAAACTTGGCCTCACGTTTCCTGGAAATGATTTTAGCAGCTTTTGTGGCCCTGGGCTGGTGGCCTTGGGAGCAGTGTCCCTGAGTAGCAGTCACTTCTCAGTCAGGCAGAGGCTTCTGGCCCTGGAACATCCACTGGCTGGGGTGAGAGTGAGGCCTGGTAGACCCCCAACACCCAAGCTCAGCCCTCCCTTCTCCATTGACACCAGCCTGATCCACCTTCTTCTCTTGCAGGCGCAGATAGAACAGAAGACAGTGCATTAGCAGCGGGGCCTCCTGAGGCTGCTGGGGAGAACTCCGCCCCCTGCCCTGTGGCACCTGGCAAGTCCCTGTAACGTTGACGACAGCGCATCCTCCCAGGCCACCAATCCGGCCATAGGCTCTTCTCTGTCCGCAGGGCTTCTGGGGCCCAATCGGTGAATCTTTGCTTTCAACATTGTGTAATTTCTTTCTTTCTTTTTTTTTAGATCAAGTATAAGTTACTTTTGTAAGCAGAAAAGTACTTTCAAACAAGAATAAAAGAAGCTGTTCGCTAGACCCCATAATGGGCAGGTTTTAAACATTCCAGGCTTCTAGGTCCTTTGAGGCTCAGCTCTGATGCCACCACCCCTGGGTCTCCCCACCCCAGCCCTTACCGGGCCCTTCCAGAGTGCCCCTTAGTCACTGCCCTCCCTGACCCAAGTCTCGCTTCCTCCATGAAGCCTCCCAGACTGACAGCTCCCAGGCACTAAGGGAGCTCAGCCTTGCTGAGAATGGTAGCTCCCGGATTCTGCTGAGGGAGAGGTAGGCCTTCAGCTCATGGGTGGGTTCAGGGAGGAACCTGACAAAAGCACATGCGGCCTGCCTGCCTGTCATGTTCTTTCCAGGGGGTCTGTGGGCTGAGGGAACCGGAGTTCCTGCCCGGGCCCCCTGGGTGCCACCCCTGCTGGAGGGGAGGTGAAGGAAGCACAGCTACCCTACTTGAGCTCCCACGTCAGCGAGCCTCCGAGAGGCTTCCCATGCAGTCCTCATTCTTTTAAAACTGCCTCTGGGCTCAAGGCAATGTTAGGGTTTTGTTTGTTTGTTTGTTTGTTTTGAGGTGGAATTTCACTCTTGTCGCACAGGCTGGAGTGCAGTGGCACAATCTGGACTCACTGCAACCACCACTTCCCGGGTTCAAGTGATTCTCTTGACTCAGTCTCCTGAGTAGCTGGGATTACAGGCGCCCGCCATCACGCCTGGCTAATTTTTATATATTTAGTAGAGATGGGGTTTTACCATGTTGGCCAGGCTGGTCTTGAACTCCTGACCTTAGGTGATCTGCCTGCCTCAGCCTCCCAAAGTGCTGGGATTACAGGCATGAGCCACCATGCCCGGCCCTGATTCTGTATTCAAATGGCTTCTGTGTTCACCATGCTTTCTCCTTTCCCAAGTGTTTTTTTGTTTGTTTTGTTTTGTTTTTTGAGATGGGGTCTCACTCTGTTGCCCAGGCTGGAGTGCAGCGGTGCGATCTCGGCTCACTGCAACTGCCGCCTCCCAGGTTCAAGCGATTCTCCTGCTTCAGCCTCTCAAGTAGCTGGGATCACAGGTGCGCACCACCATGCCTGGCTAAGTTTTTGTATTTTTAGTAGAGATGGGGTTTCGCCATGTTAGCCAGGCTGGTCTGGAACTCTTGACCTCAGGAGATTTGCCCGCCTCGGCCTCCCAAAGTGCTGGGATTACAGGTGTGAGCCACTGCTCGAGGCCTGTTCCCAAGTACTCTTGGCTATCTGTTCTTGTCAGATGTTAAGGATGCCTGAGGATGTCAGGGCAGGACGTGTCAGGTGCAACCTCAAGAAGTGGGAGTGAGGAAGAGGAAGCTGGGGTGGGACAGAGGGCAGGGTCACTGTGGGGCGCCCCTGCCCTGTACTCAGTGTGGCACCATCGGGCCCCTCCTGCTGTTGCCTGGGAAGCCTTACTTGGCAGTGAGGGGTGACTGTGCAGCAGCAGGGCCAGGAGCGGGGGAGCATTTTTGGTGCCCCCTTAAGTGGAGTTGGGGGAACAGCAAGGGTGCACCTGGGCCTGAGTCTTTCAGTGGCGTTGGCAGTTGGCCAGGAGGGAGATGCATACTAGGGAGCTGGAGCCTGCACGGTGGGCCTGGCCACATCACTGTTTTCCTCACCCTCTGGTTTTATTTTTAAACATTTGGAGCATAAAAGTTGCAGGAGCACGCAGGGCATACTGCATAGCCCTGGCCTGGGTTCCCCGGCTCTCCTTCCCTCTCTCTCTCCTCTTTTTTCTCTGTCCCTCCCTCTGTCTCTCCTCCACACACTTTTTTTTTTTTTTTTTTTTTTGGAGACGGAGTCTCGCTCTGTCGCCCGGGCTGGAGTGCAGTGGCCGGATCTCAGCTCACTGCAAGCTCCGCCTCCGGGGTTTACGCCATTCTCCTGCCTCAGCCTCCCAAGTAACTGGGATTACAGGCGCCCGCCATCTCGCCCGGCTAGTTTTTTGTATTTTTTTAGTAGAGATGGGGTTTCACCGTGTTCGCCAGGATGGTCTCGATCTCCTGACCTCGTGATCCACCCGTCTCGGCCTCCCAAAGTGCTGGGATTACAGGCTTGAGCCACCGCGCCCGGCCTCCTCCACACACTTCTATTTTGCCAAACCATTTGGAGAATGCAGGCAGCAGACTCCAAAACCATTCTGCCTCCACCTCTGAGCACAACCTTCCCAGTCATAGCCATGTTAACGTGAGTGTGCCTGAGAGGATCACTGCTGGTTCCGTGACATCACCCAGCATCATCCACACCACATCCCAGTGAGCAGTGAGGACAAAAATGGCCAGGTTAGGACCCCATGTTGCCTTTTTTTTGCCACCCATATCCTGGAGCCCCTTTCCTTCTGTTCTTTATTATTTATTTATTTTTATTTTTTATTTTTTGAGACAGGGACCGGGTTCTGCTCTGTTGCCCAGGCTGGAGTGCAGCAGACCTTCCAGGCTCAAGCAATCATCCTCCCACCTCAGCCTCCCGAGCAGCTGAGACTACAGGCAGGCTTGGCTACTTTTTTGAGTTTTTGAGGAGATAGGGTCTCGCTGTGTTGGCCAGGCTGGTCTCAAACTCTTGGGCTCAAGCGATCTTCCCATCTCGGCCTCCCAAAGTGCTGAGATTACAGGTGCATGCCACCGTGCCTGGCCTAGTGTTAGCAATTTGATATTAAAATTGAAATTATAGGCCGGGTGCAGTGGCTCATGCCTGTAATCCCAGCCTTCGGGAGGCTGAGGCGGGTGGACCAGCTAAGGTTGGGATTTCAAGACCAGCCTGGCCAACATGGCGAAACCCTGTCTCTACTAAAAAAAAAATACAAAAATTAGCCAGGCGTGGTGGTGGGTGCCTCTAGTCCCAGCTACTCGGGAGGCTGAGGCAGGAGAATGGCTTGAACCCGGGAGGTGGAGGCTGCAGTGAGCTGAGATCATGCCACTGCACTCCAGCCTGAGTGACAGAGCAAGTCTCCATCTCAGAAAACAAATAACTTTTTAAAAAATTGCAATTAGGGCCAGGCATGGTGGCTCACGCCTGTAATCCCAATACTTTGAGAGGCCAAGGCGGGTGGATCACCTGAGGTCAGGAGTTGGAGACAAACCTAGCCAACATGGTGAAACTCTGTCTCCACCCAAAAATATAAAACATTGGCGGGGCATGGCAGTGGGCATCTGTAATCCCATCTGCTCAGGAGGCTGAGGCAGGAGAATCACTTGAACCCAGGAGATGGAAGTTGCAGTGAGCTAAGATCATGCCATTGCACTCCAGCCTGGGCAACAAGAGCAAAACTCCGTCTCAAAAACAAACAAAAAATGCAATTGTGAATATTCATTCACATTTTAGATCCAAACACAAATTTTAAAACATTAATTTTTTTTTTTTTTTTTTTTTGAGACGGAGTCTCACGCTGTTGCCCAGGCTGGAGTGCAGTGGCGCGATCTCGGCTCACTGCAAGCTCCGCCTCCTGGGTTCACGCCATTCTCCTGCCTCAGCCTCCTGAGTAGCTAGGACTACAGGCGCCCGCCACCGCGCCCGGCTAATTTTTTGTATTTTTAGTAGAGACGGGGTTTCACTGTGGTCTCGATCTCCTGACCTGGTGATCTGCCCGCCTCGGCCTCCCAAAGTGCTGGGATTACAGGCTTGAGCCACCGCTCCCGGCCAACATTAATTTTTTTAATTAAATTTAAAAATTTAAAAATTCTGCTGCTTTCTTGCCCCTTCACTTCTTGGGGACCTTGATATACAGGCCCAAGCGGGATCTAGTGGTAAACAGGTCACAACCCCATCCCCTGCAGAACCACAGAGGAAACAGAAATCCCTGACTGATTAATCTATGAACCTGAGGCTAAGGACCACTGAGGAGTCTGGGTGCCCCGGGGTATATGACAGAGGCCAACCCAGTGGGGGCCAGCCTGGGCAACATAGGGAGACCCTGAATCTACAAAACAAATACAAAAATTAGCCAGGTGTGGTGGTGGTGTGTGCCTGTAGTCCCAGCTACTGGGGAAGCTGAGCCAGGAGGATCACCTGAGCTCACCTACAGTCCAGCTACTCAAGAGGCTGAGGCTGGAGGATCGCTTGAGCCTAGGAAGTCAAGGCTGCATTGAGCCATGATGGCACCACTGAGCTCCAGCTTGGGTGACATGGTGAGACCCTGTCTAAAAAAATGTACATAAAGTGGATTTTTGGAGCAGGGGATTGCAGTAGGAGCTTACTCAGTTCACTCCATGCATTGACCTGGTATTGCAGTAGCTCCAAGAACGGTGCACCCCTCCCATATGTTTGGTTGCTGAGTGTAGATGTCATTAATTTTAATTTTGAAAAAGAGAGAAAAATTACAAATTACCTCCAGTAATTCCACTACTTAGAGGTAAATTTTTAAAAAATATGTGTGTGTGTGTGTGTATATATATATAATTTTTTTTTTTTTTAGCCAGAGTTTCGCTCTTATTGCCCAGGCTGGAGTGCAATGGTGCGATCTTGGCTCACCGCAACCTCTGCCTCCCGGGTCCAAGTGATTCTCCTGCCTGAGTCTCTCTAGTAACTGGGATTACAGGCATGCACCACCACACCCGGCTAATTTTGTACTTTTAGTAGAGACAGGGTTTCTCCATGTTGGTCAGGCTGGTCTCGAACTCCCGACCTCAGGTGATCCGCCCGCCTCAGCCTCCCAAAGTGCTAGGATTACAGGCGTGAGCCACCGTGCCCGGCCAGAAAATATATATTTTTTCAATTTTTCTATTTTCAGAAAATCAAGGTGATGCCACACTTGTTGTTGAGACAGTCTTGCTCTGTCGCCCAGGCTGGAGTGCAGTGGGGAGATCTCGGCTCACTGCAACTTCTGCCTTCTGGGTTCAAGTGATTCTCCTGCCTAAGCCTCCTGAAAAGCAGAGACTACAGGGGCGCGCCACCATGCCTGGCTAATTTTTGTGTTTTTAGTAGAGACGGGGTTTCGCCATGTTGGCCAGGCTGGTCTTGAACTCCTGACCTCAAGTGATCCACCCACCTCGATCACCCAAAGTACTGGGATTACAGGAGTGAGCCACCGCGACCGACCCACACATTTTTTCATAATGAGTTACAAATGTCTTCCCTCGTATGAATGCTGCACATCCTTTTTGCTGCTTGACGCCCACGGCAGGGATGCGTGAAATCCACCAGCTCCAATGGCCAGACACATCCCAGTTGCTTCCAGGTTGTAAGCAATCCTGAAATAGCCTTGTTATGTTCCTAGGACAGAGTTCTAGAAGTGAGATTGCCGCACTGGAAGGATGCAAGTTACATTCAACCCACGGCCTGTGAATGCCAAACTCTCTGGCATTTGTCAACACCCGGTTTTATCATCAAGAAGAAAACAGTAATAACGCATCCTCCGCTTGGCCCTTGCGTGCACAGCCTCTGCGCTTTTCACCTCGAGGTCTCATTTTCCTTGGACAGCACCGAGCGCTGGGCAGGGCCTCATCCGGGTTCAGGGCCGAAATGTGGAGACGTTCTGGCCCATGCTCCTGGCGGTCAGGAGAGGACGCGCGCGGACTCAGCGGCTGCCCAGCAGCCTTCCCAGGACCCAGGCAGTGCCGGCAGCCAAGAGTGCGGTTCCTCCCCGCAGCCTCCGTCCCGCTCAGCCCACCCGCCTGACCCCCACCCGGGCTCCTTAAGGCCCAGACACCGGCTCTAAGGTGCCTTCTGCAGGGATGGGAGGTGGGCGACTGTAAGGGATGGAGGGGACCTGTGTGTTGACACTGCGGGTGGCAGCCGTTGGAGAATTGCAATGGAGTCCACACTGTCGCTGCCCAGGGCACGAGCCGCAGCCCCTCCTCCCGTTGCGTCTCCGCCGAAAGGCCCCCGACTCGGACACACGGCGTCCCCGTGGTTACCACATCCACTGCTTTTTGGTCTCCCCACCCCACCCCTTAACATAAACTCGACACCAGGGAAGGCATTTTGGACGATTTTGGTCCCCGAGGGTCCCAGTGCGGAGGGCAAGGAGAGAGGGAGCGGTGTGGTGCAGGGGGATACGGAACGCGGAGGACACCTGGGGGCTGGGGAGGCGGGGACGAAGAGCGCGCGGAAGAGCCGAGGTTCCGGGATTGGGGCGCGGATTTCAGAGGAAGCGCAGGGGATGTGGACGGACTCAGGGAAGGAAGGGCTCCCAGAGAGGACGCGGGCGGCTGCAGGACACAAGAGGTGCGGGACGCAGGAGGCCGTGGGTCGTGCGGGAACCCAGGGCACCTGGACATGGACCCACCAGACCTGGGGCTCCTCCAGCGGCCGCTTTAGAGTGAGAGGAGATGGGCAGGCCGTGAGGCGGGGGCGCGGGGTCTCCCAGGGTGGAGCGGCGCCCTCCGCGAGCCAGCCGATGAGGCGCAGCCAGAGGGAGGCTTGGGCGGGGAGAAGGGTGCAAGCGGACCGTGATGACCCCGGGATGATAGCAGAGCCGCAGTGAGCCCAGGGCGCGGTGCTGGGGCCGCTCTGGCCGCCGCCGCCAAGCGTCACAGGAAAACAGTAACCAGGACACTGCGGCTCCTCGCACTTGGAGTCAACCCGGTACCGCACCGCGTTGCTGGAGAATGCAGAGTGTATTCTTGCTGGAGAATGGCGCGTGGTGGGCCAGGGACGCGCAGCGGCGAGGGCGGGGCCTGTGGGTGGGGGTGGGACCAATGGGCGAGGGGTGAGCCAATGGTCGAGGGCTAAACCAATGGGCAAGGCCTGGACCAATGGGAGAGTGCTGGACATCAATGGACGGGGGCTGAACTAATGGGTGGGGCGGGGCCAAAGGGGGGCTGAGCCAATAGAAGGGAGCGGAACCAATGGGTGTAGGGCGGGGCTGGACCAATGGTCGAGGGATGGGCCGGGGCTGAACCAATGGGCGAGGGTTGGACCTACGGGAAAAGCAGGCTTTCACCTCGTGGAATGCTCAGGGGATGAAGGGAGTATTTCCTTTGTCCAGCTTCTACTTTGACATAATTTCTCACCTACAGAAAAGTTGCAAGAATCCCAAAAGGAGGCTGACTGGGGTGGCTCACGTCTGTTTCCCAGTGCTTCGGGAGGCCAAGGCGAGAGAATCGCTTGAGCTCAGGAGTTTGAGACCAGCCTCGGGAATAGGGAGACTACGTCTCTAGTAAAAATTGAAATTAAAATTAAGACCGGGCAGGGTGGCTTACGCCTGTAATCTCAGCACTTTGGGAGGCCAAGGCGGGCGGATCACTTGAGGTCGGAAGTTCAAGAACAGCCTGACCAACATGGAGAAACCCCGTCTCTGCTAAAAATACTAAACTAGCCAGGCGTGGTGGCGCCAGCTACTCGGGAGGCTGAGGCAGGAGAATCTCTTGAATCCGGGAGGCGGAGGTTGCGGTGAGCCGAGATCACGCCATTGCACTCCAGCCTAGGCAAGAAGAGCAAAACTTCGTCTGAAAAAAAAAAAAAAAAAACTTAGACGTGGCGGTGGTGCACACCTGTAATCCCAGCTACTCGGGAGCCTAAGGTGGAAGAATCGCTTGAACCCGGAGGCAGAGTTTGCAGTAAGCCGAGATCGCACTATTGCCCTCCAGCCTGGGCAACAAAGCGAGATTCTGCCTCAAAATAATTATAATAATAATAATTGCAGTGGTCTCAATGATGTAAAATTAAAGGTAGTGATTCATTTTCACAAAGATTGACAAGAAAGATGACAACTGGAAACTCAAGAGACCCAGAGGTGGCAAAAGAATATTGAAAAGGAATAACAGGCAGATTGCAGTGGTTCATGCCTGTAATCCTAGCACTTTAGCAGGTCGAGGCGTGTGGATCACCTGAGGTCAGGAGACCATCCTGGCCAACGTGGTGAAACCTCGTCTCTACTAAAAATACAAAAATTAGCAGGGTGCTGTGTTGTGCACCTATAGTGCCAGCTACTTTGGAGGCTGAGGCAAGAGGATCAATGGAACCCAAGAGTTTGATTGAGGCTGCAGTGAACTGTGATCTCACCACTGCACTCCACCCTGGACGACAGAGGGAGATTCTGTCTCAAAAACAAAACAAATAAACAAAAACAGCATCCTGGCCAGGCATGGTGGCTCATGCCTGTAATCCCAGCACTTTGGGAGACCAAGTCGGGCAGATTACCTGAGGTCAGGAGTTCGAGATCAGCCTGGACAACATGGTGGAACCCCGTCTCTCCTAAAAATACAAAAATCAGCCAGGCATGGTGGCGCAGGCATGTAGTCCCAGCTACTGGGGAAGCTGAGACAGGAGAATCGCTTGAACCTGGAAAGCAAAGGTTGCAGTTAGCCGACATAGCACCATTGTACTCCAGCCTGGGTGTGGCAGTCAGACTTCTCTCAAAAAAAGCTGGGCGTGGTGACAAGTGCCTGTAATCCCAGCTGCACAGGAGACTGAGGCAGGAGAATCGCTTGAACCCGGGAGGTGGAGGTTGCAGTGAGCTGAGATGGTGCCACTGCACTCCAGCCTGGGCGACAGAGCAAGACTCCATCTCAAGAAGAAAAAAAAACAAGTAATTAAGTTCTGCCACTTTTTTTTTTTTTTTTTTTTTTTTAAAACAGGGTCTTGCTCTGTCGCCCAGCCTGGAGTGCAGTAGCATGAGCGCAGCTCACTGCATCCTCAAACTCCCAAGCTCAAGCGATCCTTCCACCTCAGCCTCCTGAGTAGCTTGGACTACAGTGCATCACCACATCCAGTTAATTTTTTCTTGTTCCTCTTTTTTTTTTTTTTTTTTTTTTCTGTAGAGAAAGAGTCTCACTGTGTTGCCTATGCTGGTCTCAAACTCCTGGGCTCAAACGATGCTCCTGTCTCAGCTCCCCAAAGTGCTGGGATTACAAGCACGAGTCACTGTACCTGGCCAACATGGATGAACTTTGAAAGTGCTATGCTAAGGCTAGGTGAAAGAAGTCAGTCACAAGAGACCACATATTTGTTGCATGATTTCATTTATACGAAATGTGCAGAATACGCAAATCTATAAAGACAAAAAATAGATCATATTACTTAGGGCTGGGGTGATTAGCAAATTGGAGGGTGATGGCTAAGGGTTTCTTCTTGGAGTGATAAAAGGTTTTAAAACTGACTATGGTGCTGCTTGCACAACTCTGTGATTATACTAAATATCATTTAATTGTACACTTTAAATGGGAGAAATGTATGGTATGTGATTTATATTTCAATAAAGCTCTTACAAAAAAAAAAAAACAGTAAACTGATTGTTAACATAACATAGTTTTATGGAAAACTACAATATTTTTCCAAAGAAATTTAGAGAGAACAGTGACATAGTTTTACATTTTTGCAAATATCTTTGTTGCTGGCGTAACAGAAGACTACTGGCTGTCATATCTGCTTCTACATTCTATGTGTTACATCACTCGTCATGCAGCCTTTGTAATACTATGTAATATTTCTGCTTTTATTTTTTATTTTTTATTTTTTTGACACAGTCTCACTGTTGCCCAGGCTGGAGTGCAGTGGCGCCATCTCAGCTCACTGCAACCTCCGCCTCCCGGGTTCAAGTGATTCTCCCGCCTCAGCCTCACGAGTAGCTGGGATTACAGGCGCCCACCACCACACCCGGCTAATGTTTGTATTTTTAGTAGAAACGGAGTTTCACCATGTTGACCAGGCTGGTCTTGAACTACTGACCTCAGGTGATCCACCCGCCTCGGCCTCCCAAAGTGCTGGGAATACAGGCAGGAGCCACCGCGCCCGGCCCAGGTATTTTTTTTTTTGTTGGCTTTCTGATGTAAGAAAGAACTGTCCCTTCTCCCGCATTGACTTATTTCCTTCAGTTTGGACTCTTATTGTAGTCAAGGTTATAATCCGTTGCTATCGCTGTTTATTTGAATATCACACTGGCTCCGCTCTGGGGTAGGGTCACTGGGGGCGTCAATGAGATGCATGAGAATCGCCTTTTCACGGGCTCAGGAAACTGACAGACCCAAGGGTGCATCTCAGCAAGCGCTCCGCTTCCTGCGGGCATCCTCAGATCCTGGGGACCGTCCTGGGGTCTCAATTAAGCGCCCCCTACTCCAGCCACTTTACGCCAAGAGCGTCCCATCCAGCACCCCCATCCTAGCTCCGCCCCTGGACGCCGGCGTCCAATCTCGGGATGGCCCCGCCTTTTCAGTGAGTTTCGTCCCCGCCCCCATGCGTTGATAGGCCAGGCCTGCGGCTCGGCGACGCGCAGGGAAGACCCGGAGGAGCGGATTTACCTGAGGAACGGGCCACGCGGTCTTGCTGCGCATGCTCGGAAGGAGCCCGCCTGGGCGTTCCGCAAGGCCGGCTGCCCGGCGGGGTCGCGCGCGCGGTCACGGGGCTCGCTCCCGCGGGGCAGGTCTGGGCTGGGAGCGGGCGCCGGGGTCGGCGTGGCGGCGACTGCCTGGGCCGCGAGGTCGACCCCCGCTGCTGCAGCGGCAGAGGCTGAGGGACCCGCCGCGGCGCTGTCGCCGGAGAGGGAGGGCCCCGCTGCCGTCGGTGAGGACGGGCCCCTGCGGGCCGGGAGAGTCCCGCGTCCCCGGCGTGGACGCGCCCCCGGCCCGGCTCTCCCGGGGGTCCCGAGGGCTGCGGGTGCTGGGGAGGGGTCTGCGTCTCGGCGCTCAGCCGCCTCCTGTGGGGTGTCCCGCGATTCCCCCCTTGCTCCTTGCCCCTCCTTCCTCACCCCACCCCCGTCCCCTGGCCTAAGCCCGACACCCCCACTTCAAGGACCCCAGCACTCGCCCTCCGTTCCCTGGCGGTGTCCGCCCCGCCCAGCGCTGCCTTCCTGAACCCGCAGCACCAGCCCCGTCCCACGGTTGCAGCTCGGGCGGTCCCAGTGACCTTGCACTTTTGCGGATCTGGACGCACCCCGCTCCGGCTTCTGACTCTATAGATCTCCGGTGACGGCTTTCGAACTTTGCTGACCCACAGCCGACACTGAGAAATGCCTTTTACGCGTGTACACTGCGCCTGTGGGTCTGGATGACTGAAGCACAAGTTTAAAGGGAGACGCTTGTTTAAGCTCACATGACGCAGCTGGATCTGTTCGGATTCAATTCCGTTCCATTCTCTTCCACCCGGTTCCAAAAGGCCGCGGCTAACCCATGGAGCCTGCACATAACGGGTCTGACGTAGTTGAAACCCTCTCTCGAAACCCTGCCCGTTGTTCCCTTTATTCCTTGTCCTGGGAGGAAACTGAACTTCCATAGTCAGATAATCATGTGCGAACTCCAATTCCGAAGAAACGGCTTATTTTTATTTTCATATTTCTGCTTTCCAGGGTCAATATGATTTCCAGGGCTTGATCTAGATTTTCTCGTGTGATTCTATCATGTTTCTCTTATTCCTCTCCCAAATGCTACTGGCGGCACATGTGGAAGGAACAAGCCTGAGGTTGGGACTACATTGTGGAGCGTTTATGACACCCAGCTGATGATGCACTAAAGCTGGAGATGGAGATGATTTAGCTGGGGAGAGACAGGCTGAAAGTTAAGCTTTAGGAAGAGTGGCCTGTCAGCACCCTATAGGGAGAATTGGAGTGGCTGCTTGCCAGAGCTGGCAAGATCGTTCAGAGGCTTTGGCTTGGGCTAAAGAGGTTGTGGTAAGGGATGATGTCCTGAGGTGGTGGGAATGGAAAGGAGAGGGAAGATGGGTATATCAGGCATAAAGGGAGAGAGATTTGAGGATGCATTAAGCTATGGGAAGGAGTAAATAAACTTCGCTAAGATTATGATGGAGGGTGATTGGGGAATACCCGGCTTGGGGGGTCTCATTGGCCAAGCTCTCCCTTTCGGTGCCCTCTGATTTCTAAGTTGCTTTGGAGCTGTGGCTCTCGGGCAGTTTTGCACCCCAGGGAACATTCTGCAATGCTGATGGTCACAACGTGTGGTAAGGCATGACACTAGGATCTGGCAGGTAGAGACCGGGGATGCTGCTGAACACCCCACACTGAACAGCACAGCCTCCCACAGCAGAATCATCCGGCCCAAAATGTCAACAGTGCTGAGATTGTGAAGCTCATTTTGAGTCCATTTTAATTATCTGGGCATCTCTGCCACCTTCAGCCTCTCCAGGAGGAAGGTCTGTGTGCACCCACTGAGCGTGTGCTATCACCATAGGGGTTCATGTCCAAGGCAAGTGCACCTCCAATGCTCATGGCTCAGTAGTGGGTAGGTGGGAGGTAGGTAGACATTGGAGTCTTCCAGGAGCGCTTTTTTTTTTTTTAATTTTGTAGAAATGGTGTGTGTGGAGGGGTGGTCTCGAACTCCTGGGCTCAAACAATTCTCTCACCTGAGTCTTTCAAACTGCTGAGATGACAGGTGTGAGCCACCTTGCCACCAGCCCATTCAGAAGCTTTTTTTTTTTTTTTTTGAGACGGAGTCTCGCTGTGCTGCCCAGGCTGGAGTGCAGTGGCCGGATCTCAGCTCACTGCAAGCTTCGCCTCCCGGGTTCACGCCATTCTCCTGCCTCAGCCTCCCGAGTAGCTGGGACTACAGGCGCCCGCCACCTCGCCCGGCTAGTTTTTTGTATTTTTTAGTAGAGACGGGGTTTCACTGTGTCAGCCAGGGTGGTCTCGATCTCCTGACCTCGTGATCTGCCCGTCTCGGCCTCCCAAAGTGCTGGGATTACAGGCTTGAGCCACCGCGCCCGGCCCAGAAGCTTTTTAAACAAAGCGCCTTCCCTCCTCCTGCTCCTATCCCTCAGCACCCCTGCTGCACCTGGATGCAGAATGCCTTGTTCTTCTGTAACACTCGACAGTGCATGGAATAATTTCACTTGCGATATTTCATTTGCCACTTTTGTTTCTTCACAGGTGAAACCAGCCCAGAGAAGTTACGGGATTTTCCCCCGGGGTCTCCTGCCCAGCAAGCCAGCGCCGTGACCCAGGTGTGGGAGATGATGGTGGCGTCTCTCACTCACGTGTAAAGGTAATTCTGTTGCTCCTTCAGCTGCCAAAAGAGCCTCCTGGTTTTCCAGCCTTACTGATTAGAGTTTGGACCTGCTGGTGTCTGAAAGACACCTGACAGTTGCTGACATGTGACCCTTAGGTCTATACTGAGCCCTTGTGGCCACCAGCAGGACCGCAGTGTCCCAGCAGGCTACACTGAGCCCTTGTGGCCACCGGCAGGACCGCAGTGTCTCAGCAGGCCATCTGGCATTGCACTCAAATTGCTCCGCACCCACAGTTCTGGGAGATGGGGAGAGAGGATAAGAGTGATGCACCATAAACTGAGACTTTGGAGCTTTCCGTGCACATCTGCCAGCCCGTGCTCCATTCACTTAAGAAATCTGTACTGAGTGCGGCCAGGCATGGTGGTTCGTGTCTGTAATCCCAGCACTTTGGGAGGCCGAGGCGGGCAGATCACCAGAGGTCAGGAGTTTGAGACCAGCCTGGCTAATATGGTGAAACCCAGTCTCTACTAAAAATACAGAAAATGTAGCTGGGCGTGGTGGCGGGTGCCTGTAATCCCAGCTACTCAGGAGCCTGAGGAGCAGAATCGCTTGAACTCAGGAGGCAGAGGTTGCAGTGAGCTAGAATCGAGCCACTTCACTCCAGCCTGGGTGACAGTGTGAGACTGTCTCAAAAAAAAAAAAAAAAATTGTACGAATGAAGATTGAACATCACAAAAGAAACACATTAGGGCCCCTGTATCTACCACAAAACAACGGGTATCCACTGTAAAAAAAAAAAAAAAAAGTAACAAAAGTTTCATAAAATATACTTGTTTTTTGTTAAATGCACTGAAAATTTCTTTTTTTTTTTCCCCCTGAGACAGAGTCTCATTTTGTTGCCTAGGCTGGAGTGCAGTGGTGCGATCTTGGCTCACTGCAACCTCCCTTCTCCCAGGTAGGTTCAATCAGTTCTGCCTCAGCCTCCTGAGCAGCTGGGATTACAGGCACGCACCACACTCGGCTAATTTTTTTGTATTTTTAGTAGAGACAGGGTTTCACCATGATGGCCAGGCTGGTCTCGAACTCCCGAGCTCCGGCTCACTGGCTCTTTAACAATAAGTGAAATCTTTAACATGTGTTTGTTTTACATGAGTATAAAACAGTTTTATTTCCTTTGTTTTGGTCTAGGGCACTGTTTTTCAAACTGCTTAGTCATTGGTGTTAAAATCATTAGGTTCCAGTCAGCAATTTTTAAAATTACATGGGCTGGTCGTGGTGGCTCATGCCTATAATCCCAGCACTTTGAGAAGCCAAGGTGGGCAGATCATGGGAGGCACAGGCAGGAGAATGACTTGAGCCCAGAAATCAGAGGTTGCAGTGAGCTGAGATATAGCCACTGCTCTCCAGCCTGGGAAACAGAAGAAGACTCTGTGATGGGGGAAAAAAAAAAAAAAGAGAATCCAAAGAATAATCTGGAAGATTCTAGATCAGGAATATTGAAGTGAATGTGCAAATGGAGGCAAAACTGGCCTCTTCCACAGTGGGGGAATTTATTTACATGTCTGTATTTATTTATTTATTTATTTATTTATTGAGACAGAGTCTTGCTCTGTTGCCCAGTGCAGTGCAGTGGCACGATCTCAGCTCACTGCAAGCTCTGCCTCCCAGGCTCACGCCATTCTCCTACCTCAGCCTCCCAAGTAGCTGGGACTACAGGTGCCCACCACCATGGCCGGCTAATTTTTTTGTATTTTTAGTAGAGACGGGGTTTCACCGTGTTCACCAGGATGGTCTCGATCTCCTGACCTCGTTATCTGCCCACCTTGGCCCCCCAAAGTGTTGGGATTACAGGTGTGAGCCACTGCGCCCGGCCGTATTTATTTAAATAGAAAAAGAGAAGCCAGGCCTGGTGGCTCACACCTGTAGTCTCAGCACTTCAGGAGGTCGAGGTGGGAGGATCGCTTGAGCCTGGGAGTTTGAGGCTGTAGTGATTGCACCACTGCACTCCAGCCTGGGCAGTAGAGCTAGACCCTGTCTCCTATATGCTAGAATTACTTTGCATTTTTCTCAGGTGTTCACAATTTACAGAGTTGTACAAATAGCTCAAAGAGGAGAGTAAGATAATCTGGAAAGATGTGTTCTAAACAATGTATCATTTTCCACTGAAGCACACATTTTTCTTTTGATCTCATAATCAAGGAAAATTTTTTTTTTTTTTTGGAGACGGAGTCTTACCCTGTCACCTAAGCTGGAGTGTGGTTGTGTGATCTTAGCTCACTGCAACCTCCACCTCCCGGGTTCAAGCAATTCTCCTGCCTCAGCCTCCCAAGTAGTTGGGATTACAGGCACACACCACCACACTCAGCTAATTTTTGTATTTTTTTTTCAGTTCTAATTTTTGTATTTTTAGTGGACACGGGGTTTCACCAAGTTGGCCAGGCTGGTCTCAAACTCCTGACCTCAAGTGATCTTCCCGCCTCGGCCTTCCAAAGTGCTGGGATTACAGGCGTAAGCCACTGTGCCTGGCCAAGGAAACGTATTTTTGATAATAAGGCTGATCTCATTAGATTTGGCCCGATTATGTAGTACTCATTTACCAGATAAGCTCACCTGAATTTGCCTTGCTGGAAGTCTCCATAAGGAACCTTAGACTTTTGAAAGTCTGTTGTTTCGGCCAGGTGCGGTGGCTCACACCTGTAATCCCAGCATTTTGGGAGGCGAAGACGGGCCAATCACTTGAGGTCAGAAGTTCGAGACCAGCCTGGCCAACATGGTGAAACCTCGTCTCTACTAAAAACAAAAATTAGCTGGGCGTGGTGGTCCGCGCCTGTAATCCCAGCTACTCAGGAGGCTGAGGCAGGAGAATAACTTAACCTGGGAGGTGGAGGTTGCAGTGAGCTGAGATCACGCAACTGTTCTCCAGCCTGGACAACAGAGTGGGACTCCATCTCAAAATGAAAAGAGAGGCCAGGCGTGGTGGCTCACGCGTGTAATCCCAGCACTTTGGGAGGCCGAGGCGGGCAGATCAGGAGGTCAGGAGATCGAGACCATCCTGGCTAATCCTGTCTCTACTAACAAAATACAAAAAATTAGCCAGACATTGTGGCGGGCGCCTGTAGTCCCAGCTACTGGAGAGGCTGAGGCAGGAGAATGACGTGAACCCGGGAGGCGGAGCTTGCAGTGAGCCGAGGTCGTGCCACTGCACTCCAGCCTGGGGGACAGAGTAAGACTCTCTCTCAAAAAAAAAAAATAATAATCTGTTGTTTGATATCCTGAGACACAGAAGGCAAGCCCAAGATGCCTTCTCCATCAGATTTTGCCTGTAGTACTTAAAATTTGAGCAAATTCCTCTCTTCTTGAGGTTCCCCCCCAATACCCGTAAGGCTCCTGAAACTTGTTAAATTGCTGATACTTTCAAAAAAGAGGAACTCAGCCAGGCGTGGTGGCTCACGCCTGTAATCCCAGCACTTTGGGAGGCCGAGATGGGTGCATCATGAGGTCAGGAGTTCGAGACCAGCCTGGACAACATGGTGAAACCCTGTCTCTATTGAAAAAAATACAAAAATTAGCCAGGCGTGGTAGCGCACACCTGTAATCCCAGCTACTTGGGAAGCTGAGGCAGGACAATTGCTTGAAACCGGAAAGCGGAGGTTGCAGTGAGCTGAGATCATGCCACTGCACTCCAGCCTGGGTGAAAGAGTGAAACTCTGTCTCAAAAAAAAAAAAGAAAATAAAATAAAAAGTAAAAGGAAAAAAGGAAGCCATGACTTTCCCAATGATACAAAGTAAGCATGTTACTTTTTTTTTTTTTTTTTTTTTTTTTTTTTTTTTTTTTTGAGGCCGAGTCTCGCTCTGTCGCCCAGGCTGGAGTGCAGTGGCGCGATCTCGGCTCACTGCAAGCTCCGCCTCCCGGGTTCCCGCCATTCTCCTGTCTCAGCCTCCCGAGTAGCTGGGACTACAGGCGCCGCCACCACGCCCGGCTAATTTTTTTGTATTTTTAGTAGAGACGGGGTTTCATTGTGTTAGCCAGGATGGTCTCGATCTCCTGACCTCGTGATCCGCCCGTCTCGGCCTCCCAAAGTGCTGGGATTACAGGCTTGAGCCACCGCGCCCGGCCTTTTTTTTTTTTTTTTGAGAGGGAGTCTCGCTCTGTCGCCCAGGCTGGAGTGCAGTGGCCAGATCTCAGCTCACTGCAAGCTCCGCCTCCCGGGTTCACGCCATTCTCCTGCCTCAGCCTCCCGAGTAGCTGGGACTACAGGCGCCCGCCACCTCGCCCGGCTAGTTTTTTGTATTTTTTTTGTAGAGACGGGGTTTCACCGTGTTAGCCAGGATGGTCTCGATCTCCTGACCTCGTGATCCACCCGTCTCGGCCTCCCAAAGTGCTGGGATTACAGGCTTGAGCCACTGCGCCCGGCCTTTTTTTTTTTTTTTTTGCAACGGAGTTTGGCTCTTGTCACCCAGACTGGAGTGCAATGGTGGGATATCCGCTCCCTGTAAGTTCCACCTCTCGAGTACAAGCGATTTTTCTCCCTCAGCCTCCTGAGTAGCTTGGGTTATAGGCATGTGCCACCATGCCCAGCTAGTTTTTTTTCCTTTCCTTTTTTTTTTTTTTTTTTTTTGAGACAGAGTCTCGCTCTGTTGCCCAGGCTGGAGTGCAGTGGCACGATCTCTGCTCACTGCAGCCTCAGCCTCCCGAGTAGCAGGGATTACAAGCGCCTACCACCACGCCCAGCTAATGTTTTTGTATTTCTAGTAGAGATGGGGTTTCATCATGTTGGCCAGGCTGGTCTTGAACTTCTGACCTCGTGATCCGCCTGCCTTGGCCTCCCAAAGTGCTGGGATTACAGGTGTGAGCCACCGCACCCGGCTAGTTTTTGTATTTTCAGTAGAGACGGGGTTTTGCCATGTTGGCGTGACTGGTCTCAAACTCCTGGCCTCAGATGATCCACCTGCCTCGGCCTCCCAAAGTGCAAAGATTACGCGTCCAACTTTTTTTTTTTTTTTTTTTTTTTTTTTTTTTTTTTGAGACAGAGTTTCACTTTTGTTGCCCAGGCTGAAGTGCAATGGTGGGATCTCAGCTCACTGCAACCTCTATCTCACGGGTACAAGCAATTCTCCTGCCTCAGCCTCCCGAGTAGCCGGGATTACAGGCGCTCACCACGACGCCCAGCTAATTTTGTATTTTTAGTAGAGACAGGGTTTTGCCATGTTGGTCAGGCTGGTCTCGAACTCCTGACCTCAGGTGATCCACCACCTCAGCCTCCCAAAGTGCTGGGATTACAGGTGTGAGCCACCGCGCCTGGCCGTTAACGATTTTATGCAACATTAATGAGGAAACCTGTATGATATTAAAGATTAAATGAGATGATGTAGATAAAATACTTGAGGTGTTTTAGTGCCCAGGACAAAGCAAACCTCGTGTGTGTCTTAGGCTCATCACTTTAGCCACAGTCTTCTTTTTCTCAAGGGCATCTATTCTAGTGTTTGTCAAAGTCTGGTTCATAGTCTATCAGTTATCAGGAGTATTTGCTAAAAATCTAGATTCTTGGCCGGGCGCGGTGGGTCAAGCCTGTAATCCCAGCACTTTGGGAGGCCGAGACGGGCGAATCACGAGGTCAGGAGATCGAGACCATCCTGGCTAACATGGTGAAACCCCGTCTCTACTAAAAAATACAAAAAACTAGCCAGGCGAGGTGGCGGGCGCCTGTAGTCCCAGCTACTCGGGAGGCTGAGGCAGGAGAATGGCGTAAACCCAGGAGGCGGAGCTTGCAGTGAGCTGAGATCTGGCCACTGCACTCCAGCCTGGACGACAGAGCCAGACTCCGTCCCCAAAAAAAAAAAAAAAAAAAAATCTAGATTCTTGTTCCTGCCTCTTCCCCGATCCTCTCCCCACCGCCCGAAATCTGGAGTCTTTTTTCCTTTCCCCCCACCCGCGAGACGGAGTCTCACTCTGTCGCCTAGGCTGGAGTGCAATGGCGCGATCTTGGCCTACTGCAACCTCCACTTCCCGGGTTCAAGCAGTTCTCCTTGCCTCACCCTCCAGAGTAGCTGGGATTACAGGTGCCCGCCCCCATGCCCAGCTAATTTTTGTATTTTTTAGAAGAGATGGGGTTTTGCCATGTTGGTCAAGCTTGTCTTGAACTCTTGACCTCAAGTGATCCACCCGCCTCGGCCTCCCAAAGTGCTGGAATTAGAGGCATGTGCCACCATGCCTGGCCTTGGATTCTTCTTGAATCCCTCTCTAGAACCTCAGCTGGAATTTTAGATGTGAAATCCTGGAATCTACATTTTTATCAAATGTTCCACGTAATTCTTATATAGACTAGAATTATATGTAAAAATAATTGAAATAAAAGCTTCATGGACCAGTCGTGGTGAGATCTTTGCTCACTGCAGCCTCAACCTCCTGGGCTCAAGCAATCCTCCCATCTCAGCCTGCTGAGTAGCTGGACCGCAGGCACCCGCCATCACGCCAAACTTTTTGTAGAGACAGGGTCTCACAGTGTTGCCCAAGTTGGTCTCAATCTCCCGGCCTCAAGAGATCCTCCTGCCTTACCGTCCCAAAATGCTAGGATTACAGGCATGAGCCATCACACCTAGCCCCTACAATAGAGATTTTAATATCCTCAATTTAATTAATTCCTCTGTTCTACTTGATATTACTCTTGATCCTCCTGCATAACATTAAATTACTACTCAGGAGATGCGGCCTGTCTTGAACTTGTTTAATATTTTCCCACTGTAAAAAGAGTTTGTGCACATGGGATGCCGGGCGCGGTGGCTCACGCCTGTAATCCCAGCACTTTGGGAGGCCGAGGCGGGCGGATCACAAGGTCAGGAGATCGAGACCACGGTGAAACCCCGTTTCTACTAAAAATACAAAAAATTAGCCAGGCGCGGTGGCGGGCGCCTGTAGTCCCAGCTACTCAGGAGGCTGAGGCAGGAGAATGGCGTGAACCCAGGAGGCGGAGCTTGCAGTGAGCCGAGATTGCGCCACTGCACTCCAGCCTGGGCGACAGAGCGAGACTCTGTCTCAAAAAAAAAAAAAAAAAAAAGTTTGTGCACATGGGAAACCGTTTTGAGAACAAGAAATTCAAGAAAAAAATCAATACTCTTACTACTTTTAATATTTCAATATATCTCTTACTAGTTATTTAACTTTTTTTGTTTTTGTTTTTGAGATGGAGTTTCGCTCTTGTTACCCAGGCTGGAGTGCAATGGTGCAATCTTGGCTCACCGCAAACTCTACCTCCTGGCTTCTAGTGATTCTTCTACCTCAGCATCCTGAGTAGCTGGGATTACAGGCATGCACCACCACACCCAGCTAATTTTTATATTTTTAGTAGAGATGGGGTTTCTCCATGTTGGTCAGGCTGGTCTCAAACTCCTGACCTCAGGTGATCCTCCTGCCTCGGCCTCTCAAAGTGCTGGGATTAGAGGCATGAGCCACCACGCCTGGCCTTAAATGTTTTTAAGTTATAAACATGTAAAATAAAATTCACCAATGAATAACAAATATGACCAGAGTAGAAAGGAAATAAGAAGGACCAGTGGATTGAGAACTAGAAGGTAGCATCTTCTCTAAGTAATATTTTGGTCTTTTTTGGAAAAAAAAAAAACAAAAAACATGTTTAGAAAGATAGTCTTTACTGAATTTGTTAATTGGATTTTGCTTTCTTTTTTTTTTTTTTTTTTTTTTTTTTTTTTTTTTTTTTTTGAGGCAATCTCCCTCTTTTGCCCAGGCTGGAGTACAGTGGCATGATCTCGGTTCACTTCAACCTCCAACTTCCTGATTTAAGCAATTCTTCTGCCTCAGCCTCCCAAGTAGCTGGGATTACCAGTGCACACCACCACTCCTGTCTAATTTTTTGTGTTTTATTAGATGTTAGCCAGAATGGTCTCGATCTCCTGACCTTGTGATCCACCTGCCTCGGCCTCCCAAAGTGCTGGGATTACAGGTGTGAGCCACTGCGCCCAGCCGCTATAACTCTTACATATGTGTATATATTTATTCATTTATTTTAATTTTTTTTTTTTTTTTTTTTGAGACAGAGTGTCGCTGTGTCTCCCAGGCTGGAGTGCAGTGGTGTGGTGTCGGCTCACTGCAACCTCTGCCACCTGGGTTCAAGCGATTCTCCTGCCTCAGCCTCCCGAGTAGCTGGGACCACAGGCATCCGCCACCACGCCCAGCTAATTTTCGTATTTTTAGTAGAGACAGGGTTTCACCATGTTGGCCGGGATGGTATGGATCTCTTGACCTCGTGATCTGCCCACCTCGGCCTCCCCGAAGTGCTGGGATTACAGGCGTGAGCCACCGCGCCTGGCCTAGTTTTTGTTTCTTGAGATGGGGTCTTGAGATGTCGCCTAGGTTGGCTTCAAACTCCTGGGCTCAAGCCATTTTCCTGCGGCAACGTCCCAAGTATCTGGGACTACAGATACGCCCACCATGCCCAGTTCTAAGTAATACTTTTTGTAAATACAACATTTTGGAAATCCTCTTGAATTTTTTTTCCAACTTGGAAAAATTTCCAAATTCTTGTTTGAAATCATTGCCACCCGTGTGACTTTACCAAGGCAATAGGAACATTTCAGGAGCAACACCACCATCTTGTGGCCATGTCGAGTATTGCTGCTGAGGATTTAAATTGGCGCTTTCTCATTAAAGGTGGTCCTGCCTCATGCAATGGTCCTGCGGAAAGATTCCAGGTGACCTCGGGTGGGGGCTTCCTGCTCTCGAGAGGGATACAGTAGCAGACATGATTGAACGCAGTGTGTGCTACAGAAAAGGAAGTGTGTTAAAGGCATTAATTCAACAATGGAAGTAGTTGTGCATTTGAGTGGCAGGATTGGGGTAATTTAGTATTATAGTCTTAACATTCTGAAATGGTTTCTATATATTTTTAGAATATGATATTAGATCTTAGAAAATTTCACAACATATAATGCATGCCACCCCTTCTTAGATGAGTAAAGCAAACCCAAGAACAAGAAGCTTCTGCTGTTCAGTAGAGCGCCTGTAATCCCAGCATTTTGAGAGGCAGGTAGGTAACTAGAGGCCAGGAGTTCGAGACCAGGCTGGCCAAAATGGTGAAACCCCGTCTCTACTAAAAATACACAACAAAATTTAGCCACGCGTGGTTGCGGGTGCCTATAATCCCAGCTACTCAGGAGGCTGAGGCCTAAGAATCGCTTGACCCCAGGAGGCGGAGGTTGCAGTGAGCTAAGATGGCACCACTGCACTCCAGCCTGGGTGACAGACTCTGTCTGAAAAAAAAACAGAAAAACTTTTTCACCAAGAGACCCTTGGGATGTGAGTCATTCTGACCGTTATTTTTTTGTTTGCTTCGTTGTTGTTGTTGTTTGAGATGGAGTTTTGCCCTTGTTGCCCAGGCTGGAGTTCAATGGCGCGATCTCCTGCCTCAGCCTCCCGAGTAGCTGGGACTACAGGCGCACGCCACCACGCCCGGCTAATTTTTTGTAATTTTAGTAGGGACGGGGTTTCACCATGTTAGCCAGGATGGTCTCGAACTCCTGACCTCATGATCCACCCATCTCGGCCTCCCAAAGTGTTGGGATTACAGACGTGAGCCACCGCGCCCGGCCAATTTTGTATTTTTAGTAGATACCAGGTTTCTCCATGTTAGTCAGGCTGGTCTCTAACTGCCGACCTCAGGTGATCTGCCCGCCTCGGCCTCCCAAAGTGCTGGGATTACAGGCGTGAGCCACTGCGCTCAGCCGCTCTAACTCCTTCTTTTTTTTTTTTTTTTTTTTTGAGACGGAGTCTCGCTCTGTCGCCCAGGCTGGAGTGCAGTGGCCGGATCTCAGCTCACTGCAAGCTCCGACTCCTGGGTTCACGCCATTCTCCTGCCTCAGCCTCCCAAGTAGCTGGGACTACAGGCGCCCGCCACCGCGCCCAGCTAATTTTTTGTATTTTTTAGTAGAGACGGGGTTTCACCATGTTAGCCAGCATGGTCTCGATTTACTGACCTCGTGATCCGCCCATCTCGGCCTCCCAAAGTGCTGGGATTACAGGGTTGAGCCAACGCGCCCGGCCTCTAACTCTTATATATGTGTATATATTTATTCCTTTGTTTTAATTTTTTTTCCTTTTTTTTTGGAGACGGAATCTCGCTCTGCCTCCCAGGCTGGAGTGCAGTGGTGTGGTCTCCGCTCACTGCAGCCTCTGCCCCCTGGGTTCAAGCGATTGTTTTGCCTCAGCCTCCCGAGTAGCTGGGACCACGGGCACCCGCCACCTCGCCCAGCTAATTTTTGTATTTTTAGTAGAGATGGGGTTTTACCATTTTGGCCTGGGATGGTCTCGATCTCTTGACCTCGTGATCCGCCCACCTCGGCCTCCCGAAGTGCTGGGATTACAGGCGTGAGCCACCGCGCCCGGCCTAGTTTTTGTTTCTTGAGATGGGGTCTTGAGATGTCGCCTAGGTTGGCTTCAAACTCCTGGGCTCAAGCCATTTTCCTGCGGCAACGTCCCAAGTATCTGGGACTACAGATACGCCCACCATGCCCAGTTCTAAGTAATACTTTTTGTAAATACAACATTTTGGAAATCCTCTTGAATTTTTTTTCCAACTTGGAAAAATTTCCAAATTCTTGTTTGAAATCATTGCCACCCGTGTGACTTTACCAAGGCAATAGGAACATTTCAGGAGCAACACCACCATCTTGTGGCCATGTCGAGTATTGCTGCTGAGGATTTAAATTGGCGCTTTCTCATTAAAGGTGGTCCTGCCTCATGCAATGGTCCTGCGGAAAGATTCCAGGTGGCCTCGGGTGGGGGCTTCCTGCTCTCGAGAGGGATACAGTAGCAGACATGATTGAACGCAGTGTGTGCTACAGAAAAGGAAGTGTGTTAAAGGCATTAATTCAACAATGGAAGTAGTTGTGCATTTGAGTGGCAGGATTGGGGTAATTTAGTATTATAGTCTTAACATTCTGAAATGGTTTCTATATATTTTTAGAATATGATATTAGATCTTAGAAAATTTCACAACATATAATGCATGCCACCCCTTCTTAGATGAGTAAAGCAAACCCAAGAACAAGAAGCTTCTGCTGTTCAGTAGAGCGCCTGTAATCCCAGCATTTTGAGAGGCAGGTAGGTAACTAGAGGCCAGGAGTTCGAGACCAGGCTGGCCAAAATGGTGAAACCCCGTCTCTACTAAAAATACACAACAAAATTTAGCCACGCGTGGTTGCGGGTGCCTATAATCCCAGCTACTCAGGAGGCTGAGGCCTAAGAATCGCTTGACCCCAGGAGGCGGAGGTTGCAGTGAGCTAAGATGGCACCACTGCACTCCAGCCTGGGTGACAGACTCTGTCTGGAAAAAAAAAACAGAAAAACTTTTTCACCAAGAGACCCTTGGGATGTGAGTCATTCCGACCATTGTTTTTTTGTTTGCTTTGTTGTTGTTGTTTGAGATGGAGTTTTGCCCTTGTTGCCTGGAGTACAATGGTGCGATCTCCTGCCTCAGCCTCCCGAGTAGCTGGGGTTACAGGCATGCGCCAAGATGCCCAGCTAATTTTGTATTTTTAGTATATACCAGGTTTCTCCGTGTTGGTCAGGCTGGACTCAAACTCCTGACCTCAGGTGATCTGCCCACCTTCGCCTCCGAAAGTGCTAGGATTACAGGTATGAGTCACCATGCCTGGCCCTGTTTTTTTTTTTTTTTTTTTGGTTTTTTTTTTTGAGACGGCTTCTCTCTCTGGCCCAGGCTGGAGTGCAGTGGCGCCATCTCGGCTCACTGCAACCTCCACCTCCTGGGTTCAAGCAATTCTTCTGTCTCAGCCTTCCGAGTAGCTGGGATTATAGGCACCTGCCACCATGCCCAGCTAATTTTTGTATTTTTAGTAGAGATGAGGTTTCGCCATATTGGCTGGGCTGGTCTCGAACTCTTGACCTCATGATCTATGTGCCTCGGCCTCCCGAAGTGCTGGGATTACAGGCGTGAGGCACCGTGCCCAGCCAGGGATTGCTTTTCAGTAACCTTTCTGAGGTATAACTTACATACCATACAATTTCTCCATCTAAAGTCTACAATTCACTGCTTTTAATATATTCAGAAAGTTGTACAAGCATCACTACCATCAGTGTTAGGACTTTTTTTTTAGACAGAGTCTCGCTGTGTCTCCCAGGCTGGAGTACAGTGACGCGATCTCGGCTCACGGCAAGCTCCACCTCCTGGGTTCAGGCCATTGTCCTGCCTCAGCCTCCGGAGTAGCTGGGACTACAGGCGCCCGCCACCACACCCAGCTAATTTTTTGTATTTTTAGAGAGACGGGGTTTCAACCGTGTTAGCCAGGATGGTCTCGATCTCCTGACCTCGTGATCCACCCGTCTCGGCCTCCCAAGGTGCTGGGATTGCAGGCATGAGCCATCGTGCCCAGCTAATTTTAAGACATTTTTATCACCCTAGAAAGGAACCCCAGACCCCTCAGCCATCACTCCCAATCTCTCGGTCCCTCCCAGCCCTAAGCATCTATCCGTCAGCTTTCTGTCTCCATAGATTGGCCCATTCTGGACACTTCATGTCAGTTGAATCGTGTGACACTGGATCTTTGTGACTGGCTGCGTGTAACGTGTATCAGAACATCATTTCTTTTTAATTTGCTGAGTAATATTCCACTGTTTGAATAGACCCACATTTTGGGTTGTGTCGCCTCACACAGAGGACTCTCTTCCCTGAAGGCCAGCCCCAGGCTGGAGCAGGTGTGTGTGAGGGAGATTGTGACTGGTGGAATGACCAAGCTGGTCCCACCTGCACGGTGGCTTCAGAGGAGCGTGATGTCAGTAGAGCTGGGGGCAGCCCGAAGGCGGCCGAGGTGAGAAGGAAGTGGCGCGCTGCACATTTGGGTGGCTGAGGGAGGGAGGAGTTTTTGTCAGATCTCCTGTGTCCTAAAAAAAATAACCTAAGTACCTTGACAAGCCCAGTGGAAGTAAAAGAGCAGAGGTACAATAGCTCTGGAGACAGGGAAGCAAAACAGGGAGGGGTGCATCGGGGAGCTGGTAGAGACCCTTCTAAAGCCAGAGGGAGGACGGATGCTCCCTTTCCCTGGACAGGGAAGAGGATGAGAAGAGCTTATAAAGGCATCCATCCTGTGCTTAGGAGGCTGAGCTGGGAGGATCGCTTGAGCCCAGGAGTTCAAGACCAACCTGGAAACATAGCAAGACCTTGTTGCTACCAAAAATTTTTTTTAATTTAAATTAAAAAACCAGGCTGGGCAACATGATAAAACCCCATCTCTACAAAGAGTACAAAAATTAGCCAGGCATGGTAGTGTGTGCCTGTAGTCCCAGCTACTCTGGATGCGGAGGTGGGAAGATGGTTTGAACCTGGGAGGCAGAGGCTGCAGTGATCGTGCTACCACACTCCAGTTTGGGCCATAGTGAAATCCTGCCACTAAAATAAAAAGCAAAAGGTGTCCATTCTGGCTGGGCGCAATGGCTCACACCTGTAATCCCAGCACTTTGGGAGGCCAAGGTGGGCAGATCATGAGGTCAGAAGTTCGAGACCAGACTGGCCAATATGGGGAAACCCCATCTCTACTAAAAAATACAAAAATTAGCTGGACGTGGTGGCACGCGTCTGTAGTCCCAGCTACTCAGGAGGCTGAGGCAGGAGAATCACTTGAACCCGGGAGGCAGAGGTTGCAGTGAACTGAGATCGTGCCACTGCACTCCCGCCTGGGCGACTGGGCGACAGAGTTCAAAAAAAAAAAAAAAAAATCCATCCTAGATGGGTAAATTTTGAATCAGATAAAAATCATATGATTCTGAATCATAGAGGGATAACTTTAGTTACTAGAAAATCTACCTTGTATGGAGAACCTTGTTCACTGATAATGTTAGGGAAATGGGGTGTTTTGCGTATAGTTTGTTACAGATGGCTCGTGTGTGTGTGGTAAAATATACATGACGTAAAATTTACCATATTGGTCATTCATGTAAATTGCATCCTGCAACCCTTGGTCTTTGTGGGCAGCTGCTCTCACTGAGCTCGATGTTGAAGTGTTCAGGTCAGTGGTGTACATTCATTGTGCAGCCGTCACCACTGTTCGTCTCCAGAACCTTTTCATCTTCCCCAACTTCTGCTTTGTCCTCGTGAAACATTCACTCCTCATTCCCCGGCCCCTGGCACCCCCATTCTATTTTCTGTCCCCATGAGTTTGACCGCGATGGGGACCTCATACAAGTGGAATCGGACAGTGTTTGTCCCCTTGTGGCTGGCATGTCATATGTTGCAGTTTTTTTTTTTTTAATGGTGAAAAGATATACATATATTTAGAATTAACTGGCTAGACTCAGTTTAGATGATCTCAGTTTTGTTGGCAACACCCAAAGCAACGTAATCAGGAGCCAGTTGAACACATGCCTTCTCTCCATCAGGCCGAATCGGGGTGTTGACTGTGGCCACATCCATATCCCAGAGCTGCTTCACAGCCTGTGTGATCTGGCGCTTGTGAACTTGAACATCCACAGTGCACACAGTGTGTTGTTGTCTTCTGTTTTCTTCGTGGCGGACTCAGTGGTCAGTGGAAAATTGATGATCGCAGAGTGGTCAAGCTTGTTTCTCCCGGGGGCTCTTCCGAGGATATCTGGGCTGCCTCTGGAGTCGCAGCGTCTTGGGCTGCCAGAAGGTGGGTGATCTTTTTTTTGGTGGCTGTGGACACCTTTCAACCCTGCCTTCTTGGTCTCTAAAGCCTTCGCTTTGACTTTGGGTTTACGAGGGGCAGAGCTTCCTTCTTTGCTTTCGGCGCCATCTTGTGAAAAGGCTGCTTTATTTTTATTTTTATTTTTGAGATGGAGTCTCGCTCTGTTGCCCAGCCTGGAGTGCAAGGGTGTGATCTCTGCTCACTGCAACCTCTGCCTTCTGGTTCAAGCGATTCTCCTGCCTCAGCCTCTCGAGTAGCTGGGATTAGAGGTGCCTGCCACCACGCCTGGCTCATTTTTGTATTTTTAGTAGAGACGGGCTTCTCTATGTTGGCCAGGCTGGTCTCGAACTTCTGACCTCAGGTGATCTGCCCGCCTCAGTCTCCCAAAGTGCTGGGATTACAGGGGCAAGCCACCACGCCTGGCCAGTGGAGATGTTTTAAAATGCATAATTCTCCTTTGCTGTCCCTTCTACTTCATATTTTTGTTTCCTTCGCTACTAGCCCTTTATATGCACCCATCTGGGGGATGTGGCATTTGTGTAGCGTAGCATGGCATTCGAGCTCACAAATGGTTTTATGTCAGATATTTCATAACCGTTTGTATTATTCCATCTATCAAAAAGCCAGAATTGGCCGGGTGTAGTGGCTCACATCTGTAACCCCTGCACTTTGGGAGGCTGAGGCGGGTGGATCACTTGAGGTCATGAGTTTGAGACCAGCATGGCCAACATGGTGAAACCCCATATCTACCAAAAAATACAAAAGTTAGCCAGGCATGTTGGCAGGCAACTGTAATCACAGCTACTTGGGAGTCTGAGGCAGCAGAATAGCTTGAAACCCAGGAGGTGGAGGTTGCAGTGAGCTGAGATGGTGCCACTGCACTTAGCCTGGGCAACAGAGCGAGACCCTGTCTCAAAAAAGTAAAAAGCCGGAACCCGCTAGAGTCACTTACTTGCCAGGCGTATCCGCTATTGTTGTGTAGCATAAGACGCATGATCTTACTGGCTTAAAATGATAGGAGTTCCCCGGTGATCAGGTTCTGTGGGGTCCCCCGGTTCCTTCATGTCTGCAGGCAGTTAATAGGCTGCTGGGCTGGAGGGTACAAGGTGGTCTCCCCGAATGTGGTGGTGCCCTGCACGTGGCCTCTCCTACAGCTGCCTTCCCTGCAGACTCAGGGCCCTGGCCCGTGAAGTGTGGGAATGTGGACCCTGCGCTCCTGCCACACTGTTGGTCAGGCAAGCCGCCCCAGGCCAGTCAAGGTTCAGGCAGGTGGAGACAAAGCCCGGTTGCCAAGGGGCCTGTGGACTTTAATGGGCGGAGTGGTGCTGGGTCAGGATCTACCACCCAAGAGCTTAAAAGGGCAAGAGTGGGAAGGGGTCTTCAACCTTCCACAAGCCGATGGCCAGGGCCTTTTCTTGTATTGGAACTTTTTCCAGATGTGTTGAAGCACATGGGTCTTGGAAGCCCTGTAAACAGAAGTGGGAAGTGTTCGCCCGAGGGATTGGCCCTCCTGGTACCTGTGATTTCCTGGGGACGGAGCCTTAATGGAGTTAAGGAGCCACTCCCCTCTATGTTGTCCCTGGAACCGACCAGGGCTTCCAGAGCGGAATGTGGGGCCCCAGGCCAGGGAACTTTGGAGCAAAGTGGGAGACCCGTGGGAATTGGAACTGTAACATGTGAGGTGGGGGTGAGGACGCTAAAAATGTCAGGGGACTGCAGTCTCAATTCGAGGCTGAGGTGGGAAAGACCCCACCATCTGCCCACACTCGGTTGCCCCAAAGAGCCCACCCCACACCATGACTGCCCCTGACTGCCCCCAGGCTCCCACCCAGCCCTGCCCGGTTCCTCATTATCTGCCCGTTCTGCCTCTCCAGGCACCCATGGTGACTTAGGGGTTCAGTTAGAGCCTCTGCAGAAAATCTAATTATGCTCATTCAAACAATAGAACAATTCTGCCCATGGTTTCCAGAACAAATTTAGATCTAAAAGATTGGGAAAAAATTGGCAAAGAATTAAAACAAGCAAATAGGAAAGGTAAAATAACCCCACTTATAGTATGGAATGATTGGGCCTTTTTTTTTTTTTTTTTTTTTTTTTTTTTTTGAGACGGAGTCTTGCTCTGTGCCCCAGGCTGGAGTGCAGTGGCACGATCTCAGCTCACTGCAAGCTCCACCTCCCGGGTTCACGCCATTCTCCTGCCTCAGCCTCCCGAGTAGCTGGGACTACAGGCGCCCGCCACCTCGCCCGGCTATTTTTTGTATTTCTTAGTAGAGACGGGGTTTCACCGTGTTAGCCAGGATGGTCTCGATCTCCTGACCTCGTGATCCGCCCATCTCGGCCTCCCAAAGTGCTGGGATTACAGGCTTGAGCCACCGCGCCCGGCCTGATTGGGCCGTTATTAAAGCAGCTTTAGAACTGCTTCAAACAGGAGAAGACAGCATTTCAGTTTCTGATGCGCCTGAAAGCTGTGTAATAGATTGTGAAGAAGAGGCAGGGACAGAATTCGAGAAAGGAATGGAAAGTTCACATTGTAAATATGCAGCAGAGTGTAATGGCTCCTGAACTCAAAATGTTGACTTAAACAAGTAAGAGTGATTTGCCTCAGGGCCTGGGAAAAAATTCATGGAACCAGGAACCACCTGCCTGTCTTTTAATTCAATTAGACAAGGCTCTAAAGAGCCCTACCCTGGCAAGATTGCAAGATACCGCTCAAAAATCTACTACAGATGATAACGCCCAAAAGGCCATTGTAGAATTAATGGCCTTTGAAGATACAAATCCGGAATGTCAATTGGCTATAAAGCCATGTTGACTACAATCAATTACAGGAGGTAATATATCCTGAATCATCAAAATTGGGGGGAAAGCTCCAGAATCACTGGGGCCATCAGAGTCTAAACCACGATGGCCAACTCTTCCTCCCGCGGTTCAGATACCTGTAACATTACAACCTCAAATGCAGGTTAGACAAGTACAAACCCCAAGAGAAAATCACGTAGAAAAGGATAGAGTCTCTGTCTCAGCAAAGCCAATCCAGACACGGTATCCACAGTATCAGCCAGTAGAAAATAAAACCCAACCGTGGCTCGCTTATGAATACTGGCAGCCAGCCGAGCCTCAGTTTTGGCCGCCTCCAGAGGTTCAATACAGATCTCAAGCGGTGTGTCCCACGCCAAATAGCACGGCATCATCCAAGCAACCCACGGCAGTGGTGGTTTGTCCATCAGCACCACAGGGCGCAGCACTGTATCCTCAGCCGTCCACTATGAGACTTAATCCACCAGCACCACCTAGTGGACACGGTAGCACACTGCATGCGGTCTTTGATGAAGTTAGAAAACGGAGGTCTTGAGGCATGGCAGTTCCTGGTAGTTTTACAATGGGTACTGGCCGGGGAAGGGGCTCCAGCAGGAGCACCTGCGGTGGCTAATGCTAGATATGAACCTTTCACCATGAAAATGTTAAAAGACATGAAGGAAGGAGTTAAACAATATGGACCCAACTCCCTTTATATGAGAGATTAGATTCCAGTGCTCAGCAGGAGTTGATGTAATTACAGAGTAAGTGAAGGCTTGTAATAGGACTGAAGGAGCCATGCATAAGGCTATGCTAATGGCTCAAGCAATGACTGGAGTCACTTTAGGAGGACAAGTTAGAACATTTAGGGGAAAATGTTATAATTGTGGCCAAATTGGTCATCTAAAAAAGAATTGCCCAGCTAGCTCAGTAGAGTATGCGACTCTTAATTTCAGGGTCATGGGTTCGTGCCCCACATTAGGTGCCAGGTGAAGGAGGCCTGCCCCTCCACACCTGTGGGTATTTCTCATCAGGTGGAGATGAGAGACTGAGAAAAGAAATAAGACACAGAGACAAAGCATAGAGAAAGAACAATGGGCCCAGGAGATGGGCACTCAACGTGCGAGGACCCACACTGGCGCTGGTCTCCGAGTTCCCTCAGTATTTATGGATCACTATTTTTACTATCTTGGCGAGGGGAGTGTGGCAGGGCAACAGGATGATGGTGGGGAGAAGGTCAGCAGGGAAACATGTGAGCAAAGGAATCTGTATCATGAATAAGTTCAAGGAAAGGTACTGTGTCTGGATGTGCACGTAGGCCAGATTTATGTTTCGCTTTACACGAACATCCCAGTGTAGCAAAGAGTAACAGCAGTATTACGGCCAGTGTATCTCACTTCCAGCCACTGGGCGATTTTCTCCTATATCAGAATAGAATGAATGGTCGGCTTTACACCGAGATATTCCATTCCCAGGGATGAGCAGGAGACAGAAACGTTCCTTTTATCTCAACTGCAAAGAAGTCTCCCTCTCACTATTCCTCCTCAGCACAGACCCTTCACAGGTGTTGGGCTGGGGGAATGTAAGGTCTTTCCTTTCCCACGAGGCCACATCTCAGGCTGTCTCAGTGCGGGGAAACTTTGGACAATACCTAGGCTTTCTTGGGCAGAGGTCCCTGCAGCTTTCCACAAAGCATTGTGTCCCTGGTTAATCAAGAATGGAGAATGGTGATGACTTTTACCAGGCACGCTGCCTGCAAACATATTGTTAACAAGGCATATCCTGCACAGCCCTAAATCCCTTAAACCTTGATTCAATACACCACATGTTTCTGTGAGCACAGGGTTGGGGTTAAAGTTACAGATTAATGGCATCTAAAAGCAGAACAATTTTTCTTAGTACAGATCAAAATGGAGTTTCTTATGTCTTCCTTTTCTACATAGACACAGTAACAATCTGATCCCTCTTTTCCCCACACAAAAAGCCCCACCCCACACTGTGACTGCCACTGACTGCCCCCAGGACTCCCCCCCAGCCCTGCCCGGTTCCCCATTATCTGCCCTTTCTGCCTCTCCAGACTGGAACCCGTGTTGACCTGGGGATTCTCCAGACACCACCGCAGCCCCGTCCCCGACCAGCCGAGGCAGCAACTGCAACAGCTCGGGCACAAGGTGGCTGCCACATTGGGGCCCTGGTATCTCCCGAAGCAGGGGTGGCCTGGGGCCTCCAGGACAGGATAGGGACTGGGTCTGCCCGAGCCCAGAAAGGGCTTTCTGCCTCCCAGGCCAAGGTGCAGCACTGTCCTCTGGAAGGGCTCTGTGTGCGAGGCCCACGCTCCGGAGACAGGTGCCCGGTGTCCTGGTGAAGCGCGTGGTTTCCAAAAAGGTCCTAGCAAGTCCTTGGGCATCTGAGCAGAAACGGGTCTCAGCTTTCCGCCTCCCACAGTTGTCTGTGCCTCACTGTCGTCATCTACAACTGGGTCAGTAAGAATGTCCTGGGCCGGGTGCGGTGGCTCAAGCCTGTAATCCCAGCACTTTGGGAGGTTGAGGTGGGCAGATCACGAGGTCAGGAGATCGAGACCATGCTGGCTAACGCGGTGAAACCCCGTCTCTACTAAAAATACAAAAAAATTAGCCGGGCAAGGTGGCGGGCGCCTGTAGTCCCAGCTACTTGGGAGGCTGAGGCAGGAGAATGGAGTGAACCCGGGAGGCGGAGCTTGCAGTGAGCCGAGATCCAGCCACTGCACTCCAGCCTGGGCGACAGAGAGAGGCTCCGTCTCAAAAAAAAAAAAAAAAAAAAGAATGTCCTGCCGTCATAATGTAGGGGCTGGAGAGGGTACTGGAAATGCAGGTGGAAACCCTTCTTCTATGCTCAGAACGTGGGAGGCCCTTCGGTAGTGGCTGGGCTCTTAGTCCATTAGTCACTCTGATGGCCCCTTGTGGAGACTGTTTACTGTGCACATTTTCCAGATGGGGTTAGATGGGGGTGACATATCCAAGGCTGCCAGGAGAGGAACTGGCAGAACAGAAGCCTAGTTCCATCAGGGCCCCCGCCAGCCTTGGCTCCAGCGAGCAGTGAGGCAGCCCCATCTGCCCACCTCCCTCCCAGAGTGGTGTCTAGAGCCCCCCAAGGGCTTCCTCCACTGACGGGATTTTGCTTCCTTCCTTAGGACGGAACCGCTGAACTCCAGGTTGCTTGCCTGGGAGTAGGAGAAATCCACCTGCTGGGGGCTGAGTGTGGCCTGAGGGACAGGCCGTGGGTCCCGGGATGCCCCTGCCTGAGCCCAGCGAGCAGGAGGGTGAGAGCGTGAAGGCTGGCCAGGAGCCGTGCCCCGAGCCAGCCACGGATGTCGTCCCAGCAGCCCCCAGGAAGTTCTCCAAACTGGTCCTGCTCACAGCCTCCAACCAAGATGAGGATGGGGTGGGCTCCAAGCCCCAGGAAGTGCACTGCGTCCTTTCCCTGGAGATGGCTGGCCCTGCCACCCTCGCCAGCACCTTGCAGATCCTGCCAGTCGAGGAGCAGGGAAGGGTGGTCCAGCCAGCCCTGCAGATGCCTGAACAGAAGTGCAGCAAGCTGGACACAGGTGAGGTGTGGCCTGCTGCCCCTGCCCAGCCACCCTGTGGCTTCCAGTGCTCACAGCAGGCCCTGCACACCCCACTTCTAGCACAGTGTCTTGTCCTTGCTCCCAGCTGAGCCTCCTGGTCTCTGATCCTGAGCCTGTCCCAGGCTGGTGTGAAGATCACAGTCAGGTACCAGGGCTCATGGGAGTTGCAGTGATGTGCAGAATTCCTTCAGCTCCCTAAAAACATCCACTACCACCCCCAAAATAAAAACCAGCCCTGAGAGTCTGGGCTTCTTGCTTGGGAGCAGGAGAAGGCACCCGCCACACTCAGAACCCCCACGTCCTCCCTGGCTCTCCTCTGTGCCTGCGACCTGGAGCTTGGCTTTAGGTTGGCTAACCCCGCCCTCCCCTTCCCCCAGCAGCCCCTCAGTCCCTGGAGTTCCTGAGGACACCATTCGGGGGCCGCCTCCTGGTGCTGGAGTCCTTCCTGTACAAGCAGGAGAAGGCTGTGGGGGACAAGGTGTACTGGAAGTGTCGCCAGCATGCTGAGCTGGGCTGCCGGGGCCGGGCCATCACCCGAGGCCTGCGGGCCACAGTGATGCGGGGCCACTGCCATGTGCCCGATGAGCAAGGCCTGGAGGCCCGGCGCCAGAGAGAGAAGCTGCCCAGCCTGGCCCTGCCAGAGGGCTTGGGAGAGCCCCAGGATCCTGAGGGCCCTGGAGGCCCAGTGGAGGAGCCACTGGAGGGGGTGGGCCCGTGGCAGTGTCCTGAGGAGCCAAAGCCAGAGCCAGAGCCCACTCCTGGGCTGGTGCTGAACAAGCCAGCCTCGGAGGAGGATGAGGGACCCCGAGCCCTGTCACTGCTGAGCCTGCCGCCCAAGAAGCGTTCGATCCTGGGGCTGGGTGAGTACAGTCCACCCCCCGCCATGTCCACTTGGGGCAGGGGACCCAAGGGCCCTTCCTGAGCCCAAATAGAAATGTGGGGTCCCACGGGGTCTTTTAAAATGTACTCGAAGCTAAAATGACTTTTAAAAATATAAATGTGGCCGGGCGCAGTGGCTCATGCCTGTAATCCCAGCACTTTGGGAGGCCAAGGTGGACAGATCATGAGGTCAGGAGTTCGAGACCAGCCTGATCAACATGGTGAAACCCCGTCTCTACTAAAAATACAAAACTTAGTGGGGTGTGGTGGTGGATGCCTGTAATCCCAGCTACTCGGGAGGCTGAGGCAGGAGACTTACTTGAACCCAGGAGGCAGAGGTTGCGGTGAGCCCAGATGGCTCCACTGCATTCCAGCCTGGGTGACAGAGCGAGACTTCAACCTTAAAAAAAAAAAAAAAAAAATTATGTATGTATATAAAAATGTGACTGGGCGCAGTGGCTCACGCCTGTAATCTCAGCACTTTGGGAGGCCCAGGCAGGTGGATCACCTGAGGTCAGGAATTCGAGACCAGGCTGACCAACATGGTCCAACATGACCACCTCTACTAAAGATAAAAAATTAGCCAGGCATGGTGGCAGATGCCTGTAATCCCAGCTATTCGGGATGCTGAGGCAAGAGAATCGGTTGGACCCGGGAGGCAGAGGTTGCAGTGAGCCAAGATTGTGCCACTGCACTCCAGACTGGGCGACAGAGCAAGACTGTCTCAGAAAAAAAAAAGAAAAAATAGATATATGTAAATGTGGGCTGGGCACAGTGGTCATGCCTATAATCCTAGCACTTTGGGAAGCTGGGGGCAGGAGGATCTCTTGAGCCCAGGAGTTCAAGACCAGCCTGGCCAATACAGTGAGACCCCATATGTACAAAAAATCAGCCAGCTGTCGTGGTGCGCCTGTGGTCCCAGCCACTTGTGAGACTGAGGTGGGAGGATCACTTAAGCCAGGGAGATTGAGGCTGCAGTGAGCCAGAATCACACCACTGCCCTCCAGCCTGGACAAGAGAGTGAGACCCTATCTCAAAAACAAATCAGAATTTTATCTGGTTCTCGGGCGATTCTGGTGTCCATTAAGTTCAGGAAAAACACCTAGGCCGGGTGCGGTGGCTCACGCCTGTAATCCCAGCACTTTGGGAGGCTGAGGCGGATGAATCATGAGGTCAAGAGATGAAGACCAGCCTGGCCAACATATTGAAACCCCGTCTCTACTAAACATACAAAAAATTAGCTGGGCGAGGCTGGGCGCAGTGGGTCACGCCTATAATCCCAGCACTTTGGGAGGCTGAGGTGGGCATATCACGAGGTCAGGAGATTGAGACCATCCTGGGTAACACGGTGAAACCCCGTCCCTACTAAAAAATAAAAAATTAAAAAATCAGCCGGGCGTGGTGGTGGGCACCTGTAGTCCCAGCTACTCAGGAGGCTGAGACAGGAGAATGGCATGAACCTGGGAGGCAGAGCTTGCAGTGAGCCGAGATCGTGCCACTGCACTTCAGCCTGGGGGACAGAGTGAGACTCCATCTCAAAAAAAAAGAAAAAAAGAAATTAACTGGGCATGGTGGCGGGCGCCTGTAATCCCAGTTAGTCGGGAGGCCAAGGCAGACGAATCGCTTGAACCCGGGAGGCAGAGGTTACAGTGAGCCAAGATCACGCCATTGTACTCCAGCCTAGGTGGTGGGGCGAGACTCTGTCTCAAAAAAAAAAAAAAGTCTGGTGGGAGAGTCTTGGGTTTTGGGTCATAGGTTCAAATTCCAGCCCCACCTGATGGTAGCTCTGTAGCCTTAGAAAATTGACCTCATTTCTGGAGTTTCAGGAGTTTTATCTTAAGCTGGCTGTGATAACCTAGATTGCTGTGTAAATTGCACATTTGGGGCTTAGCAAGTTGCAAATGGGAGTTCTGGCTGTTTTATTACCAGTAACTAGGAGATGGGCTTGGGTTCAAGGAGGCCAGCTGCCTCCTGACACAGCTTTAAGGATCTGAGGTGGCCCCTGCCCTGGGCACCTGGGGCGGGAAGGGAAGGGCAGGGAACAGGGAGACTTATTTTTCACTGTGATCTTTTGGAACCATTTGACTGTATTATAACTTGTGTGTTTTATTCAAAAATGGGTAGATTATTTAAACAAACCCTTAAAAAAAAGCATGAGCAGGAGTGACAGACAGCAGAGGCCACTGAGTCCGAGTCCAGGTTGGCCCCTCCAGGTGTGATCTTGATGCAACATTTAACAGGCCTGAGCTGGGGCGGCCTCACTGGCTGCTAGGAGAGGAATGAGACTCCCCTCCGGGTTGCTTGGTGTAGGGGTTCCATGGGAATGGGCTTGGGGGCTCTGGCATATCTGGCTCAGGAAGCCAGGGTAAATTTCAGCCTTAAAGGAGAAAGGCCCATGTCAGCCCCCAGAGTCTGCAGTGGCTGCCACTCCTGGGCTTCTCCCCACCCCTGGTGGCTGTGACCACTCGAGTCCCTCCTCCAGGACAGGCCCAGCCCCTCGAGTTCCTGAGGACGTGCTACGGGGGCAGCTTCCTGGTACATGAGTCGTTCCTCTACAAGCGGGAGAAGGCTGTCGCGGACAAAGTGTATTGGACCTGCCGGGACCACGCACTGCACAGCTGCCGGAGCCGGGCCATCACCCAGGGACAGCGGGTGACCGTGATGCGTGGCCACTGCCACCCTCCCGATATGGAGGGCCTGGAAGCCCGGCGGCAGCAGGAGAAGGCCACGGAGACACTGCAGGCTGGGCAGGACGGCCCTGGGAGCCAAGTGGACACGCTGCTCCGAGGTGTGGATAGTCTGCTGTACCACAGGGGTCCTGGTCCCCTGACTCTCACCACGCCCCGGCCCAGAAAGCGAGCGAAGGTCGAAGACCAGGAGCTGCCAACCCAGCCGCAAGCCCTGGAAGGATCCCCGGACGAGGACCAGGATGTGGATGCAGACCCTGGTGAGCCGCCTTCCTCTGGGGCTCGCTGGCCCTGCCTTGACTCTTTAGCCATCAGAGGCCCAGGGAGGGAAGGGAGTGGGATCAGGCCTGCCCAGCCCCTGCCTCCTCTCCTAACTGCCTCCCGAACCTCCCCAGGAGGCCCTGAGTTCCTGAAGACGCCCCTGGGGGGCAGCTTCCTCGTGTACCAGTCCTTCCTCTACCGGCGGGAGAAGGCAGCCGGGGAGAAGGTGTATTGGACCTGCCGAGACCAGGCCCGCATGGGCTGCCGCAGCCGCGCCATCACCCAGGGCCGACGGGTGACTGTGATGCGTGGCCACTGCCACCCACCCGACCTGGGGGGCCTGGAGGCCCTGAGGCAGCGGGAGAAACGCCCCAACATGGCGCAGCGGGGGAGCCCAGGTACCTGGGGTTGGGCGGGGAGCTGGGCTGCAGAAAGCAGGCAGGAGGCCCCACACTGCCTTTCCCTCTCCACCCTGCGCATCCCGCTGGCAAACGTCCTCTTCCCTTCTGTGAACGTCCTAGAAGGAGCCATGGCCCTGTCCTCCTCCTCCTCTTCCCCGCCGTGCTGCTTTCAATGGGCGCTACCTTCCTGCTCAGCCTGGCCTCACCCGTCCAGCCCGACCTGCCCCACAGCGGCAGCAGCAGGGATAGACCTCCCTGCCCTCCTCCTCCTCCTCTTCCTCCATTTGTCTTAAGATTTCATAGGATTAATAGAGGGCGTTGACTGCACATGGTCAGTCTCGTTGCTATGGTGTGAGCCTGTCTAAAGGTCTGAGCGGTTAAGGATTGAGGAGGTGATATAGCCGGGCGCGGTGGCTCAAGCCTGTAATCCCAGCACTTTGGGAGGCCGAGACGGGCGGATCACGAGGTCAGGAGATCGAGACCATCCTGGCTAACACGGTGAAACCCCGTCTCTACTAAAAAATACAAAAAACTAGCCCGGTGAGGTGGTGGGCACCTGTAGTCCCAGCTACTCCGGAGGCTGAGGCAGGAGAATGGCGTGAACCCAGGAGGCGGAGCTTGCAGTGAGCTGAGATCTGGCCACTGCACTCCAGCCTGGGCGACAGAGCGAGACTCTATCTCAAAAAAAAAAAAAGGATTGAGGAGGTGATATTTACATGCAATCAGTTTCTCCTCTCGGCCAGTAGTTCCATAGACACCCATAATGTACTGAAACGCTGGCCTGAGGAGGGTCACGGCTGTCTCCATCTTTATCCACACGGTCGGCCCCCCGCAGCACCTGGTGTTTTGACTTCATGACCACAGTGGCATACATGTCCCCATCCCGTCTGGCTGAGGAGCCATTTCAGCGCGGCCTCCTCCACTCACCTGCTCTTCATGGCCCTGAGGCGCTGGCCTCTCTTTCCAGTGGCTCTTCTCCATCCTGCAGCTTTGGGTCAGCTGAGTTGCCTAATGGCCCTAAAGTTTTCTCAGACTTGAGAGCTGAAGTTTTTTTTGTTCCATCTCCAGGGAGATGGTGCTACAAGGTAATGCAGCTGCCCCTTCCTCGTCCTCACCCCCGCTCCTGCCCCACAAATAACTGCTCTGAGCAATTTTTATTTTTTATTATTTATTTTTTTGAGGCAGAGTCTCCCAGGCTGGAGTGCAGTGGCGCCATCTCGGCTCACTGAAAGCTCCACCTCCCGGGTTCAAGCCATTCTCCAGCCTCAGCTTCCCGAGTAGCTGGGACTACAGGAGCCCGCCACCAAGCCCAGCTAATTTTTTTTTTTTTTTTTTTTGTATTTTTAATAGAGACGGGGTTTCACCGTGTTAGCCAGGGTGGTCTCGATCTTCTGACCTTGTGATCCGCCCGCCTCCGCCTCCCAAAGTGCTGGGATTACAGGCGTGAGCCCCCACGCCTGGCCTCTAAGCAATTGTTTCTTAGGGTCTTGGCTGTCCCATTCCCTAAAATGTGCCTCCACTACTGTTAATCAGTGTTTCCATTTCTTTGTCAGCTACTCAGTGCACTTTTGCACAGGTGTTTTGTGTGTGTGACGCAGTCTCGCTCTGTCACCCAGGCTGGAGTGCAGTGGTGCAATCTCGGCTCACTGCAACCTCTGCCTCCCAGGTTCAAGCGATTCTCCTGCCTTAGCCTCCTGAGTAGCTGGGATTATAGGCGCCCACCACCTCACCCAGCTATTTTTGTATTTTTATTAGAGACAGGGTTTCACCATGTTGGCCAGGCTGGTCTCAAACTCTGACCTTAGGTGATCCGCCTGCCTTGGCCTCCCAAAGCGCTGGGATTACTGACGTGAGCCACTACACCCGGCCACGTTTGGTTTTCCCTTAGCCTAGAAACCTGCTCGCGGCTGACGGGGGGTTGCTCTGTGGTCCCATCTTCTAACACAGCTCTGTCTTCTCTGTGCAACGGCAGCTGCTGCGTTTGTTTGCCTGGTTTTGTGTGTCCAGGTCGACCCCACCTGGATCCGATCATCCACAACCCCAGGTTGCTGGAGCTGCCAGGGAGCCTCGTGCCAGTGCAGCCTGATCTGGGAACAGAGGCTGGGCCCAGCTGTCCCTCGGGGTTCACTGTGCCAACTCTCTGCTTCTGGGCCTGCCTTTCTCTTTCTTGGTTTTCTTCATGGTGTTGTGGTTTGGAGAAGTCCTCCTGCCTCCGGTTGTTTCCTGAGCCGGTCCTGGGAGGTAGCACGCTGAGGCCTTGCAGGTGTGAAATGTCTGTAGCCTCCCTCCGCCGAGGGGCAGCCTGGCCTCCCTGGTGTCACAGGTGCAGAGCCTGCCCTTGAACTGTGGCTTTTGTGTGACTGATCCTGTGTGTGCAATCGGATTTGCTTGAGGTTTTAGGGTCTCTGCTCCCTCCCAGCTGCACTGGGCTGTGCTGGGGGCACTAGGGGCCTTTTTAGGCCTCGGGCTTGTGGCCTTCATGGTGGGGTCATCCTCTCGTGCTCTCTGTTAACTTCCCCATCATCATCCCTTTCTGTTGCTCCTGTTAATCAGATGTTGGTCCTCCCAGATGAGGGGTCGGTCTTCTTTTTTTTTGAGACAGTTTCACTCTTGTTGCCCAGGCTGGAGTATAGTGGTGTAGTCTTGGCTCACTGCAACCTCCGTCTCCCAGGTTCAAGTAATTTTCCTGTCTCAGCCTTCGGAGTAGCTGGGATTACAGGTGCACGCCACCACACCCAGCTAATTTTTTATATTTTTTTAGTAGGGATGGTGTTTCACCATGTTGGTCAGGCTGGTCTCGAACTCCTGACCGGGTGATCCACCCGCCTCGGCCTCCCAAAGTGCTGGGATTACAGGTGTGAGCCACCGCGCCCAGCCCCTTGCTGGTGTTTGCATCCATGTGGAAGGGATGAAGCGTGCCCCATGGTCACACCACCCCCTCCTGTGGTTTGGGGTCCCCACCTTCCTCCTGACCTGTTCTGTCTTGCGGTCCCCAGGCTTCTGTGCTGCTGTACCCCGCAGGGTCCTCCTGCCTCCCGAGCCTCCCCACTCCACATGGCCCCTGCCCAGCCCGCTCCATCCCTCTTGAAGGTGGTTCCACAGCCAGACACCGCCCCCTCCGGCCTCTCCTCTAGGGCTTGCTACCCACCCCCATCCCCTGCTTCCACTGCCACCTGATGTGCCCACGACGCCCCAGGCTGCCTCCCCACCTCCGTGGCCCCTGAGCCTGCACGGAGGAAAGGGTATTCTCTGGGCCAGGCACTGCCACCCCACAGGGTCCTCCCTCTCACCACATCCAGGACAGTGGACGCTGCTCCTACCTCTTCCTCACAGTCCTCGGGTCACCTCTCTACCTGCCCAGCTCTCGGGGACCACCCCTCTCAGCCCCATCCAGCTCCCGAGCAGCTTTGTCCCCTGAGGGCCCTGGGTCATTACTCTGACCCATCAGGCACAGTGCACCCTGCATGCGAGCCTGGGCGGACGCTGGGGACGGACGCGTGACGCAGCAGACACTGCCTCCCTGAAGGCATCGCAGCGTGGGACGCTTGGCCTCCACCTGCAGGGGCCTCACCTCACCAGTCCCCAGCCTCAGGAGAGGGACCCCAGCAGCTGGAGCCCCAGTGGAGTTGGAGGGATGGTAGCATCTGTGTCCTGGGCTCCGGGGCCACCTCACTGTGAGGAGGGGGCGTAGGCATCGCGGGAGGTCTCACCTCAGGGCCATGCTGATCTTGGCTCTGAGAGCTGGTGTCCTCTGCTCCTCCCTTCCCATTTCTCAACAGGAGGCCCAGAGTTCTTGAAGACGCCCCTGGGGGGCAGCTTCTTGGTGTACGAGTCCTTCCTCTACCGGCGGGAGAAGGCAGCCGGGGAGAAGGTGTATTGGACCTGCCGGGACCAGGCCCGCATGGGCTGCCGCAGCCGCGCCATCACCCAGGGCCGGCGGGTCATGGTCATGCGCAGACACTGCCACCCACCCGACCTGGGTGGCCTGGAGGCCCTGCGGCAGCGGGAGCACTTCCCCAACCTGGCACAGTGGGACAGTCCAGGTGCGTGCAGAGGGCGCTGGGCCAGGTGACCCTAGTCTCCCGGGACCCGTGCGCCACATGCTGGCTGCAGGCTGCCCGTGGGCTGCCGTGTGTGTTGCGCATGGGGGTCTGCAGCCTGGGCCATAAACTCCCCAAGGGCAGGAGGCTCCATCTGCAGGCTCTGAGCTCCTGCAGCTGGTCTTCAGGGCAACAGGGACTGGCTGTCAGGGGTAGGAACCCACTCAGCTCTCTCAAGAAAGGGGATGGCGGCCACAGGTAGCATTGGCAGAGACTGCTTGGAATCTGCTGACGGGCCATACGGTGGATCCCGGACACTCTTAGTCTACCCCCCACACCACCCACACAGCTTCTAGTCTCGTGGGGTTCTCTCCAGTCACAACATCATGTGACCTTTCAGTTCAGCTTGTTACAAGTCAGAGGCCAGATGGCTGCCAGCTGGCTGAGGGGTAGGTGGACAGGGAGCCAGGAGGCCCTGGTGACCGGTCCAGAATGGCTTCTCCCCAGCCCTGGGAGATGCGCCTGCAAGCATGAGGTCTGAGGGCTTGGGAGAGTCCTTCGGGAGTGTTCGGGGTCTAGTGGTTGCCAGGCCACCTGCTCAGGCATCACCAGAGCCCTTAGAAAGGGCCAGCCAGCGTGGAAGTCGGGGCTGGAGGGCCTGAGCTTCATGCTTCAGGGCCCAGAGGGGAGGAGGGCAGTGTCCACCATGGGGCCTGCTAGGGGACTGCAGATTCCTGGTGGAGCCTGGCTTGGGGGACAAATTAGACCCCCACCCCTGACACCCAGGCCCCTGTGGCCCTACTCACAGTGTCACTTTCCCTTTCAGAACCCCTCCGACCCCTGGAGTTCCTGAGGACTTCCCTGGGGGGCAGGTTCCTGGTGCACGAGTCCTTCCTCTATAGGAAGGAGAAGGCGGCCGGGGAGAAGGTGTACTGGATGTGCCGGGACCAGGCTCGGCTGGGCTGCCGCAGCCGCGCCATCACCCAGGGCCACCGCGTCATGGTCATGCGCAGCCACTGCCACCAGCCCGACCTGGCAGGCCTGGAGGCCTTGAGGCAAAAGGAGCGGCTCCCCAGCACGGCCCAGCAGGAGGATCCAGGTACAGACAGGGTGTGGGGCAGAGGCAGGGGTGAGGGTATCCTCATCTCTGCCAGCTCAGAACTGATGCCCCAGGCCAGGCACCCACTGACGAGACTTTGCTTTTGTGCACACACCAATTATTCACATCAACAGAATGTAAAACCAGTCTTTTTTTTTTGAGTTGGAGTTTTGCTCTTGTTGCCCAGGCTGGAGTGCAATGGAGCGATCTCAGCTCTCTGCAACCTCCGCCTCCTGGGTTCAAGCGATTCTCCTGCCTCAGCCTCCCAAGTAGCTGGGATTACAGGCATGCACCACCACACCCAGCCAAAACCAATCTTTAGAAAGCATTGTGTGTCTCACTGTCATTCATGTGAATATTGAGGGCCATGCCCTGTAAAACAGTAACAAATCCAAGTTGGCCAGGCACAGTGACTCACGCCTGTAATCCCAGCACTTTGGGAGGCTGAGGCAGGTGGATGACCTGAGGTCAGGAGTTGGAGACCAGCCTCATCACCATGGAGAAACCCCATCTCTACTAAAAATACAAAATTAGCTGGGCATGGTGGCACATGCCTGTAATCCCAGCTGCTTGGGAGGCCGAGGCAGAGGCTGCGTTGAGCCAAGATCGCACCACTGCACTCCAGTCTGGGCAACAGGAGTGAAACTCCATCTCAAAAAAAAAAAAAAAAAGAGAAGAAAACAGCCTGGCTAACATGGTGAAACCTTGTCTCTAAAAAAAGCTTATAAATCAGCTGGGCGTAGTGGTGCATGCTTGTGGTCTGAGCTCCTCAGAAAAGGGGAGGATCACCCGAGCCCGGGAGGTTGAGGCTGCAGTGAGCCATGCACTGCAATCCAGCCTGTGTGACAGAACAAGACCCCATCTTTACAAAAATTTTTTTGAAAAAAGGGCTTCTTTGAGAAAGCCACTAAATGAGCTTAAACAAAAAGTTGTGCTGGAGGCCTGGTCTCTCATCTTTGATGTCTAGTTGACCCCCAGGACTTTCCATGACAGCAGCTGAAGATCGACTCTTAGGGGCTCCAGTAGCTCATGTTACTATAGAAGGTAATTGATGCGTTGAATTCCCACTGGTTGTCTTTCTCCTCACAGCCTTGAGAGCATCGTTAAGAAGGTGTGCGTCCTTGGTTCTGTCAGCTTCAACAAGAGAAGAATTATTAATTCATGTTTTCAATTTTTTTTCCCCAGAAAAGATTCAAGTTCAGCTGTGTTTCAAGACGTGTCCTCCCGAAAGCCAGCCGATGTATGGGTAATTGTATTAGTTATCTAATGGTGCATGACCAATTACAGCAAAACGTAGTGGGCTTAAAACAACAAATATTTGCTGTCTCGGCTTTTCTGGGTCAACATCATGGCAGTGGTTGGACTGGGTGGTTCTGACTCCTGAGGTTGAAGAGAATTTGTCAGGCAGTCATCTGAAGGCTCAAGTGAGGCTGGAGGCCCTGTTCCTCACCATGGGAACCCCTCCTTGGGCCCACTTGAGCATCCTTCACATGACAGACATGGGACAGAGAGAGAACAAGAGGGAAGCTGCCAGCAGCAGAATTCAGGTTCTTCTCAACCACAGCCAGGCCATAAAGCAAGAGTCCTTTTTTTTTTGGAGATCGAGTCTCTCTGTTGCCAGGCTGGAGTACAGTGGCATGATCTCAGCCCACTGCAAACTCTACCCTCCAGGTTCAAGCAATTCTCCTGCCTTAGCCCCCTGAGTAGCTGGGATTACAGGCATGTACCACCACGCCCAGCTAATTTTTGTATTTTTAGTAGAAATAGGGTTTCATCATGGTGGCCAGGCTGAGTCTCAAACTCCTGACCTCATATGATCCGCCTGTCTCGGGTCTCCCAAGTGCGGGATTACAGGCAAGAGCCATTGCGCCCAGCCTTGTGATTGATTTGGAATTACATCCCACTGTGGTCAAAGAACATACTTTGTATGATTTCATTCCTTTCAGGCCTGGACTCAGTGGCTCATACCTGTAATCCCAGCACTTTGGGAGGCCAAGGCAGGCGAATCATTTGTGGTCAGGAGTTCGAGACCAGCCTGGCCAACATGGTAAAACCCCGTCTATACTAAAAATACAAAAATTAGCCAGGCGTGGTGGTACATGCCTGTAATCCCAGCTATTCAGGAGGCAGAGGTTGCAGTGAGCCAAGATTGTGCCACTGCACTCCAGCCTGGGTAACAAAAACCAAATCAAAAGCAGAAAAATTTGGGAAACTCATAAATATGAAGAAATTAAGACACTCATAAGAAACCAGTGAGTGAGACTGGGCACGGTGGCTCATGCCTGTAATCTCAACACTCTGGGAGGCGGAGGCAGGAAGATCACTTGAGCCCAGGAGTTTGAAATCAGTTGGCGCAACAGAGCATGATGCTGTGTGTAATTTTAAACAAACAGTGAGCCAAAGAAGATAAATATAAAATACTTAGAAATAAATGAAAATGGAGACACAACATAACAAAACTTATGGGATGCACTGAAAGTCATGCTTAGAGGGGAATCTATAGTGAAAGGAAGAAGCCGGCCAGGCGCGGTGGCTCACCCCTGTAATCCCAGCACTTTGGGAGGCCAAGGCGGGCGGATCATGAGGTCAGGAGATCGAGACCATCCTGGCTAACACGGTGAAACCTCGTCTCCACTAAAAAATACAAAAAGAAAAAAAAATTAGCCGGGCGTGGTGGCAGGTGCCTATAGTCCCAGCTACTCCGGAGGCTGAGGCAGGAGAATGGCGTGAACCCAGGAGGTGGAGCTTGCAGTGAGCCAGCTGAGATCGCACCACTGCACTACAGCCTGGGTGACAGAGCTAGACTCTGTCTCAAAAAAAAAAAAAAAGAAGCCTGGGCAACATGGTGAGACTTTGTCTCTACCAAAAAATCAGCCATACGTGGTAGCGTTGCTGGGAGGATCGCTTGAACCTGGGAGGTCGAGGCTGCAGTGAAGTGTGATCGTACCACTGCACTCCAGCCTGAGAGACAGAGCAAGATCCCGTCTCTAAATGAATAAACAGGGCCAAGCACAGTGGCTCACACCTGTAATCCTAGCATTTTGGGTGGCTAGGGTGGGAGAATCGCTTGAACCCAGGAGTTCCATACTAGCATGGGCAAGACCTCATCTCCACAAAAAACATAAAAAAGAACTAAAAGACCAGGTGTGGTGGCTCACACCTGTAATCCCAGCATTTTGGGAGGCCTAGGCAGGTGGATCATGAGGCCAGGAGTTCGAGAACAGCCTGACCAACATGGTGAAACCCCACCTCTACTAAAAATACAAAAATTAGCCAGGCTTGGTGGCGGGTGCCTGTAGCAGGAGAATAGCTTGAACCCAGGAGGTGGAGGCTGCAGTGAGCCGAGATTGCAACACTGCACGCCAGCCTGGGCAACAGAGCAAGACTCGTCCCAAAAAAATAAATAAAATAAAAGAACTAAAGTAGAAGGAAGGAAATAAATAGTAAATAAAACCAAAAGTTGGTTCTGTATAAGGATCAATAAAATTGACAAATATTTAGCTCTACCTAAAGATCAAAAAAACTGAAGAGCAAGAATACTGAAAATACTAAAATCGGGAATAAAGATGAGACCTTACTATGGACCTCATTCTGACAGTCTCACTCTGACACCCAGGCTGGAGTGCAGTAGCACCACCTCAGCTCACTGCAACCTCACCCTCCTGAGTAGCTGGGACTACACATACGCACCACCACGCCTGGCTAATTTTTCTATTTTTAGTAGAAACGGGGTTTTGCCATGTTGTGCAGGCTGGTCTCCAACTCCTGGGCTCAATCAATCCACCTGCCTTGGCCTCCCAAAGTGCTGGAATTACAAACATGAGCCACAATGCCTGGCCCCAGCTCATTCTGTAAGACCAATATCACCCTGATACCAAAACCAAGCAGAGAAACACAAAGAGAAAACCACAGCCCAGTATTTCTCCAGAACATAGAATACCAGCAAACAGAATCCAGCAACATAAAAAAGAATCATATACCATAACTCAGTAAGATTTCTCCCAGGAATGCATTAACATGAAAAACCAATTGGCCGGGCGCGGTGGCTCAAGCCTGTAATCCCAGCACTTTGGAGGCCGAGACGGGCGGATCACGAGGTCAGGAGATCGAGACCATCCTGGCTAACACGGTGAAACCCCATCTCTACTAAAAAAATACAAAAAACTAGCCGGGCGAAGTGGCGAGCGCCTGTGGTCCCAGCTACTCTGGAGGCTGAGGCAGGAGAATGGTGTAAACCCGGGAGGCGGAGCTTGCAGTGAGCTGAGATCCCGCCACTGCACTCCAGCCTGGGCGACAGAGCCAGACTCAGTCTCAAAAAAAAAAAAAAAAAAAAAGAAAAACCAATTAATGTAACACAGTATCTGTACAGATCAGCCTTAACACGGCAGGCCCGAGACTGCTGCCCTAAGAACAGCCTCTGTGCAAGGTTCACCCTGGGCTGGCATCTGGGAACCTTTTTTTTTTTTTTTTTTTTGAGACGGAGTCTTGCTCTGCCGCCCAGGCTGGAGTGCAGTGGCCGGATCTCGGCTCACTGCAAGCTCCGCCTCCCGGGTTTACGCCATTCTCCTGCCTCAGCCTCCCGAGTAGCTGGGACTACAGGTGCCCGCCACCTCACCCGGCTAGTTTTTTGTATTTTTTAGTAGAGACGGGGTTTCACCGTGTTAGCCAGGATGGTCTCGATCTCCTGACCTCGTGATCCGCCCATCTCGGCCTCCCAAAGTGCTGGGATTACAGGCTTGAGCCACCGCGCCCGGCGGAACTTTTTTTTGTTTTTTTTGAGATGGAGTCTCCCTCTGTCGTCCAGGCTGGAGTGCAGTGGTGTGATCTCCACTCACTGCAAGATCATAGTGAGTGATCAGCCTCCCGAGTAGCTGGGATTACAGGTGCACACTACCACACCCAGCTAATTTTTGTATTTTTAGTGGAGACGGGGTTTTGCCATGTTGGCCAGGCTGGTCACGAACTCCTAACGTCACGTGATCTGCCTGCCTCAAACTCCTGAAGTGCTGGGATTATAGGCGTGAGCCACCATGCCCAGCTGGCATCTGGGAACTTGACCAGTAGAGTTCCTGCGTGAATACAATGCTATCCCCAAATAACAATTGCTCACTCTTTTCTGTACAAATCATGTGATATTTGCTGAACACTTTTCTTCTGAGCCTGGAATTTCGGTGCCGTATTCACCCAGGCACAACGTACCTACATGACCAACCCCCAGAAAAACCCTGGCCTCCTAGGCTCAGGCAGGCTTCCCTGGTACAGAACACTTTGCACATGTCACAGCTCGAGGCTGGAGGATTCAGCACATTCTGCGGAACTCTGGGAGAGAGGACCCCAGGGGAGGGGGCTCCGGGGGAGAGGACTTGGGGGGCTTGTACCTGGTTTCCTCCGGCCCTCACCCCAAGTGCATTTTCCTGTTGCTAATTCCACGTCGCATCTTTTCACTGTAGTAAATCTCAGCCATGAGCATGACGGTAGACCAAGTCCCGTGAGTCCTTCGAGCGCAGTCACCAAGACTAGTGTGTGGCGGGGATGCCTGCACACCAGATCAGTAGAGAAAAGGACAAAAACCATGTGACAACGTCCAGCACCCTTTCATGATAAAAACATTCAACAAACTAGGAATAAAAGGAGCTTCTTCAACCTGATCAAGAGCATCTGTAAAAACCCCAAAAGCAGGCCAGGCGCGGGGGCTCACACCTGTAATCCCAGCACTTTGGGAGGCCAAGGCGGGCAGATCACCTGAGGTCAGGCGTTCAAGACCAGCCTGGCCAACATAGTGAAACTCTGTCTCTACTAAAAATACAAAAAATTAGCCAGACGTGATGGCAGGCACCTGTAGTCCCAGCTACTCGGGAGGCTGAGGCAGGAGCATCCCTTGAACCCGGGAGGCGGAGGTTGCAGTGAGCCAAGATCACGACACCGCACTCCAGCCTGGGAGCAAGCCCCCCGCCACCGCTGAAAAAAAAGAAAAAACAAACAAAAAGACTAGCCTGAGCAACATAGTGAGATGCCGGTTCTACAAAACATTTAAAAATTAGCTATGTGTGGTGTTGCATGCCCAGCCACTTGGAAGGCTGAGATGGAAGGGTCACCTGAGCCTGGGAGGTTGAGGCTGCAGTGAGCTGTGATCATGCAGCTACACTCCAGCCTTGGGGACAGAGAGAGAACCTGTCTCAAAAATAAAAGTAGAGCATGGCGGATCACAGGCGTGAGCACTTTGGGAGGCTGAGTCAGGTGGATCACCTGAGGTCAGGAATTCGAGACCAGCCTGGGAACATGGAGAAACCCGTCTCTACTAAAAATACAATAGCTAGGCGTGGTGGCATGCACCTGTAATCCCAGCTACTTGGGAGGCTGAGTCAGGAGAATCACTTAAACCTGGCAGGTGGAGGTTGCAGTGAGCTGAGATTGTGCCATTGCACTCCAGCCTGGGCTACAAGAGCAAAACTCCGTCTCAAAAGAGAGATCACATACAATTATGTATAGTACATAATATTTGATAATGATAATAAATGACTATGTTACTAGATTATATATTTACTATACTTTTTATCATTACTTTAGAATATACTCCTATTTAAAAAGTCAACTATAGGTCAGCCACAGCGTTGGCTCACACCTGTAATCCCAGCACTTTGGGAGGCCGAGGCAGGCAGATCACCTGAGGGCAGGAGTTCGAGACCAGCTTGGGAAACATGGTGAAACCCGTCTCTACTAAAAATACAAAAATTTGGCCGGGTGCGGTGGCTCAAGCCTGTAATCCCAGCACTTTGGGAGGCTGAGACGGGCAGATCACGAGGTCAGGAGATCGAGACCATCCTGGCTAACACGGTGAAACCCCGTCTCTACTAAAAATACAAAAAACTAGCCGGGCGAGGTGGCGGGCGCCTGTAGTCCCAGCTACTCGGGAGACTGAGGCAGGAGAATGGCATAAACCTGGGAGGCGGAGCTTGCAGTGAGCTGAGATCCGGCCACTGTACTCCAACCTGGGCGGCAGAGCAAGACTCCGTCTCAAAAAAATAAAAAAAATAAAAAATAAAAATACAAAAATTAGCCAGGCATGGTGGCAGGCACCTGTAATCCCAGCTACTTGGGAGTCTGAGGCATGAGAATCGCTTGAACCTGGGAGGTGGAGGTTGCAGTGAGCTGAGATTGTGCCACTGCACTCCAGCCTGGGCAACAGAGTGAGACTCTGTCTCAAAAAAAAAAAAAAAAAAAAAAAGTTAACTGTAAAACAGCCTCAGGCAGGTCCTTCAGGACTTTTTGGAGGTATCCGGAAAAGGCACTGTCGTCATAGATGACAGCTGTAAGTGTTACTGCCCCTGAAGACCTTCCAGTGGGACAAGATGTGGAGGTGGAAGATGGTGCCATGGATGACCCTGACGCTGTGCAAGCCTAGGCTAACGTGTGTCTTCGTTTTTAAACAAAAAAAAATAAAAATCCTTGGCTGGGCGCAGTGGCTCATACCTGTAATCCCAGCACTTTGGGAGGCTGAGGTGGGTGGATCACTTGAGGTCAGGAACTCAAGATCAGCCTGGCCAACATGATGAAACTCCATCTCTACTACTAAAAATACAAAAATTAGCCAGGCACAGTGGCTCACACCTGTAATCCCAGCACTTTGGGAGGCCAAGGCAGGCAGATCACAAGGTCAAGAGTTCGAGACCAGCCTGGCCAACATGGTGAAATCCCATCTCTACTAAAAATATAAAAATCAGCTGGGCATGGTGGCGCGTGCCTGTAATCCCAGCTACTTGGGAGGCTGAGGCAGGAGAATCACTTGAACCAGAGAGTCGGAGGTTGCACTGAGCTGACATTCACGCCACTGAACTCCAGCCTGGTGAGAGCGAGACTCCATCTCCAAAAAAAACAAAAAACAAAACAAAAAAAAGCCGGGCATGGTAGCACACACCTGTAATCCCAGCTACTTGGGAGGCTGAGGCTGCAGTGCACTGAGATAGTGCCACTGCACTTCAGCCTGGAAGACTCCATCTCAAAAAAAAAAAAAAAACTGGGCCGGGCGCGGTGGCTCAAGCCTGTAATCCCAGCACTTTGGGAGGCCGAGACGGGCGGATCACGAGGTCAAGAGATCGAGACCATCCTGGCTAACACGGTGAAACCCTGTCTCTACTAAAAAAAAAAAAAAAACAAACAAACTAGCCGGGCGAGGTGGCGGGCGCCTGTAGTCCCAGCTACTCGGGAGGCTGACGCAGGAGAATGGCGTGAACCCGGGAGGCGGAGCTTGCAGTGATCCCAGATCGCACCACTGCCCTCCAGCCTGGGCGACAGAGCGAGACTCCATCTCAAAAAAAAAAAAAAAAAAAAAAAAAAACCTGTCTCAAAAAATTGAAGTCCAACTTAAAAAAATTTTTAAATTCCTGAAAAATAAAAACTTATACAATGAGGTTCTAAAGAAAATATTTTTGTGCTGCTGTACCATGTATTTGTATTTTAAACCAAGCGTTATTACAAAAGAAGCTAAAAGTTACATCAAGTTACAGTAAGCTTAGGTTCATTTATTACCAAAGAAAATTTTAAAAAATGAGCATAGCAGGCCGGGCGCGGTGGCTGAAGCCCGTAATCCCAGCACTTTGGGAGGCCGAGACGGGCAGATCACGAGGTCAGCAGATCCAGACCATCCTGGTTGGCCGGGCGCGGTGGCTCAAGCCTGTAATCCCAGCACTTTGGGAGGCCGAGGCGGGTGGATCATGAGGTCAGGAGATCGAGACTATCCTGGCTAACATGGTGAAACCCCGTCTCTACTAAAAATACAAAAAACTAGCCGGGCGTGGTGGCAGGCGCCTGTAGTCTCAGCTACTTGGGAGGCTGAGGCGGGAGAATGGCGTGAACCCGGGAGGCGGAGCTTGCAGTGAGCCGAGATCACGCCACTGCACTCCAGCCTGGGAGACACAGTGAGACTCCGTCTCAAAAAAAAAAAAAAAAAAAAAAGACCATCCTGGTTAACACGGTGAAACCCCATCTCTACTAAAAAATATTTAAAAAATTAGCCGGGCGAGGTGGCGGGTGCCTGTAGTCCCAGCTACCTGGGAGTCTGAGGCAGGAGAATGGCATGAACCCCGGAGGCGGAGCTTGCAGTGAGCCGAGATTGCGCCACTGCACTCCAGAATGGGCGACAGAGCGAGACTCTGTCTCAAAAAATAAACAAACACAAAAATATTAAAAAAAAAAAAATGAGCGTAGCCTGAGTGTTGAGTGTTGTACATTAAGTCTGCAGCATACACAGTAATGCTTTAGGCCTCCACATTCACTCACCCACAGCAACTTCCCCCCCGCAAGCTCCATTTGTAATACATGTCCTGTATAAGTGGACCGTACCTTTTTTTTTTTTTTTTTTTTTGAGGTGGAGTCTTGCTTATCTCCAGGCTGGAGTGCAGTGGTGCAATCTCGGCTCACTGCAACCTCCGCCTCCCAGGTTCAAGTGATTCTCCTGCCTCAGCGTCCAGAGTAGCTGTAGCTGTGATCACTGGCACACTGCAGTGCACCTGGCTAATTTTTGTATTTTTAGTAGAAATGGGGTTTGACTATATTGGCCAGGCTGGTCTTGAACTCCTGGCCTCAAGTGATCCAGCCACCTCAGCCTCCCAAAATGCTAGGATTACACGCGGGAGCCACCGCGCCCAGTCAGCTTTCTTTTTTTGAGACAGTCTTGCTCTGACACCCAGGCTGGAGTGCAGTGGTATGATCTCAGCTCACCACAACCTCCACATCCTAGATTCAAGCAATTCTTCTGCCTCAGCCTCCTGAGTAGCTGGGATTACAGGCACGCACCACCACTCCCGGCTAATTGTTTTGTACTTTTAGTGGAGACAGAGTTTCACCATGTTGGCCAGGCTGGTCTCGAATTCCTGACCTCAGGTGATCCACCCACCTTGGCTTCCCAGAGTGCTGGGATTACAGGTGTGAGCCGCTACACTGGACAAGACAAAAGTTTATAGATAGGATGCCAAAAGCATATGCAATCAAAGAATAAATTGGACTTTATCGAAGTTAAAAACTTTTATGCTTCAAATAACACTATCAAGAAAGTAAACAGGCTGGCCATGGTGGCTCATGCCTGTAATCCCAGCACTTTGGGAGGCCGAGGCAGGTGGATCACCTGAGGTCAGGAGTTCAAGACCAGCCTGACCAACACAGTGAAACACTGACTCTGCTAAAAATACAAAAATTAGCTGGGCGTGGTGGCGGGCGCCTGTAATCCCAGCTACTCGAGAGGCTGAGGCAGAATTTCTTGAACCCAGGAGGCAGAGGTTGAGGTGAGCCGAGATTGCACCACTGCACTCCAGCCTGGACAATAGAGCAAGACTCTGTCTCAAAAGAAAAAAAAGAAAGTAAAAAGATGAAAAGACAACCCACAGAATTATTTGCAAATCATATACCTGATAAGGAACTTGTATCCAGAACATATTCAGCCTCCCGAGTAGCTGGGATTACAGGCACCTGCCACCACACCTGGCTAATTTTTTGTGTTTTTAGTAGAGATGGGGTTTCACCATGTTGGTCAGGCTGGTCTCGAACTCCTGACCTCAGGTGATCCACCCACCTCGGCCTCCCAAAGTGTTGGGATTATAGGAGTGAGCTACTGTGCCTGGCCCAGAATTCATACAATGAAAAGACAACCCAATTAGCAAATGGCCAAAGGACCTGAATAAACAGTTTCCCATAGAAGATTTGATTTCTGCGATGAATTCAAAGATATGCAAATTGTCAATAGGGATAAAGATTCTCAACATCATCAGTCTCAGGGAAATGCACATCAAGACCACTGTGAAATACCACTTCACACCCACTGCGATGGCTATTTAAAAAGACAGCCGGCCGGGCGCGGTGGCTCAAGCCTGTAATCCCAGCACTTTGGGAGGCCGAGACGGGCGGATCACGAGGTCAGGAGATCGAGACCATCCTGGCTAACATGGTGAAACCCCGTCTCTAATAAAAAAAAAAACAAAACAATTAGCCGGGCGAGGTGGCGGGCGCCTGTAGTCTCAGCTACTCGGGAGGCTGAGGCAGGAGAATGGCGTGAACCCGGGAGGCGGAGCTTGCAGCGAGCTGAGATCCGGCCACTGCACTCCAGCCCGGGCGACAGAGCAAGACTCCGTCTCAAAAAAAAAAAAAAAACACCATCTTCAATGAAAGAAGCCAGTCACAAAGCACATGGAGTATATGTAATTCTGTTCATATGAAGTGCCCAGAATAGGCACATTTAGAGAGACAGAAAGATTAGTGGCTGCCTGGGGCAAGGGAAGTTGAGGAGGGACACTAAGGATTTGAGGTTTCTTTTGATGGGGGGTGAAATGTTCTAAATGTGATTGCAGTGATGGTTGCACAACTCTGAATTGTACACTTAACGGATTTTATGGTATGTGAATTATAGCTCAGTAGAGCTCTTAAATATCCGTGGGGGGATGGGGAGGGATAGTATTAGGAGATATACCTCATGTAAATGACAAGTTAATGGGTGCAGCACATCAACATGGCACATGTATACATATGTAACAAACCTGCACATTATGCACATGTACCCTAGAACATGAAGTATAAAAAACAAAAATCCCAGCCAGGTACAGTGGCTCACGCCTGTAATCGCAGCACTTTGGGAGGCTGAGGCAGTCAGATCATCTGAGGTCAGGAGTTTGAGACCAGCCTGGCTAACACGGTGAAAACCCATCTCTACTAAAAATACAAAAAATTACCCGGGTGTGGTGGTGGGTGCCTGTAATCCTAGCTACTCGTGAAGCTGAGGCAGGAGAATCGCTTGAACCTGGGAGGCGGAAGTTGCAGTGAGCAGAGATTGCGCCACTGCACTCCAGCTTGGGGCAACAAGAGCGAAACTCCGTCTCAAAAAAAAAAAAAAAATCCCTTACAGTACTAAAAGAGAACCTGATCACATGAGTTCAGGAGTTCAAGACTAGCTTGAGCAACACAGGGAGAACCCCATCTCCACCAAAAAAAAAAAATTTGTTTAATTAGCCAGACGTGGTGGCATGTACCTGTGGTCCCAGCTACTTAGGAGGCTGAGGTGGGAGGATCACTTGAGCCCAGGAGGTCGAGGCTGCAGTGAGCTGTGATGGCACCACTGCACTCCAGCCTGGGTGGCAGAGTGAAACCATATCTCAAAAAAGAAAATTATTAAAGGAGAACTCTGTGTTTCTTGATGAAGAACCTTGAGGAGCTCGGAGTGATGCCCCTGTGACTTCCAGGGCAGGAATTGCAACGTTTTGGAAGTGTTGGGTGGTTCTCCCCCGAACATGCTGGTGTAGGAAGCAGGGAATTCCCCAAGTGTGTGTCATGGAACAACCTCATGTTGTAAAGGAATTGATACGGATGGATGGATGTGTGTGTAAAAATCATCAGCCAGGTGAGGTAGCTCATGCCTGTAATCCCAGCCCTTTGGTAGATGGGCGGATCACCTGACATCAGGAGATCGAGACCATCCTGACCAACATGGTGAAACCCCATCTCTAATAAAATACAAAAAAAAAAAAAAAGTAGCCGGGCATGGTGGCATGCGCCGGTAATCCCAGCTACTCAGGAGGCTGAGGCAGGAGAATCACATGAACCCGGGAGGCAGAGGTTGCAATGAGCCGAGATCACGCCACTGCACTCCAGCCTGACAACAGAGTGAGACTCCACCTTAAAAAAAAAAAATTATCTAGCTGGCCGGGCATGGTGGCTGACGCCTGTAGTGCCAGCACTTTGGGAGGCCAGGGTGGGTGGATCACTTGAGGTCAGGAGTTCGAGACCAGCCTGGCCAACATGGCAAGATCCCATCTCTACTAAAAATACAAACAATTAGCTGGGCTTGGTGGTAGGTGCCTGTAATCCCAGCTACTAGGGAGGCTGAGGTGGGACAATTGCTTGAACCTGGGAGGCCGAGGCTGCAGTGAGCGACGATCACACCACTGCACTCCAGCCTGGGGGACAGAGCAAGACTCTATCTCATAAATAAGTGATCTAGCCTGTGATATCCCCAGGAAAAAGGATTCCAGGAATCCTGAACTTTCTGTGTTATCTATTTCCACCATGTTTTGATGTGTGTAAAGAACATGTGTCTCTTTGTAATTAGGGACATCAAAGACGTCAGACTGGACGGCGAGTCCCAGTGAGCTGATACTGGCAGAGGAGCTCTGAGCCGCCCACCTGAGGTGGCTTCCCATCCATACGGGTGCTTCCCAGACACTTCGGTTTGCTTGGCAGAAACTTCTTTTCATTCTTCCAAAGCATCGATGGTCTTCGCATCTTCTCAGGGTGTCCCCTGGGAGGAATTCTTGGATGGTGTCCTTGTGTCGGCGGAGAACAGTGCTCAGAGCTGGCGCTTGCAGACTCGGGTGTCGTGGGGCAGGGCGGTGGCACCTTCCTGACCTTTGAAGGTGGTGACACAGTTGCTTGGACACAGACGCCCCTGCTCTCCGGCCACAGCACCCCTGGGTTTGCAGAGCAAGCAGCCTTCCCAGGGCTTTCCACCTGGCGAGGCCGCGCTCTGCTCAGCAACGTGAATGCCTGGGCAGCAGAGGCGCCTCCCCTTCTGTCAGGAAGCTGCACAGCGCGGCTTCAGCAGTCAGAGGGAACAGTCCGGAGAAGCAAGATGACCCCACTGGGACTGCAGAGCCTCCTGCTTACTAACAAGGACCCGTCCTCAGCCGCGAGGTCCCTCACTCCCACCCTGTAATTGTGGGGGGTGTGCCAGCAATAGGTCTGTCCCCTGGCAGGTTGGCCACGGAGCCCACCATCCATTGCAAGGCTGTGACAGCCCGGGCACCCCCGCTTCTCCTCTGCTTGTACGGTTCCCCCAATAAATCCTATTTTCCATCTCACCGTGTAGAGCAGGTGCTTGTTCACATCCCCCTTGCAGCAACAGTTGGCCACCGTGAAGTCACACCCCATCATGTCTCCATGCCAGTGCCCAGCAGGCGACTGCCCCACCATGCCTGGGTAGTTATGGTCACCTGGCCCAGATATAACCTGGACCAACAGTGGATGGGGACACCTGGAGTTGGGGCCTCTGGAGGGACTGCTGAGGGGCCAGCTGCAGCCCGTGGTCTCTCCCAGGCCCGATGTGGCAGGTCATGTTGCTGAAAGAGGCGGGATGCTCTGCTCTGGCCATTAGCCTGAGTTCCCCCGGAGTCATTTGCATAAGCCTGGGCAAGTGGCACCCTTGGGCCAAGGGCAGACTTGCCCACCTGTCCATCCTTTGCCGATGGCAGAGGACATGGGACACAGTGGCTGCTGTTCGTGGCCCTGAAGCATCCTGCCCTGAGGCGGACCGAACTGCCCCCAGCTGGACTCGGGGCCAAGGCTACAGATCCAGTACTCCAATCCCGACTCTCACTGTGTGGTGCAAATGTGCACGCCCACAGGAGGCAGCCATGCCCGAGGAAGGCATCTGCTGAAAGATGGTCCAGCTCATGCCGCCACCAGCTGGACCTCTGGTCAGGCTCCCTGCAGAGGGGGAAGCTCCACACGTGCCCAAGATACGAGAGAAACGCCCGGGTCACAGCAGCCTGAGTCACTGCAGCCTCTGCACCTGTGGGCTGGTTGCCTCTGTGATGGGGCCTCCATGGCCAGCATCTTCCTGCCATGGTCACATCATGCCATGCCCTGTCACTTGGCTGGGCTCTAGGCATCCCTAAGCGAGTGTGAGACGAGTCAGAGGAAGGATATCAGCTTCTCTTCTCTTTTGGACATTTGCGTCATTGACCGGGGCTGGCCCACTCTTCCTCTGCCTCGCGTCTGCTTTGACCTCAGAGGAGAGATGGCAGCCTACGTTGCTGGGCTGAGACTCTCCAAAGTACGTGAATTTGGATGATGCTGTTGCCTTGGGCAGGTTCACAGCCACCAACCTGCACCCTGGTGGCCACTCAGCCATGACAAGGACCTGACAGCCACTAAGTGAGCTTCAGAGCCTTCCTTTGGAAAGTGCCAGAGCCACCAGATGTCCCCTGCCCAGTCACTGTCACAGAGTTAAAGCGTGCGGGTGAACGCTGGCTGCAGAGTGTGCAGCCCAGCAGCGGCTCAGCGGGGCAGCTCCTGCTTCCAGCCCTGGCTCTGCTGGTGCTTCGCCCACAAACCCTGCTGTGTGCCATCTGCACCACGTGGTGTGTGTCGGTGCCCTTTGACGTGACAGTGCCAACAACGTCTCATGAAATTTAAAATAAATTCCCAAGGCATCAGAATGGTATCAACAAAGAACTCTAAGTTTGAAAATGGGGGTAGGGGCAGTGGCCAGCTCTGGGAGCCCCTGAACCCCCGGTCCCTGACCCACAGTCGTCAGGTGGGCCCCATCCCCCCGTGGTCCCAGCCTAGCCTCCTGTCCCACCTCCTCTGCCAAGTCAGAGTGGCACAGGACCCCTGCCACTAAGGCCAGCAGGTGTGTCTCTGAGCTGTCCGCAGGCACTTACTGCCCTCCCAGGTCCCCTCCAATGCCAGCTCCTCTGGCTTCCCCTCCCAGTCCCCTTCATGAGCCCAACCTTGGAGTGGGGGTTGGTGATTTGGGAGCTGGACCTCAGCCCGCTTCTGCTCTGCCACATTTGGGGTTCACGGTTTGTCAGTCAGCCCTCCCTTCTGCAAATGAGACCTGGGTGTCGTGTCCAGCTGCCTCCTGGGCCCTGCCCACCATCTCCCGTGAGCACCAGCAATGCAGGCGGCAGAGGGGACTGTCCCCTGCCCTCTTGCCTGAGGGAGGAGACCACGGATGAGTGACAGTTATCCTCGATGCCCTGCCTGTCCTGCGTCCCATCAGTCGTCAGGGGCTGCCACCTGCCTGCTTTGTCTTTTTTTTTTTTTTTTAAGATGGAGTCTTGCTCTCACCCAGGCTACAGTACAATGGCATGATCTAGGCTCACTGCAACCTCCGCCTTCCTGGTTCAAGCGATTCACCTGCCTCAGCCTCCTGAGTAGCTGGGACCACAGGCGCCTGCCACCACGCCCGGCTAATTTTTGTATTTTTAGTAGAGACAGGGTTTCTCCATGTTGACCAGGAAGGTCTTGATCTCTGGAACTCGTGATACATCCGCCTCGGCCTCCCAAAGTGCCGGCCCATCAGTGGCTTTTAATAAGTTCACAGGGTTGTGCATCTATCACAACTATCTCATTCCAGAACATTTTCATTACCCTGAAAAGCAGCCCCTTCCCCATTAGCAGTCCCTCTCCTCTGCCGTTTTTTTTTTTTTTTTTTTTTTTTTTTCTTAAGACAATCTCACTCTGCTGCTCAGGTTGGAGTTCAGTGGTGTGATCTTGGCTCACTGCAACCTCCACCTCCTGGGTTCAACCAATTCTGTTGCCTCAGCCTCCTGAATAACTGGGATTACAGGTGTGCACTCCCACACCCAGCTAATTTTTGTACTTTTAGAAGAGGCAGGGTTTCAAAATGTTGGCCAGGCTGGTCTTAAACTTCTGGGCTCAAGCAATCAGCTCCCCTCAACCTCCCAAAGTGCTGGGATGACAGGTGTGAGCCACACTCCCGGCCCCTCTGCCTGTTTCCTTCCCTCGTGTGCTAAGGGGCTGATGGGCCCCTTCCTCTAGAGTGTAATGCTGAGAGGATCTAGAGAATCCGGGGAAGGCACGAGGACAGCAAAGGAGACCCTTTCATGGGTCCCTGTATTCATAAACATTCCCATCCCTCAGTCCCTGACTCATGCAGGGCCCAGCCGATGGCAGGTGTGACCACAGCAGTCTCCAAGCCTGTCTCCCTGCCTGCATTGTTCCTCTGCAAAACCTGGCCCCATCATAGCTCAGCGAGAACAGGGCACTTCCTCAGTGCACATCCCAGCACACGCACCTGCCCAGGCACACTTTCCTTGGCCTCTTTTCTGAAACAGTCTCACTCTGTCACCCAGGCTGGAGTGCAGTGATGCGGCCTTGGCTCACTGCAGCCTCCAACTCCTGGGCTCAAGCGATCCTCCCACCTCAGCTTACCAAAGAGCTGGGACCACAGGTGTGCACCACCACATCCAGCTAGTTTTTTAACTTTTTTTTTTTTTTTTTTTTTTGAGACAGAGTTTCGCTCTTGTTGCCCAGGCTGGAGTGTGGTGGTGTGATCTCGGCTCACTGCAACCTCCACCTCCCAGGTTCAAGCGATTCTCCTGCCTCAGCCTCCCAAGTAGATGGGATTACAGGCATGTGCCACCACCCCCGACTCATTTTGTATTTTTTTTTTTCATAGAGACAGGGTTTCACCATGTTGGTCAGGCTAGTCTCGAACTCCTGACCTCAGGTGATCTGCCCGCCTCAGCTTCATAAAGTGCTGGGATTACAGGCTTGAACCATGGCCTAATTTTTAAATTTTTTTGTGGAGACAGAGTCTCTGTGTGTTTTCCAGGCTGGTTTCAAACTCCCGAACTCAGGAGATCGATCCGCCTGCCTCAGCCTCCCAAAGTGGTGGGATTACAGGTGTGAGCCACTGCTCCTGGCTCTAAAAATGCAAATTGAAGCATACAACACCTGCCTCAGGTGTACTCGCCCTGTTTTTCGCATCAGGTGTGACTACCTGGTTCAAGGACCAGAAGCCAGACGTACCCAAGGGGGTTCTCTAGAGCCCAAGGGGACGACAGTCCCTGGCCTCAGGCTGCTAGCACCAGCCACGGTTGCCTCCAGATACCCGTTCCACTGGCCCTCCTCCTGCCTCCAGCCACCTGCTCTGCCTCCCAACCTGCGTGGCCAACAGAAGACATCCAGCTGCCCAGGAACGAGACCAATCACCCGGTCCCCATTCTGAAGCCCCAGAGGAATAGGTCCAGCTGGGGGCACTTAACCATAGTCAGGGCCACTTTGTGCACACTGCCTACCAGGCCCCTGATGAGGAGGGCGCTGGGCCTGAGCAGCCTGTCATTGCAGCCTTTGGGGGTCCACACCCTGCCTAATGAGCCTCGCCCCTCACCACCCTCCACCCTGCCAGCTCCTCCACACTCCAGCACACAATTGCTGCAGAACAAATTACTAGAAATTTATCATCTCGAAACAATACCCACTTACCTCATGGCTTCTGTGTGGCAGGAGTCCCGGGAGGGGACTGCTGAACCTCTGCTCAGGGTCTCACAGGCTGCACTCGAGGTGTCAGCTAGGGCTGGGATCTCAACCGAGGCCTGAGGTCCTCTCCTGAGCGCTTGTCGTTGTGTGCAGAATCTTTTTCTTGCAGCTGTGGAGCCGATGGTCATATGCTTCTTTGGCATCAGGAGGGGGCGGCTCTGCAGTTTCTAGCCTCTTAAAGGCTGCACCTGAGCTAGCCAGGCTTAGCCAGATCAACCTCCCTTCTGATTAACTCCAAGTCACCTGATTAGAACCTCCGGTTACACCCGCAGAAACCCCTTCACTGCAACACCACCGGAGAGGCAAAAAGAAAAACAGGAAAAGGCCCTCCACCGGTGCCACAGAACAATCCGATCACAGGAGAGGTGGCCCATACTCTAGGGAGGGGGTCACAGAGCACAGAGACCCCGAGGGGGAATCTCAGGGCCACCTCAGAATCCTGCTGGCCACAGCTCCCAGCCCACCCCTCACTAACCACCAATCCCCTCCCTGACCTGGGAGGAGCACCACACAGGGAAGGGGTGTTGGGGGCCTGCCTGTGGAAGTGCCCTGGCTTGGAGGGACCCCACTGGGCTGTGCCCCTGCCAGCCGTGTGGTTCCAGACAAGTCCCTGTGGGCCCCACTCTCCCTGGTACTGCCCAGTCTAAGGCAGGAAGCCTTGGGGACTGTGTGGGGTGCCCGAGTGGCCCTTACTGGGGTCCTGAGAAGAGGCCTGCCTGGACCTCACAGATCTGCTAGGGGTGCAGGGGTCGAGGGAAGGCCCCCCTGGGGGACAGGCCGGACACCAAGCCATGCCCCCTGCGAGGCCTGAGGACAGCATGGCATGCCAGGACCCAGGGACCCCACCTGCTGGATGCTGCCCAGCCCTCTCCTCACCTGCTCCGGCCCCCACCAGCCCCCACCTTTGGGGTGCCCATCCACCCCTGCAGGGGAGGGTGCCGCCCAGCGGGGAGGAGCGGCCTCTGCTACCTCCCTCGGTGTTTCCCGGAAGAAGCCCAAGCCCCACGCTGGGGACGGGCCGCTTCTGCCCAGTCCCTCCCTCCTCCACGCCTGACACCTGTGGGGCCGGATCAGGAGCCCCACCTGTGTCTACACCGCCCTCCCCTCCTGGATTCACTGTCACTCAGGCTACAAGAACAGTTGTTCTGAGCACTTATGTTCGAGGCAAATACTCCTCCCTTCTATGAAGCAGTGTGGGCTGGGGGTCCTCCTTCTATCCAAAGCTGAGGGCCCTTCTAGTGCCCCTCAGGCCCTCAGGGAGGGGATGGCGGGGTAGGCAGCTAGGAGGGACTGGACCCCGCTGAGGGGGCTTCCAGTCACCCCTCATTCAGACGGGGTGGAGACCAGCTGAGGCCTTCCTGGGGAGAGGGCACCCCCAGCCCTGCCAGCGAAACTTCACCGGGCCTGCAGGCCTGGGGCAGGGGGAGCCGGTGGGCAGGGGGAGCCACTGAAAGTCCGGGGGGTGGGCACCGCTTTTTAGGCAGCAGCAGGTCAAAGTCAGGAGGGTGAGGGTGGCCAGGACTCTGAGGGCAATGAGGGTCCCCGGGAAATGTGAAGCCCCCCACCTTCCATGATACTGAGGGAGGAGCCCGTGGAGGAAGGAGTGGGCGGGGTGGGGGCAGGTGGCTCACCTCCTTGTTACCCCCTCCAGGAACCAGGTCATGGTCATCCTCGCTTGTTGGGAAGGGCCGAACTGGCTCTGCTCGCCCCCACACCAGCCCCCAGACCAGCTAAGGCTCTTGGTCTCTCACCTTCCAGGGATCCCGTGCCCCCACACCCCACTCAGGCCGTGCACCACTGACCAGGCCTGGCCTACCTGTGGACAGCCTCCCTCCCCAGGGTGCAGGAAGGGGCCTCTCTTGATGGAAAGTGAAGCCTCAACCTGAGCGGGAAAGAACAGGAAGAAAGAGCTTGGCTCACCCGCCCCCAGCCCCTGGAGCTGCCCGTGTGGACCCCTCCCTGCCCCTGCACAAGAACACAGTGACCTATTCAGACAGATAGAGAGACAGACAGACTCCTGCGTTCAGACAGAGCCCCAGCCCAGCCAGGGCAGGGCAGCTTCCAGCAACTCATGCAGACTTTTTGGAGGCCGAGGCCACAAGCTCCCCAGAAGCCATTCTGAGCCGGCTGGCCTGAGGCCCAAATGAAGTCAGCCAGCCCTGGGCACTCCCAGACCCTGCCAGCCTTGGGGTCCTTATCTGAGAAGGGCAGGTCCTGCAGACCAAGCCACTGGGGTGAGGGCCAGTCATCCAGCATCCCCATGGGAAAACCCCTCCACATCCACCAGGGAGTTCAAGGGCTGAGTTGAGCTCTGAGTTTCCAAATCAGGGCCCCTTCCTGGCTCTGCCTATGCTGGTGACCAGAGCATCTAGGACAAGCCGGCAGCAGGTGACCCCATCCCACCAAAATAAGCCTGACTTTGGGCATCTCGCCCCCTGCTGTGTCCCACCCTCACCTGTTCCCCAGGTGGTAGGAGAGGCACAGAGGAACCAGGCAGCTCAGGAGGCAATGGTGGGTGGGGCAGATAGCAGGCTGGAGGTGGAGGGGTGGAGATCAAGGAAGGCTTATCAGAGGAGGCAGCTCTGAGCTCCGAGGCACGAATTTACCAAGTGAAGATGCAGGCAAGAAGCACATCAGGCCGAGGGAACAGCAGTACAGCAGCCCAGAAGGCAGAAAGGACCAGACCTGGGGAACCAGGAGGAGATCATGCTGGGGTGTGGGGGATGCGGTGGGGGTGAGGTCAGGGAGGGAGGCATGAGCCAGTCCAGGCAGCACCTTGAAGTGTTCTGAGAGCTTCCAGAGCGTTCTTTTTTTTTTTTTTCTTCCCTGCTCCCTCACCCAGGCTGGAGTGCAGTGGCGCGATCTCAGCTCACTGCAACCTCCGCCTCCTAGGGTCAAGCGATTCTTTTGCTTCAGCTTCCCAAGTTGATGGGACTGCAGGTGCATGTCACCACATCCAGCTAATTTTCGTATTTTTAGTAGAGATGGGATTTCTCCATTTTGTCCAGGCTGGTCTCGAACTCCTGAACTCAAGTGATCCGCCCACCTCGGCCTCCCAAAGTGCTGGAGTTACAGGCGTGAGCCACTGAGCCTGGTCAGTTTCCAGAGGATTCTTATCAGACCAGCGACACAATCTGATTTAAAGTTTAATGACTCTCTAATCACTTATCTGATAGTTCAGTGTTTAATTACTTGAGAAAACACTGGTTGCTGGTGAGGATGACAGAGGGTGCGAGTGAGGAGTTAGACATCAATAGGGTGTTCAAGGGTATCCCAGAACTTTGGGAGGCCAAGGCAGGTGGATGACCTGAGGTCAGGAGTTTGAGACCAGCCTGGACAACATGGCAAAACCCTGACTCTACTAAAAATACAAAAACTAGCCAGATGTGTTGGCAGGTGCCTGTGATTCCAGCTACTTGGGAGGCTGAGGCAGGAGACTCACTTGAACCCGGGAGGCGGAGGTTGCAGTGGGCCGAGATGGCACCATTGCACTTCAGCCCGGGTGGCAGAGCACAAAAATATATAAATAAGTAAATAAATAAATAAAATTTACATGTTCGGGCCGGGTGTGGTGGCTCACGCCTGTAATCCCAGCACTTTGGGAAGCTGAGGCGGGCGGATCACAAGGTCAGGAGATCGAGACCACAGTGAAACCCCGTCTCTACTAAAAATACAAAAAATTAGCCGGGCGCGGTGGCGGGCGCCTGTAGTCCCAGCTACTCAGGAGGCTGAGGCAGGAGAATGGCGGGAACCCGGGAGGTGGAGCTTGCAGTGAGCCGAGATCGCGCCACTGCACTCCAGCCTGGGCAACAGCGTGAGACTCCGTCTCAAAAAAAAAAAAAAAAAAAAAAAAAAAAAAAAAAAAGAGTGAAACTCCATCTCAAAAATAAATAAATAAATAAATAAATAAATAAATAAATAAATAAATAAGCTGGCCAGGTGCGGTGGCTCACACCTGTAATCCCAGCACTTTGGGAGGCCAAGGCAGGTGGATCACGAGGTCAGGAGTTCAAGACCAGCCTGGTCAAGATGGTGAAACCCTGTCTCTACTAAAAATACAAAAATTAGCTGGGTGTGGTGGCACATGCCTGTAATCCCAGCTACTCGGGAGTCTGAGGCAGAGAAGTGTTTGAACCTGGGAGGCAGAGGTTGCAAGGTTGCAGTGAGCCAAGATCATGCCACTGCATTCCAGCCTGGGCGATAGAGCGATTCTACATCTCAAAAAAAAAAAAAAACAAAACAAAACACACACACACACACACACACACACACACACACACACAAAACACACACAAAAAAACAGCTGAATGTGGCAGCACGCCCCTGTGGTCCCGGCTACTTGGGAGGCTGAGGTGGAAGAGTCTCTTGAGGCCAGGGGACTGAGGCTGCAGTGAGCCATGATCGCACCACTGCATTCCAGCCTGGGCGACAGAGCAAGACCCCATCTCAAAACAATAATAATAATAATAATAAAAGAAATAAAAGGTGACAGGGGCAGGGGTGGAATTTGGACACAGCTGCAAACAGGAAGAACGGCATGTGAAGATGAAGGCAGTTAGAGTGAGGCTTCCACAACCAAGGAAGGCAACACAGAAGAAAAGAATGGGATGGGCAAGGGAGGAGGGACTGGGCCAGGTGCCGTACACAGCAAGCTCCCAGTCTTGGTAACCTAACCCACAGATGTTTGTTTTTCAGTCATTCAGAGATTTGTGCCAAGACTTCTGTTTAGCAGGCACCTTCCACCAGGTCACTCAGGGATCCAGCTCCTTCCATCCTCCCCTACGTATCCCCTCCGCTCAGTTGGTGAATGGTGAAGAGAGAAGCTGAGGCTATGGCAGGCCAGACCTGGCAGGGACTTTCCAGGGATCTTGTAAGTGTTCTAGCTGGGTGTGGCGGCTCACACCTGTCATCCTAGCACTTTGGGAGGCCAAGGTGGTAGATCACTTGAGCTCAGGAGTTCCAGACCATCCTGGGTAACATAGGTAGAGTATGTCTCTATTTATTTATTTGTTTGTTTATTTGTATTTTTTCGAGATGGAGTTTCGCTCTCATCACCCAGGTTGGAATGCAGTGGTGCCATTTCGGCTCACTGCAACCTCTGCCTGCTGAGTTCAAAATATTCTCCTGCCTCAGCCTCCCGAGTAGCTGGGATTACAGGTGCCCACCATCATATACAGCTGTTTGTATTTTTAGTAGACACCGGATTTCACCATGTTGGCCAGGCTGGTCTCAAACTCCTGACCTCATGATCTGCCTACCTCAGCCTCCCAAAGTGCTGGGATTACAGGCATGAGCCACTGCACCTGGCCAAGAACCTTCCTCCCTCCCTCCCTCCCTTCCTTCTTTCTTTCCTTCCTTTCATCTTTGAGACGGAGTTGCCCAGGCTGGAGTGCAATGGCACAACCTTGGCTTACCACAACCTCTGCCTCCTGGGTTCAAGCAATTCTCATGCCTCAGCCTCTTGAGTAGCTGGGATTACAGGTGCGCGCCACCAGGCCCGGCTAATTTTGTATTTTTAGTAGAGATGGGGTTTCTCCACGTTGGTCAGGCTGGTCTCAAACTCCTGACCTTAGGTGATCTGCCTGCCTCAGCCTCCCAAAGTGCTGGGATTACAAGCGTGAGCCACCGTGCCTGGCCCAAGAACCACATTTCTAACAAGCTCCCCAGTAATAATGGCGCTGGTCCAGGGACCAAACTTTGAGTACTGAGAGGTGTCATTCCTGCTGTTGCCCTTCTAGCCACACCTCATGTAGGGGAAGTGGGGAAATGAGTCCAGTGTTCGTGCAGGAGCTGTAGGAACCGGGATCAGTAAACAAAGGTAGGGGGTGCGGCTAGGAAGAAGGCAGGAGGAACACAGCTGTCCCAGGAAGGGGGACAGGGCAAAGTATCATTGCTGCTGAGGATGGGTGAGGTCACAACTAGGACTTGCGGCCCCTCAGCAGGGGCCTCTTTCTGAACTCCTGGGAAGGCCCCGAAAGATCCCCCGGGGCTGCTTTCAGGGGCTCAGAGGGGCCCATGAACCCCTACCCCACCCATTCCTCATCCAGCTGTCACCCTGGAGAGGTGCCCCACTGACCCACTGCCCTTCTGAAGACAGAGTGTGGAGGTGAGGCCCAGCCTGGTTCATCTCTCCCAGGGCCTCCCCAGCCTCCAGGGGGACCCCCTGCCCACAGATTTCTGGGGCCTCCTTTTGCCTTGGTGGCCCTGATGTGCCTCTGCCATGAGGAGTGGGCCCCAGATGGAACACTGTCCTCACTAGAGAGGTGAGAAAAAGGAAGGAAGGGCCAGGCACGGTGGCTCACGCCTGTAATCCCAGCACTATGGGAGTCTGAAGGGGGCAGATCACCTGAGGTCAGGAATTCCAGACCAACCTGGCCAACAGGGCAAAACCCGGTCTCGAGATTGCAATGAGCCAAGATGGCGCCATTGCACTCCAGCCTGGGCAACAAGCAAGAGACTCTGTCTAAAAAAAAAACAACACAAAACAAAAAAAACCTGTCTGTACTAAAAATACAAAAATTAGCCAGGCATAGTGGCGCCCACCTGTAATCCCAGCACTTTCGTAGGCCGAGGGGGGCAGATCACCTGAGGTCAGGAGTTCAAGACCAGCCTGGCCAACATGACAAAAGCCCGTCTCTACTAAAAATACCAAAATTAGTCAGGTGTGGTGGCGCCTGCCTGCAATCCCAGCTATTCGGGAGGCTGACGCAGGAGAATCGCTTGAACCCAGGAAGCAGAGGTTGCAGTGAGCTAAGATCGTGCCACTGCACTCCAGCCTGGGCAACAGAACAAGACTCCGTCTCAAAAAAAAAAAAAAAAAAGAAAGAAAAAAAGAAAAGAAAAAGAAAAAAAAAAAAGCAAGAAGACCAAGGGCAGCTGAGCAGCCCCAGGTGGAACCCAGGTATCCTGACTGCACCGGGTCTGGCCCAGACCCAGAGCTTCGGGCAGGAAAGGTCTGGGCTCAAACACGCCCACCCTGCATTGCCTTAAGAAGGGCAGGGCTGGGCTGGGAGCGGTGGCTCAAGCCTGTAATCCCAGCACTTTGGGAGGCCGAGGCGGGCGGATCACGACGTCAAGAGATCGAGACCATCCTGGCTAACACGGTGAAACACCGTCTCTACTAAAAATACAAAAAAAACTAGCCGGGCGAGGTGGCGGGCGCCTGTAGTCCCAGCTACTCGGGAGGCTGAGGCAGGAGAATAGCGTGTACCCGGGGGGGCGGAGCTTGCATTGAGTCGAGATCGCGCCACTGCACTCCAGCCTTGGCGACAGAGCGAGACTCCATCTCAAAAAAAAAAAAAAAAAAAAAAGGCCAGGACTGAGCCTGCTCCTCCCTTCCTGGGAGGCTGCTTCCTGGGAGGCTGCTTACTGGGGCAAAGTGGCCTGGTCCCTCCTCTTGCTTAGGTCCCCCAGCTTCTCAATTTCTTCCACCTTGGGCAGGGCAAAACCTGTGTTCCATGTTCCATAGGAGAGAAAGGCCAGGCTGGCCTCTGGGTTGCTTCTGCACCTACCTCTTTGGCTCCTTTCTCTCTGCCGCCCCCATGTGGCCAATGTACACCAGCGAACCTGCTTCCCTCAGAGATGACAAGCCAAGCCTGTCAGGCCCTAGGGACCCCACGCTGACCCCTGCCCTGGTCTGGCCTCAGTCTCCCTGTCTGTGAAATAGGCTGCTGGAGATTCTGCTTCGAAGGTGTCAGCTGGCGGCAAGGATATTCGAGGGGTGAGGAGCAGGCATGAGAGTATCTCTGTGTACCCAGAGATCCCTGAAAAATCAGAGACCCTGGAAGCCAGATGGAGGTGTCAGTCAGCGTCCAGAACCTGGATCAGACTAAGCGGAGTTTGAAGCCCAGTTCCAACATTTAATAGCTGGTGACGCCCACGAGTCACCAGTTACCACCTCTGCGCCCCATCTGCAGAATGGGGAGATGAAGTTGTCCCCCCTCGCAGGGTGTCAGGAGGGCAGACATGCTGCTGCTTGCAGAGCCCTAAGTGCCAAATGCTTGGGAAGTGGTGGGGGGGGTGGGCTTCTTAGTTCTGGAAGTTTCCATGAGTGACCTGAGACTGGAGTTTGCCGCAGGGATCTCCACCCCACTCCATCTCAGTGTCCCAGCCTCAGCACTGAGCACCCCCTTCCTCTCACCCACTGCCCCCTCTGGAGGAGACAGGCCTGGGCCAACTGAACCGGGTGTCACAGTGCCAGGGACAAAGGGACAGATTTTTTAGACAGTGCTCTCTCGAGGGAAGGGGCCGATTCCTCCACCAGCGTCCCAACCCGGCCCCCTTTCCCCACATAGAGTCCTTAATTGTCCCTGTCCCCACCTTGCCCCATCATCAGAGGGTGAAGCTCCCCACGCACCACCATCGACCAGGCCTGCCCCTAGGACACCCTCTGTGGACTGGAGCCTGGGAGGACTTCACTCAGCCCCCTCCAAGAGAGACCGGGCAGACAGGTGGTCTCGGCTGCTCCCTCCTCAGAAAGCGCAGTTGGGTTCCAGGAAGTCAATGGGTGATGGAGGACCCCAGCTCAGGGCTCAGTGAGCCGGACCAGCCTGGCCGCTGAGAGAGCTCCCGGAGGAGGCGACCCGACCGGGACCCTGGTTTAGAGTCTCAGCAAGCCAAGCTCCTTCAAATGCCCCCACCTTGGCTCCACACCCCTCCTCCAGACCGCACTCGTGTGAGGCGCTAGCTGGAAGATCCCTGCGGGTGCCAGCACCGCAGTGGGTGCCCGGGCCTGGCAGAACCTCGCTGAATCCCATCTTGCTTCTCCATCGGCAGCGGGGCAGAGAGGGTGTGGGGGCTGCAGGGCGGGGACAGGTTGGCCTGGGCTCAACAGCTTAGCGAGGGCCTGGTGCGGGCTGGGCAGGCTGGACTGAGGGGCAAAGGGGTCTGGGCGGGGCGGGGCCGCTCTGGGCGCCTGGCCCCCACCAGTTCCTCCCCCGGCCCCCGCCTCTGCCCTCCCACGCACCTGCGCTGGCCTCCCCCCAAGCCCTGGGGGCAGCGGGCGGGTGGCGCTGGGAGATCAGAGGACTCAGAGGAGTCGGGCCCAGGGGGAGGGGGCGGGAATTTCCCCCCACGCCTGCCTGGGCCTGCTCCCCTCCCCCTTCTCCGCCAGGTGGGGGGCGCCGCTGGGGGAATTCCACTGCAGAGCGAAGGCTCGGGAGAGTCTGGGCTAGGGGTCCCAGGGAAGGGCGCGGGGGGAGGAGGGGACAGACTGGGACCTGGGGCACAGCTGCCTTTCTCCCCAGACACCAGCTGCCCCTGCCTATCCCGGACTGAGCGTCCACGACTCCCGCCTGTCTCGTGGGCGCAGGGGCGGCAGGGAGTGGCGCTTCCTCCTTCAGGCCAGCGGCATCTGGACCAGGGGCGGGAGGGGCGTGCGGATCCGAAGAAAGTGTGCGCGTGAGCACCTGGCAATGAACGAGTGAGAGTGCGAACGCGTGCGTGCACTGGAAGGAGGGCGCTTGTAACTCTGACATTCCGGGGTATCCTGGGGCGCCTGCGGCCACGGGAGGGGGTTCTGTATCTCCCATTTTAAGGGCCTTCCGTTCGCTTGCCCCACCTGTCCCCCTCCACACCCTCCCACTTGAACCCGCACCGACCTGAGGGAGAGGGGGCGGGGAGGCGCGGGACGCCTGGGGTCTGGGGAGCGGGCGTGGGAGGCGTCTGGACCTGCTGCCTCCGCTCCAGTCCTGGGCGGGGCTTCCCGGCCTCCCACGGGGGGAGGGAGAGACCCAAGGGGAGGGACCTAAGGAGGGATGCGAGGGGGGCAGGAGTCAGCGTGTTGGAGACCTGGGCGAGGGAGACGCCGAGAGCGAGGCGCAGTGAGAGGGGGCGGGTGTAGAGGCCGAGGCACCGCCCAGAGCTCCCTGAGACGGAGACTGAGAACGCCCCCGGCCAGATCCCCCCCGGAGAGACCCGGGTAGGGACAGGGGCAGAGAGACGCCTCCAGGGGCAGAGGCCCTGGGAGGCAAAGACACCAGGAGAGATTTACCCACCCCAGACCGAGAGCGCGGCTCAGAGTCGGACGAGGGCAGACTGTCAGAGGACAACGCCCCCCAGGTCTCCTGGGAGAACCCGGAGCGACCCCGGGGCAGCCCGGGCCGTGTCCGGGCGAGGGTGACCTATCCTTGGTTGGGGGCGATGGGGACACAGGACCTGCAGGGCTTCCTCTTTCTCCTCTTCCTCCCGCTGCTGCAGCCGCGTGGGGCCTCGGCTGGGAGCCTGCACAGTCCAGGTAAGTATGGGCACGGCTGACTGGCCGTGTTCACCACGCTCTCCTCGGCCTCCGCCCCCAGGGCCAGACCCCCAAGGCTGGGGAAGGGCACAGAGCAGGTGGCCGGAGCAGCTGAGCAGCCCGAGGGTTCCCGCAGGGGCTGGTGCGGGGAAGCTGGCTGGGGACGCAGGCGGGAGGTGGCGTAGGGGCGCGAGGATGCCCGGCGTGGGTCTGGACCTCCCCAGGCCCCGCCTTTGCCGTGCAGGCCTGTCCGAGTGTTTCCAGGTGAATGGGGCTGACTACCGCGGCCACCAGAACCACACTGGCCCGCGCGGGGCGGGCCGCCCGTGCCTTTTCTGGGACCAGACGCAGCAACACAGTTACAGCAGCGCCAGCGACCCCCAGGGCCGCTGGGGGCTGGGCGCGCACAACTTCTGCCGGTGAGGGGCGGGGCCTGCGCTGGGGGCGAGGCTGGGCTCGCCGTTGCGGGGATGGCCCGAGGCGGGGTCTCTGTGCGGGCGGGGTGGAGGTCTGCGGTGGACCGGCAACCCAGCTGCCCAAAGAACCTGGGGGCAGGGCCAGAACGAGGGGCGGGGCAGGGCCAGAACGAGGGGCGGGGCGAGGCGGGGGGCGCGGAACCCTGGCGAAAAAGGGGTCCTCCTCAGGTGCACAATTTCTGCAGAGCCTCATTTCAGGGCCAGGAGAGAAACGGACCGGGGCACTCAAAGGACCCGTATGGGCGGGACCTGGTCGGGGGGCGGTCCCTGGAGTGAGGGGACCGGCTCTTGTCACACAACTTATTTTGGGGTTCAGAGCCACAGCTGCAGTCTGAGGCAGGATGGACCGAGCGGGAGGAGAGCCGCAAAGCTCTTCTGCTTTTAAGTGAGGTTGGAGGCCAGGCGCGGTGGCCAAGCCTGTAATCTCAGCACTTTGGGAGGCCAAGGCGGGCGGATCATCTGAGGTCAGGAGTTTGAGACCTGCCTGGCTACCATGGTGAAACCCCATTTCTACTAAAAATACAAACAATTAGCCGGACCCGGCGGGCGCCTGTAATCCCAGCTACTCAGGAGGCTGAGGCAGGAGAATCGCTTGAACCCAGGAGGTGGAGCTTGCAGTGAGCAGAGATCACGCCACTGGACTCCAGCCTGGGTGACAGAGCAAGACTTGGTCTCAAAAAAAAAAAAAAAAAAAAAAAAAAAAAGGGGGGGTTTGAGGGATGGAAGTGGCTGAGGCCCACGCTGGGTGGGGGTGAAGACTACAGATGGCCTCAAAGTCCTCATATATGGAGTCAAGTCTAGCAACAGCTGAAGCCTAAAAACAGCTCTCAAGGCCCCTTTAATGACTTCCCGCTGTCCACTCGGAAGTCTACGGTCCAGTTCCTTCATCAGGCAGAGCTCTGCGTGGACAAAACTGGAATTTGTGGGTGGACAGCAGGGAGCACAGCCGCTTACAGGCACAGAGCCTTGAAGGCCACTTTGAGTATAGGCCACAGGGCCAGACCTGGGTTTGCTATTCTTGGGGTGGTGGGACCCCCACCACCTCCCTCCCACCCGCAGTAACCCAGACGGTGACGTGCAGCCGTGGTGCTATGTGGCTGAGACAGAGGAGGGCATCTACTGGCGCTATTGCGACATCCCCACCTGTCACAGTGAGTTGCGCAGCTGGACAGAGGTGAGAAGGAGGGTTGTTTTTGGAGTCATAGAAGTCTGACTCTCCCCCCTCAGTGCCAGGCTACCTGGGATGCTTTGTGGACTCAGGGGCACCCCCAGCCCTCAGCGGCCCCAGCGGCACCTCCACGAAGCTCACGGTCCAGGTGTGCCTTCGCTTCTGCCGCATGAAGGGGTACCAGGTACCGCTCACGGGCCCAGACCAGTGACCCCTGACCTGGACCTAAAGACCCCACTCAACTCCTATCACTCAGTTGCCAAACCCAGACACCGTTTTCTGAACCTCCAGCCCGATTCCCACCCCGACCCCAGGCCCCACCACTTCACCCCTACCCCAGCCCCTGCCCTGGGGTCACCCAGACTGTGCTCCCAGCTGGCGGGCGTGGAGGCCGGTTACGCCTGCTTCTGTGGCTCTGAAAGCGACCTGGCCCGGGGACGCCTGGCCCCCGCCACCGACTGTGATCAGATCTGTTTCGGCCACCCCGGACAGCTGTGTGGCGGAGATGGGCGGCTGGGCGTCTATGAAGGTGAGGAGTGGGCGGGGACCAGCGGGGCCTCGCAGGGCAGGGGAGCCGCCGTGTCTTGGACCTCAGGGTCCTGACTGCCGGCTCCGCCCTCAGTGTCCGTAGGCTCCTGCCAGGGGAACTGGACGGCGCCTCAGGGCGTCATCTACTCCCCGGACTTCCCAGACGAGTACGGGCCGGACCGGAACTGCAGCTGGGCCCTGGGCCCGCCGGGCGCCGCGCTGGAGCTCACCTTCCGCCTCTTCGAGCTGGCCGACCCCCGCGACCGGCTGGAGCTGCGCGACGCGGCTTCGGGCAGCCTGCTCCGCGCCTTCGATGGCGCCCGCCCACCGCCTCCCGGGCCGCTGCGCCTGGGCACTGCCGCGCTGCTGCTCACTTTCCGAAGCGACGCGCGGGGCCACGCGCAAGGCTTCGCGCTCACCTACCGCGGTGAGCCCCGGCCCGGTGCGCCCTGCCCGCTGTTCCCACCCCGTTCTCCCCACCCCGCCTCACGCCCCTCTCCGCAGGGCTGCAGGACGCCGCCGAGGACCCAGCGGCCCCCGAGGGCTCGGCCCAGACCCCCGCGGCGCCCCTCGACGGGGCCAACGTGAGCTGCAGCCCCAGGCCTGGGGCTCCGCAGGCTGCGATGGGGGGTGAGGCGGGCGCGCGGGACGGGAGGGAGTCAGGGAGCCGCCCTCTCAAGCCCATCCTCACCGCAGCCGTGTGCCCGCAGCCCGGGTCTTCTCGACGGTGACGGCTGTCTCGGTGCTGCTGCTGCTGCTCCTGGGGCTGCTGCGTCCGCTGCGCCGACGGTGCGGGGCGCTGGGGCAGGGCCTGAGGGCGGACCTGTGGTGGGGAGCTGGGGCCCCAGAAGGGAACGGAGCTAGGAAGGAACTCCTGGGTTCTTAAGGGAGCGAGGCTTTGGGTCCACACACAGGATCGCGCGCGGGATCGCAGGTAGAGCAGGACGCTGCAGCAGGATTGGTCGGGCTCGGCTGATGTCTGCTCCCTCTCTAGGAGCTGTCTGCTGGCTCCGGGAAAAGGGTCCCCGGCGCTGGGGCCTTCCAGGGGCCCCAGGAGAAGCTGGGCTGTGTGGTACCGACAGCCCCGAGGGGTGCCCCTGCCCTGCTCCCCCGGGGACCCCCAGGTTGAGGGTTCTGCTGCGGGCTACCGGCCTCTGAGTGCCTCCAGCCAGAGCTCCCTGCGCTCGCTCATCTCCGCTCTCTGACTCTGGACCCCCAGGGTCCGCTGGACTCGCCACCAGCGAGATACTGAGATGCTGTGCTGCGCCGCGCCCTACCTCGGCCTTGCGCCTGTTTAGGGGCAGCTCGGCCTGTGGTCATCTTGGGGAGACCAGAAGTCGGACAGGAAACATCTGGTGCTATTATCTGGGACTTGCCCTTACCGTGGGGGTCCAGATGGTCCAGACCAAAGGGCAAGAGAAATCCAGTCCCCTCTCCATGGACCTTTATGTGGGGGTGGTCTCTGGTTTTAGAGGTCTTTGAACCCCTCTGGGGGTGATCTTAGACTGCTGTCCTCAGTGAGAGGTCACAGGTCAATAAAAACGGTCAAAAAGACCCCCACAGACTTTGAATAAAGGATCTACTTTGGTCCGGGCCTCGAAAGTTCTTCCGCGGTGGGAGGAGCATGTTAATGACCATATAGGCGCCGAGGGTTGCATGTGTCCATGCAAATGAAGGGCGTTGCACGCAGACTTTGGTGGAGCTGCCTAGAATGCAGAGAAGGACCCGGAACGCAGACAGATGGGTGGGTGGGTGGAGTCCTGTAGAAGGCGGGGGCTTAAGAGGAGGAGGATCGTGGGCAGCGTTATGCTGAAGAAGGGGTGCCTTCCTGGTCCCTGCTCAGGGTGGACGGGGCGGAGGCCAACTTTGCTTCCTTGGCCTCCAACCTTACATCTTTTCTGTTTCCTGTCTGTCCTGGGCAGGGCCCCGCAAGGATGCGCCTTGTGGGCGATAACTGGGAGCGAGTTGGGCTGAGCCCACGCTCCGAGAAGCCTGGCGCGAAGGGCAGGGCCTCTCAGGACAGCTGCGGGCGCGTGAGGCACGCCTTCACAGGCCTGGGTACCGTGGAGCGCCTTGCTGCACTCCGGAGGAGTCCGGCCGGCGGAAAGATCACTCTGGAGTGGGGGCGCACCGAATCTAGGCCGGACCCGTCCGGCAGCACCTTGGACAGAGCCCGGTCTGCAGGGTGGGGCTGGGTGGCGGGACTGTGCCCTCGAGGGTGGGTGCCCAAAGGTGCGGAGACCTGGGTGTCAGGCGGAAAGCCCGGATGCACAGCTCTGAGGGACACGAGGTGCCAGGGTCATTCTAGCGGAGCTCGCAGGACCCGGAACGTCGGGTCGCAAGCCCCCAGCCACCCCATGCAAATGAGACTGGGATCGCGCATCCTATGCTAGGAGGCGAGGCCTGGGCGGCCTCGGGGCGGAGCCTCCCCGCCGGCCGCGCCCATTGGCTCTCGCTGCGCCGACGTCAGGAGCCCAGCGCGCGAAACGCTGGCCTGCCGGCGGGGACTATGAGCCTGGGCGGAGCCTGGCGTCCCCTCCCGCGTCCGGCCGCGCCCGTCCTCCCGGCTGCAGAGAGACTACCGGCCACCGCTGCCGCCGCGAGCAGTCCCTGCGGCGCGACCGCCTCGGCGAAGCCGACCGCAGTGAGCTCAGGCGTCCGGTGCGTCCCCAGCCTCCACCCCGGCGCGGGGGCGTCGGACTCGCGCGTGCGCAGCGCGGGAGGGGCGCGGGCTGGGACCCCCTAGCCAGCGCGTGCGCCGATCGAGCGCAGGGCGGCGGGTGGGCGCCGGGCGCCTGGCAGTGATGGGCCTCCCCACGCTGCGGCCCCACTGAGGCGGCGGCTCGGGGACAGGAGCAGTACGGGCTGCCCGCGTGGTACGGACCATGGCGTTCCTGGCCGGGCCGCGCCTGCTGGACTGGGCCAGCTCGCCGCCGCACCTGCAGTTCAATAAGTTCGTGCTGACCGGGTACCGGCCCGCCAGCAGTGGCTCAGGTTGCCTGCGCAGCCTCTTCTACCTGCACAACGAACTGGGCAACATCTACACGCACGGTGAGCCGCGTCCCGCAACGCGCTTCCCACACCCGTGGCCGCCCTCCCCGCGTTGGGCCGGGGGCTTTGAGGCGAGGAGGGCCCCAGCGCCCAAGTCCTGGGCTGCCCCGGCCCTGGCACGGCCAGTAGCCGCGGTGACAAAGCTGCCATTGTCCCGGGCCGCGCTGCCAGCTTCCGCTTTCCCGGCGGTGGGGGCCGGGTCAGGAGAGCGAAGCAGAGTGGGGTCTGAGCCTGCTTAATCCCTCTGAGCCCCAGGGGTAGGGAGCCTGGTGTCCAGCCTCTGTAATCCCAGCGCCCTGGGCACCGTCTCCGCCAGCACCCAGCCGGGAGATGGTGTTGACTGCGGTGAAGAGGGCCCAGGAGGAGCCTCCCAGTGCAGCCGTCCTGACGCCCCCGCCCCAAGCAGCTCTGTCGTGGGGCTCCGCCTGGTGGCGGCTCCTTCTTCCCCCAACAGGCGCCCGGCCCCTCCTCCGCGCCCCGCGGAGCTCTGCTGACACAGCCCTGCCCGTCCTTGAGCTGCCCCAGGCAGGCAAGGGACCCTGAGCGGCCGGGCCTGGCCTGGGTGCCTTCCCCGAGTTTTTGCCAGGCCACATCCCACAAGAGTGGGCAGCCTTCGGAGCCCCATTTGGCCCCCGGGAGGCCAGTGCTAGAGGCCGGCGGGGAGGGGTGGAGAACTCCCAGAAAGGGCTAGGCTGGAATGAAACTCCCCGGGGAGAGGCCTGGGGAGATGGGACGAGCCCCTCACAGCCCCCTTCCCTTCATTCTGGACTTGTCTTCCCCTGCCTGGTCTCACCCCTTTTTGGAAGATAAAAAGGCCCAGTGCCTCTATTTGTCTGGACACTTATGAAGAGGGGAGGACTTGGGTTGGGAAGAGCAAGCTAAGTGGCCCTGGGCTGGCATCACTGCTCATGTGTCCTCTTCACAACTCAGCTTGAGGTTTCACTGCCTTAGGCTTCTCCTTTGACCTCCTGCTTGTGTGGGGAGAGCAGTGTGAGGGTGGGAGGGCGCAGGCTTGTCCTCTGCCATTGCTTACTTGCTGGGCTCACCTGGGGCCTGTTGCTCAGCCCCTCCAAGTCTGTTTCATCACCTGCAAAGTGGGGATCATGATCTCTACTTCCCAGACCATCCTGAGCCATAATAAGTAACCAGTGCCAAAAGCCGTTTGCCCAGGGCCTGCCTCCGGCCAAGGCCAGGCGACCAGCTGGATGACAGCATTACCTGGACCTGTCTTGCTCTGCCCTGTGTTGTGTCTGGACTGTGGTCCCCTTGAGGATGTGACTGAAGCTATCTGGTAGATGACTGTCTCCCTCCCTAGGGTTGGCCCTGCTGGGCTTCCTGGTGTTGGTGCCAATGACCATGCCCTGGGGTCAGCTGGGCAAGGATGGCTGGCTGGGAGGCACACACTGCGTGGCCTGCCTGGCACCCCCCGCAGGCTCCGTGCTCTATCACCTCTTTATGTGCCACCAAGGGGGCAGCACTGTGTACGCCCGGCTCCTCGCCCTGGACATGTGTGGGGTCTGCCTTGTCAACACCCTTGGTGAGTCAGGGTCCGAGGGATGGGAGCTGGAGCCCCTGGTGGGGGAGGCATGGGACACGCATACAAGCCATGGGTAGGGAAGGGCGGGCGGACCCTCACACTGACGTGCCCTCTCCTGTTCTCTCCTCTGTGCAGGGGCCCTGCCCATCATCCACTGCACCCTGGCCTGCAGGCCCTGGCTGCGCCCGGCTGCCCTGGTGGGCTACACCGTGTTGTCGGGTGTGGCCGGCTGGCGTGCCCTCACCGCCCCCTCCACTAGTGCTCGGCTCCGGGCATTTGGTTGGCAGGCTGCTGCCCGCCTGCTGGTATTTGGGGCCCGGGGAGTGGGGCTGGGCTCAGGGGCTCCAGGCTCCCTGCCTTGCTACCTTCGCATGGACGCACTGGCGCTGCTTGGGGGGCTGGTGAACGTAGCCCGCCTGCCCGAGCGCTGGGGACCCGGCCGCTTCGACTACTGGGGCAATTCCCACCAGATCATGCACCTGCTGAGCGTGGGCTCCATCCTGCAGCTGCATGCCGGCGTTGTGCCCGACCTACTCTGGGCTGCCCACCACGCCTGTCCCCGGGACTGAGCTGCCATGCCAGCCTGCCCAAAGCAGCCACCAGGTGTTCTTCCCAACTTGTCTGCAAGAGGTTGGCTCCCTGGATGCTTCCAGCTCACGAGACGTCTCAGCAGGAGCCCTGTTCACCCGTTCTTCCCTGTGGACTGACCTCTTCTGCCCATGCCGTGGCACTCCAACTTCCTTCCCTGCCTTTTCCCTCCAAGCTCCTGTTTTACTGTGTCAGCTGGAAGGAAATCTTTCCCTCTTGGGACCTCTTTACCCTCTGTGACCTGTGGGGTTGGACCAGAGGGACTCTGGGGTCATGTCTTGCTCTGAGAGTTCAAGTCCTGCCAGGCCGCCAGCCCGGAGCCCTCACCCCATCCTCCTCCTCCCACTAGGCCTCTGGCCAGCCCTTTGGGCCCAGGCTTCCTGACCTCCATCTTTCTGCCCTGCATACCAGCCCTCCCAGCAGCCACAAGCTTGCCTGCCCTGGCTCCCTCCGCCCAGAGACTATGGAGTAAGGCATTCAGGGCAAAAGGACCAAGGGGGCGTGGACCCTTCTTGTACCAGCTGGCCACGGGCACAAGGGCTGCCGCTGCTGCTTCTAGGAAACTGGCACATGGAGCTCAGTGGCCTCGGATCCTGGGACCTCTGGGCCGTGCCTGCCCTCCACCTTGAGTGCCATACTCCAACAGCTCCAGGTGCCCACCAGGGATGTGCCTGCTCAGGAAACCTCTTTGTTCCACACAGCATGGGGCTTCAGCTGCTGGCCCAAGGCTAGGAGTGCTGGGTTCTACAGCAGGGCTCAGCCTCAGGGGCCTAAGACCCTGGATGACATCAATAAGGGGACAGGAAGGGCCATGTTGCCACATGAGCAAGCTTGGGTGCTCCCAAGGCTCAAATACTTTTTATTGGACATGGCCAGGCAGCGAAGACCATGGGAGTTCCCGAGGGGCCCCAGCTTTCAAGGGCGGTGGGAGGGGCACAGGATAAAAGGTTAAAAGTGCAGAGGCAGAGCCTGGGGCTCAGGTAGGGTCTAGGGTGTCCTCAAACAGGCTGAGGAGGTTCCGAGGCTCAAAGGAGGGGAAGGAGCCCCGAGGAGGCTCTGAGTCGATGTCACTTAGGTCCAGGGCATCCCTGGGAGTAGGGAGGAGAGAGTAGTGACACTCAGGATCCAAAAGCCAGCCCTGTCCACCCGAGCCCATGGATCTGCTTACCTGGGCGTGCACCTGCTCCGGGGGGTGGAGGTGCTCCCCACAGTCCGGGCCAGGACAGCCTCAGGGGAGAGTGAGGGCCTGCAGGAGGGCGGGCAAGACAAACAGGGTGTCCAGGGCTAGGGAGTACGGGATGAAACCAGCTCCGTCCCTACAAAGGCTACAGGCTCCCGCCTGACAAACAGGCAGGGACCACAGTCAGGGACAATAAAAACTTGGTGCACTCTGAAAGCAGCACTTGGACAGCCTTCAAAGTCCTTCCATCTGGCTGCACTCCAAGGCCCCCTCTGTCCTTTTCAGAACACATGGACTTGACTGAGGCAGATCTGAAGTAAACTTTTAGTGAATGTAAGCCTTCTGGAACTTCTTGTTCGCTATCAAGTGCCCCCGAGGGAGGAGGTGATGTTTGTCAGGAAGGGGCTAACCGGAGTCCCCAAGAGCTGCCTGCCCCAAGTGTGTGGTTTCCTAATTACAGCCTCTCACTCAGCTACCACGCCCCAGGGACCAAGGACTTGTTCCCGGGGCAGTGCTCCCCAGACTCTAGAGGCTTTCTCTTCCCAGAGAAGGGACAATGTTTTGTCCCTGGGCACTGGCAGCCTCCACTGGTGTCGGGGATGCACGGCCGGCCACTCCCTGGGTGCCTGTGCCCTAATGTAAAGCCATGCCCTGAGCAGCCAGTCCACATGCCCAGCTGCATTAAGCCCGGCCGCACCCCACCAGTCTTGGTTCCCTTCCCCAGGGTGTGATGGGGGCCAGGTTTGTGGGAGTGGTCCCCATTCACAAATCTCCATGGAGCCCCAGTGATATCCCCACCTTCCTCCCAGCCCCCCATACCCTGCACTCAAACCCACCCTAAGCTGTCGTCATCCCAGTTACTGGAGAGACTGCTGTCCAGGAGCAAGCTGCAGGGTGGTGAGCCAGGCGGGGTGGCTGGCGGGCCTGGGGCTGTAGCCAGCTGGCAGGGTGAGCCAGCCCATGCCAGAGCCAGCAGAGCAGGGCAAGCAGGGCCTGTGGGGGAGAGAAGCTCAGGATGTGGGCAGGCAGACCCTGGGGCTGGGGGCAGGGCAGGCAGCCGCCACTGTCAGGAGCTTACCTGCCACAGGGCCCACCCTCGGCTCAGGGCCTCCGCTGCCATGCACCACAGCACACCCCAGGCCCGCGGCTGCCTCAACATAGGCAGTGCCAGCAGGGCCTCGGCTGTGGCCCGCAGCTTGGGGTCCGGCTCCAGCATCATGACAAGGACAGAACGCAGCTCGGAAGACAGACCTGCCCATGAGGAAGGACCACATCAGGGTCCCAGAATGCCGACTGCACCCTAAGCCCAGCAGTGCCTCCATGGCTAGCCACTGTCTCCCCAGGAGCCCATGGCAGCACCCCCTCCCGCCCTCACCCACTCACCGGCAGTGAACTCAGGGGGCAGGTAGCCCTGGCGCAGCTGCTGCCAGCCCTCCCCACCATGGGGCAGCTCCATGTTGCATGCCACTTCCAGGATGGTGAGGCCCAGACTGGCAGGGACAGGATGGGGACAGAAGGGGGCAGGGTTGGCCCTGGGACACAGACCCAGTCCCGGGCTGCCTCTTGCAGGTGGGTGGGAGAGGGATGCTGCCTTCCTTCATCAGTCGGGGAAGGGCGGGAAGCAGGGGGAAGGGAGGCCCCAGCAGGGCTGATCATGAACCCTGGGCAGGATGGGGATATCATGGAATATGGGCCCTGTGCCCAGAGAACCCACATGCCACAGTGGTGAGTCCGCCCAGTGCCCTGATGGACAGACACCAGTTACTGCTGACAGGTATGACCATCCTGATGATCAGGGCAGTGGTTACCAGTGTGGACCCTGGAACCCAGTGCCTGGGGCCAGTCTCAGCTGCGCCACCTGCTAGCAGTGGGTTCCAGCAAAGCCCTTAACCTGGCTGTAAATGGAGTGACAATTGTTTCTCCCATAGAGCTGTGAGGAGGCGGCAGGTTACACAAAGTGGCTCTGGAGGGTTCGAGGCTCACAGGCAGCCTGACCAGAGAGCCTCTCCACTGGAGGGCAGGGACAGTGTCTCAGCCTCGTGGCTCTGAGGCCGGGTGTCCTGGGCTAGGGTGGAGCTTCCCTCCTGAGGAACAGAGCTTCCGTCCCAGGAAGGGCCTCCCACAGCCTGCCAAACACCTGGCATGCCCTGGTCCCCACCTGAACACATCCGCTGCTGTCCCATAGGAGCCCTGCAGCAGCTCAGGGGCCATGTAGCGGGGGTCTCCCTCCTGGACCTCGCCAGCTCCTGCTGTACCCAGCTCCACCAGCAATCCGAAGTCACCCAGCTTGCAGCGGCCCCGGGGCCCCAGGAAGATGTTGGCAGGCTTGACATCAAGGTGCACCAGGCCCTGGCCATGCAGGTGGGCCAGGGCAAGCAGCATATCTCGCAGGTAGCCCCAGACCTGGGCCTCAGGCAGGCTGGCGCCCCAGGCCTCACAGTGCTGCTGCAGGCTGGGCCCGCACAGCTCCGTCTGCAGGTACAGGATGCCGCCCTCCTCCCAGGCCTGCTCCAGCCTCACGCAGCATGGGTGCTGCCCCACCTTCTCGTGGCTGCCCACCTCGGCCAGCTTGCGGGCCCGGTCCTTGGGGCCCCGGAATGGTGACATGGAACGCTTTACCGCATAAAGCCGCCCGTCCTCCTTGGAGCGCACCTGGAAGGGAGGTGGTACCCACACGCAGGGTGGGGGTGAGCCACAAGTGGCACAATCAGGTAGGGGGACAACCTGACAGATCCCATTAAGGGTTCACACACGGGGGACAGTGGTATAGCTGGTATCTGTCTTAGACCCCTGCCCAGGGCAACAGCAAAACCAGACAAACCTCCATCCCTGAGGCTGGGTCTGTGGAGACCCAGCGATGGAGGAGCCAGGGCCGACCTGCACTGACCCCAGGGGACCTCCTGGATGTGTCAGAAGGTAGAAAAAGCAGCTGCAGAACAACACAGGCAGCACAGGCTGTGATGTGAAAAGTGGGCTCCCCTGTGAGAAAGCTGACCTGGGGGCCAATGTTGTTTGTACTTTTTAACAAAATTGTCTTCATATAGGACTCGTACAAGGGAAAACTATTCTTTAAAAGAAAATATAAATGACTGGAAACTGTGTCTAAGAAAAACAAGGTGGCAGGCAGGGGGTAGCTCAGAGCCTGCCAGCCTGGGGAGGGCTGGCCAGGCACTGCACTCAGGGCCGGTGCCAGGGGCCAGGCAGACTCGCCAAGGACCCTGCACAGCTGGCGCCAGGGCCTGAGGAGATGGCACAGGGGCTGCCACAGCACGTGCCAGGTTCTGGACAAGGGGCCAGTGTGCACAGAGCAGCCCCTGGAGGGGCCAGCATTGGGGGTGATGGGAGCAGCCAAGTCAAATGTGGAGGGAGCCTGTGAGCCCAGTAGGGACAGGATGTAGGGAACGGAAGGGGATCAGGCTGCCCAGGACCCTGTCCCACCACAGGAGGGGCAGAGACACAAAGGAGGTCCTCTAGATGGGCCTGGAAGGTGTTCCCTCACTCACCTTGAAGACCTCTCCGTAGGAGCCGTGGCCCAGGCGGCTGAGCCTCTGGAAGCTCTGCTGGAAGAAGGACTCTGGCCGGCTTGGGTCATACCCAGGGCTCTGCAGAGTCTCTGAGACCTTGCCCCGGAATGACACCCGCCGGGGCTGCAGCTGGTGCCAGCCTGGGGTCCGAGGAGGGAAGAGGCGGCTGATGGGGATGCTGCCCTTGGCAGGGGGCGGGGGGTGGGAGGCTCCGGCTGAGCCCCCTGGGTCTCTTGAGGGAGAATCCAGGTTCTGCGTGGCGGAAGTAGGCCGGGACTGGGATGGGGGTGCCACTCAGGGGTGGTGGGGTGCCCTCCGTGGGCATGGGCATGGCCAGTGCAGGAGGCCCTGGGGGCAGAGACAGAGGCTGAGTACACGGCAGTGTGTCCACTCTGATACCACCTGACCCTGTGGTCCCAAAGAGGCCACAGAAGAGAGCTGTCTACACCACACACTTACTCTACTTCAAACGGCCATGGGGGCAATACGCACCTACCAAGAAAAGGCAGAGGACAGACTCACACTCACCTGCCCACTGGGCTGTTGTATTTTAGAGACGATAGAAACATAAGAGGAAAACCATGGGGCCCGTGTTCTTGAGGGTCTTGCGGTCGGGTAGAGGTTAAGACCAAGGCAGTTTGGGGTCAGACGGGCTGCGCCTGCATCCCTGCCCTTGTCTTGGTCAGCTCTTTGACCCTAGACTACACAACTTCTTCCAAGACCACACGGGCCCACGATCCCTTATCTCCAGTTCCAAAGTGAAAACCCAGAATCCCTCAAGTATCTTTCTTTTTCATATCTGTCATGCCAAAACCCAGCTAGTGGTGTCCACTTCCAGAATGGCAGTGTGCACAGCCCCATGGACGCCTCCCCCAGGGAAACAGCACAACTGGTGACGATTATTCAAAAGCAAGCACTGAAAGCCTCTGGGCATGGTGCCCAGGGCACACAGCAAACAAAGGTTTACACAAGAAAACCTGCCAAGGCCTGGGAATAACAGCAAGCCTATTGGTACCTGAGCCATGACACTCCTGCCCTGCCACCTCCAGCACCCCTCTCCCCCCGCCTAGCACTGTGGGCAGGTGTGGCCAAGAAGAAGGGCTCCCTCTCCCCCAGCTCCCTGTCAAGGGTTAGGGTGTTTGCCCAGGAGGGCCAGGTTCTCAGCACTTCTCAACCCTCCAAGCTCCACGTGGCAGAGGCTAAATTCCAGCTGAGTGTGGCAGACAGGCCGGGGGCTCCCTTCTTCCACCTGCCCCCACACACAGAATAGAAGCTGTATCTCAGGCCTGGCAGGCTGGGAACGTGGAGGCCCAGCTCATTTGTAGGAAGGAGGTTCCACACTGGGAGAGGGAAACCAAGAAGGCCAGAGGCTCCTGCATGACCCAGCGACCTGCTCCTAAAGCAACAGCAGCGCTCAGAGAGGTACACTGCTGTCCTGCCCCCAGTTTCACAGCACGGCTCAGACAGAGATTTAGCCTAAGGGTAAACATAGGTCATAAACAGAGTTCTAGGCCGGGCATGGTGGCTCATGCCTGTAATCCCAGCACTTTGGGAGGCCGAGGCAGGTGGATGGCTTGAGGTCAGGAGTTCAAGACCACCCTGCCCAACATGGTGAAACTCCGTCTCTACTAAAAATGCAAAAATTAGCTGGGCATGGTGGCGTGCGCCTATAATCCCAGCTACTCGGCAGGCTGAGGCAGGAGAATTGCTTGAACCTGGTAGGCAGAGGTTGCAGTGGGCCAAGATCGTACCATTGCACTTCAGGCTGGGTGACAGAGCCAGACTCCGTCTCAAAAAACAAAAAAAAAACCACACACCAAAAAAACAGAGTTCTCCCCACCCACCACCCCCCTGAAAATTGGCTTGATTTGAAACAGTGCATAGGGAAGTTCAAGTTTAAAGGGGCTGTCAAAATCAGTGGAGGTTTTGGTGGTGAGCTGTTAAGAGACTGGTACCTGTATTAGGGCAACCAGCTGAACCATAAGCCAGCTGGTTTACCACAGAGAAGTGGGGAAAGAGATAGGTAGAAAAAGTCTGCCTGCAGTCAGAACAAACCTCACTGACCTCAAAAGCCACCCTGTCAAAGGAGCTCAAAATTAATTGGATCTGGCCGGGCACAGTGGCTCATGCCTGTAATCCCAGCACTTTAGGAGGCTGAGGTGAGTAGATCACTTGAGGTCAGGAGTTCAAGACCAGCCTGACCAACATGGTGAAACCCCATCTCTACTAAAATACAAAAATTAGCCAGGTGTGGTGGTGCATGCCTGTAGTCCCATCTACTCGAGAGGCTGAGGCAGGGGAATTGCTGGAACCTGGGAGGGAAAGATTACAGTGAGCCGAGATCCTGCTGCTGCACTCCAGCCTGGGCAACAGAGCGAGACTCTGTCTCAAAACAACACAAAAAAAAATTTAATTGGATGAGCCTGTGGAACAATTTATGCCCCAAGGTATTGTTTGTTTGCTTGTTTTTGAGACAGGGTCTCACTCTGTTGCCCAGGCTGGAGTGCAGTGGTATGATCTCGGCTCACTGCAGCCTCCAACTCCCAGGTTCAAGTAATTCTCTTGTCTCAGCCTCCTGAGTAGCTGGGAATGCAGGCATGTGCCAACACACTAGGATAATTTTTATATTTTTAGTAGAGATGTGGTTTCACTGTGTTGGTGAGGCTGGTGCACCAAAGTATTATAAAAAACAATAGAGCAGCCTGGCATGGTGGCTCACACCTGTAATCCCAGCACTTTGGGAGGCCGAGGCAGGTGGATCACAAGGTCAGGAATTCAAGACCAGCCTGGCCAAGATGGTGAAACCCCATTTCTACTAAAAAATACAAAAAAAAAAAAAAAAGTTAGCTGGGCGTGGTGGCGGGTGCCTGTAATCCCAGCTACTCGGGAGGCTGAGGCAAAGAATTGCTAATTGCTTGAATCCGGCAGGTGGAGGTTGCAGTGAGCGGAGATCATGCCACTGCACTCCAGCCTGGGCAACACAGTGAGACTCCGTCTCAAAACAAACAAACAAACAAACAAAAAACAATAGAGCAACAAACTGGTCACTGGTGGAGCCTAATAGTTGGGTGTGATTGGGGGAAAAAAATAGAGTGGGCACTCCTAAAACCACGCTTGTCCCAGGGTGGCTGTGCACATGCCCATGGCTGCATCCTCAGGGGAGTGGCATGAGAGGCCTCACATTGCAGGGTACATAGACTGCAATACAATAGTCCAGCCAGTCACCAACAAATAAACGATCACAGACCCTGGAGGAGGGTGGAGAGCCAGTATGCACAGTTACTACAACATATTACCAAAAATGTCCAGTTTTCACCAATAAACTACAAGATATACAGACACAAGAGGGTATGACCCATACACACGAAAGAACAAAACAGGCAACAGAAACTGCCCCAATGTCACTTTTTTTTTCTTGAGACAGGGTCACACTATATCACCCAGGCTGGAGTGCAGTGGTAGGATCTCAGCTTACTGCAACCTCTGCCTCCCAGGCTCAAGGGATCCTCCCACTTTTGCCTCCTGAGTAGCTAGGACTACAGCCTTGCACCATCATACCTGACTAATTTTTGTATATCATGTAGAGACGGGGTTTCACCGTGTTGCCCAGGCTGGTCTCAAACTCCTGGACTTGAGCGAACTGCCCACCTCAACCTCCCAAAGTGCTGGGATTACAGGGGTGAGCCACCACATCCGGCCTCCAGATGTCAGATTTAACAAAGACTTCAAAGCAGGCTGGGAGCGATGGCTCACGCCTGTAATCCCAGCACTTTGGGAGGCCGAGGCAGGTGGATGACCTGAGGTCAAGAGTTCGAGACCAGCCTGGCCAATACGGTGAAACCCCATCTCTACTACAAATACAAAAATTAGCCGGGCGTGCTGGTGCATGCCTGTAATCCCAGCTACTCAGGAGGCTAAAGCAGGAGAATTGCTTGAACCCAGGAGGCAGAGGTTGCAGTGAGCCAAGATTGTGTCACTGCACTCCAGCCTGGGCAACAGAGTGAAACTCCATCACAAAAAAAAATATATAATAATAATAATAAATAAAAATCTAAAAAGAGCAGTCTCCAGTATCTGAGGGAGTAGAGAGGGAAGGGGAGGGATGCTACCTGGGCCTGGCTGGCAGGCTGCCCTCCATCTTGCGGAGACTCTTCCTCTGATTCTAATTACCTCAGAGTCCCAGACCAGGGTTTCTCCAAGTCAGGAGCCACCGTATTGGGATCTTCGAGGTCACTGGTCACAAACACAGCCTCCAGGCCCAACCCTGGCACCCTCGGGGACCTGGACCTGTGCATCTTAACCCAGTTCTCCCACCATCCCTATGACTTACGTTCTAGCATGACTGGCCTGGCCCAACAGCCTCAGTGGTGGGATGCGGGAGGTAGGAGCAGGGGCTCCCACGTGAATCCAGGGTGTCCCTGAGCTAAGGCCAGGCAGGGGTGACCTCCGCAGCTTCCAGGGCCCTGGGCGATTGGGCCGTCTCGCCTCACCCTCTCACCAGGCCCAACACATCTGCGGGCCACCCTTCCGGGTAGACTGTAAGTTCCTTCCAGGCAGGGCCGCGGCTGAGTTCACTCCGTGGGTGTGGGGAAACCCTGGCAAACAGAGCAGTGGATGGGCTGTCACGGGAAGGGGCTGTCACCAAGGAAGAGGGGCTGTTGCAGGAGAAGAGGGGCTGTCACTGGGGGAGGGCCTGTCACCAGGGAGGGGCTGTCACTGGGGGAAGGCGTGTCACCGGGGGAGGGGCTGTCTTTGGGGGAGGGGCTGTCACGGGGGAAGGGCCGTCACGGTGAGCGCGGTGGCGCGGGGTTGATGGACAGCAGGCGGGGTCTCCGGGAGGGACGCGTAGGGCGGGGCCGCCGCTGGGAAAGGGCTCGGGGCAAGGGAACCAGGAATTGGGGAGGACGAGAGGCAGGGGCTGGCGGGGGCGGGCCTGAGGGGATGCGGGCGGGCCGCCCGGGAGGCCTGAGGGGCAGGGGTGACGCCGACCGGGCGAGGCGGAGGGGAGCGGCGAGGTGGCCACGCCGAGGCCCCTCATGGCGGGGTCTGGACTTACCTGGGGCGGCTGGGCGGGGCGCGGGTCCGCGAGGGCCCAGATTCCGGGTCCGCGGAGGCCACGGGAGCCCTCGGGTGGCCCAGCGGGCCGGAGTCTGCCGTCGACTGCTCCGGACGCCCGGGCGGAGGACACCCCTGAGGGGGAACGGCCCGTGAACGCGCGCGGAGCCGCTCGCGCCAAAAATTCCAAACCGGCCTCGAGGCCCCTCCCCCTCCCCTGTGCAGCCCGTCAGGGGTGCCCAGGCTCCGGGGCTCCTCCCCTCGTGCTGCGTGCGCGCCGCCGCCCCGCCCCGCCGCTCACTGCGCAGGCGCACAGGGTCCTCTGCGCTGGCCCAGGGCGTGGGCGGCCGGACCTCACTCGCCCTCTAGCGCTTGCCGCCTAGTCCTTGGGACGTCCACTGCACTCCAGGCCTCGCTCCCGACACTCACCGCCCTCCCTGGGCTGGTGTAGTGTTTGGGTCCATGAAAGGGACGGCTATCCCGATGCTCGAAGCAGGCATAGCCCCAGGGTTACTCCGGGTAGGACCAGGAAGTCCCTACGACCTCCCGGGTCCCGGCACCCTACTTCTCACTCCGGTCATGTTCTGAGCCAGGGTCGCAGTGGCAGGCCAAACACACGACCCCCAACTCCTAGCGCGCGGCTTCGGGAGCCAGAAAAAGCCGCCTCTTCCAGGAAACTCTCCAGACAGGCAGGGCTCTGCTTGGCCCGACCTCGCCTACCTGCAGCTTCCCTGCCAACAGGCCCCAGCCACTTTTTTTTTTTTTGAGACAGGGTCTCACTGTCACCAAGGCTGGAATGCAGTGGTGCAGTCCCCAGGTTCAGGCGGTCCTCCCACCTCAGCCTGCCGAGTGTGTGACATCACAGGCCCGCGCCACCGCACTCGGCTCATATATTTTACTTTATTTTGAGACAGTGTCTCATTCTGTCGTCCAGGCTGGAGTGTAGTGGCGAGATCTTGGCTCACTATAACTTCCGCCTTCCAGGCTCAAGCGATCCTCCCACCTGAGCCTCTTGAGTGGCTGGGACCACAGGCGCGCGCCACCACACCCAACTAATTTTTGCATTTTTTTGCAGAGACGGTGTTTTACCATGTTGGCCAGGCTAGTCTCGGACTTCTGACCTCAAGCGATCCGCCCGCCTCGGCCTCCCAGAGGGCTGGGATTACACAGCGACTGGCCGCAGGATCATAGTTCACTGCAGCCTCGAGCAGCCACTTCCGGGGCAGCTCCTCCATTCTCTGAGACTTGCTCTCGGCTCAAATCCCTTCAGCGCCGTCCTGGCTGAACGACCTTGGGAATGCACTGAGCCTTTCTGAGCTTGGGATTAGTCTCCTCTCCTGAAAAAAACAGCTGAGGATGCTGAGATGATCCCCTAATGTGATTAGTAGAGGCCCTCGCGGGGCAAGCCGGGCTAGGGATTGTTACTTCCCTCACCGAGGGGCTCTTTATCCGTTTAACTGGGTGGGAGGAGTCACGCTTCCGGCCAACCCTCCCCCAAACGCTGGCCTTCTCACCCACACCTCTCCTTCCGCCTTATTTTTGCTATCCTTCTGCCTTATTTTTGCTATTGTCCTAATCTCTGTCTGATGTTCTATCTTTTGTTTGTGAGTTTACTTGTTGACTACCTGCTCCTCCTAGCCGTGGCCTCCAGAACCAGCCCCCCAAACCCTTCGTGCCCCCCAGAAGTCTCTGACAGGTGATGGACTGCAAAGCTTCCCACCCATTCAGTGCCTCCACCCTCTGTAAACGCTCTGTGCATGGAGCAGCAGTGTAGGGGAGGAGAGGCTGGGATCCTGGCTGGGTGCGGCAGCCCACCTGCCTGCCCCTTTCCTTGTCCTTTGCATCTCTGGCAGCTGTGCCCCAGTGACTCAGGCAGGATCCTTGTTGATGACTCCAGACTGGCCCCCAGGAGGCCTGGGGGACACACAGGCCCCTCCCCAGCGCTACCTCTGCCAGCCCCATCTCCCCGACAGGTCCCCTTCCAACCGCCCATTTTTGAAAATCTGATTCACAATGATAATTAAAAAAAAAAAAAAGCATTGAAACACATGCTTCCGATGTAAATTTCACTGTGTGAGGAAAGGCTGTAATATAAATATATGTAAATGGAAATAAGGAGAGGGAGCAGGTAAGTGCGTGGACTGGTGTGAGGGAAACTAGGGCTGCGATCCTGTCTGTCCCAGTTTCTGCATGTGTAAAATGGGGATAAAAATAAAAGTGTTCTAGCGGAGGCAACATAGCAAGGCCCTGTCTCAAGAAAGAAAAGAGAAAAGAAAGGAAAGGAAGGAAGGGAAATAAAGGAAAGGAAGAAAGGGAAAGAAAAAGAGAAAGAAAAAGAAAGAGAGAGGGAGGGAGGGAAGGAAGGAAGGAAGGGAGGGAGGGAGGGAAGGAGGGAGGGAGGCCTGAGGGGTGGCTCACGCCTGTAATCCCAACACTTTGGGAGGCTGAGGCGGGCGGATCACGAGGTCAGGAAATCAAGACCATCTAAACCATGGCTAACATGGTGAAACCCTGTCTCTACTAAAAATACAAAAAATTAGCTGGGCGCGGTGGCGGGCGCCTGTAGTCCCAGCTACTCGGAAGGCTGAGGCAGGAGAATGGCGTGAACCCGGGAGGCGGAGCTTGCAGTGAGCAGAGATCGTGCCACTACACTCCAACCTGGCCGACAGAGCGAGACTCCGTCTCAAAATTTAAAAAAAAAAAGAAGAAAAAGGAAAGAAAAGGAAGGAAGGAAAGAAAGAGAGAGAAAAGGTAAATAAAGAAGAAATAAATCAGTGCGGCACAGTGGCACACACCTGGAGTCCCAGCTCCTCAGGAGGATGGAGCAGGAGGATCACTTGATCCAGGGAGTTAAAGGCTGCAGTGAGGGCCAGGCGCGGTGGCTCACGCCTGTAATCCCAGCAGTTTGGGAGGCTGAGGCGGGTAGATCACCTGAAGTCAGGAGTTGAGACCAGGCTGGCCAAAATGGTGAAACCCCGTCTCTACTAAAAATACAAAAATTAGCTGGGTGTGGTGGCAGGCACCTGTAATCCCAGCTACTCGGGAGGCTGAGGCAGAATTGCTTGAACCTGGGAGGTAGAAGTTGCAGCGAGCACAGATCGCACCACTACACTCCAACCTGGGTGACAAGAGCAAGACTGTCTCAAAAAAAAAAAAAAAAAAAAAAAAAAGGCTGCCGTGAGCCATGATTGAACTACTGTACTCCAGCCTGGGAAACAGAGTAAGACCCTGTGAAAAATATAGAGTAATAATAATAGTAGTTCCTCCTTCCTCGGGGAGTATGAGCACTAAATGAGAAAATGCCTGTGAAGTGCTTAGCACCGAGCCGAACACACAGTAGGGGCTTACTCACTGTTTAAGAATAACAGGCTGGGCGAGGTGGCTCACGCCTGTAATCCTAGCAGTTTGGCAGGCTGAGGCGGCAGGTCACTTGAGCTCAGAAGTTTGAGACCAGCCTGGGCATATGGCAAAACTCCATCTCTACAAAAAATACAAAAATTAGCTGGGCATGGTGGTGTGTACCTGTGCTCCCAGCTACTCAAGAGGGTGAGGTGGGAGGATCCTTGAGCCCAGGAGGTGGATGTTGCAGTAAGCCGAGGTGGCACCACTGCACTCCAGCTTGGGCGACAGAGCGAGACTCGGTCTCAAATTAATGATAATAATAATAATAAAACAGTAAGACCCCCTCATCTGTACAGTCTGTTGCAGTTTTCAACGCTGCAGTCTGGGCCAAAAAGAGGCCCCAGGAGGAAAGAAGCCGGGACTCCTCTAACCACCCTGGGGTCACAGGGACCGAGGCACTGGCCCGCAGGGTTCCGGACCAAAGCGCTTGGCCGACCTCCTTCCGGGAGGAATCCTCCCAGCCGCAGCCCAGGAACGCAGTTCCCGCTAGTCCCACCCGTACGATAGGCGCGGGCCGCGCGCGCCCCCATGTGTCCCATTGCCGCTACAGCACCCGCGGCTCCGCCCAGACTCTCCCAGGAAGGCGCACATCCGGTTTTGGCCACAAAAGGAAAGGCGAGGCCCGGCGCGGTGGCTCGCGCCGGTAATCCCAGCACTTTGGGAGGCCGAGGCGGGCGGATCACCTGAGGGCAGGAGTTTGAGACCAGCCTGGCCAACGTGGCCCCTACTCTACTAAAAATACAAAAATTAGCCGGGCGTGGTGGCGGGCGCCTGTAATCCCAGTTACACAGGAGGTTGTTACACAGGAGGCTGAGGCAGGAGAATCGCTTGAACCCGGGAGGCAGAGGTCGCAGTGAGCCGAGATCGCGCGACTGCACTCCAGCCTGGGCGACAAGAGCAAGACTCCGTCTCAAAAGAAAAAAAGCGAGGGAATGACGACCACAAGGGCAAATGTGGCTATCCTAATGGGAGGGAGGAGACTGTGATGGGTGCTTCTGCGGAACTGATTTCTTGACCCAGGTGCTGGGTGCATAGGGGTTGTCTCATAAGTACGATTGCTACACAGCACATTCTCGTGTGCGCTAATCTTTGCATGCTATGTTTCACACTTGAATAAGGTTTTTTATTTTATTTATTTATTTATTTTCAGATGGAGCCTTGCTCTGTCGCCTGGCTGGAGTACAGTGGCGCGATCTCGGCTCACTGCATCTTCCACCTCCCGGGTTAAGCGATTCTCTGGCCTCAGCCTCTCGAGTAGCTGGGACTACTGGCGTGCACCACCATGCCCAGCTAATTTTTGTATTTTTAGTAGAGACAGGGTTTCACCACGTTGGCCAGGAATGTCTCGATCTCTTGACCTCGTGATCCACCCACTTCGGCCTCCCAAAGTGCTGGGATTACAGGCGTGAGCCACTGCGCCAGGTCTGCATAAGGTTTTAATGAACTGGCAGATGGGTGGGGAGAAGGAGTTCATAGAGGTCAGCTTTGCTGGTGTGAGTTGCCTTGGGACGCCTAGGAAGGTACACTAGAGGCTCCGATGCTTGGGTATGGGCTGAAGAGCTGCCCAAGCAGAGTGGCCTGCAGGACCCTCAGCACAGCTGCGAGTGCAGAAGGTGTCAGCCCGGCTGGCGCCTGGCCACCGCTCCAGCTGTCCTCCCCAAATTCCTGCCCTCACAGGTGCCACTGGTGTCAAGCAGCTGGCAGGGAGTCTCTTGCCATTTTAGGGCAATGCACTTCCTGGGCCTGGGTCCTGCACTTTCAACATCCCTGCTGTCGCCCTGCCCTTGGCCCTCAGCCCTAGCCCCTCATAGCTGCTCCTCTGTTCAGAGGCTGTGCTGTGTCCCCCTCAGGCCAGGGTGCCTGGGAGCAAAGGGTAGCCCAGGTCAAGACTCCATCAGGGGCTCTCCCAGCCCACACATAGACTCTGTGCTGTCAGGCAGGCCCTGCCTGGGTGGGTCTGGGGGTGAGTAGAGAGGACTGGCTGTGCTAGGAGTACAAGTGGTGGCATTGCGGGGGCTGGGACACCCAACTGGACCCAACCTGGTCCTGAGTGACTGTCAGGCTGGCCCAAGGCCCTGGGCTGGCTGGCATTTTCCAAGGCCATGCTAGCACCAGGCAGACTGGCAGTGGTGGCGGGCACTGGTGTTCCCTCTGGCAGTGGCCAAGCAGGCGCCCATCCTTTACCTCCCACAGGGCACCTCCTGGTTTCCTGCCTGCCTCCTCCTGGGCTACGCTTTCCCAGTGCCCTGCAGGGCAAGCCATGTGTCTGTGTAGGAGCTCTCAGCTAGCCTCGGTCTCAAGCAGATACCTCATCCCGTCTGGCAAAACTGGGCCTACTGCCCGCCTGTAAGCATGTAAGATGCTTGAGAGCAGGGACAGCAGGCATGGGGACTTCCAGACTGCTGGGGTTCAGATCTCAGCCCCACCGCTCGGGAGGTGCACAATCTGAGCCAAGTCCCTTCCCCCTGCCTCTGTTTCCTCATCTGTAAATGAGGAAGAGCAGCAGCTCCTCCTAGTAGCCCCAACATAGAGGTGCTCTTATTGTCATTTTAGGGGAGAGTGAACACACACGGGAAGGCCCCGAGCCAGATGGAGTGGGTGTTTGCACCCTGTGTGAATCCAGCACTCAGCTGCTAGCCACGGGGCTATTCGGCTACCCTCCATGAATATGCGGGGGACATGTGCCTGCTGCCATGGGCGGGGCAGGTGGCCTGGCAGGAAAGTCCTCCCAGGGAGTCTGAATGGACCGTCCCTGCTACCCTGGGCACTCATAGGATGGATGGGGCCAGGGGGCATCCCTGAGCCCCTGTCAGCCACCCATGAAGGTCCAGCCTCTGGGACCCCAACTCATGGCTGTCTGCCAGGCAGGACAGGAGCGGGGCATTCAGGGCACTGTTCTGAGGCGCTGGGCTGAGGGGCCCTGCCGTGAGCACGCAAGCCTTGTGCAAAGGTGGGTCTGTAGTGGGGAGGTGGGCACCACAGGCATCATAGTGTGCCTGTGGGTGTGAGCCCTGTGGGGGGCTTCATGTGTGGGGAGAGAGAGCAGCAGTGGGGTACAGCCTACAATGTGGGTGAGAGGGGAGGCAGAGAGGGAGGGGGCGCAGGGACCTAAGTGCTGGGCTGGCCTATGAGTAAGGGTACCTGGTGGTAACTAACCCTGTAGTCTATTGGCGGCTGGACCTGGCCACAGAGGTGTGGGCTCAGGAACCTCTCTCGGAGAAACCTCTGCTGCCCCTTCCTCATTATAGCCCTCTCCAGACCCCCAGCCTAGCTGCGCTGCCTGGCTTGGCAGGCTGGACTCCTTAGCCAGAGGTGCCAGGAGGGGCTGGCTGGGCCAGGGACAGGCCAGCAGACAGACAGGGTGTGGGACCTTCTGGACGAGGGTGCAGGGGCTAGGGGCTGAGTCACTGTCATCCCCAGCCAGCCTGGTGGGGTCTGAAGGCTCATTGAGGGGTGGTGCCTATTGTCCAGACCTCCATGCCCGGCGCCTCCCTTCCAGGTCCCCAGCACGGGGCCCCAGCTCCAAGTCCATCCACCCAGCCCCAGGCATGGAGAGCTGCTCCAAGCCCTCCACGTCCCCTTCTCAGCCTCTCCTGCAGTCCCGCCCCCCAACCCTGATCGGTGGCTCCGCTAGTCTGTGATCCAAAGTTAGAGTCGCTGCTGAGGCAGGAGATGAGGCAGAGCTGGAGGGCCTCCAAGGACTCTCGGAGAGGCTGGGCACAGTTGGTCCATCCTCATGTGTCCTTGCCCCTCCTGGAAGGAGGAAAGAGGAGGAAGGGGTGGCTCTGAAGTTTGGGGCTCTGGCCCACTCTGGCAGGCCGAGCCTCCATGAGGACAAAGGACCCCCCGGTGGGGTCTGTGTAGTCTCAGGACTAGACGGGATGACTCCTGGCTTTTGTTGGGACCACCAACCGCCTGTCAGACAGGGTCTGAGATGCTGTCACCTCCACCCCTGCTGTCTGCAACACTCCAAAGCCCTGGTTCCTGCCCTCTCCCCAGCTGTGTTTGGGCTGGGCCTAGGGTGCCTGCCTGCCCCTTGCTGGGGGGACATCTGAGCCCTCTGGGCCTGGAGCCAGGGCCTGAGTCGCTGACAGGGGTGGAGAAGTCTAGGGGGCCTGTCCTGCTGTCAGCGCCCATGATGGATGAGGAGCCAGAGCTAGACTTCTGCCACAGGGAGAGGTGGGGGGCTGACCCCCCAGGGTCTGCAGGCAGAGCCTCTGCCTCTCGCAGCTGGGGTGCCTGGGTGAGGGTCCCCACCCAGCCAGGGGTGTTTAAAGGCCCAAAGGTTGTGGCACTCCCACTCTGCCTAGAGTCATGGGTGCCTGGGCCTTCCCTGCAGCCCTTTTCCTTCTCTGCCTGACTTCTAAGAGCCTGCAAGGTGGTGAGGGCAGCTCGGGGCTAGGGGTTGTAGAGTGGGCATCTGTGACTGGGGCTAGGGGTCCAGGTGGGGCCCTGGCCGGATACTGGGGTTCTGGAGACAAGGAGGGCTGGGGTGTGGGAAGCCTGGTCTGGGCAGAGAATTCAGACAGTGAGGGTTTCTGGGGGCTGGAGGTTAGATGCCTGGGCCCTTCCCCATCTCAGCCTCTGGGGCCCCCAGCCTTGAGTCAGCACCACTTTGCTCCCCCAGGGCTGCCCCCGCTGCCTCCTGGCCTGGGGAAAGGTAGTGGCCCCTCTGGCACTGCGGTCAGGGAAGAGTCTCCCATCTCTCCCGCCCTGGGGTGCGTGGGAGCTCTCTGGACTCCCGATGCGGGGCCCAGGAGAGCTCAGGGCCCTTGCTGTCTTCCGGGCAAGGAGTCTCATCAAGTATCCACTCGGTGGGGAGCACAGACACCCTGCGCTCTGGGAAGAGTCCACCAGGCAGAACATACAGCCCTGAGGAGGGGCCTGGGCTGCCTGAGAAGGGTGGGCAGGTGTGACAGCAGGGGCGGACCTCACAGCAGCCCAAAGGAGCCTGGAGGGGGAGAAGAGGGAGTGGACAAGAAGAGCAGAGTCTGCTGAGGGGCAGGAAGCGAGTGTCATGGAAGGGTCTTTACTTCAGGGACCTGGGGGGTCCTAAAGGTAGGAGGAGGGGCTCCCCCCAAGCCCTGATGCATCTGAGCTTCAGGAGAGAAAGATTGGGGGGCGGAGGCGGTGAGAGGCGGAGGAGGAGATTTCCAGGAAGGGAGGGGAGCCTAGTACTGAGAATGGATGGGAGAGGAGAGGAAGAGGGCGGAGTGGGATCTGCCCCACAACCCCCCAGAGCCCCAGCTCAGACACCTTCCTCCAGGTCCAGGGACCCTCTAGCCTCCACTGCCCTGGCCCCAGACTACTTACCTGCTTTGCCCTCTACCCTCCTGTGACAGCAGGGAGACTGAGACCTGGAGAAGGGGGTGGCATCCAGATTTGGGCCCCTTTGCCCCCCATAAGTTCCCCTGCTTCTCCCTGAACCCCACAGGCTTAGAGAGCCCAAATGACTACCGATCCGTTAAAAGCTGGTGGCGGGGTGCTCGGGGAGGGTGGCACACCAGTTCCCAGCTGCTCCAGCACCCCAGTTCAACATCTCAGTTTTCCCACAGCCTATGGCCCCCACAGTGGTCTGGGAGCAGGTGAGGCCTGGCATAGGGAAGGGAGGCATCTGAGGGCAGTGTCTAGGGCAGGGAGGAGGCAGGGCAGGAGCAGGGAAAGCTGGGTAGGGGGCAGGTAAAGGGGAAAGCAGTCATCTCAGAAATACCAGAAATACGCGGGGACAGAGCTGAGCCCCAGAGTGTCCCCCAGGCACCCTGGCTGGGGAGAGGGGAAGGCAGGCAGGAAGAAATGGAGCAGGGCAGGGAAGAAAGGAAAGAGAGAAGAAAGGAAAGAGAGAGGGAAGGAGGGAGGGAAGGCAGCTGAAAGCACCCACCTGTGCCCCACAGCCCTCCACCCTCATGGGAAGGGACTGAGTTCCCACAGGCCCGCTGCTTGGGCAGGTTGTGGGCCAGGTGCGGGGTTCTGGGGAGATCCTGGGAGAAGGGTATCCCTCACCTCCCTGTCTCTCCAGGATCTGAAGGGGGCGTGAACCCACAGAAGCCAGGTGAACCCTGCCCCGGCCCCAGCTCTTCCTGTCTCCCCCTCTTTCTCTCACACTCCTAACCTCACCTCATCTGTCTCTCCAGGATTCAGGGTCAGGCATGGGCTGGGTATCCAGCCAGGTGCGAGCTGTGGGGTCCCCTCCTTGCCTCCCTCCCAGGCCTCAGAGGGAAGAGGCAGGATTGGAGAGTCATTGTGGTGGGGGGATGCACAGGGAGCCTCTCAGGTTTGCTGGTGTCTGGCTTAGTCCAAGGAGGGGTCCAAGAGTCTTGTACCCCCACCTCAGCTGGGACCCCAAACCTTCTCAACTCACCTCTCTCTCTCCCACCAGCCCTTCCACTCAGATTGGCTATGGAGCAGGTAGAGGTGGGAGTGGGGGAGCTGGAAGCCAGGATTCTAGGGGTATCCCTGGGATGGAGATTCCTGAGCCCCTCATCTGATCCCCCTCTTTCCCAGACACTGAAGGGGGCATGAAACCCCAGAACCTAGGTGAAGCTCGCCCAGCCCCTGCCTGCCTCACTCCTCCTAACTCCCTCCTGCCTTCTCACCCCAGGGTTCAGGACCTTCCCAGGTGCTGCAGCCCAGCCAGGTGAGGTGGGGATGTGGGTATGGAATGGGAGGGGCTTGGGGGTGCCTAATCTTTGCCTGATACTGTGGGGGAGGGGATGCAACCAGATCAGCATTTCCAGGTTCCTCTCCAGGCTCCCCCAGGCCTCAGAGAGGGCAGAACAGGTGGGTGTCTCACAGGAGGTGGGCAGGAGGGGAACCATGAGGAGTTCTGATGTCTGGCTTTGTAAGGGGACGGGGCACCTGGGCCTCACCCCTGCCTCAGCTCAGTATGGCTGTGGAGCAGGGAGCCCGGGGCAGGAAGGCAGGGCCCCTTCATCTGCCCATCTCTCTTCCCAGGCTTTGGAGGGGCTGTGAAACCCCAGAAGCCAGAGGCGAGCCCACCCCACACCTGTCCCAGTGTCCACTTCCCGCCCTCTGTCTCTGTCTCTGCTCGACGCCCCATTCCCCCCTCCTCATGTTCCTCTGGCTCTGTCTCCCCAGGATATGGAAACGGGCTGGGAGCAGAGGCCTTCCCAGTGGCCGGAGCCCAGCCAGGTGAGGACACGTGGGACAGGACCTGGGCTTCCAGGAGGGAGGGGGAAGGGGTAGAGCAGAGTCAGGGAACCAGGAGCTGGGAGAGCTGGGCTCTGGAGGGAGGGCAGGGCTCGGCCACTCTGTCCCTTCCCAGGCCCGGGAGTGGGCGTGAAACCTCCGAAGCCAGGTGAGGCAGAGCCCTGTCCCGCCCTGACCACTTATATCCAGGCGCCTCTGTATCCCCCAAGCCTGCCCACCCCACTGCTCATGGCCCTTACCTCTGTCTCCCCAGGATTGGGGAGCAGAAGTAGTTTGGGCGCTGGCATTCTTCCAGGGACAGGAACCCCACCAGGTGAGGGTGGCTGGGCAGGGGCCGCAGGGAGGGGCGGGCAGGAGGGTTCAGGGTCCCAACTCTCATTCTTAGGGGAGGAGCTCTTGGGGTCAATGTCAGCCTCTTTCTAGCTCTCCCCATGCCTGGGGGAGAGGGAACCTCAGAAGCGGATGAAGGAAGGACCCCGCCCACATACCACCTCCCTGCTATGCTCACCATCTCTCGTCCCTCTCTGTCCCCCTCTCAGTCTGTGTTATCCTCCCCAGGCGCTGGTCCCTCTCTGGCCTGCCAATGCCATTCCTGGGGTGGGGACTCCTGTGGAGGTCTCTGAGTTGCTCCCTGGGCATGCGCCCTTAGAGAACTGTCAGAGCATGGAGCACAGCGGCCCTGGGGTGGTGTTCGGACCCGCACTACACATGGCCTAGCTCCAGCCTCTGCCTCCCTCGCCCCACAGGCCCAAAACCAGGTCAGGGAGAGTAGGGTGGAGCTGAGGGCCTGGGCTTGCGTCTGGGGGCTCCAGGGAGGAGCAGGCTCCTTTACCTGGTCTCTCTCTCTCTATTCCTGATGTGGGGTGGGGGGTGAAACCTCCGAAGCCAGGTGTGCCTCTCCTTTCCTGTGTCCCTGTCCTCCACTCCCCGCACACACACATCCAGCCCCAGCCTCTGCTTCCTCCTTCCCCTTGGTCTCCCAGGATCTGGTGATGGGAACAGGATGGGAGCTGGGGCCTTCCCAGGAGCTGGAGCCCAGACAAGTGAGGGCACCTGGACCACACTGGGATTCTAGGAGGCACAGGGAAGAGCCAGGGGATGTCAGAGGTCCAGAGGGCAGAAAGCTTATTTCTGGGGGAGGACAGGGGATGGGTGGGGTCCGTGAGCCCCTGCTCTTCCCTCCCCTATCTTGACTGTTTCCCCTGAATCTACGGCCTTGTCCCACCCTCAAGGCCTCCCCATATCCACCCCTCACACCCTGCTTTTCCTCCCAGGATACGGCAATGGAAACAGACCGGGAACCCAGCCAGGTCAGGGCTGAAGGGGCTGGGGTGGCTAGGAGGGAGAGGTCAGGGGCCCGGGGCCACACTCTGGGTACCAACGGATGGGCTCTTGGGGTTCATTCATTCACCCAGTCTCCCCTGAGCACCTGCCCCAAGTCAGGCCTCGGCTGGGCATGGAGGACACCCGAGCTGGTCAAGTGTGGTCACGATCTGGACTCCTAGGTCAAGAGCCAAATCCAGCTTCAACTGCGGTCGGGCCTGGGAGGGAGTTCACAGAGACGGAAAGGGAGAGGGCAGGGGTCACACGAGACAGGAAGGGATAGGGCAGGGGTCCTGCGAGACAGAAAGCGGGAGGGCAGGGCTCCAGGCCCTAGCTCATTCCCACTGCACCACCATCCACACTCCTATGTCTGCCCCTCAAATAGGTCCTGCCACTCAAAATGGCTTTGGACCAGGTGAAGAGGGTGGGGACGGAAGCGGGGAATCTGGGGCTGAGATTCTGGGCACAGGTCCAGAGGAAAGGATCCCTTACCCTCTCATCTTTCCCCCAGGCTTTGGAGGGAGTGGAAAACTCCAGAAGCCAGGTGAGCCCCACCCTGTTCCTGTCTCGCTGCCCATTTCCTATGCATCTGCCACTGCTTCCCTAGAGTCCCGGATCTCCCCATTCTATTTGGCTCTTTCCCGTGGGATTTGGGAATGGGAATGGGCGGGGAGCCGGGGCCTTCCTGGGAGCTGGAACCCAGGCAGGTGAGGCCCTGGAGTTCTGGGAGCATGGAGGTCTTAGGAGTTGGGGGTTACTGATATGGGGGCCTGTCCCTGGTCCTGAGCAGAGAGGAAAGGCTGGGTGGACTAACAGAAAGTCCTTCCCCTTCTCTTCCCAGGCCTGGCAGGGGAACTAAAGCCTCAGAGAGCAGGCGAGCCCCAACCTCTAGCCTCCCAACTTGGTCTCACACAACAAACCTCATTCGGCAAACCAATCCAGGCCTGGAGCGGTGGCTAACACGTGTAATCCCAACAGTTCGGGAGGCGGAGTTAGGTGGATCACTTGAGCCCAAGAGTTCAAGACCACCCTGGGCAACATTCCCAAGCTGGTCTTGAACTCTTGGGCTCAAGCGATCCACCTACAAAAAAAAAAAAAAACCTAGCCAGTTGTGGTGGCACGTGCCTGTGGTCCCAGCTACTCTGGAGGCTGAGAGGGGAAGATCACTTGAGCCCAGGAGGTCGAGATAGTAGTGAGCGGAGATTTCACCACTGTACTCCAGCATGGGTGACAAAGGGAGACCCTGTTTAAAAAACAAACAAACAATCTGTGAACCATGCCTGTTCTGAGCCAAGCAGGTGCTGGGGACAGGCCCTCCCCAACTAGGGCCACGCTGGGGCATACAGTATGAGCTGAGGCTGCCCCAGAGCTGGGCCCTGGGCATTCTGGGTAGGAGGCAGTGGAGGCCAGGGAGGAGAGGAGAGAGTGGCCCAAGCCGCTGAGAAATTGGACCAAAAACAGAGTTTTGAACAAAGAAGGTACCGGCTCCAGCAAGAACTCAGACCTAGCCGGGCACGGTGGCTCATGCCTGTAATCCCAGCATTTTGGGAGGCGAGGTGGGTGGATCACTTGAGGTCAGGAGTTCGAGACCAGTCTGGCCAACATGGTGAAACTCCGTCTCTACTAAAAATACTAAAAATTGGCCGGGCGTGGTGGCGGGCGCCTGTAATCCCAGCTACTCAGGAGGCTAAGACAGGAGAATTGCTTGAACCCGGGAGGCGGAGGTTGCAGCAGTGAGCCAAGATCACGCCATTGCCCTCCAGCCTGGGCAACAAGAGCGAGACTCCATCTCAAGAGAAAAAAAAAAAAAAAAGTCAGACTCAAGATGTGGCAGGAGCTGGAGCTTGACAGTTGGAGGCTGTTGAGGAAAGGAACCCATCTTTCTGGCTGGTTGAAGTTGGAAGTGGGGACACCCCTGCCTGAGGTGGCTGGAGATGGCATCCAGGGCTCCGAAGGGCCTTAACCCTTTCTCTCCTCCACAGGCCCCACTGCTCAAAACGGCTATGAACCAGGTAGGGGCGGGGCTTGGGTTTGGGGAGACCCACAGCTAGGGCCCCAGGTTCCTTAGCTGCTCCCTGTCTCTCCACCAGGCTATGGGGGGGCCATGAAATCCCAGAAGCCAGGTGAGCCCTGCCCCGGCTTGTCCCTCTGCCTCCCCAAACCCTGAGCTCTCTCCTCTTATTCATACCCCGTCTTGATCTATTCCCCCAGGATTCCAGTACAGGATTGGGCTGGGAGCCCAGCCAGGTGAAGGGGGTAGAGTCTGGGGTTCCGGGGTCCGCATCTGGGCAGCCTCTTCCTCCCAGAGGTGGGATTGGTGAATGATGGGGAGGGGTGACGGGGCGTCTCCAACCCTGGCTTCTGGCTTGGCCCTGAAGGGGAACCATAGGCACTGTATCCCCAGCTTAGCTCAGCCCTCCCTCCCCAATAAGCCCCCCACCTCAGAATGGCCCTGGAGCAGTTCCTGAGGGGATGGGAGGAGCTGGGGTCCGGATGCTGAGGTTCTAAGGTGGATCTGAGTTGGGGGCTCCTGGGTACCTCATCTGCTCCCCATTTTTCCGAAGGCTTTAGAGGGGGCATGAAGGCACAGGAGCCAGGTGAGCCTGACTCTCCCCGGGCTTCTGTCTCCCCAATGTTCAGAGCCCCCTTCCCGCTCTCATCCCCACCTCCATCTGTCCCCCAGGATTAGGGAATGGGAATGGGTTGGGCGCTCAGCCAGGTGAAAGAGGTGGGGTCTGGGGGTCTACCCCTGGGGCGTCCTCTCCCTGCCTCCTTTCCCAGTCTCATGGAGGGCTGAGCTGGTGAATACCTGAAGGGATGCTGGGAGGAAGCCTCCAGTATTCCCTCACCTCCACCTCAACCAAACCCCAAATCATCACCCCACCCTCCTCTCCCCATAGTCTTGACAGCCCAGAATGGATTTGGATTTGGAGCAGGTAAGAGCAGGGGTGGGGAGGGGCTGGGGGAGAACGTGGGTGGGGCCCCTGAGTCACTCACCAACCCTCCATATCTCCTCCAGGCCTTGGAGGGAGTGTGAAGCCTCTGAAGCCAGGTGAGCCCCACCCTGGTCTGCCTCTCCATGCACGCACCCCTGAAGCCATAAGCATCCGGTTCTTGCTCCCTCTCCCTCTCCAGGATATGGGAAGAGGCTGGGAGCAGGGGCCTTCCCTGAGGCTGGAACCCAGCCAGGTGAGGACACCTGGAATAGGAGCTCAGGCTTTTTATTTATTGATTTTTTGAGACGGAGTCTCGCTCTGTCGCCCAGGCCTGGGTTCAAACAATTCTCCTGCCTCAGCCTCCCGAGTAGCTGGGATTACAGACATCCACCACCACACCTGGCTAATTTTTGTATTTTTAGTAGAGACAGGGTTTCACCATTTTGGTCAGGCTGGTCTCGAACTCCTGACCTCAGATGATCCACCCGCCTTGGCCTCCCAAGTGCTGGGATGACAGGCGTGAGCCACGGCGCCGGACTGAGCCCAGGCTTCTTAGAAGGAAGGGGGAAGACAGAGAGCGGGCCAGGGGGCCAGGAGGGCAGAGTGTGGGTCTGAACCCTGAGGAATTAAGTGCCACTGTCTGGCCCAGTGTGGCTCTGTCACCGGAGTGAAGCCTCAGAAGCCAGGCTGGGGAGGGCCCTGGCCCCCCGCCCTGTCTCTAGAGCTGCCCACAGCCGACTGAGCTGCCTCCTCCTGATGCCCCCTCCAAATGCCGCTGTCTCACACCCACCCCATCCCTCCCCCCAGGATATGGCCACAGAAATGGACCGGGAGTCCAGTCAGGTGAGGGTAGCTGGGCCTGGCTCACAAGGGGTCAGGAGGTGGGCAGGCAGAGAGAAGCTGGGGCCACAGGGACAGAGGGCTGGTGTCTGAGGATCAGCAGCACTGGCTGGAGTTGATGTCAGTGTCTCTGTCTCTCCTAGGCCTAGGAGCAGGGATGAAGCCTCAGATGCCAGGTGAGGGGACTGCCTGCGTCTGTGGCCCCACCTCCCCTAGATCCTGGCGCTCTAGTTGGTTCCGTGTGGGACTCCCAGGGGAGGGGTGACCCCTGCCTCATGAGTGAGGGGAGGTCTGTAGGAGCACCGAGGACCGAGGGGAGAGTAGGTGGAGGAGAGACTGAGAGCCCCCTTCCTGGGCCCTGCCTCCCTGTCCCCCACTGGCCCAGCCTTACCACTCTTCCTTTTTTGCCCCACAGGCCTGGGAGCTCCAAATGGCTATGGACCAGGTAGAGGCGGGGCTGGGGTTCCAGGAGGTCCGGAGCGGAGGCCTTGGGTCCCTCACTTGCTCCCTGTCTTTCCACCAGGCTATTCAGGGGTTGTGAAGGCCCAGAAGCCAGGTGAGCCCTGCCCAGCCTGTCCCTCTGCCTCCCCCAAACCCTGAGCTCCCTCCCTCATTCATACCCCATCTCAGTTCCACCGGGATTCAAAAGGGGCCTGGGAGCCCAGCCAGTGAGGGGGTGTCGGGCTGCTGTTCCTGTCTCGCTCCCAGGCCTCCAAGGCAGGTGGGCACCAAAATGAGGGAGGAGAGGCGGCTCCAGGATCCCTGGTTTCTGACTTGGCTCTGACGGGGGATCCAAAGGCCCTTCGCCCTCTCCTTAGCTAGAATCCCAAACCCCCTGCTCACCCCTCCCTCCCCACAGGCCCCTCAGCCCAGAATGGCTACAGAGCAGATACTGGGGGGCTGGGGTTGCTGGGAGTGCAAAGGAGGAGAGAGGTAGGGGCCTGGGTCTCCCCGACACTGTTCTGAGGGTTCTCTCGGGGGCTTCTGCAGCCTTAGAGGGGGTGGAGTCTGGAGAGGAGGTGGCACAAGGTGGACGGAGGTGCCGCGAGCTCCAGTTCCTAAACTGAGAGGAAAGGGGGGCCAGGCTCCAGCCCCCTTCTGTACCCCAGCCTCTCCCTGTACCGCCCCCACAGGCCCTGCAGTTCCCACTGGCCATGAACCAGGTAGGGTAGGTTGGCGTGGGCACCGGGTAGGGGGGCAGATGCTGGGACTGCAAAAGGCCCCTCAGCAAGGGGTGGACCATTGGTCTCTCACCTGCTCGCATCTCTCCAGGCGTTGGAGAGGGCATGAAACTTCAGAAGCCAGGTAAGCCCTTCCCATTCCTCCTCACTCTCCCTGCCTGCAGAAACTGCCTACCCTTCCACTCTTTCCCCTCCCAAGCCGCACCCTGTCTCCCCAGGGTGCAAGAATGGGCTGGGGCTGGAGCCTTCCTGTGGGAAGGAGCCCAGCCAGGTGAGGGAGGTTGGTGGGAACTGGAGGAGAGGGGAAGGAGGACGGGCTCCAAGGGGCAGAGATAGGTCTCAGAAGGGGAGGGGTGGGGTCGGCCTGTCCATCATTCTCCATGGGTCTCTGGACTGGGAGGGAGCCAGAAACCTCCAAAGCTGAGTTCCTCTCTGCCCCTCTTCCTGCCTCCTCCAAGGTCCCTCACTCCAAACCTGCCCTCATGCCCTGCTCTCCCTCCCAGGATACACACCAGGGACCCAGCTGGGGCTCCTGCCAGGTGAAAAGGCGCGGCTAGGGGAATCAGCAGGGGAGAGAGGGGTTCACTACACCCCTGGGGTGGACTGGTGTCTGAACTGGCCTCTTTCTCTCTCTCCCCAGGCCTGCGAGGGACTTTGAAGCCTCAGAAGCCAGGCGAGTGGGGGACCCCTGGCTCTGCCCCACACCTCCTTCTGCCTCTCAGCCCTTCTAGCCCCTGCCCCCAGTGTTGCCACACTCATCTCTGCTTTCCCTCTCCAGGATATGGCCATGAAAATGGGCCCCAGCCAGGTGAGGCCACTGGGACCAGGGTTGGGGGCTCAGGAGGAAGGGAGAGGGAGGCTGCTGAAGGATGGACGGGCTCGTGGACCAACACCAGGAGCCCCATCCCTGACAGATCCCTATGTCCCTCTATGCCCTGCCTGGATTCCCAGGTCCCCCCAGCAGGGTGTGGCCCGAGGGAGCTGGGCTTTTTCCAGCCTGGCTAATGTCCCCCTTAGGTGCTGGGTCTGCCCTAGAAGCCACTAGAGGCCGGTAGCTTGGCCAGGCCAAGGCCTCCTGGGTGGCGTCGGTGAGGACTGGCCTGGAGCATAGCTCCATCCCTCCCTTCCTTCCCATCTTAGGTCCCTGCAATGCGAGGGTCGCTCTGAAGCTCCTTCCCAGGCTTCCCACTCCAGGGGTCCCTTCGGACAAAGAGGGTGGCTGGGGCCTGAAATCCCAGCCCCCACCTGCAGTGCAGAATGGCAAGTTCCCAGGTCAGTGTGGAGTGGGGGTGCCTGGGGAGCACTGGGAAGCACCTGGCCGCCATGTCCCACTCTGTCCTCGGACGCCAAGGTTCAGAGAGGGCAGTGACTTGTCACACAGTCATCTGCGGACGAGAAGCCCGAACTCTTTCCCTGGGACCCCATGTATCCCCCAGTATGGGAGCCCTTTCAATCTCTGCCCCATGGCATCCGCAGCCTCTCAAGCCCTGGGCTGGGCTCACTCCTGCCCCTGACTTTCCTCCTAGCACCGATGCCAGCCATCCAGTGGGGACTGCAACCTCAGAAAGCAGGTGTGAGTCTGTCTGCCCCCAGGCCCCACATCCCAGAGGGACAAACTCTCAGCTAGGTCTGTCCTCTATCCCCACCCCATATCAGGGTCACTCCTCCATCACCCTTGTTCCCTAGGCTGCCTCAGCTATTCAGGCACCCTAAGGCCAGGAAGTCCCTCCCCGAGTCTACCCTCTTCTACTCTCTTGCTCCTTTTTTTTTTTTTTTGGAGATAGTCTCGCTCTGTCGCCCAGGCTGGAGTGCAGTGCTGCAATTTTGGCTCACTGCAAAATAAGCCTCCCAAGTAGTTGGCATTACAGGCACGCACCACCATACCTGGCTAATCTTTGTCTTTTTTGTAGAGACGGGGTTTCGTCACATTGGCCAGGCTGGTCTCGAACTCCTGGCTTCAAGTGATCAGCCCGCTTCAGCCTCCCAAAGTGCTAGGATTACAGGCGTGAGCCACCACGCCCAGCCTCTTGCTGCTCTCTGTTTCTTCTGGTTCCATTCCCTGTGGACACAAAAAGTCCCTGCTTCCCCTCCAGAGTCCCTAAGGTCCATCTTTGGCCCCCCAGGAGTCAGGGGAGACCTGGATCCTCTGCACTGACCTTCTTTCTCCTCACAGGGCACCAGCCTCCAAATGGCTATGGACCAGGAGCAGAACCGGGTGAGGAGGCCCTTCCTGGAGTTCCTCCCCTCCCTTCCCCTCCTCTTCCCTTCTCTTCCTTCTGGCATCCCAGGAAGAGGGGAGGCCAGGGCAGTGGCTCTCGCTGACCTTCATCTCTGAGTCACAGTTTTCTCTCCCCCAGGTTTTAATGGTGGCCTCCAGCCACAGAAAATTGGTGAGTCCTCCTGGGCTCCCCCATGTCGGGCAGAAGCTGGCATCTCCCTCATGCCTGAGTCAGTCTGTCTGTCCGCATCCCCCGTCTATGAGCTGGTCACCTGGCCCTCCTGATGCTGTCCCTGTTCCACTAGCCTGTCCCTAGCTCCTCTCCAATCTCTGTCCTGCAGGTGTTGGTTATGGGAATGCTGTCCTGGGAGCCAGGGTCTTCCCTGAGGCCCACCCACAGCCAGGTGTCTGGGGAGCAGGAGTGGGGGTAGGAGAGTTGGGCTTAGAGCCCCAGCCTGGCCTCTGACACCCTCTTTCCTCCTCCAGAGTTCCCTGGGGCCAGAGGTTTTAGGAATGGTGAGTCAGACCCAGGGGACAAAGTGCAGTGGGGTTGGGGAGACAACAGCCCAGGGGCTAGGCGGGAATGACCAGAGTCTCTTGCAGGGGATGAGGCAGAAGCTCTGGTGTACCCCAAAGCAGGAGCTCCAGCCCCTGAAGGAAATGGTAAGAAATGAGCCTTCAGGGAGCAGAGCCAAGTCCAACAGGGGCCAGGGGATCCCAGCTCCTGTGGGCAACGGTGCCCATGCCAGCTTTTCTCCCCACAGTGCAGGCCCGGGTGCTGTGGGACTCTCGCTGGCCCACCCTTCAGGCCTGGGGGGCTGGCTTGAAGCCTGGATATCAGGCTGGAGGTGAATATGCTGAGGCCAGGAGCCAGCCAGGTAATGGGATGCCTGGATGAGTGTGTTGGAGCCATTAGAGGTGGCTTCAGGGAACTGGGCCCTGGGCCCAGGTCTACCCACAGCCCCACAGAGATGGAAGGTACAGCCCTCTTGGTGGAGGGGATAGAGTGAGTGGGAAGAGGCCAGGAGGGCATAGGCAGGAAGGAGCAGGAAGGAACGGGGCTGGAGGAGAGGCCAGCAGAGCCCAGGACCCTGAGAGCCAGCCCGGACACTGGACCAAGAAGGGGAGGTGATGGAGCTGGGCCATCAGGGACTCAGTTCTCCACACTCTGTCCCTCTCCCCACGGTCCTCTGAGAAGCTGAGGCAGAGCTGAGCCCTGGGTCCTCCGGAGAGGGGGGGTCTCCCAGAGCCTGAGTTGAAGCTTGGGTGGACGGAAGCTCTCTGGTGACCCAAGTGCCCCTGATCTGTCCGTCTGTGCTGTAGGGGGCCCTGAGGTGAAGAGAGGCAGCAACGGCCAGCTGGGGAATGGCTACGGAGGTGAGAGGGAGGTGCAGTGGCCGAGCCACCTGCCCAAAGGCCCCCCATGGTCACCCCTCCAGCCGCACTGGGGGACACCCAGCCATTGGGAAGGATAGCAGATTCTGCCACCTGTAGGTGGCTGCTGAGTGACTGACCCCAGAAGCTCAGATCCCTGGGAGGGGAGGGGGGGCAAGGCCTCACCAGGGCCCCACCCCTCTCTAGCCTGGCTCTATCTCTTCCCAGGCCACTGCCCTCTGGGGAAATGCTGAGCACTGCAGTGCCCCTGCGGGTCCTGAGGGCCTCTGCCTCACACCTTAGCCTGCCCAGCAATGAAGACAGACCCTCGGGCTTGGAGTCTGGTGCCTCCTGGCCGTCGACCTCCTCCGTGCTAGCACCACAAACACGCTTCCCTGCTTGCCTCTGCGTGCCATGCAAGGGGCTTGCTGACCAGGGTGGGAGTGGCATGGGCCTGCAGCCACTGCCCAGTACCTCATTCATTCATTCGACAAACATCAATGAGGCCATGTGCCAGGGACCATGTTCCCAATAGGAGAAACCATGAGAAGCAAACAGACTCCATCGACGCCTGCCCTCAGGGAGGGCATCACTTGGTCACCGCCTAGTGGGGGAACCACATCCAAGTTAGGGGACTTATGCATGGAAAAGAACACTTCATTCTTTGCGTTTTAATTTATAATCGATTTGTTAAAGTTGTTAGATAAAAATCTCATTTTCCTTAAGCCTTTATAGTGGCCTTCCAGATATGGTATTGACTAATAATTTGGAAAATTATAAAATTCACTTTCACATTTTTTGATGAATGATCATTAGATTATAAATTTCACAGCTTGGCCAGGCATGGTAGGTCACACCTGTAATCCCAGTATTTTGGGAGGTTGAGGTAGGAGGATTGCTTGAGCCTACAATTTTAAGACCAGCCTGGGCAATATAAAAAATAAATAAGTAAATCAAAAGAAATATGAATTTCACAACTTGACTTTTCCCTAAATATTTTGCATGCCTTAAATGCATGCCCCATCTCTATAAAAAATAAATAAGTAGGCCGGGCGCGGTGGCTCACGCCTGTAATCCCAGCACTTTGGGAGGCCAAGGTGGGCGGACCACAAGGTCAGGAGATCAAAACCATCCTGGCTAATACGGTGAAATCCCGTCTCTACTAAAAATACAAAAAATTAGCCGGGCATGGTGGCGGGCGCCTGTAGTCCCAGCTACTCGGGAGGTTGAGGCAGGGGAATGGCGTGAACCCAGGAGGAGGCGCTTGCAGTGAGCCAAGATAGTGCCACTGCACTCCAGCCTAGGCGACAGCATGAGACTCCATCTCAAAAAATAAATAAATAAATAAATAAATAAATAAATAAATAAATAAAAATATTAATTTCACAGCTCAACTTTTCCCTAAATATTTTGCATGCCTTAAATGCCTGATTAACAAAATACCTTTAGACATCTCAAATAACAATTAGAAACATAATCGACTCGACTCTTGATTCCTTTTTTTTTTTTTTTTGAGACAGAGTCTTGCTCTGTCGCCCAGGCTGGAGTGCATTGGCACAATCTCGGCTCACTGCAAGCTCCGCCTCCCGGGTTCAGGTGATTCTCCTGCCTCAGCCTCCCGAGTAGTTGGGACTACAGGCGTGTGCCACCATGCCGAGCTAATATTTTTTGTATTTTTAGTAGAGATGGGGTTTCACCATGTTAGCCAAGATGGTCTCGATCTCCTGACCTTGTGATCTGCCCGCCTCAGCCTCCCAAAGTGCTGGGATTACAGACGTGAGCCACCGCACCCCACTGATTCTGTTGATTCTCTTAATGGAGCTGAGCACAAATCCAAAATCAACATCTTCCTAAGCACTGATGGGGCTCTTGGAAATGAATAAATCAGACATTTAGTATATCAGATGACTGAATTCTCTTATTTATTTATTTATTTATTTTGGACACAGGGTCTCACTCTGTGTCCCAGGCTGGAATGCAGTAGTGTGATCATGGCTCACTGCAGTCTCAACCTCCTGGGAGAGTCAAGCACCCTTCCACCTCGGCCTTCCGAGTAACTGGGATCGCCAGCATGTACCACCACACTCAGCTAAATTTTTCTATTTTTAGTAGAGTCGGGATCTCACTATGTTGCCCAGACTGGTCTCAAACTCCTGGACTCAAGCAATCCTCCTGCCTCGGCTCCCAAAGTGCTGGGATTACAGGTGTGAGCCACCATGGCCGGATGAACTCTTTCAAACATCTTAAAAAGCCAGTTACTAACCCTGGATCAGTGTCAGAGCTACAGGACAGCTTAATTTTTCATCTCATGATTACAAATTTACTCGAACAGTAAATGCAGAGGCAAGGCAAGGTCCAGAGTGGAGGCTGTGCAATTGGAAATCGACCCACAATGGCCAGGCCCGGTGGCTCGCGCCTGTAATCCCAGTATTTTAGGAGGCTGAGGCGGGCGGATCACGAGGTCAGGAGATCGAGACCATCCTGGCTAACACGGTGAAACCTCGTCTCTACTAAAAATACAAAAAATTAGCTGGGTGTGGTGGTGGGTGCCTGTGGTCCCAGCTACTCAGGAGGCTGAGGCAGGAGAATGGTGCTTGCAGTGAGCGGAGATCACTCCACTGCACTCCAGCCTGGGTGACAGAGTGAGACTCTGTATCAAAAAAAAAAAAAAGAAAGAAATTGACCCACAATGCTGAACTTTGACTCAGAGCCTGGCCAATCCCAGAACCTTTTTTTTTTTTTTTTTTTTTTTTTGAGATGGAGTCTCATTCTGTTGCCCAGGCTGGAGTGCAGTGGCGTGATCTCGGCTCACTGCAACCTCTGTCTCTGGGGTTCACGCGATTCTCCTGCTTCAGCCTCCCAAGTAGCTGGGATTACAGGAGCACACCATCACACCCAGCTATTTTTTTTTTTTTTTTAGTACATACAGGGTTTCACTGTGTTGGCCAGACTAGTCTCGAACTCATGATCTGCATGCCTCAGCTTTCCAAAGTGCTGGGATTACAGGTGTTAGCCACTGCGCCAGGCCTTTTTTTTTTTTTTCTGACAGAGTCTTGTTCTGTCACCCAGACTGGAATATAGTGGCGCAATATTGGCTCGCTGCAACCTCTGCCTCCTGGATTCAAGGGATTCTCCCTCCTCAGCCTCCCAAGTAGCTGGGACTACAGGTGCACGCTACCATGCCCGGCTGTGTCCCAGAACTTTTACTTTCTTCTTCTCTTTTCTCTCTTTCTTTCCTCTCTTTCCTCTCTTTTCTCTCTCTCTCTCTTTCTCTCTTTCTTTTCTTTCTTTCTTTTGAGACAGGGTCTCTTGATCATAGCTCACTACAGTCCCAATCTCCCAGGCAGGCTCAAGTGATCCTCCTGCCTTGGGCCCCTGAGATGCTGGGACCATAAACACATGCCAACAGGCTCAGCTAATTTTTAAAATTTTTAGTAGAGACAAAGTCTCACTATGTTACCCAGGCTGATCTCAAACTCTAGCTCGAGTGATCCTCCCACCCAGACCTCCCAAAGTGCTGGGATTACAGGTGTGAGCCACTGTACCTGGCTAAATCTTTACGCTCTGAGTTGAACCCTTCCAAATCCAAACCTCTTCTTGCAAGCTGGTTCACTGATGGGATCTGGCATTCCTATCTGGCACCTAGCTCTTCTTTTCTTAGTCCGATTTATGATAATGGTATTTGGGTGTAGACCAAAGACTTATCTCAGTATGCACAAAGTTTTGGGTTGATCAACATTCAGGAGATTCTGTAAATAGTACTGGAATTCCAGCCTGATTTTTCTTGACTACTTCATCTAATTTGCTCTATTGGAGAATCATAGACTTTTGCTTTTTCACAGAATTACTGATTCTTTAAAAATATTCAGCTGGGCTCAGTGGCTCATGCCTGTAAACCCAGCACTTTGGGAGGCCAAGGAAGGCAGATCACCTCAGGTCAGGAGTTCGAGACCAGCCTGGCCAACATAGAGAAACCCCATCTCTCCTAAAAATACAAAAATTTACCAGGTGTGGTGGCAAATGCCTGTAGTCTCAGCTACTCGGGAGGCTGAGGCAAGAGAACTGCTTGAACCCGGGAGGGAGAGGTTGCAGGGAGCCGAGGTCTCGCCACTGCACTCCAGCCTGGGTGACAGAGGGAGACTCTGTCTCACAAATAAATAAATAAATAAAATAAAAAAATAAAAATATTCAAACAATCTTGTCTTTCTCTGCACAGCATGGAGTAAACCACATTCCAAGGTTTTTCTCTTTACTGTAGAATAGGATTAGGAGCCAACATCTGCTCAGTGGCCACTGACCAGACTCTCAGGGCAGTGGATGATATCCCTTAACACCAAGAAACACTGTTGTAATATTGTTTTAATTGTTCTTATAAACGTCTCCACCAGGTGCAGTGGCTCACGCCTGTAATCCCAGCACTTTGGGAGGCTGAGGCAGGAGGATTGCTTGAGCCCAGGAGTCCGAGAGCAGCCTAGGCACCATAGTGAGACTCCCATCTCTTTTTTTTTTTTTTTTTGAGATGGAGTCTCACTCTGTAGCCTAGGCTGGAGTGGCACAATCTCGGCTCACTGCAACCTCTAATTTTTGTATTTTTAGTAGAGACAAGGGTTCACCATGTTGGTCAGGCTGGTCTTGAACTCCTGACCTCGTGATCTGCCCGCCTCAGCCTCCCAAAGTGCTCGTGATCTGCCCGCCTCGGCCTCTCAAAGTGCTGTGATTATAGGCGTGAGCCACCGCGCCTGGCGACTCCTATCTCCCCAAATAAAAAAATTAGCCTGGCAGGGTGGCGCATGCCTGTAGTCTTACTTGGGAGGCTGAGGTGAGAGGATTACTTGAGCCCAGAAAGTCGAGGCTGCAGTGAGCCATGATGGCGATACGCACTCCAGCCTGGGCGAAAAAGCAAGATCCTGTCTCAAAAAGAAAAAGTTTCTATATTCCAATTTTGAATAGATTGACCATTTTATCCTTTTTGTTCTGAGCTACCAGATTCTCACCCATCTATCATTTACAATGGTTCTTAGGAACTTGAACACAAACACTAAGTATATTATCACCAAACTTTGCTTTTGAATTGTGATACCGTTTTATCTTTCTTATAAGATAACTGAATGGAAATCTGTGTACCATGACCCATCCACACAGGATCCTCATACCTGAGTTGCAATGGGTAAATAGCAACGAGAGGACAATCTCACACTCCAAATTGGTGGCGTCGCGGGGCGGGCGCGGTAGGTCATGCCTGGAATCCCAGCACTTTGGAAGACAGGCCGGCGGATCGCTTGAGCCTTGGAGCTCCAGATCAGCCTGAGCAACATGGTGAGACTCCATCTCTACACAAAATATAATAATTAGGCCGGGCGCGGAGGCTCACGCCTGTAATCCCAACACTTGGGAAGGCCGAGGCGGGTGCATCACCTGAGGACATGAGGTCAGGAGTTCGAGACCAGCCTGGCCAACACGGAGAAACCCCGTCTCTACTAAAAGCACAAAAATTAACCGGGCATGGTGGCGGGCGCCCATAATCCCATCTACTCAGGAGACTGAGGCAGGAGACTCGTTTGAACCCAGGAGGCGGAGGTTGCAGCTGAGATTGCGCCAATGCACTCCAGCCTGGGGGATAGAGCAAGACTCCATCTAAAAACAAAAAAAAAGTTTTTTTTTTAAATTTAAAAAGTATAATAATTAGCCGGTGTGGTGGCGCGCGCCTGTAGTCCCAGCTACTTGGGGAGGCTGAGGCAGGAGAACTGCTTTAGTCCGGGAGGTCGAGGCTTCACTGAGCCGTGACCGCATCACTGCACTTAGCCTGGGCGCCAGAGTGAAACTCAGTCCCCAAAAAAGCCACCTAAAAATCAAACAAAAAAAACAAATCTTTGAGCCGAGGCGCCTCGGGATCGCAGCGAATCTGCAAACCCTCAGGCCAAGTGGGGGCGCTCACTGCGCGTGTGCAGCGCCTGGTCTCCAGGCTAGTTGAGGGCGGGGAGCAGCTGTGACACCTGGGACACAGCAATTGGCTGGGACCAGGAGAGGGCGGGAAGAACTTGGAGGAACGCGCTGATACCTCTGATTGGCTGCCAAGGGTAGCCCTTGCCAGCTGCCGGGACGGAACCGTAGGCCGCGAGCGCACTGGCCCCTGGTTGGTTGGAGCGCGGCGGCGGGCGTCTGCCATTGGCCGGGCCGGTCGGAGCGAGGCGCGTGGCCACCTCCAGAGGTACGAGGTCACGGCGGGCTGCACGCTCGGGAGCCTTGAGGTGGCGGCCGCAGCCAAGCTGGCGGCGCGACTGTCCCGCTCCAGCTCGCACCCGCGGCTCGCCCGCGCCCGCGCCCACTCGCGACTGGGCCGGGCCCGCTCTACGCTGCCGCCAACCCCGCTACCCGCGCCGTCTCTGCCGCACCCGCCGTTGCCCGGCCTGCCGCCCGGCCTGAGCCCCGGGCCGTCGCCGCCCTCCATGCTCTCCCTGGCTGAGCTGCCGCCGCTTCCCGCGCTCCCGCTGCGGCCCGAGCCGCTGCTGCCCTGGGGCCCCAGCGCATACCTGGCGCTACCGGAGCTCCCGCCCGAAGCCTGCGCACCCGCCCCGCCCCCCGCCGCTCTCGCACTGCAGGACCTGCCGCGCCTACCTGCGCCCGCGCCACCGCCCGCGCACCTGCCGCTGCCTCCGCTGCCCGAGGCCGCCGTCGCCGCCGTCCCCGGGCCCGTGGGCGCGCGCGGCCTCCCGCCTCTGGTCTCCGAGCCGCCCCCGCAGCCGCTGCCTCCGCTGCCAGCGCGACCCTCTCCTTTCAGCCTACTGGCGCCCCCCGCGACCCGCGACATGTGGCCGCTGCCCGCCTTCCCTTCGCCCCCGCCGCTGCATTTTTTCCTGTCGCCACCCTTCTGACCCGGCCCCTCCCGCGGCGGGTGAGTAGGCAGCCCCCGACAGGGCCAGTGCCCCTAGCCACCTTCCCCGAGCATGGATTCAGAGGACGGGGGTTAGAGCCCAGTTTGGGGAAGAGAGAAGGGGAATCGGAAGCAGCCCAGGTTTGGTAGAGACAGAAGCGAGACTTTCTCTACCAAATAGAAAATAGACTCGTCTAAAGATTCGGGTCTTTCTTCCATTTTCCCCTCTAGCCCTCCAGCGGGCCTCTTGCTCGGTTATTTGAGAATGTAACCCATCCGCTGAGCTGATAACCTGGTTAGTGATCAGAGCAGCGAGCGGGGCCCACAGCACATGTCCAAGGGCATGGGGATCAAGGGTATAAAAACAAAAGTTGAAAGTGCTTTATGTCCAAATATTTCATTTCTCTTATAAATAAAGGGTCTGGATGCCATGGTTAAGGCCATCCTCAGTGTATGGCTCTTCAAAATTCTGATACTGTCTCAAAAGTCCTTTTTTTTTTGAGACGGAGTTTCGTTCTTGTTGCCCAGGCTGGAGTGCAATGGCACTTTCCGCCTCCTGGGTTCGAGCGATTATCCTGCCTCAGCCTCCCGAGTAGCTGAGTTTACAGGCATGCGCCACCACGCCCAGCTAATTTTCTATTTTTAGTAGAGACGGGTTTCTCCATGTTGGTCAGGCTGGTCTGGAACCCCAGACCTCAGGTGATCCGCCCACCTCGGCCTCCCAAAGTGCTGGGATTACAGGCGTAAGCCACCGAGTTCGGCCTCTCAAAAGTCTTCAGAAGTCAAATTTTCAACTTGACAGATCCAGGGGTCGGGCTGGCTGTGCGCACCAGGGAAGCAGCGGTGTGGATCGATACTGGACCCGAGGGTCACATGCAAAGGCTGTGAATCATCCCCACGGGACAGGAGAGCTTCCCCCACCCCCACCCGCGCTGGGCCCTGAGAGGAAGCTCCTGTTCTTTCCAGCTTTGCCTGCACCCCACCCGCCAGTTTCTGTGCAGCCTCAACAACTTAATAAAGTTCTCTTTGTTCCCTAGGTGGCCTGAGCTCAGGTAATCAGGCAGAAGTTCTATCTCAGTGGGCTCCGCTCCAGCAGCCCAGGACTGGTATCAGGAAGCCAACCTTGACCCTAGGGGACCTCAGAGAGCCCGAGACCCACCACCAAGAAGGGCAGTGTACTAGTTCTTTGTGACTGCAGTAACGAATTTATACACATTGAGTGACTTCAAACAACAGAAATTTATTCTTTACAGTTCTGGAGGCTAGAAGTCAAAAATCAAGGTGTGGGCAGGACCCTGTTCCCGTCACAGGTGCTAGGGGAGGATGCCTCCTGCCTCTCCCAGCTCCTGCTGGCTCCAGGCCCTCTGTGGCTTGTGGCCGCATCACAGGAGTTCCTGCCTCCGTCTTCACATGGCCGCCTTCCCGTGTCTGTCTCCAATCTCCCTCTGTTTTTATCTTGTAAGAGGTTGGATTGTCGTTGAATGTAGGACCTGCCTGAAATCTAGGATAGCCTCATTTTGATATCCTTAGTTTAATTACATGTGCAAAGGCCCTTTTATCAAGTGAGGTCGCATTCACAGATTCCAGGGCTTAGTGGGTGGAGGTATCGTTTTGCCTGCCCCCATCCAATCCGGACAGGTAGTGTCCTCTCCCCTGTGGGGCTGGCCTATCTTTCCAGCTGTCTTCCCAGAAAGTAATTTTTTTTTTTTTTTTTTTTTTTTTTGAGACGGAATCTTGCTCTGTCCCCCAGGCTGGAGTGCAGTGGCACAATCTCGTCTCACTGCAAACTCCCTCTCCCGGGTTCACGCCATTCTCATGCCTCAACCTCCCGATTAGCTGGGACTATAGGCACTCGCCGCCACGCCCGGCTCATTGTTTTGTATTTTTTAAATAGAGATGGGGTTTCACCGTGTTAGCCAGGATGGTCTAGATCTCCTGACCTCATGATCCACCCGCCTCGGCCTCCCAAAGTGCTGGGATTACAAGTGTGAGTCACCGCACCCGCCGAACACAATGTGTTTTAAATCTGTCTTGCTGACCTGGAGCCTTGGGTGCCTTTGGGTAGGAGCTGATGGCACTAGTACCTTGATAAAGTTCTTACTGGCACCAGAAGAAAAGAGAATAAAGTGACTCCTTCCTCTTCTCTGACTTATGGCCAGGTGCCCATTCCCATTGGCTTGCCGCTCCCCAGCTCCCCGTACTTTATATTGTTGAGGCCTCCTCTCTCAGCTAAGAAACAGGAAGTACACGGACGGATGTGTATTCTTAAAGACAGCATTAGCCATGGGGCCCCCACCCTCAAAAGGGTGGGAGCCACAACTGCTGCTGGTTGAAACTGACAATTTCTACTGATAATAAAGTTAATTGTTACCCAGTCAATGGAGTCTGCCCAGGTTTACAAGTGAAACCTCCATTATGCTTCTGACAAAATATGCTTGCCTTGAGTCAATACCTACTTCGATCCCCAAGGCACTAGCGCAGGGATGTGCCAGGGTTGAAGCAGAACTGTCCCCTCTCTGCTTTACAGCCAGGAGGCACCTGAGGTTTGGGCAGCTGTGACTTGCCCAGGGATCCCTGGGGTGGGGCCCGCATGGGGTTCTGGGAGTCCAGCCCGCTGCCTCCTGCAAGTGGGGAGCAAAGGGCACGTCCCTTGCCAGGGACGCGGCAGTGAGAGTGAGCCAGCAGGTGGAGGGGGCCTCCTCCGTAATCAGATCCAGATGCAGTTCTCTGCAGAGGTTTTCCTGTACTGGGAGCCTCGAATAATTTGGGAAAAGGAGGAACGGGGTGCTGCTTGGGAGGCCCAGAAGGAGAGGCCCTGCCCGGCTGCCTGTCGGGAAAAAGGTTCAGGAGGCTCTCTCAGCCCACCCAGGGGGCTGGCTCCAAAGTCAGGGTCTGGGTTGGTGTCAGGCGTGTCCTGCTCCCTGCTGTGCACTTGGTCAGGTTTGCTCAGCTCCCTGAGCTTGTTCCTGTCGTGAAGGTGGGCAGTGAACCCGTGAGGGTGACGGCCATACCACCGAGATTTAGCTGCACGTTTTGGTCTGGGAGCCAGGGGACCGGCTTCTCTACCTGTAAGATCAGGGTCTCAGCTCCTCCAGGCGCAGTGGGTGAATGTGCCCTTGGGGTTCTTAGTGTGCAGTCCCCAAACCCACCCCCGCACCATTCCTGCCTCATGATAGCTCCTGGTAACTTAGTTCCCTTTCTTGGTCGTTGGGCCCCACTTCCCCCTCTTAAGAGCTGCGGGTTAACCCACTTCGACCCTATCCAAGCTGATCCCTGGTTTCTTCTGCCCACCTGAGTCTCCCTGCCCCTCTTTCCTCCTAGACGGAACAAAAACAAGGTCCATTTTGTCGCTCCAGGAAGGGGCTGGTGGAGGGCCGACTTCCTTTCCTCCCAGGGTAGTCCAGTGGGGAAGGTTCCCCTCCCCCACCTCTTTCCCCCGACCTGGCGGATGGGGGAGGGGACTTCACTGGATGTGTTAAAGTGCCATTGAGATGGTAACTACACCAGGGGGCTACCACTTCTCCATATCAATGGCATTCTGGCCCTTGAAGTCTCCGATTCAGCCCCAACCTTAACCCTTCCGTTCCCAAGATCCAACTGAATCCAGGTGCACGGGGGCCTAGGAGAGGGTCTGGGACCTCCCCAACCCAGGCCTAGCGAGGGCTGAGGACAACAGGTGAATTGCTGCCCATGTGTCCTGGGAATCCTCCCACCGTGGGCAGGTCCCCAACCACCCTCTTCCAGCCTCTCCTAGGCTCCGAGATGTTTCCCCACTTTTACTCTCCCCAAGGGGCTTGGAGAGATACTTTGTTTTATCTTAGAGACCTGGAGTGGGAGTCGGGGTGGGAGGAGGCTGAAGCCACACCAGGCCACTGTGAAGGCAAGTTCAGCGGGTTGGTCCCTGAGGTGGGGGTATGTGTGTCCACTGAGCAGCCACCACACACGCAGCTGGCTAGTCCCTGGAGTGTTGGCTTGCTTTCCTCCTTGCTCCAATCTGGAGATGTTGGGTCAAAGAGGAATTGGAGTCTTAAAAACCTGGAGTTGGCTGGATGCGGTGGATCACACCTGTAATCCCAGCACTTTGGGAGGCCGAGGCAGGTGGATGACGAGGTCAGGAGTTCGAGACCAGCCTGGCCAATATGGTGAAACCCCGTATATCTAATAAAAATACAAAAATTAGCTGGGCATATTGGTGCATGCCTGTAGTTCTAGCTACTCGGGAGGCTGAGGCAGGAGAATCGTTTGAACCCAGGAGGCGGAGGTTGCGAGGTTGCAGTGAGTCAAGATCACGCCACTGCACTCCAGCCTGGGCGTTAGAGCGAGATTCCGTCTCAAAAAACAAAATTAAAAAAACCTGGGGTCGCTGAGCAAGTGTGGCGGCGCTCGCCTGTAATCCTAGCACTTCGGGAGGCTGAGGCGGGCGGATCACCTGAGGTCAGGAGTTCAAGACCAGCCTAACATGGTGAAACCCTGTCTCTACTAAATTAAAAAAAAATAATAACTGACTGTGGTGGCACATGCCTGTAATCTCAGCTACTTGGGAAGCTGAGGCAGGAGAATAGCTTGAACCCGGGAGACAGAGGTTGCAGTGAGCTGAGATTGTGCCATTGCACTCCAGCCTGGACAACAAAAGCGAAACTCACGTCTCAAAAAACAAAAACAAAAAAAAACCCTGGGGTCCTCTTATGCCCTTTCCAGGCACAATGCTCACCGGATGTGTGCAGCCCGCCACTGGGCTACAACCTAAGGGTTTAGAGCTGCCTGTGGAACTGCAGGGCCCGATGGCAAGTGGACCAGCTGTCCCGGTTTCCCTGGGATGCAGGACCCAATATTCAAACTGGGAATGTCCCTCGAAAAAGTGGGATGAGCCGATCGCCTTAGGCCCTAGGAAGAGGAGGATTGGTTCTGGCCCGGGGAAGAGAATAGCCCCTAGGATGGGGCTGCAGGGTGGGGGGCCTTCCAGAGAGCCAGGCTTGCTGTTGCCTCCTGACAGCTGCCCAAACCTGTGCGACTGGATTCCTGGAGGCCCCTGGAAGGCTGCGAGGGAGCCCACTGACCGGCTTGCCTCCGTCTGCAATTCTTCGCTCTCCCCACCCCCACCCTGTGAAATCCAAGCCCCGGGGGCTGGGTGAGCTAGACAAACCCACCACAAGATTCCCTGAGTCCATCGACGGCCATTTTCCAGCCCCTGTCATCACCCCCCATTCTCCAGACTCTGTGGGGCCACCAGGTCAGCCCCTCATACCGGAAGAGCCCCCCTCAGTGGAAAGGGGTGGTGAAGAGGAGGTGAGGCTTCTGTTTACCTTACAGACCAGCTGATTGGGGCTGGCCTCAGTCTCTGTGTTTGCGGAGGAGGATCTTAAGTTGTTTTGGGTCAAGGCCCCTTTGCAAATCTGAAGGAAAGTATAAATCTCTCTTCCAAAAGTATCATTTTTTTTTTTTTTTAAATAGAAACAGGGTCTCACCTAGGATGGACTGCGGTGGCATAATCATAGCTCACTACTCCTGGGCTCAAGAGACCCTGCCACCTCAGCCTCCTGAGTAGCTGGGACTACAGACAGGAACCACCTCACTCAGCTAATTTTTGTATTTTGTTTGTTTGTTTGTTTTAGAAATGGGGTCTCACTATGTTGCCCAGGCTGGTCTCAAGCTCCTGGCCTTAAGCAATCCTCCCACCTTGGCCTCTTAAGCGCTGGGATTACAGGTGTAAGCCTCAGTGCCCAGACCCAAAAGATGCTAAAACCTTTCACAGAAGTGATGCTCATACTCCTGGATTTGTACCCTGAACGCTCCTTGAGGTTAGAGCCCTTTATACATAATGTCCCACCGAATAGGTGAGGGGCACTGAGCAGGGGCGTGCCTGGCCACTGGCTCCCTGAAGGCAGTGCCATGAAGTGGTGCAGCCACCAGATGTGTGTGGTGGGCACCCCAGCCCTGCCCGCACTGGCCAGTGTGGGCTCCAGCACACCCTAGCCCTCCCAGCACCAGGCGGGTGAGAAGCAGTCCCAGGTGAGGGCCCACTCTGAGGATCCTCTGTACCTCCCTGGAAAGTGTGTGAATGGAGGGAATCTTCCTCACATCGCCTTTTCTTTTTCTTTTTCTTTTCTTTTCTTTTTTTTTTTTTGAGACAGAGTCTCCCACTGTCACCTGGGCTGGAGTGCAGTGGTGCGATCTCGGCTCACTGCAACCTCTGCCTCCTGGGTTCAAGCGATTCTTCTGCCTCAGCCTCCCAAGTAGCTGGGATTACAGGCGCCCGCCACGACGGCCAGCTAATTTTTTTTTCCGAGACGGAATCTCACTGTGTCGCCAGGCTGGAGTGGAGTGGTGCGATCTTGGCTCACTGCAACCTCCGCCACCTAGGTTCAAGTGATTCTTCTGCCTCAGCCTCCAGAGTAGCGAGTAGCTGGGACTACAGGCTCGTGCCACCATGCCCAGCTAACTTTTGTATTTTTAGTAGAGACAGGGTTTCACCATGTTGGCCAGGATGGTCTCGATCTCTTGACCTCCTGATCTGCCTGCCTCGGCCTCTCAAAGTGCTGGGATACCTAATTTTTTTGTATTTTTAGTACAGATGGGGTTCACCATGTTGGCCAAGCTGCTCTCAAACTCCTGCCCTGGTAACTCACCCGCCTTGGCCTCCCAAAGCGCTGGGATTACAGGCGTGAGTCACCGCACCCGGCCGTCACACCCCCTTTTCAGACAACAATCTTCAGAGGTTCTTAGCACCTGGGCAGGGGCTTGAGGGAGTTCATGAATACTCCCCCACAAATGAGGGGCACATTTTTGTGGGTGCTTTTTCTGTGAGTCCCATGGGGTTTCTCAAGTGGGTCTTTGACCAAAGGAGGTTAAGGACCTTGACCTTCCATGATCTGTCCCAGATAGGGGTCAGGATTTGAGATTCGGTCACTGGGACTCCCAGGCTGTCCCCGTGAGTGGAATCACAGGCTCTGAGGGAGTTTTTCCAGAGGAAAGGATTTCCTGCACACTGGAAGGCAGGTCTTGGGGACACTTGAGTCCCCGGACTTAACTCCCGTGCCCACCTCTGGGGTATCTTGTCCCGGGAGGCCTGACTGGCCACTCACTCACCCACTCATGGAAGATAACTGGATCCTGGGCTGCACCTCACCCTGGGTTCCAGCCCAAGCCCCTCCCACCTCCATCCCCCTTCCTGAGGGTCCCCCAACTTCACAACAGGCCCCTTATCCTCTGGCCTCTGGAGACCTTAGGCAGCTCAGCTCAACCTTGGTTTCAGCAGCGGGGGTGGCAAGAGCGCACCTGAGCTGAGGTTGAAGGGGGGGTAGTTTTCTAGGCCGTTGCCAGGGTGACGCCACCTGAGCTGGGTGCCAGGCACCTGTCGTCCGGGGAACAGTACGGGCGGGGCTCTTCCCCTGGGAGCTAGCAGGGCCACTGGGCTGAGACGGGGATGGATCAGATTCCTGAGAGTCCCAGGCGGGTGGGGGTGTGTGATACTCGGGGAGCTGGGGCATGTTTGCATCACGGAACTGGGCTGGGGGAGAGCAGAGGCGGCCGGGAGGGGCTGTGGGAGAAGGAGGCTCAGGAAGGCAGGCCAACGCCCCCTGTGTGTGTTTCTGTCCTGAGCCTGTTACTTTTTTGGCCCCCAATCCCTCTCTTCTTCCTCAGCTTGTCCTCCATCTTCCCCTCCTTTACCCTTGGTTCCCACATGCACAGATGCTATGGATGCTTTTCCTCCCCTGTCGCCACTCAGTCGTGGCGTCCCCCACTGACCCCCCAGGCCCCTCATCCACCCGCTGCCCACGAATCCCCAGCCCCGCACCCTCCCCATGGCTCAGGTCTCCCCTATCCTGGCCTCCCTGCACTTCACTCTGCTCCTCCCCTACCTGGGCCTTAAAACCCCGCCTGCAGCTGAGAGCCTGCAGAGTCCTCAGGTGGCACTGTCAGAGTCGCTTGGTGGGAACCTGTGCCAGCCCGCAGGGGACGCAGATGTCCTCAGCCTGGCAGTGCATCCGGAGGGCCCGTGTGAGCTCAGCCCAGGTGTGACAGCAGGGTGGCAAGAGCAGCAGCACCCTCACGGCATTTGATGGGCAGAGGCCCCTCAAGGTGACACCCACCACTCAGCTGAGTGGGACCAGGAGTCTGCTTTGTACTCTGCAAGGACCAGAGACACCTGCAAGAGGCACGGAGAGGAGGAGCCTTTCAAGAGGTTCACAGAACTGAGGACTGGCCTGGCCTGGGGACACCAACAAGCCTTCCCTCCTGCTGGGCACAGAGACACCCACCCAGCACACCAGACACACCCTTTGAGTCACCTAGGCTGCCTGGGGCTGAGAAGACCTAACCGAGGGGCCAGATGGCTTCGACTGGCTTAGAACTTCTGGGCATGACCCTGGCTGTGCTGGGCTGGCTGGGGACCCTGGTGTCCTGTGCCCTGCCCCTGTGGAAGGTGACCGCCTTCATCGGCAACAGCATCGTAGTGGCCCAGGTGGTGTGGGAGGGGCTGTGGATGTCCTGCGTGGTGCAGAGCACGGGCCAGATGCAGTGCAAGGTGTACGACTCGCTGCTGGCACTGCCACAGGACCTGCAGGCTGCACGTGCCCTCTGTGTCATCGCCCTCCTGCTGGCCCTGCTTGGCCTCCTGTTGGCCATCACAGGTGCCCAGTGTACCACATGTGTGGAGGATGAAGGTGCCAAGGCCCGTATCATGCTCACCGCGGGAGTCATCCTTCTCCTCGCTGGCATCCTGGTGCTCATCCCTGTGTGCTGGACGGCGCACGCCATCATCCAGGACTTCTACAACCCCCTGGTGGCTGAGGCCCTCAAGCGGGAGCTGGGAGCCTCCCTCTACCTGGGCTGGGCGGCAGCTGCACTGCTTATGCTGGGCGGGGGGCTCCTCTGCTGCACGTGCCCCCCGCCCCAGGTCGAGCGGCCCCGTGGACCGAGGCTGGGCTACTCCATCCCCTCCCGCTCAGGCGCGTCTGGACTGGACAAGAGGGACTACGTGTGAGGCAGAGGCTTCCCCTGGGAGCCCGCTGCTCCCCACTGCTCCGCACCTTCCACCTTGGCCTGGTGACCAGATGCCCTGCTCCCCACAACCTCCTTCCCCAGGAAAACCCACTTTCCAAAAGCCTAAGCTATACCTGGCCGCAGGGCTGGGTCAGCTGGCCTGGCTGAGCTCTTCTCAATGGGGTCCCCTTTGATGTTCTCCCCCAAGCTGGGCAGCCTAGAGGTGTTGGGCACCCTGGCCTGCCCCCGCCTCCCCAGTAGTTGTTTCCTTCCGTTGCCCAGGATACTGGCTGGCCTTCCTTCTCTTCTGAGCCCTCCCCTGTCCCAGGAACCCTGACCTCACCGAAAGGGCAACAGCTCATTGGCTCCAAAACCAAGGAGCAGACCATGCCCTCCCAACCCTGGAGTTGGCAGGGAGGGCCTGCCCATCACCTCCCCTCCCCAACACCCCCACCCGCGAGTTGGAAATAAAGAGCATTTGTAACTGGGCTCCCTCTAATCTGTGTGCCGCCACTAGGGCTGGGCAGGGACAGCCAGGTAGCCTCCCTTGGTGGCTGTCAGGCCAAGGTCTGGCTCCAGGTTCTGCCTGGTAGGTATGCTCACTCAAGCCATGGGCAGAGGAGATCATGACTCACTTATGCCCACCTCTTCCCCTAGCCAGGGTGGGCACTCAGTAACCCCCTGCAACACCAAACGCACTAACAAAACATGCTTTATTTGGTAAAAATGTGAGTGTAAAGGGGCGGGCAGGGCAGAAGGGTGCAGTGTTGGAGGTGGAGGTGGGGGTCTACATAGCTGGGACCTGGCCCCGGGGGTGGACGTCCTATCAGGATGGAAGAGCCAGAGGTCAGAAGTTCCAGGGGTGGGCAGTCCTTTGTTAGCAGATCACTTGCTTTTCCAGGGGGTGATGAGAGGAGCTCCGGAGGCCCAAGTAGGATGGGGGGCAGCTGTCCAGTGACGTTTAGGGAAGCCCAGCCCCCAGCAGCAGCAGGAACTCTTGGGGACAGTCTGTCTTGTTGCAAAGGCCAGCACAGCAAGCAGCCCCCACGTTAGTTCCACAGCTCGACTGGCTTCTAAGATGGGCATGTCAAGATCCAAAATCTCAAAGCATCCCCTCTTTGGCTCCATCATCCAAGGGTGAGAAACAGCAGAGCCTAAGTGGGAGTCTGAGCCATCTTGGTTCAGTTTTCAAATGAATTTTAAATACCCTCAGTCAAAAGAAAAACAGCAGAAGGCAGAAACAAAAGATACCAACCTATCCCAAAGCTGTTGGACTTCTGGATGGCTCTAGTGCCAGCGGAGCCCCCATTCCCCTCCACGTCAGACGTAATTCTTGGTGGGGTACTCAGAGGGCCCCCGAGAGATGGCAGGGGCAGATGTCGAGTAGCGGGCCATGTAATGGCTCGGGCCCCGGGACCCCCCTGAGGGGCAAGTGCAGCACAGCAGCCCCCCACCCAGCAACAAAAGGCCTGAGGCTGCCCAGCCCAAGTAGAGGGAGGCCCCCAGCTCCCGCTTTTGGGCCTCAGCCACCAGGGGGTTATAGAAGTCCCGGATGATGGCATGCGCCGTCCAGCACACGGGGATTAGCGTCAGGACCCCTGAGATGACAAAGACAATCCCAGAGGTGAGCACCAGGCGGGCTTTGGAATCCTTCTCCTCCACACAGGTGGTACACTTGGCCCCAGCAAGGTAGACCAGCAAGCCGAACAGGGCCATGAGGAGGGCAATGACACAGAGGGCACGTGCAGCCTGCAGGTCCTGCGGCAGTGCCAGCAGTGAGTCGTACACTTTGCACTGCATCTGGCCGGTGCTCTGCACCACGCAGGACATCCACAAGCCCTCCCACACCACCTGGGCCACCACGATGCTGTTGCCGATGAAAGCGGTCACTTTCCACATGGGCAGGGCGCAGGAAACCAGGCCATTCACCCAGCCCAGCAGTGTCAGGACGACTCCCAGGATCTGCATTCCGGCAGAGGCCATGGCGAGGTTGAAGGAGCTGCACTGTATTTGGGACAGAAGCACAGCAAGGTGAGGCCTGGCAGGCCCAGACCTCAGGCCACATGTGGACAGGACACTAGGGGCATACACCATGGAAAGTGGTCATCACATCCCGGAACTCGGTCAAGACATGCTCCCTGAGCCTCACTTCTCATGGGCAAAATGAACACTTAATGCTTTAGCATTTATTATTCTTTCTAGTTATGTGATAGGCACTGGCTCATAACAGTGAATGTGCAAGCAGCCCTGCCCTGGCTATTCTGAGTGCAAATGAAAAATAACAGGATGAAACCTATGCAATGACAGTCCAAGGCCAGAGCCAGTGATCAGGCTGCAAGGCAGCAAAAAGCAGGATGAGAAGACAGTGTGATTTCCAAGCAGTCTCCGTGTAGAATGGTTCAGTTCTAGCCCTGAGTTTAAGGCTCAAAACTTGTCCATTTCTTTTTGTTGTTGTTGTTTGAGACAAGGAGTCTCGCTCAGTGGCCCAGGCTAGAGTGCAGTGGTGTAATCTCGGCTCACTGCAACCTGTGCCTCCCAGGTTCAAGTGATTCTCCTGCCTCAGCCTCCCAAGTAGCTGCGATTACAGCTGCACACCACCACGCCCGGATAATTTTTTTTTTTTTTTTTTTTTTGAGAGGGAGTCTTGCTCTGTCGCCCAGGCTGGAGTGCAGTGGTGCGATCTCGGCTCACTGCAAGCTCCTCCTTCTGGGTTCACATCATTCTCCTGCCTCAGCCTCCCGAGTAGCTGGGACTACAGGCGCCCGACACCATGCCCAGCTAATTTTTTGTATTTTTAGTAGAGGCGGGGTTTCACTGTGTTAGCCAGGATGGTCTCGATCTCCTGACCTCGTGATCTGCCCGCCTCGGCCTCCCAAAGTCCTGGGATTGCAGGCATGAGCCACCGCACCTGGCCTTAATTTTTGTATTTTTAGTAGAGATGGGGTTTCACCAAGTTGGCCAGGCTGGTCTTGAACTCGTGAGCTCAGGTGATCCGCCCACCTCAGCCTCCCAAAGTTCTGGGATTACAGGTGTGAGCCATCGCACCGGACCAAAACTTGTTAATTTCAACACTAAGATTGAAGATCCCAAGCTTCCTCCCACCACCCAACATTCCTCACAACTTGGTTCCACACCCCAGGCTGGCAGACACCAGTGGCAGGAGAGATGAAGAAAAACATCATTAATCCTCCACCTAAAAGCAGTTCCTTCCCCAAAGTCACTCAATGACTCCCTGGTCCCACCCTTCTGACCTCCCCTAGGGGCTGGAGAGCATAGCCTCAAAACTTGAGGGCCTTTTCCTGTGAATTCTAGACCAAATGCTGTGCTAGATTCCCCTGGACAGCAGTTCTCCCACCACCACCTGGCCTGCACCTGTGTCCCCTCATATCCCAGGCAGTGTTGGAGGTCGCGGAGGGGATCATTTCTGACCAGGGCCTCCCACTGCTGGGGCCTCCCACTGCCCAGAGTTCTTCCATTGTACAGCTTGGACCTAAACTTATCCCGGCCAGCAGTGGCCGGAGGGCAGGCTCTACTCATTAGCCGGGGGTCCCAGGCCTGGGCAGAGCAGGCCACCTTGGGGAGACTGGCTGGGGCAGGCTGCCCCAACGCCCAGGTCCGGCCGTTAGGCCTCTGGCTGAGCTAGGGTCGGGGCCACGCTGGTCTAGGCGCCCCAAGCCTCTCCCCTGTGAGTGTGCCCCTGCCCCTTTCTTTTCCATGCACTGCAGGCCCGACTCTGTCCGAGGGCGCCCGGGCCCACCCGACCCCTCCAGCCTGGGAGCCGCTCGCCCAGGAAGGGTTCTATAGCTGCAGTGGCCGCAAGGTCTGCTCCCCCAAGCGAGGGGGAAGGGGGAGGGCAGCCCCGCCCCGAAAGGCAAGACAGGTGGGGGAGGGGCGCGCGGGGTTTCGGTGTCTTTGTCCCTGGGGAGGGGGGAGGGGCGTTTAACCCTTGGGAGCCTCGAAGGACCCGATCACCTCGGCGGCTTGGGCGCAGACCGCCCGACCCCCTGAGGGACTCGCGCATCCAGGTGGCCGCAGCCCGAGTTCGCACGCACCCCTACCCACGCCGCCAGCACCCTGCACCCGGCCCCAAGAGGCGTCTCTCCAACACTCACACTTGCCCGGGACTCACCTGCGAAGACAATAAGGGAAATTCCTAGGCCGAGTGTCGGGACAGGGCGGAGGCGGGGGTCTTAAAGAAGCGGTGACGTCACTGGACCACCGCCCCGGAGGAGGGGCAGAGACCCTGTCCCCGACGGCAGCGGGCGTGCGAATCCCAGGCTTGTCAGAGGGGGGCGCTGGAGGCTGAGGTAGCTGCCAGACTCACCCAGGGTGAGGGCGCCAGGCTTAGGGGAGAACAGAGCTTGAGTCTCCGCTTTGCCACTTAAGCAGCGCGATGACATGGGGAACTCACCTAACCTACCCGAGCCTTCGTTTCCTACTCCGTAAAATGGAGGTAAGTCTGCATTTTATTATGTAACTACGTCCTAAGTTACAAATTACAGGGCAAACTATTGGTATTATTTTAGAGAAATATTTTCACTGTGTCACCCAGGCTGGAGTGCAGTGGTGCGATCACGGCTCACTGCAGCCTCGACCTTCCGGGCTCAAGCGATCCTCCCGCTTCAGCCTCCTGAGTAGCTCGGACTACAGGCGGCACACGCCACCGCGCCCAGCTAATTTATGTTTTGTACAGACAGGGTCTTGCTATATTGCCCAGGCGTCTCGAACTCTGGGGCTCAAGCGATCCGCCCACCTTGGCCTCGCACTGCGCTGGGATTACCGGCTTGAGCCACCGCGCCCGGCCAGATAATATTATTTTTATGTTGTTATGATTTTTGTTGTTGTTGTTTGTAAAGAGTCTAGCTCTGTCGCCCAGGCTGGAGTGCAGTGGCGCGATCTCCGCTCGCTGCAAGCTCCGCCTTCCGGGTTCACGCCATTCTCCTGCCTCAGCCTCCCAAGTAGCTGGGACTATAGGCGCCCACCACCACGCCTGACTAATTTTTTGTATTTTTAGTAGAGATGGGGTTTCACCATGTTAGCCAGGATGGTCTCGATCTCCTGACCTCTGATCCGCCCGCCTCAGCCTCCCAAAGTGCTGGGATTACAGGCCTGAAACACAGCGCCCGGCCTGTTTTGATTTTTTGAGATGGGGGCCCTTTCTGTCGCCCAGTCTGGAGTGAAATGGCGCTATCTCAGCTGACTGCAACCTCCGTCTCCCGGGTTCCAGCAATTCTTCTGCCTCAGTCTCCCAAGTAGCTGAGATTACAGGTGCCCACCACCACGCCCAGCTAATTTCTTTTTTTTTTTTTTTTTTTTTGAGACGGAGTCTCACGCTGTTGCCCAGGCTGGAGTGCAGTGGCGCGATCTCGGCTCACTGCAAGCTCGCCTCCCGGGTTCCCGCCATTCTCCTGCCTCAGCCTCCTGAGTAGCTGGGACTACAGGCGCCCGCCACCGCGCCCGGCTAATTTTTTGTATTTTTAGTAGAGACGGGGTTTCACTGTGGTCTCGATCTCCTGACCTTGTGATCCGCCCGCCTCGGCCTCCCAAAGTGCTGGGATTACAGGCTTGAGCCACCGCGCCCGGCCTTTTTTTTTTTTTTTTTGAGACGGAGTCTCGCTGTGTCGCCCAGGCTGGAGTGCAGTGGCCGGATCTCAGCTCACTGCAAGCTCTGCCTCCCGGGTTTTTACGCCATTCTCCTGCCTCAGCCTCCCGAGTAGCTGGGACTACAGGCGCCCGCCACCTCGCCCGGCTAGTTTTTTGTATTTTTTAGTAGAGACGGGGTTTCACCGTGTTAGCCAGGATGGTCTCGAACTCCTGACCTCGTGATCCGCCCGTCTCGGCCTCCCAAAGTGCTGGGATTACAGGCTTGAGCCACCGCGCCCGGCCATTCTTTCTTTTTTTATTTTTGGTTTTAGTAAAGACGGGGTTTCACCATGTTGGCCAGGCTGGTCTCGAACTCCTGACCTCAGGTTTAATTGTTATACCCCCAGGGGCCTTAAGAAAGCTGCAGTGGCCAGGCTAGTCTGGGCAACATAGTGAGACCCTGGTCTCTACAAAAAATACAAAAATTAGTCGTGTGTGCTGGCGCAGTGCCTGTGGTCCCTACTTGGGAGGCTGAGGTGGGAGACTCGAGCCCAGAGAGCCGTGATCGTACCACTGCACTCCAGGCTGAACAAGAGGAAGACGCGATCTCAAGGGGAGGAAAAAAAAAGGAAGCTGCAGTGATCTCTGCATGGATTGTTCATGTGTCTGATTTTATTTATTTATTTATTTATTTATTTATTTATTTATTTATTTATTTATTTGAGAAGGACTCTCTATCACCCAGGCTGGAGTGTAGTGGCGCCATCTCGGCTCACTGCAACTTCCGCCTCCCGGGTTCAAGCGATTCTCCCGCCTCAGCCTCTTGAGTAACTAGGATTACAGGCGCGCGTTGCCACGCCCGGCTAATTTTTGTATTTTGAGTAGAGACGGCGTTTCATCACGTTGGTCAGGCTGCTCTCGAACTCCTGACCTCCTAATCCGCCTGCCTCAGCCTCCCAAATTGATGGGATTAAAGGCGTGAGCCACCGCGCCCGGCCGTTCATGTCTGATTTCTATATGAGATGCCGAAGAGAGCACTCGTGTCTGATTTTTTATTTCCCCACCCCATGCGCGCTGGACTAGATCACCTGCTGGGCAAGGGAGGGGTCTGCGTCCCTGCGGGGTCCTGGCAGCTCCCGCACCAGGACTTTGTTGAATGAATGACTGAACTGAGCGGGCCCCGCGGGGCGGGGCGTCCCGCAGCCAAACTCAAGGCGGGCGGAGGCGAGAGCTCCGCCCCGGAAGGCGGGGGCGGGGGCGGGGCGGCTGCCGTGGGTCCCTGCCGGCCGGCGGCGGGCGCAGACAGCGGCGGGTGCGGGACGTGCACTATGGCTCGGGGTTCGCTGCGCCGGTTGCTGCGGCTCCTCGTGCTGGGGCTCTGGGTGGCGTTGCTGCGCTCCGTGGCTGGGGAGCAAGCGCCAGGTACGCGGGACTTGGGGGTCGGAGAACCCCGATCCGGGGCTCGGGAGCCGGATTGGGTGCCTGGAGAACAGCGCGGAACTGGGGGAACAGGCGGATGTGGGTATCTGGGTTCAGGTGGCCTTCTAACAGCTCGCTCCCGGCTGTGGGAACTTCCATCACTCTCCAAGTTTCATTCACAATCCGGGCCTCAGTTTCTCCCACCGTCCAATTGGGGTTGGGGTGGGTTCTTCGGTTCCGAAAGTCCGAAAGTACTTGGAAGTGGAGAGAGAAAGTGAGTGAGGGCGGGATGTTTAGTCTAGGAAGGGGCACGCCCCCAGCCTGGTCAGTACAGGGTCTAACTAGCCCCAGTGACCGACGAGTTGGGGAGGCCGTCGAGAGGCACTAGGGTCTGTGCCCTCTATACCATGTGGGGTGCCCCCTTCCATCCGGTGACTTCAGTGCCCAGCTATGCGGGGGGAGGGACCGGGGTCGGGCCCGGTGCCCAGGAGTGAGTCACTCGCCGGCGGCAGGGGGGTTGTGGGGACCTGACCCCCCCCCCCCACCCCCAGCGTCCCGCGCTACGCCCTCCCTCCCGGAGCTGCCGTGTCCCGGTCGGGCCGTGCGGTCACCTGTGAGGAATGCGCGGGGAGGGCGCCAGTGACTCACGTTATTCGAGCCGGCCGACCCTGACCTCAGACCCCAGAATAGCCGAGTCCCGCCCCCAGCCTCTGACCCGAGGCCCCCTCCCCAGGCACCGCCCCCTGCTCCCGCGGCAGTTCCTGGAGCGCGGACCTGGACAAGTGCATGGACTGCGCGTCTTGCAGGGCGCGACCGCACAGCGACTTCTGCCTGGGCTGTGAGTTGGGGGGCAGGGCCAGTGGCCAGCGGACCCCAGACTGGGAGAGAGGGTGGCTGGTGCGGAGAGGGGGGCCGAGAGCTTTGCATCGGGGAAGTCAATCGGGAGAAGGTGGGAGTTGGAAGGTGGCCCGGGTCAGGGAGGAGGCCACGGTTGGGAGAAGGCTGAAGGCTCAGTCTTAGGGGGCAGGGCTGGCCTGGAGAGGGGCGAGGTCTGACTCCGAGTCCCGCCCCCAGGCGCTGCGGCACCTCCTGCCCCCTTCCGGCTGCTTTGGCCCATCCTTGGGGGCGCTCTGAGTCTGACCTTCGTGCTGGGGCTGCTTTCTGGCTTTCTGGTCTGGAGACGATGCCGCAGGAGAGAGAAGTTCACCAGTAAGTGCGCCCTGGCCTGCCCAGCCCTGTCAGCACTCGACCTTTTCTCTGCCCCTGACGACCCCACCTCTTATCTTGCAGCCCCCATAGAGGAGACCGGCGGAGAGGGCTGCCCAGCTGTGGCGCTGATCCAGTGACAATGTGCCCCCTGCCAGCCGGGGCTCGCCCACTCATCATTCATTCATCCATTCTAGAGCCAGTCTCTGCCTCCCAGACGCGGCAGGAGCCAAGCTCCTCCAACCACAAGGGGGGTGGGGGGCGGTGAATCACCTCTGAGGCCTGGGCCCAGGGTTCAGAGGAACCTTCCAAGGTGTCTGGTTGCCCTGCCTCTGGCCCCAGAACAGAAAGGGAGCCTCACGCTGGCTCACACAAAACAGCTGACACTGACTAAGGAACTGCAGCATTTGCACAGGGGGGGGTGTCCTCCTTCCTAGAGGCCCTGGGGGCCAGGCTGACTTGGGGGGCAGACTTGACACTAGGCCCCACTCAGATGTCCTGAAATTCCACCATGGGGGTCACCCTGGGGGGTTAGGGACCTATTTTTAACACTAGGGGGCTGGCCCACTAGGAGGGCTGGCCCTAAGATACCGACCCCCCCAACTCCCTAAAGAGGGGAGGAGATATTTATTTTGGGGAGAGTTTGGAGGGGAGGGAGAATTTATTAATAAAAGAATCTTTAACTTTAAATGGTTTGGAGAGGCAGTGATCCCCGACTGACTCCCCTGAGCTGGAGGGAGGGAGTGAGTCAGCCAGCCGCGGGGGCGGGGGTGAGGCTCTGACTCACACATTCTCAATGCCTGGAACTCAGCCGGCCAGGACCTGGCTGGCCCTAACAGTTTTCCAGGGAAGATCTTGAGGAGAAACCCCAGCATCCCGCACCTCTGCCCTCTCCACCATCCCCAAAAGCCCCAGGTTCTAGACTGAAGCCTTCCTTTGCTCAGCAATCTTTATTCAGTTCTTCTTGGGGGTGGGATGCCTCCCTTCCCATGCTCCCACCCCTCCCATCCCAGAGCTCCGTTGGGCTCAGTGTCCTCTGTTGAGGGAAGGTCTTGGTGCCCAGATGCCTGGTCTGCAGGAGAGGGAGGAACCTTGTCCCTCTGCAGGAGTCGCTGGTCTCTTCTGTTGTGGGGAAGAAGGAAGGTGGGAGGGGCAGTCCACCAGCACTCAGAGCTCCGTTATGTCTCCAGCTGGGGTTGCAGGGTAGGGGGGACTGGGGGTGTCCCCCAGCCTCAGCAGACGGAGGGCCTCGGGGATGAGGCTGCCAGGGTAGCGCCAGAGAAGCAGCTCAGAGCAAGGGCTTCTAGAAGAAGAAATGACTGTCAGGGCATGGGGCTAAGGCTGGCCTAGCTGAGCACCTCCCACCAGGTCCAGGTCCCCAGGGACTCCTGGGTTCCCAGCACTTTCCAAAGAGTGAAGATGAGAAACAACCCAGAGGTCAGCTAGAGCTAAAAATGGCACGATGAGGCAGGGCCTGAGGTCAGCTGCGAGGACCGCCTGTGATTCTGCAGAAGGCCTGGCCAGTGGAGGAGCCTACCTGAGTGGGGGCAGGGCTTGGGGGAAGGCCATGGGGGGGCTGCAGTAGGGGTGGTCATTGTGCAGGCTGAGTTGAGAGAAGTGGGTGGCCATGTTCTCCTCAGACAGAAATTGCTTGCGCAGAGGCTCCCTGGGGAGAGATGGGAGAGAGGCAGGCTGGGATATTGAGACAGGAGGCAGCCTGTTGGGGACCAGAGGTGACAGAGCTCTCGTTGGGAGTCCCTCCCTGCCCCCAAACTCACTGCTCCTCCTCCAGGCGCCGCTTGGTGCTCATGGGCACAGCTCCTCGGAGAGGGGAGCTGGGGAAAAAAGAGAGCCTGGTGCACCCCACCCTCTTGGCCCCTTCCCAAGGATATGCCTGCCTGAGCCTGCAGCATCAGCCAGGAGCCCCAAGCCCATTACTGTCTCAGCTGGTGCTGGTCCCCCCTCTCCTGGGCCATCCAGCAGCGTACTTCGGAAGTCTGGACCCTGAACTGCAGCCCCAATACCATCTCAGCTCACGCCTAAGCCCCACCGATTCGCCCCACCCCGTGTTCATCCTGCAGACCAGCCCTGAGCACCCAGCCAAAGCTCCTGCGGCCCTTGGTCAGGCCCACCCTGGTCCCCCACACGCACCTGGCGTCCAGGCCCCGAGTCACCCCCAAGGCGGCCCGCGGGAGGCGCTGGGCCCCACCCTGGGGGCCTCGCTCCAAGGGCTGCTGAAGGATCATTGGGTTTTGGGGTCCTGCGGGTGGGATCTGGGCGACAGGGGAGGAGTCTCTGAGGGCGTGGCCCAGCGAGGATGGGCGTGGCTTTAGGCGGGCACAGCGGCGAGGTTCTGCGCGGGCGCGGAAGAAGGGCGGCGCGTGGCGGAAGGCAGGCTTGCTCCTCGGGGTGGGGGAGGGTATCCGGCTTAGCGGGGCTGCGGTGGACACCACTTCTTAATGTCGGGGGTCTTCGCGGCGCTCACCTCGGCTCCTGGGGTTCAGGACGGTACGCAGCAGCCACCTTCGCGCCGAAGGCAGTAGGGCGCCACGGAGAGGAACCGCTGTAGGCACGTAAGGCCTCGTGAAGTTGCGTCGCACGCGGAGCACTCTGGGACTTGTAGTTCTGGAGATGGAGCGAGCTGTGCCGCTCGCGGTACCGCTGGGTCAGGTGAGACGGACGTGGTGCGCGTTGCCTTCTGGGATTTGTAGTCCATTCATGGCTGGGACGGGGCGGGCAGGGAATTGTGCCCTTTGAGTCCTATTTTGCCTGGGCTATTTGTGGAACTCAGACGCTGACCGGGGGGCGGGAGAGTAACCCAGCACTGCCTCAGGGGCTTAACGCAAGTCAGAGAGTAGGGATTATAAATCAGTACGTTTTTCTATGTTGGGGTAGTAGAGCCACCCCTATTTTTTTTTTTTAATTTTCTAGTTCCTGCAAAGCACTTTTTTTTTTTTTGAGACGGAGTCTCACTCTGTCAACTAGGCTAGAGTGTAGTGGCACGATCTCAGCTCACTGCAACTTCCGCCTCCTGGGTTCAAGCGATTCTCCTGCCTCAGTTTCCTGAGTAGCTGGGACTACAGGCGTGTGCCACCATGCCCAGCTAATTTTGTGTTTTTAGTAGATACAGGGTTTCACCGTGTTGACCAGGCTGGTCTCGAACTCCTGACCTCAGGTGATCCTCCCGCCTCAGCCTCCCAAAGTGCTGGGATTACAGGTGTGAGTCACCATGCCTGGCCACATTTTTTTTTTTGAGATGAAGTTTCACTCTTGTTGCCCAGGCTGGAGTGCAATGGCTCCATCTTGGTTCACCACAGCCTCCGCCTCCCAGATTCAAGCAGTTCTCCTGCCTCAGTCTCCCAAGTAGCTGAGATTACAGGCATGCGCCACCACTCCCAGCTCATTTTGTATTTTTAGTAGAGATGGGTTTCTCCATGTTGGTCAGGCTGGTCTGGAACTCCAGACCTCAGGTGATCCGCCCACCTCGGCCTCCCAAAGTGCTGGGATTACAGGCGTGAGCCACTGCGCCCGGCCCCACATTTTTAAATTTTTTGTTGAGACGGAGTCTCACTATTTTGACCAGGCTGCTCTCGAACTCCTGGCCTCCCCAAGCAGTGGATGACAGGCATGAGCCACCACACCCGGCTTCAGCACTGAGTGACAGCCCCATGGAAAGCTCTTGTCTATACACTAGCTCATCTAATGGTGATGGAATCTTCTGTGAGCTCCACTTGACAGTTGAGGAAGCTGGTAGGAGAGTGCTGGGTGCTTGCTCAGAGGTCCCTGAGGCATCACCTCGACTCGCCCCTTCTTCAGTGTCTTCTTGGAGCCGCCCATGGGACTGCATGGGCAAGTGCTGGCTTGGGGCCGGGCCGCCTCAAAAGAGGGCTGAGAAGTCAGGACAGTGGGAGGCCTGGCAGGTGTTGGGGGAAGCAGGAAGGAGTCTGTGGCTGAGAGGTTTCATACATCCCAGGCAGGCCTCATCCAGTTCTTCCCTGCAGACAGAGGTGTTCCAGGCCTTGCAGCGGCTCCATATGACCATCTTCTCCCAGAGCGTCTCACCGTGTGGGAAGTTTCTGGCGGCTGGCAACAATTATGGGCAGATTGCCATCTTCAGGTACCCTCTGCCGCTGTCCACCCATTAGCCCTGGCACTTGGCCCTCATGGGACGGATGCCCCTGTTTCTGACTCCTGGGTCCCCTCCGCTGTCCCCTGCAGCTTGTCCGCTGCTTTGAGCTCCGAAGCCAAAGAGGAAAGTAAGAAGCCGGTGGTGACTTTCCAAGGTGGGTATAGCTGTGGAGTCTGGCTTCGGGACTTTGGGTGGAATTGGTCAACTCAGTTCTGCATTTCTCTTTAGCCCATGATGGGCCTGTCTATAGCATGGTCTCCACCGATCGACATCTGCTTAGTGCTGGGGATGGGGAGGTGAAGGCCTGGCTTTGGGCGGAGATGCTCAAGAAGGTAAGGAGTTGAGCTCGGGAAAGGGCTGGGGTGCCGGGACCCAGAGAGAGCCTTTGAGGTCAACTGGTATTTTCCCTTTTGAAGGGGTGTAAGGAGCTGTGGCATCGGCAGCCTCCATACAGGTGAGCCAGGGCCACATGGATAGAGGGGGCATCGGGGTGAAGTGACTTCCTCACTGACCCTGCCTTTCCTTCCCCAGGACCAGCCTGGAAGTGCCCGAGATCAATGCTCTGCTGCTGGTCCCCAAGGTCTGAGCCCCATGTGACTGTTCTTGTCCAAACTTTGATCCTTCACCCTCTGCCTACCCTGATTTGACATTGACTTCCTGCCTCACCCTGCTCCCTCCACAGGAGAACTCCCTCATCCTGGCTGGGGGAGACTGTCAGTTGCACACTATGGACCTTGAAACTGGGACTTTCACGGTGAGCAGGGTCTTGGAGCCCTAGAGCAGGTCCAGGCCAGGGAGAGGCCACTCTTCCTAGGTCTCCTCCTGACATCGCCCCTCTACATGCAGCGGGTCCTCCGGGGCCACACAGACTACATCCATTGCCTGGCACTGCGGGAAAGGAGCCCAGAGGTGCTGTCAGGTGGCGAGGACGGAGCTGTTCGACTTTGGGGTAAGGAGGTGGCTGGCTGGAGGGCAAGATGGCAGTGAAGGAGGCTGAGGTGAATGGGGCACCACTCACAGTTCTTTCCCCGCAGACCTGCGCACAGCCAAGGAGGTCCAGACGATCGAGGTCTATAAGCACGAGGTGAGGGTCTGTCCATGGCCATTGTCCTCTTCCCCTCCCGCTCCTTGAATTCTGCATGTCTTCACCTCTTTCCCTCCCCCGCCGCCCAGGAGTGCTCAAGGCCCCACAATGGACGCTGGATCGGATGCTTGGCAACTGATTCCGACTGGATGGTGAGCTGGGCAGACTGTGGGATTGGATGGCAGCTCCGGGCCCTGTCAGCTGTGGGCCTGTAGTTCACAGCTGGGGACTCCCACCTTTCTGTCCAGGTCTGTGGAGGGGGCCCAGCCCTCACCCTCTGGCACCTCCGATCCTCCACACCTACCACTGTCTTCCCCATCCGGGCGCCACAGAAGCATGTCACCTTCTACCAGGACCTGGTGAGTCCCTCTCTCTCACTTCTGCCACCCCAACTGACTCTTCCCTTCAGTCGTGACCCCCGAGCACCTTCTCTGTCCTCTGCAGATTCTGTCGGCTGGCCAGGGCCGCTGTGTCAACCAGTGGCAGCTGAGCGGGGAGCTGAAGGCCCAGGTGCCTGGCTCCTCCCCAGGGCTGCTCAGCCTCAGCCTCAACCAGCAGCCCGCCGCGCCCGAGTGCAAGGTGGGTCTGGCAGGGGCCATGGGGTGGCTGGGAGGCAGGGGTGTGGGCAGGCCAGTCATGCCCCTCTTTCCTCCAGGTCCTGACAGCTGCAGGTAACAGCTGCCGGGTGGATGTCTTCACCAACCTGGGCTACCGAGCCTTCTCCCTGTCCTTCTGACCTCCGACGACACCCCCAGCCAACCCAGGGTTTTAGAGTGTTTTTCATTTTCTTTTTTACAATAAAGTTTCAGGCTTTTTTTCCGTGCTCTTTCTTTCCACGAATGGAGGCTAAATCGGTGGAGTGATTTATATATTACTCTGTCCCATCTTGATACATAAATACCCAGCCCCATCCTTGCCCTAGAAAAGATAGACCTATATTGATTCGGAAAATAGCTCTGTTCACCTGCCCCTGCCACCCACCAGGGGCTCCTGCCCCACAAAGCTGGCCCCTGCTCCGGATGAGCCCCTGCTCCCGATGAGCCCTTGCCCAGCATCCTGGGGTGGGGAGGGCATCATCTCCTTTTGGAAGATAATCCAGGCCCCAGGCCCTGTCACTTAATTGGCCAGAAGAGGAAAGTGAGCCCCTAAGCGGGCAAGGGCAGCCCCTGGGCCCAGCCGTCAGGTCCTTCGGAAGAGGTTGCTGAGAAAGCCACCGGCGGGCCCGGGGCCCAGGCGCAGCGAGAAGCGGGGCGCGGCACGGCGCGGGGTCGACGACGACGCGGCGGCGTTCAGTTCCTTCTGGCGCTGTGAGCGCAGCTGCTGCCCGATCACCACCTGCATGTCGTCCTGCGGGAGGCCGTGGTCGGCTCAGCACCGGTCCCGCCCCCTGCCCTCCTCCGCACACGGACCCCGCCCCTCACCTGCCAGGCCTCCAACTCCTGCGTGAGCGCCACCTTCTGGCGGATGGCGCGCAGCAGCTCCCGGTACAGGGAGTCTCGCTCCAGCGAGACGCGGTTGAGCTCCAGGGACAGCTCCAGGGCCCTAGGCGGGGAGGGGCGGACGACGCGTTTGAGGGCGCTAGGGCTTCAGGGAGCCGGGGTGGCGGGGGAATTCTGGACCCGAACGGGAGGAGGGCTGCCAACACCTAGCTCAAGGAGGTCAGTGGGCCCCTGGGTGGGAGTGGGGATCATTATAACCCGTATCAGAAGAGGAATCAGGAGCCCAGGAGGGCCCAGAGGGCGCTGTGGTGGTGGTGGATGGCTTGAGGCTTACTTGTTCACGGCCTCGTCCCGGTCTGAGAGGGCACTGTGCAGGGCCTCCCCAGGGTCTTCCTGCGCCCGCAGCTCCTTCTGCCTCTGCAGCTCTTCCCGCAGGGACTGCAGCTCTGCCTGCTGCAGCGAGATCTGTGAGCAGAGGAGGGGCCGTGCGGCAGATGATCCAATGGGCCTTTCAGTCCCTGCTTCTCCCAGCAGCCCCGACTCTGGCTTTCCCCAGCCCTCCTCTGCCTGCGACAGACACCCCAGGCAGCTGTAGCCCTGTGCTGGAGACTCCAAGATGAGCCCTCTGAGACCCTCAGGCTGGTGCAGGGTGGGGTGGAGCAGGGCTAGTGGGAGTGGTATAACCCTGCAGGAGGGATGCAGGGAGAAGCAGTGGAAGTGGAACTAAGCGGGGAGGTGCTGTCTAGGAAGTCTTCCTGGAGGAGGTGGCATGCAGGCTGGCTCTTGAAGTAAGTTTGTTGAGATGAAGACCGATCCAGGTATAGGGGAGCTTAGTGGGCAAAGGCTGGGAAGTGGACATGGGAGACAGAAACTGACAGCTAGAGGGGCCCTGCATCCAGCACAGTGCCCTCTCCCCCACCTCATCTTGCAGCTTGGCCACTTCCGCCTCCTTCTCCTCCAGTATCTCCGCTGGGCTGAGGGATGTTCGCTTCTTGGGGGGCTCTAAGCTCTCTTCCGGGGGTGAAGGCTGGGGACTGGATACCTCTCGGGTCTTTGGGGACCGGGTGGTCTGTGGGCCAAAGAAATGGGTTAGTGGTGTGGAGTCAATTAGGGAAAGGAGGAAAGGCGGAGCCTGCGACCCTCTCGATGGCACAGGTAAGGGGGCTGAGGGCCCACGAGCTCACCGGGGTGTCTCCGCGTGCTTCGGCGCTCTGGCCCTGGTCGCCGTCCTCGAGGCTGTGGGCCAGTTCTGACTGCAACGAAGCACCCGACACGTCGGCGTCCTGGAGGCGTGACTCCTCCTCCAGTTCGGAGACGCGCCGCTGCAGCCTCCGCAGCGCGCTCAGCGCCTCCTCGGCCTCGGACCGTGCGCGTTCCAGCTGTGGACGGTCCCGCAGACGGAAGCGCAGGTGGTCAGCGGGACGCACCCAGCGCCGGCATCCCGCGGCAGGTCCACGCGGGGGCGCCGTGGAGGGCCCCGCACCCCATCGGCCCAGGCTGTTCCCATTCCTGGATCGCTGGGAGCCTTGGGCCATGCACCTCCCTCAGCAGACACACAATTTCCTCGCCTATAAACCAGGGCCCCACCTCGAAGAGCCCTATTCCCTCCCCTGCGCAGTCTACCTCCTCATTCACTAATTGTTTCATGCAGCATTTATCGGTGCTACTGAGGCTGCTTGTCCCACAGTAGCAAAAAGGGGCACTGGGATGTGAAGGCAGGCAAGCTGACCCCAAAGTGCAGACTCCTTTGATCTCTAACATCAGACCCCGCGTCCTCTTTTCATTTCTTTTTCTCCATCTCCATTGCCCAGCCATGGTCTAGGGGCTGTCATTCCTGGCCTGAGCTCTGGCATCAGCCCCCTCCCTGCCCTTTCAGCTGCCAGGCTCTGATGTATTCTAAGAGCATGCCTCCCCTGCTTAACAGCCTTCCATGGCTCCCACTTGCCCATGGGCTAATGCCCATGCTCTTGTGGGCCAGCCTCTGGACCTCCCAGTGATCCAGCTCTGGCCTCATCTCCCAGAAAACCCTGAAGCCATTGCTAAGGGTCCAGGCAGTTGTATCCCCTAGCCCTGCAGGTCACCTCCAGGTTGTGCTCCCGCCTCTCCCGCCTCAGCAGCAGCAACTCCTCGTGCGTGGTCTGCAGTCGGCCCTGGCCCTTCTCCACCTCCTCACGCAGGCCTCGGATCTGGGCCTCCAGGTCCTGCCGGCGGCTCTGCAGCATCTGGTTCTGGGGAAAGGCCTGAGAGCTGGGGAGGGGGGCAGCCCCCTCCCAGCCCCTAGCCCGGCTTTTTTGTCTCAGACAATCCCCCAGCCCCAGCTGAAACTCACTTCCCCCTGCAGACTCTCCAGCCGCGTCCTCAGCTCTGCCCCAGCCAGTGCCTGAGCCTGGCACTGTCCCCG